>NC_064676.1:6063549-6669904 GCF_023278565.1 Colletotrichum lupini
AAGAAGGACGGGGTCAGGAAAGCGGCCGACGGACGATACAATTAGGGCGATGATATTCTGCCAGCACCTGCCGATATCCCGCCCCCAAGTGTGGCTGCGACCGCCCCTGCCTCCGAGCCCGGAGGCCAGCTGCCCATACCCACCCACTTACCTACCTACTTACCTACCTACCTACCTACCCACCTACCTACCTATAACTACTACTTCGTTAACCTTACCGTCGCTACCGCTACCGCCGCTACTAATTAAAGCTATTCCTAACGTTAATATACCGTAAAAAAAGAATAATTACGAAGTTAATAATCCCTTCGTTTATTAATATGCCGTTAATTACGACGAATACGGTTACGTAGAGTACGACTACCTACTTTATAGCTAGCGCTTTTCTAGCCTACCTAAGGCTAGAGTAGTACTTAACGAGGCTACTTACGAGGCTAGCTTTGCGGTCTAAATTGTTTAATATAAGCCCTCCGCTAGAACTACCGTTACTTATTACTATACTCGTGGCCCGCGTTACGATCGAAAGTAATAACGCCTCGCAGAGTTAACCTACCCGAATAAGCGTCGCAAATCCTCGACCTCGTTATAGACTGCCGCTAGCAGATCGCTGCCAGCCTTTCGAGCGAGTCAATTGGGTAGCTGGTCAATTGGGCAGTCAATTGGGCAGTCAATTGGGCAGTCAATTGAGCAGTCAATTGAGCAGTCAATTCGGCCAAATCGACGATTCCGTCGATTTGGGCTAATTCGTTGATTGCCGTACTTTTTCTGACTACGCAGAGCCCAGCTTACGTGTGTGCCCGAGACCGGCGGTCGTGTGGCGGCCGCAGCCACACTTGGTGGCAGAATAGCGGCAGCTGGTGGCAGAATATCATCGCCCTACAATTACAGCCTCCCTCAGCGGGCGGCGGGTTGTGTGTCCTCCGGTATCTGGTCGGCAGGACCGATAATGCTCACGATTTTATGGACCATCCCGTCGTGGTTCGTGCTTCTCTCTCATGCCGCCATGCCATGTCCATCATCCATCTATCTGGCCTCGTGGGCGCGGAGATCAAAGTGGGACCTCTCTCAATTGCAATTCACAGACTCAATCTGTTCGAAAAGCAAAGACGTATTGCACACGACGTGATTGGGCATACAGTATCCCCGCGAGATGGTATGCCGGCCTGTTCGGCAGGGCTGGCGAGCATAATCCCCGTTAAGCATGTCTTTGCCCATGCCTATGCTCAACAGCCCTGCCGTTGGCTTACAGAACCGTGCTTGCACTCTATCGAGTTGCCCGTCCTTTACCGCACAGCTTCGGTGTACGGAGTACGGATGTCAGTCTTGCCAGGGAGGAGGCCACCTCATCATCCCAACTTCACCAACTCCAAACGGCACCCAGATTTCATATATATTTAGAAACCTTCTTTTCTTTCGAAAAAGCAGAACCCCGCGGCCACCCGATTGGCCGGTCCATTACATCGGAAGTTCTGAAACTGCGCATGTTCTGTCCCGTAAACCCCTCGCAGGTTCCCGCAGCCCGGGGTTGCCTTGAACTCTGTTCCCAACAGCACCTATTCTTCTTTCCTTTTCTCGGTGACTACACTACCTAGGTGTTCCTTTTTCACCCTGTGCTCAAGGTTAAGGCACCGGCATACCGGCGTACCGTATAGACGGTCACTCCCACCCCTCCCATAACTCCGCGCCCGCGGGGTGAAGCAAGGGGTGAGAACGAAGAGGATAGCGACCACACGTACGGAGTATTTGCGACGAACTCGGGAACCGGCCGTGAGACGGGCGTAACCCTGTGACTTTCCTCCTGCCGAAACGTGCGACGCCGTGCCAAACGGCAGCGTACGCGTACGTCTGGTCGTCTGGTCACCACGCTTGGCTCATCTGACGGACACTACACACCACAGAAGGCTCAGAAGCCCAGGCCGCCTAGAGATCTGAAGGGTCAACTTCGTCAAGATTGGGTGTAAATTGATGCAGATTGGCGGGACCACCTACACAGCCTCGATCGGTCGAGGCCAGCACTTGTTTCCCGATTGCGACTTTTTTGCCTTCGAGTCAAGGGAGGGTGTTGGCCCGGAGCCCGGGAGGTAGGGGGAGGGGTGGTAGTTGATTAATTTGATGGGTGGTAATCAATCAAAGAAGGTTGGACTAAGGTTATATAGCGCTATTGACATCCACGAAATTTCCCGTGGCGCCTCCTATTTTTCGATAGTGTCATTAAACTTATCAGCTTGCTCTCTACCTATCCCTATGACAGCACGCTGCTAGCCTCTCTTTATCAACGCACTCGCTCTCACGAAAGCTTCCACAACACTACACGTCGCATACACACAAAAGTGCACTCATATACACACTCTCTACTCCGTACATACAACAAATACACGATACACACACAACCAATATTACCTATAGTGCACACAGTCGACAATCAAAGCAACATACACAACACAAATCAGTCAAGATGAAGTTCTCACTCCTCACCCTCATCACAATCATCAGCGCCGCATCCGCCATCAGCGTCGACGCCGGCCTCATCAAGAGACAATGCATCGCCGAAGGAGGTTAGTTCTTCTACGTCACATGGTCTCCCAAAAAATTGTTTGCTAACGGTGAATGACTTTATAGGTCTCTGCTTCACAAGCACCACAGAAGTTGACAAGCCCTGCTGCGGCGGCCTCATCTGCAACACCGACCCTGCGCGCAACAACGCCAACGTATGCGGGAAGAAGCCCGCCGAGAAGAGGGACGTCCCGAAGCCTCTGCCTGTACCGCGAGCCATGCCTGAGATTCCCCGCGACGAGCCCATCTGGGGATAGCCGCAACCTTTAAACGACGTTTTTGGGAAGAGGTGACTTATGAAAGAAGAGGATTCCGACTTGGTCTTGTGTTGGGCGACAGCGTATGATGACGACTTTTTATTTTTATTCTTTCAATGATTCAACCACCACGACAGCTTGGTTGCTTAGGGGCCCAGGGAGGCATTTAGACTTGATACCACATTTCTTAGCGTTTTGAGATACCAACTTCGATATCACTAGACCTTTTATTCACTTTGTCCCACCATCGTTCCCTGCGTTGAGCACAGTTCTTCAGTGACTTCCTAATTTTCCTATAATTTGCTTGTGGCCTAGCATATTGCAAGTAATCGAGTTTGCTTTAAGTGGCACGGCGATTGGTATGCGATCTAGATACCCCCCACGACGTAGACCTGATTTGTCAGTGGCTAGAACGGCATGACATTCTAGATGCATCCTTACTAGTAACATGCCGCTTGACTGTGCTTTTTTGTTCAGACCTATCGACTGTTTGGTCCAAAGATTCTTCTCCGCTTTCAATGCAAGAGCTAAACAACTGCCAAGACTGGTATAGGGACGGGTTGGCTGTGACTCGATGAATGTACACCCTTGGAGCGCGTGGCAATTGTTAACCTGAGTTTCGGGCCCCACAATGACTTGACTTCCTGCCTACTTACCACATCTAGCACTACTTGACAACTCAAGTGATGTGTTGTAGCACCGGCTTCAAGAGTCCATGTGCACATCCTTGTCAGTTTGTTCGGTATCGAACCATAATATAGTTCGGATTCAAAACTATAAACCGTGTAGATAAAATGCCTGCCATAGCTTGTTGCGCTGCAAGTTTGTTCATTTGTCGTAATCCGCCATCGTATGTCAAACGCCGGGTGAACTCTTGAGTATGTACATTTTCTTCGCCTTGATCCAACCTTCTTGGGACTGTCTAGTCAAGTAGCTCAAATCAACTCAACCAAATATCAACCTTTCTCTCGACTTCCCGGCATCTCGTGTACTGTTGTTGGTTGTGTTTGGATGTCGTCACCATACAGTTCATATTTCCGTTCCACAACTGGCTGTGCTGGCAGTTCAAACTTCCGACCCTCAAAATTAATCGGCTCAACATGATAGACAGTCGTAGCCTCGAGTTCTCTGGGACTCCCGGCCTTTCTTGCTCTCCTACGTCGCCTCCAGAGCATAAAGACCCCACCTAGTAAAACCAATACTCCCAGAACGACACCAACCGACACGCCGACCGTCAACGTAAGGGGTGCGCCGGATGATTCATCGCCATTGCCTCGAGGTACTTCTGTATTTGTGGAGGCAGGTAAATTCTGTGTGATGGTCTGTGTAGTCGGTGGAATCGTGATGCCGGGATTGCTCACACTGGTCGAGCTTGTAGGAAAATTGTAGCCGTTGATGGGGACAGCCCAGACCGTCAATGTCCCTGTTTTTACCACGGTGCCAGTTGCAAAGTGAGTTTGTTTACCCCCAGAAGCCGTTAACGATTGATAAAAGATTGTCTCGCCTGCCGTGACTTCCGATAAACATTGTGAAGGGAACACGGGTAGGGTCGGTTGTGGAACGTGGAATGTATAGTCTCTGTGTTTAACATATTAGTTCGAATGTTCTTCATGATATTGAAAGGTCGGTCGGGAGAACACACTTAGGGCAGCAATACACATGTTGCAACCCTCCATCTTCAAGACGTGTCTGCGCGGCTGTGTATGCTTCAGGGCATACAAATGTTGGCCCCAAGGCGATACTCGTTGTCTGGCTCAAGGTTTGAAACCACCACGATGTCACTTCTGGTGGAAAACATGACGCTGCGCTGTCGTCGATATCCTTTCCAAAATACGGATCCCAGGCTAACACGGTGCCCGCATCCAACTGGCGATAGAATTGCGCAGAGCACCCGATGGCCTGTGGCCATGGGGTCGAGAGTGGATAGTAAACTGTCGGCCGGCCGCTGGCCGTCACCAACGTGGGAGTCGCCATCAAGAATCCGGGATCATGGGAGAAATGGAAAAGGAAGAAAAGAAGCTAAAAGGAGAGGTGTACGGCCGTCTAGAAGAAGGCGAAGCGGCAGCAGGAGAGACATGGCGTACTGCAATGCTACACCAACCTCTTGGGGGCGAGCACCTCATCTTAATGGGCGCAGCAACTGAGCGCTTCATCTTTGATTCAAGACGTGTTCAGCTCGTTGTTGGAAACCGTTGTTGGTGCCCCAGATTGGGAAGTGACCCGGTTTTGCAGGCCCAAAAGAGCTTCGCTCTGGCAAGGGCCCTCGTAGGAGGGGCCATGCAAGGGGCTTATCCAACCTATGAAGGTTGGAGTGAAAAGTCGTTGTTGGTTACAAATTGTAGAGCGTCCTATGAGAGTCGATCTTGGCACCTAAACGAAGTTATTCAAGCAGGCCTCAACATGCGGCACAGCACATCACAACGGCAACCATCAGGCCGTGAAGCACAAAAAGTGGCCCTAGAGCGCTTAAGTCGGCGCTTCTGCCCTTCTTGTCTTTCTGCAGATCTTCTGCTGGTCATCACCTCATCTTCTTTCAATAAGGTAGTCGTCCCTCTCCCGCATTCCCGTTGCAGACGATCCAAACTGTTGTGGTCCTTGACTCCTTAATACCCAAGCAGCGGCGCAGCCTGGCCTCTTGTCTGCAACCTGATAACCCTGCCATTGGTACCGTACCCGGATTACCCGAGATCTGCCGCCGACGATGACGAAAACTCCTATTCTGCAGCACCGAAGGGCTGCCTCACATGCCCCCAAAGCGCGCCGATCGGGTGGATGCGCGCTATTGATATTCATCCTCGCTTGCATTCTAGCCTTCTCGTTTCTGAAAGGCGGCGAAGTATTCCCACAGGTTAGTCAAACCTGTCGCTGAATCATCACCTTGGGGCGAAGGAAATAGCTGCCATATGCTGGATCTCGAAGCTGACTAGGAGCAGTATGACCGATACCTCAGCGCATCAAGACAACACGGTGTCAAGCCGGTAGCAGATGACACGGGTCCGCCTAGCAACCTTCCGCCTATCAAGGACGTCGACCCTTCTGCGGTGAATGCATTCTTCGCATCAGACATACTCTCGGAGATCTCCAAGCAGGAACCTCCTGTTGTTTCTCAACCAGAAAGCACATCCAAGTCCAAAACATTGCCGAATGTGTCTGAAGATGCCGATTTTTATGCATCCGATGCTTTATCCCAGCTGGAGCAAGAATCAAAACGTGGGAAAGGAAACTAAAGGGCAGATCTCTGATAGCATTATGATGGAAGGGAAAGGGGAGGTGTGTGATTGAAATCATCAAACCCACGCCTATATCGGAATCCCATTCGAGTATCTGATCCATGATACCCTGAGTTCTTCCAGCCGCCAACCAACTACAGGGTTAGTGTAGGCTGAAACTCTAATGTGAGCAGCAACTATTCCATGGTGGTGAAGTCGAACACGCCCAAAATGTTGAATCTACCAGCTTAGATTTCCCGAACACCCTACCCCTACCAACTAAACGATCAGGATGAGTTCACGCGCGTCACACGATGGAGCTGAGGTTGATGTATGTTATTGTTGGTAGCTTAGTAATTTTTCTTCAATGCAGTTATTTCCACTTTGGATGTAGCTAACGTCTATAAAGTGGAGTGTAGCGTTCCTAGTGATGAGGCTATTTAGTGCAGCATATCGACGCCGAGGTGTATGATATGGCAGAATAAATATTCGAATTCATTCTCAGTCAAAAGTCGAATGCTGTATTCAGAAGATCCTCACATGTCATGTTAAGTAGACTGGAGGTTCGAGGTAGACGCGGCAGCATCCGATATACCTCGCAGGAGACGATCTTGAGGCAGGTTCTGGGTTACTACTGCACTCTCTTTCTCGGATCTCTTTCAAACTTATATGTAACTTTTGGCTATTTCAATGAGTAGAAGCTCCGCTAAATCTTGACAGAGATGTTTGATTTGCCGCACGAACAATGAGGTGGCGATTATTCAAGAGTTCATAGATGTCGATTGGGCTTTGGATAGTAAACTTCCAGGAGGAGCACCCATCACATACTCTGATAGGAAGAATTGGCTTTATTACTTTTGAAAGAGTTCTCTCAAAGATGTTGGACTTGACCACTTGCTATCGCTTAGATTGATGGAACATAAGGTAGGCGATACCAGTGTGCGACCCAAATGCAAGCCTTTCGGAAGACTCTGACACCATCGAAGATTAGTCGTTACATGTACAAATCTTTCTGGGCGGGTGCATGCCGGTAGAAAGGGAGAGTATCGTGATTACCATGAAGAAGGTCGTGACTTCACTGAAGCAAGCTCATTTCAGGCGGCTAATGCGATCTTTACTGGCATTCGTTAAGACTGCAGCAGCCGTCATCGGTGGGATATTGGGAAGCAAAGCGGCGAAAGCATCGCAAGTCGACGATTCTTTGCCCACGAGCGAGGCTAGACTTACCCAGCACACCGACTCCCACGGATGCCTCCAACAAGACAACAAAACCATAATCAATACGTCAGGGATAGCCGCCTGCCGTCACCAGATGGAGTCAGCCTAGGGGGGTTGAACTGTTCCTTTTTTATCAAGACGATGATTATCAAGTACCTACATCGGTCGACATATGACACTAAGAAGATAAGCAGCAACTTATCATGACAGACGCCCGATAAGTTCAACTCTTCTACAGTTGTGAGTGCTCGTTTGGGGGCAACTATCATTCAATATGATGCCTTATACCAGGTGCGTAAATCTTAGATACTATTTGAAGCCAGGCGTAAGTAAGCGCTAACAGACGGGTCCCCAAAGCCGCAAACCGAAGTCTTTTACACTGTTGGTATCCCTATTACAGGGTAGTTGGTTCGAACCGTAGTTGACGAAGAGATTAATTGAACTATCTAGATATCTGCGTAGGTATAAAAAGGAGGTTCTAACCGTAGGTTAGGCTAGCTATAATAATCGTAAATAGGGCCCCTAATTAGCCCCTGCGCAGTCGGCTATATACCGCGGTCGAATTAGACTTCTAATTTAATACTAACTTTCTCTTTCTTTTATCAATTTAACCGCTACGGTTAGAGGTATAATTCGACCTCGGGCCCGTCTACTAGGTCGTCTCTTTTTCCCCCTTTTCTCTATTCTTTTTGTGTGACTTATCCCTTTATTCGTATAGTAACTTTTCTACTACTTACGAATTACTCTAATCCCTTGTTTAGTACTACTTTTATAAAAGCGTCTGCGAGGTTATTTTTATTATTAATCTAACGGATCTTAAGTATCTCGCGCCTTTCGTACGATTACCTAAGGGCTATAATATCGATTATAAGCCTCTTTTCTTTTATTATTCCTAATTTAACGAGGTATTCGTATAGCGAGTAAGAATTAGTATAAATAACCGTTAGAATAGGTAAAAGGCTAATTCGATCAGTAATCTTTTTTAGCATTATTAAAATCGCATAAGAGAGGTTAACGCCGTTAACTATACTATAAACCTCTAACGCTAATATACTTCTCGTTACTTACTTACTTTTAGTTAACAAATAGTAGATTATATTACTATATATAGTAAATTCGCTCTCGCCCATACTCTCGTTAGCTAGGATAATAATATACCCTAATTACGAAGTAAGGTCGTTATTATTCGTAAATAACCTATTAATAAAGACGTAGAGCTTACTAATTATAAAGTCGATCGGGTAGTAAACGAGACCTCGATCGAGATTCGTTTATTACTACTTAAGCCGCTTATTAAGTACCTTAACGTCTCGTTCGGTTAGATTTATAACCTGCGCTACCCTAGCGTAGTTAAAAGTTACCTCGGGCTAATAAATACTCGTAATATATACCCCTCGCGCAAGCTTAGCCTTATACCGCTTCTTAATATCGGTTACGTTCGGGTCGACGAGGTTAATCTTCTCGCCCTACCCCTTTTATTAAAAAACGACGGTTTCCCCTTCGATTATAAAAATCCCGCTATTAAATACTAAGGGGGTATTTATTATAAGGACCTTTTTTAGCTTCGCTACAAAGCCCGCTTTTTAGAGCTCCTTATCCTCCTTTTTTATAAAGTTAATATCAGATAGGCCTAATATATTATCGGTTTATATTCTAACGATTTTAAATTAGTTACCTTCGTACTCCGCAACTAGTAAGTACGGGTCGTACGTAGAGGTAACTATTAATAGTTAATTAATATAAAAATCGTAGTAAGTAGCCTACTAATAGGTACCCGATTCTGCGAGCCTATATAGTAACTTAAGCACTTTAATAATCATACTTTCTAGGTACTTACTAGCTATTTCCTTTAGTAAATAGGCTAGGATTTTCTTTATAAGCCCTATGGCTGATTGGGTATATGCCTAGGTAATATTACGGCTCTAAATCTCGTATCCCTTCTTTTGTAGCGATGCTATTAGTACTATTATTAATCGTTAGCTATAGCGCTATATAGTGGGCGATTGTGTAAGTAGCGTTACCTTTTCGACGTCGCTGTACCCTTAAATTACGTATCTAGACTTTTCGTATAGTTAGGGTATTCCTTTTTTTTTAATTTTATAAACTATTCGCGATTTAAATATGCGGAGGTTTATATACTTTTTTAGATCGTAGAGGATAAATCGATAGACCCCTCGATCGCGCAAAGTATCTACTTTAATAAGATCTGATCCCTCATACGGCTTTTTAATAGTTATAATTACGCCTTCCTTACGTAGTTTAACTACTAGCTCGAAATCGGCTTTCTTTTTTATTATATAAAAGGTGTTAATTACCTCGTCGCTAGTAATAAATTGCCGCGTTAGTACTTACCGTCGTAGTCTCCTGCGACGTATTAGTGCCCTTTTAGCAATTTCTTTTTCCTTGTTATCTATTAGTACTACTACGACGATTTTGTTAAGGATAATTTCTTATACCTCTACCGCGGGTTATATAGCTTCCCCTAGCTCTTCTTTTTCTTATAGGCTAGAAATTACCTCGATAGGATTTATATAATATAGTCTGACTACCGTAATTAATACCTCGAGTGGCTAGTTACGATCTCTTACGACTATATAAGAACGCTCGTCGACGGAAATTAATTTATATAGCCCAGCCCATTGTTAAGTGATTTCGTACTATACTCGTATATCCGAATTTAGGGGCATATCTAAATTAACCCCTATATCGGGCCTATTGCGCATAGTAATTACTTTATTAACTTACCTTTTTATACTTACCTCGCGCAGTGCCCGTATTACTTTTTCGACTACTTAAGCTCGCTAGCTTACGTTTAGCAACGGTAGCGAGGCTAAGGTCGTTCTTAGATATACTCTAAATACTAGAAGCGTCGGTATAAGCCCGTTGGGCCCTATAGTATCGTTATAGCATTTAAGTACCGTCTAGAGGTATTCGTCATCGTCGGAATCGGGATTTTCCTCTTTAATAATTTTAAACGCTCTTTTTAACTACTAGTGCGCCCTTTCTACCTTTTTAATACTATAGTGCGCTTCGACGGGCACGACTTTTAACTATATACCGTAAGCCGTCGTATTTTCCTTAAATTCTGCTAACTTAAAACTAGTACTAGCGTCGGTTCTAATACCGTCTAGCGGTCCCTAGTATATATCGATCTAGCTTTTTCATAGAGCTACCCATACTATTTTTGCTTATAAATCCCATAAGAATTGCCCTACTTAGAATAATATAGCCTCGTCGATTATATATAGGACCGGTCAACTATTTAAATAAAAAATATCGACGACGATCTCCTAATTAAAGTTGAGCTTATCACGCAATTTGAATTTAAATCTACGTGGGCTTTGCGCATTTATTTAGCATTAATAGCATACTTTCGTTAACTACTCTAGCGCCCCTATTTTAATATTATTATTACCCGAATGCTTTAGGAAGTTATATAGCCTCGCGACCGACGGGTAGCTAAATCTCTAGTATAGTCGTCTAAGCTTACTTTCTATTAAGTAATTAATCGACTTCGTATTATTAGTAAGCCTTATAAACGCGTACCCCTATCGTCGTTCGACTATTTCGAAGTACTTACGGCTAGAGATTTTGTTCCTCGTATTATTAAATATAATACCTAGTCGATCTATATTTTTTAAATATAAGAAAAATGGGGTATTAACGGGTAGGATATAAAAAGTTATTGTTCTGAAGTACGTCTCTACTTCTACTATACTTAGGGCAACGATTTCCTTACTTAGGCCGAAGCTAATCCTCGCAATGCCCGCTATCGACGTATTAAGCGTTACTAATACGATTTTCTATAGCGCCTAGAATTACCCTTTTCTTCTTATTAACTATTACGATGCCCTAGTATTTAGGATAATCCTATAAAAATTATCTAGGCCGTACCTTTCGTTCGCGTGGAATGCCTATATAAGCTTAGTATTTAAGTAATCTAGGTAGTATAAAAAGGACCCCTCTAGCTACCCCTAGAATTACTTAGCACCCTATCTCTTTTCTTTAGATATTAAGAGAGTAGAATTCTGCGCTATTAGATTCGTCCTTTTACCTACCTCTATATCCGTCGTCTAAGGGACCTTCCCTTACTATCTATAAATAAAAGCCTGCTTATTAAGGGCTTCTACTACCTTTTATTCGTTTAGCCTCGTATATCCTCCCGAGGCTAACGGGGCGAAGAAAGAGTAATTAATATCGTCGACTTCGTCGTAATCTAATTCGTTAGTATAGGGGGTAAGATCTTCCTTATTTTCCGAATCTTCTATAGGGTGCGGGTGCTTTAAGCTACTAAATTAACTACTTTCGCTAGGTTCTATACCCCCGGATTTGCCCTTATATATAACGAGGAATTAGTTAAATCAATAAGGGCTAGTTTTACTATTTACTACCCTCGATTTTTTATATTATTCGTACGATTTAGCACGCTCTTCCTCGGAGTAATTACTTAACTAATATCTATCCTTTTTATAAATAAAATACTACTTCTTCTATTACCCTGCTCGCGAGTTAAATCTCTACCTATTTAACGAATCTAGGATTCCCTACTAGCGATTACCGTACCTAGCTTCCTTTCTTTTCTTATTATACGTTCGGTCGACCTAATGCTACTAATAAGGGCCGTCGTATACCTAGAAGTAGGTTTAGCGCGGCATTCTCGCCTTAATATTAAAGCTAGATCTTAGCCTCGAGTAGAGCGTCTCGTAGTCTTCGGGTGCTTAGTATAGAGTTATTTTTACCTTTAGAACGCGCTAGACTACGGTATAGAAATATCCGACTTTCTACTCGTTAGTCCCCTTATTTAGCTAGGTTTTCGCTAGCTTATTAATTCGATCGATAAGCTCTTCGAGGATTTCTACTCGCGATTTGCCCTCTATTATCCTAGCTATAGATATAAAAGAAATCGCTCGTAGCTTAGATAGGAGCTCTAAGTTCTTATTATAGGTCTCGAAGCGGCTTCGGATTACGTTAATTATACTAAGAAAGTCGTTTCGATCGAGATTACGTACCGCTTCGTAATAGTAATTAGAGGCTTTACCTATAAGTACGATATTAACTACCGAATAGTACTAGTATTCCCTAATTCTAACTTTTTCGTAGTAATCGTAAAACATCGTTAGGGTTTCTTATAAGACCTTATACTTCCCCCTAGAGTATAATTTCTCTTTTGGGAAGATCTTTTTAAGGTCTATAAACTGCCTCGTATTTACCGCTAGATTTTCGGTATCTATATGCGATCCCTGCGTCGCTACGTATTATTAATAACTTCGGGTAGTCTACCTCCTTTCTTACTAGCCGATTAGTACCGAATTTCGTATTAGTAGCGGCGACGAGCTATAGATCGAAATAGGCAGAATTATCGATTATTATACTTCTAGTACTATATTTTACCTCTATATATCCTTCTACGACGACAGATTGCTATTAGTAATTATAAGAAGGAAATCTAGGTCGTTTACCCTTTTTCTAAATTTGTCAAAGCGATTATACGCCCTATCGACTTATACCTAGGTCTATATTACGAATTCCTCCTCTATAATCGTCGCTACTAGGATTTTATAAGGTTCTCGCGATTATAATTGCGCTAATAGTACCCCTTGCTTATAGAAAAATCTATTAACTACTTTTGCGATTCCTGGGCTTGCGCTTGCGAACTATTTATCTAGCTAATAACTAAGGTCGTCTACGATCTTATAGAATAGGGGTTACCCCTATAGCCCCTTTTTCTTATAGACCTTAGTTAAATAGATTAATGCCGCGTTAATTTACTCGCCGTTAGGCTAATTTACGATTCTATATATCTACGTCCCCTAATAGTCCGAGTTAATATTTACCTACTTATAAGGGATAGGGATTCTATCTAGGATCGGGTTTCGCCCTCTCCTTCTTTACCCTAACTCGCTAAGGGTCGTGCCCTAGCTTATACCCGTATTAATAGTTACTAACGTATTTAACTTTAACGGGGATATATTTAATCCGCGCGCTAGCCGTAGTAAATCCGTGCTTTTGCTACCCGACGAATTTATTAGGGTCTAGGAGATTCCTATTTCCTCTCGCCGTCTCGCTACTACTCTCGTTTTTACCCTCTTTAGTAATTATTACTACCCTTCTAGATCGCTAGCTATCGTACCTATTAGGATCCTCCTTTTTGTTTAGTATAAAAGGGTAGGTTTTAGTAGTTCCTTTTTTTAATAGTAGCGGTAGACGTTTATATTACCATAAGACGATATAGTAATTAATCTCGGGATCTTTATTAGTTACCGATTTCCGCTTTTCCGTATACTTCTAGCCTCCTAAGCCTCGTGCTCTCCGTAATCTCTAAATCCCCTCCTCCCTCATTAGACCGTCCCCTATACTATATTCCTAAGTAATACTCGGGGGGTAGTTAAGGGAGCTACGGGGAGGTCGTCTAGATCGTAGGCTTAAGGTCGTACCTATAAGATCTTAGTAATAGTAGACTTTTTCTATATACCGTAGATCTCTTAGCTTAATAACTCCTATATACTTCTTACTACGCTAACTAAGAATATCTATATTTAAAAATCCCTTTTCTTAATCGCGCGGTGCTCTTTTATACCGTACTATCAAGCTCGCCCGTCGCGCTAATTAACTAGGCGGGTAGTCGCTACGTAGGTATTTCCTTTTACTAATTTAACTAGTTAATTTCTAATCGCGGGCCGGCCGTAGAAGAGTTATTTAGTAAAAAGGCTACTTAAGGCGACGGTAAAAAACTAGTCGCTTAAGCGGTTCCGTTAATTAACGTAGTTTAACGTAATAAACGTCGACCTCTCGTAAGTAGTAAAGGGCTACGATTACTCGATTCTGTATAGTATTTAAGAATCGCCCCCTTTTTCGTCTACTTCCGTAAGGTTAATTAGTACGAATCTCCTATCCCGTGTAGTATTAAAAAGTCGTCTTTTTTACGTAGCGAGATACCTTACCGATCTATAATAGTAGAATTTAACCACTAATTAGTATTAGTATCCCTATTATAAGGTAGTTAGTTCGAACCGTAATTAACGAAGAGATTAATTAAACTATCTGGATATCTGCGTAGGTATAAAAAGGAGGTTCTAACCGTAAGTTAGGCTAGCTACGATAATTATAAATAGGGCCCCCAATTGGCCCCTGCGCAGTCGGCTGTATGCCGCGGTCGAATTGGACTTCCAATCCGACATACACAAACGATGATGGGCGTGTCCTCGGAGTGAGTATCAACGATGCTCTGAGCTCAAACTATGAAGAAGACAGCATCAAGAACATGGTGTTGAACTCCCGTGTCAACAGTAGCGTCGCAGCATATTGGCCTTGGGTTGAATATCAGGAAAGCAGTGGTGAAATCGTCGAGGTGCGAAATCGCCTTAGGACTGAATTCTCACCGGCAGCTGAGTGGGACAAGAAGAGACTCAATATCTCTGCGGATAGTGATAGTCGGCTGGCGTTGGTTCCACTATCGACCAACTTCAGCAAGATTGCTGTCCAAGGAGGTTATGGGATATTCTACCAGGTTAATGCAGCCTTGGTTGCGCTGATACCGGACCTTGGATCCGATGAGCTCGCTACTGATTATGCGGACTCATGGCCTACAGGTGTGTTGCTGCCCTTTCCTGTACCGGATGTTCATCAAATAAGCTAATCAACCAAAGACTTCCCAGCTGTCACAAATATGCCAGGAGGTGCACCCTTTGCTGCGTTCTCAGTTGCCAGAAGTTCAGATACTCTGCAGAGAATATTCACTTACGTCCTTTACCTTGACAACGATGCAAACATCAACGTCATTTACAACGATGCCTCCTCCTGGAAAACGGCTCAACCAGCTACCTTGAAGGGTGTTGACGCCGACACAGACATTACCTGTCTCACTATGGCCACGACGCACCGCGACTCTTTTACACAAGAAGTAGTACTTGGAGCGCAGTCTTTCGATCCAAGGTGCTACTTCCAACGTGAGGGCTTGGTCAGAGAGGTGATTCTGACTAATAACGAGTGGGTGGATAATGGAAACGTGCCCATACCGTAGGAAAGAAGGACTAGACACGTTCTACACGTTGTATACGTATGAAGCATTTGCTAGTAAAGATTGATGACTGAACTCTATCTAGAAATATGTCAATAAAACTCTGACTGGGATTCAGAATCGAATGCAGACACAATACTTCGATGAAAATCAAAGTTGTAGGGTTTGTATCAATATGTTCGATCAAAGCGAAGACAAATATCAACTACATTTATGTGTAGTGGTATAATCATAGCTTTTCGCCGTAAACAGAGGGTTTAATTGAAACGCGAATTGCACATGGCAGTAGAAAGGATGGGTGTGCCGAAAGTGGACTGTTGTATGAATTTCTAAGGATTGGAAAATATTTCAAAATACCTCCGTCAAATCGTGACAACGGTTTTTGATAGAATCAACAGAACTTCATGGGAGCGCGGATACCAGTAGCAAGTTTCTCTGAGTTCCATCAAGGTGACAAAAAGAACTTTAAGAATGGCCTTCAGCTCCGGGATCATTTCATATTACTGCAGACAAGACCTTGGGGACCGTGTTTCAATTTATCTGACTGAACTTTTGTAGTATAAAGTTGCATTTATCGCACTTCCAATGACATTGTCGATGTTGTTCGAAGAATATTACAAGGATAAAAAGCATGCAATCAGTCGAAATCGATAAATCCCATTTGGCTGATCCATGGTTTGAGTTCCCCTTGTCAACCCTCGACCTAGTCCTTCAAGTCCAGCTTTGAAGGCATTCGAAATAGGGACTTGAAGCATGCTATAGAGACAAAGATTCAAGTACGACCTTTAAACCTCGAATCATGGAACTTTTCACGTGGAGATGTCCAAGGATCACTTGTGTAAGGTAGGCACCCAGCTACATGCGGCGCTAGCGATGTCGGCTGCTGTTGAAGCTCTGCAGATACGGACTATATTAATCCCAAGTCACGTGCTTGCTTCACTTCCATAGCTCAATAGAGGAGCACGATAATTCGATCTGGCCAAAATAGAACGGTTGACATTGCTTCATAGCGTCGATATGGGAACCGCGTGTCTTCCATTAGCACTCTGCTCCAATTGAGGTACTTTTTACACCCAACTTCGGCGGGCTGTTAGGATATAAGGCGGCGCGCCACGCAACGCAGGGAAGGAAAAACTCAAAAAAAAAAGAGCCAGTATTCCTTAAGCCCCATCAGATGAACTCTTCACAGCTGAAAAAGAGCACACTAACGCTTGGCATCCACCGGTGGCCGAGCTTAACAGACTCTTCGGGCCAGGTACCATTTTCCTCACACCCTGGCTCAGCGCTTCAGAAGGCCGGTCTGGGAAACGCGCGGCCACGGACCCTCCTATCCCCATCTTCGAGTCTTCGACTCGTCACTCGGCGGGAAAAGCCTTGGGAGCTTCTTCCTCTTTGGGTCTCTGGGTCGGGTTGAATAATACCCACGTACCACTTCCGGAAGTGCAATCACGATTCGGGACGTCCCTGGCGAGGCTGTGTTACGTGTATCTTTCGATGCTTGTGGAGAATTTTGCTTTGGAGGTAGAACGACGTAAGGCTAGGAAGAGAAAGGGGACCCGACCGTTCAATGAGGCATGGCAAGGAGCGTACCTTGATTTGGGGCATTGGGCACAGCGAGCATGTGCAGCACAAATCACCCGCCCATCGCAAAACTTACTTGAAAGTCACACAGGGCACATCTGACGGCTGTAGCCGACCTCCCCACTGGGAACGGATAAGGCATTTTCAGCTCGTGGCAAAATAACTCAAAAAAAAGAAGATCAGAGATGATCAGGGACAGTTCGAGGCCTTGGGGATCCTCTCTCGGCTCTCTATGGATGACGCAAGAAGCATGCGTGCCTGAGATATTTGCGGGAGACGGGGTCTAGAACTTTTTTTGGCCCATTGAATTTTTAAAGGCTGGGCGAGCGTGAGAGACGCGTTCCCAGTTTACTGTGGGGGAATGGTTTGTAAACATCAACATTAAGCCTTGTCTCGTCTTGACACGTACAGCGGCTGCATCTCGATGATGCGGGAAAAAAAGACATCTGCACGCGCAAGAGCGGATGCGAAGATGACTTCTGTAACGGCCGAAGAGAGACTATCGAAGAAACCAATGCAGGAGTTTCGTCAGGATGTTCAAGTGTTCTTTGTTCCAATGTTGACGTTCGGCACATGGAAAGGGGGGTGCGGACGCGGACGGGCGGGCCATCGGCGACCGGATCTAGAACTGGCATTTTGCTCCACAATTCAGCAGCGAAGTTCTCGATCTTGTCGTAGTCGGCGACATTTCAGCTCACGTAAAGATACGGAAACGACACTGTACTCCCGTACTGTCGTCCACGGCAGGCGTAAGCCGGTCTTCCGGCCTTTTCGCTGCGGGCTGCAGGGGGAAGTTTGTAACTTCGTGGAGACTTGGTTCATATTAGTGTAGTGCCTCGGGGATGGGGCACCATGATCCTGAACGGTTTCCATGTGCCTTGCCGTGGTTCGACTTTCCTATGCTAGATCGAACGTTCGGTGTTAGGGCTGTGGCATTTTGGTTCCTGGATCTCTCCTAAATCAGCCCTTTACCGGGGATATGGGAATGCAAGGCAGCCGGAATAAGATGTATGCACGGCGGCAAAGTTCTGTCTCCTTGGTATACGGCCGCCATGATTCCCAAAGTGAAGAAAGGTTCAAGCCCGACATACTTCGATGCTCTATTTTCGTAAAGGAAGCGCCATGAATCAATCCTGTTTATGGGACTTTTGCTCGTGATGATATGGAATTTCACCAAGCTGAGGATCAGGAGCCATGTCTTGCCTAAGCAAGGTGGCGCTCATTTCCTGGAAGACGTGCCTGAATTCCAAGATTATTTCCCTCGAACACTGGGCTGTTGGGTTTGGAATATGTAAACATGGTGGAAGAACCGTGTCGGAGCTCTGCAATTAAACATGTGAGACCCAGTCTCAAATCATGGACGCGGGATGTTCACAAAGTGAGAGGGGAAATGTCTGAGAAGTTGGTGTGTTGAAAGTCATCCCATGCCCCAGACCCCAACGTTGCTCAAATTGAGATTGCTGATGTAATACGACGGCACGACGGTAGGATGTTCTGATTTTCAGACGAAAAAGGACGCCGTTCAATCTGTTTGCATGTCGAGAAGGGCGGGCCTCGGGCGTTTCTGGGGGCGTTGGATGAGGCACTTGGCTAGTGATAATTAGGGCGAGGGAACTGGCGGGATCTGCGGCAAGGCCAACGGACATTCAATACCTACCTAGATGAAGCCTAAGCCAAGCCAAAGCCCATCTTTCATTTCGCGACGGAGGATGAAGCGATGTTGAAGGGTCGAAGCCATCGCTGCCGTGGCCCGTCTAAAGCTGTACGTGGCGACTACAAGGCACCTCGTTGAACAGGCGACGCCGCAGAAGAAAAGTGAAGAACTGGGCCTTGCTCCTGTGCTTCGGCTTTTCTGATTATCTCGATGGGCTCCCACCCGAGATGGCCGTGATCGGGATCCCCATCCGGCCGCACGCACTGGAAGGATTGGGGGCGGATTTGACAAGTTTCCACAATCGAAACTGGCCGAGCTGGATGGCGGTTTGGACTACTGTGAAGATGGGACGACCGGTGTCATCAGTCACTGGCTGGCGCTTTGCCTTGGTGATTCTCGGGCTAATATGTCTCGCTCTCCTTGGAACTCTGGGCAGCTGGGCTTGCAGAGGGAACTGGGAAGGTGTCCGCGGACAATGACTCGACCCCTTCTCCAGAGCATCCACAGCGAGGAACGGCACAAAAAACTGTGGATAGAACTGAACGCTGCTGGAGGGGAGAGGGGGATTGCCCCTGCACCAACGCGTCTTGGGAGACGGGGGGAGAGTTGTCGGCATCTTGCAATAAACAGCGGGCGAGGATATCCTGCCAGCAGCTCCCGCTATTCTGCCACCAGGCTGTGGCTTGACCTCCGCTGCCTCCGAGCCCGGAGCCCAGCTGCCCACCTACCTACCTACCTACCTACCACACTTACCTCCAACTACTACTTCGTCGACCTTGCCGTCGCTGCCACTACCGCTACCGCTGCCGTTAATTAAAGCTATTCTTAACGTTAATATGCCGTAAGAAGGGAATAATCGCAAAGTTAACGATCCCTTCGTCTACTAGCGCCGTCGATTATAATAAATACGGTTACGTAAAGTATAATTACCTATTTTATAGCTAGCGCTTCTCTACCCTACCTAAGGTTAGAGTAGCGCTTAACGAGGCTACTTACGAGACGGCGGTTATAATTAAAAATAGTAATACCTCGCAGAGTTAACCTACCTAAATAAGTATCGTAAATCCTTAACCTCGTTTATAGACTACTACTAGCAGGCCGCTGCTAGCTTTTCGAGCGAGTTAATTAAGTAGCTAGGTAATTAGGCTAATTCGACAGAATCGTCGACTTAGGCTAATACGTCGATTGCCGTACTTTTTACCAAAATAATTCAAGTCAATTAACGGCCTCTGATTGGCCTAACCTACTCGAATGCTGACTACGCAGAGCCCAGCTTACGTATATGCCTGAGACCGGCGGTCGTGTGGCGGCCGCAGCCACACTTGGGGGCAGAATAGCGGGAGCTGCTGGCAGGATATCCTCGCCCTAAACAGCGCAGCCGCGCAGCGAGAGAGATCGAGTGGTTGATGGCTAGTCCGTTGGCGTCACAGTCAAGAATGGACCCATGGAGCCCTCGGGCGGCGGTGCTTTTAGCAAGTCCTGGTTCGGGAACCCGCAAAGCAAGGAGTAACGTAAACCGGGAGCCGGGAACCGACTCGAGATAGGAAGCTCGGGGAGCCGATCAACGGAGTTTAGAGATGTATTATCTCTGGGGTCTGGGACCCTGGATTTGGCTTGAGAATTGGCACGTCGGGCTCTCATCACCAAAAGGGGGTTCTCGGCATGAGAGACAGGTCATCAATGATGAGAGTGGTTTTTCTTCGTATTAATCAAGAGAGATGGGACCCGTTGGAACGCTGCGAAGGTTCTTTGCGGCAGTGCCGGAGGTTGGCGGCGGTATTGGTTTCCTGAAGGATGCCGCTCGGGTGGATGAGATATGATGGTTTTGCAACTTGCAACTGTGAACTCTACGAAATCCAGCGCCTGCTGCCCGTCGCATCGGATTATCCTGCCGAGGGGTTGCTTCTCTGCGTCTGAAGGTTTGAGCTGGAGGAAATTGCGGTCTGTGAAGTTTGAAGAGACGGGCATGTAGGGCGAATTCACGGCACAGGGAGAATCGTTGCTTCTTCAGGGGGTCTGCTTACATGTGCTATGGTTAAAGGGAGCTTTTTGTCACTTGGAAACGGCCCCCAATCAACTTACGACAGTCGGACACTGAAGACGCAACTCGCTGAGCCTTGGTGAGGGAGAATTTGAGAAGAGGACCATCTGCTGACACATGCTCCGAGGATTAGAACCCCTCGGCCTCTTTACCTGAAAAGAGGAGTTGCAGGCCGGAAAGGGCCACCCTTTTCCCTCCCTGAACCGCTCTGCCAGAAATAGTTCACAGAACAGCAACATCGTCCATCAGAGCGAAGTAGCGATTGGACGCGAGACCGACGTGTAGAACGCCTCATGTTCTGGAAGAATGCAGTCTCGATGAAATCCCGCATCAAGAGACGCCATATCAATCCCGGCTGCACATCGCGAAAACCGAGAATGCTGATTCTATCCAAAGTCGCGGGTTCGAAAAAAAGAGCACATGGCCAGGCATTCAACATCATCTCCTCTTTCTTCGCTAGCATCTCGGCACCTGCCTGGGCTTCAATAGCGTGCGTTGGTTTGGATTTTTGCATATAGAAATAGATCCCAGCTTAACCTAGTTAGGCCGTCCATGTCACGCAGTATTTGTGTGTACTGAGTATCGGAGGGACTTCCATGCTTATTTCGAAATACACGTACATAAAAATTGTTCTATCGATATCAATGAATGATCAGACATCTCGCCTGCAGGAAGCCAGCGAGCAGCCCACAGTAACATGACGTGGGTTTTCCTTCTTAATTGATTGTTGAGGCTGTGCTAAGAAGCAACATCAATATCAAGCAAGGAAAAAGTAACGCATCCCGGGTCACCCCAAGCAGGTACCTGCATCGGATGCCCGAGTCTGCGGACGACTAAGGACAAGCTTCTCGATTAAGCGTTTCTTCCTCGAGAAACCCACCCCCTCTGTTCCGCAGCGGCCCAGGATATGCGCGTTCAATTGATCACAACCGCTGTCCAACAGCCGCCCAAAGCCACTGAAGAGATAAAATTCTCCAGTTGATGCAGTGGTGCTCAGGCGGTGCTTCTGGCTCCTCGAGGTGATGGTCCCCTGGGTCCTGGGAACATGGGAGGCAGAGGGTCGAACACGTTTTCCTGGTGCGTTGGATGATGAGTCCTCATTTGCTGTCTACGTTTTCCCCATTCCATCCACGCTGCCCTCGTGGAGAGTGGTGACTGGTCTTCTGATCTCGAAATAGCCATCATCAAACTGTTCCTTTTCGTACTGCACGGAGCAAGAGGCGGACAGGAAAGCTCCTTTCACGAGGTTATGTGCTGGCTTTGGCGGAAAGACATGACCGGGACCTTCGTCCTCAATCTTGCGTCTGATGCAAGCCACCTGCACACTGTCACTGTGAAGTCCTGCTTGTGAAAGTTGACAGACACAAGACAGTCCAGAAGACGAACCGGCATGCTGCAAGCCTCTCTGTAAGCCTTCTCCCAAGCCTCTTGGCTCGGCCGCCCGTCCTCGTATCCCATCCACACTTCTGGGGTAGAAGAGGGAGAAAGGGGTGGCGTTATCCAAACCAATCTCGCCGCTGTCCTTCTGCCGTGCACGGCGAGCGAAGCAGCAGGCCTCGAGGCCTCGCTGGCAATTGCATGAGCCGTTCGCTAAAGGCGCTGGAATAATGCATCGATGCACAACGTTGGCCCGTCGAATAGTGAATGACCGTTGTGTACGGACTAATTGTGTAAGTATCCGTACTTAGGTATGCACACTACTTTGTACGGGGCACTGGCGAGACTGAAATCCAACGGTTCGCGGCATCTCGACTACGTAGTAATCTCTCATTCGACCATCACCAGATAGCCGGCCAGACCGGCCGATTTCTCACGCACGAAGCTGCACGTTTCCTGTTCCCCCAGATAATACTCCTAATTCTGGCAACATCCAATCTGCCGTACCCATTGCATTACCCGCCCGGGTTCTCCATTTCAGTGGCTCCCGTCCCCAGGTGTTCAAGCCTTGGTGTCGGACAAGATAGGGTGATAGGATCCTTCGTACGGATACGATAGCTGACGGCAGCAACCCAACCCAAACGGTACAACCAACCGGAATATTAGCTAATACTATAAGTTGTAACTAATAGGCGGTAGGCCTCGTCTGGGACGGTCAGCCACCGTTGGTTTCTCGTTTCAAGTTTCAGCCTGCGACTTTTGGACTGCTGCCCCCTCTCCTCCGACGAGTTTCGTTTCCCCCCCTGTGCCGTCGTTTGGGGCGACGACGGCATGAAGATTTGCTGCCCGTTGATGATCATCAGGGACATAGCAGCGGCCAGCTATTACAATACCAATATCGCTCTGTTACGCTATGAAGTCGTCGGCAGACCCGTCATCGTCATTGTCAGCAGTCAACTGCTGGGCATGTGCTGGCCACTACTGCATCTCAGAGATCCAAGCCAAAACGTCCGTCCGAACAGTCAAGCGGGAAGGAATTAACAGAAATAAAAAAAAGCAGGGCCGAATCCTCCCCTCTCACGCGGACGGGTACATACGTCCAGCTGGCCCGCAAGCTGCGCCTGCAACAAAGAAGACGAGACGAAGAAGAAAAGAAAGAGGGACTCTGAGGGAGGGGGAAATAGGCACGACCGAGCGAAGGTTCATCCTGTCAGGTAATCCGTGGCACCAGCGGCAAAAAAAAATGCAACGGACGCCGGTGCTCAGGCGTCCCGCCGCACAAATCATGTACGGACGGGTACCTGAGTTTCTGTACGCTCACTGTGGTATTACTGTTCTGTACTCCGTATGGTGCTCTGTATGGCACACACACACTCTTTTTTATCCCAGTCTCATCCAAAAGCATTCTTGGGTGGTTCTGTCTGGGATGACCGTATGCACGCCCATGCGCGTGACACCCTGACAATCAGCGTCAAACACACGGCCCTGGCGGCAGCAGGCGATGAAAGAACACACGCCGGAAGAGAGAAAGAAGCTGTTCTTCATCTAGTATGGGAGCTGCCGTGTTGTGTGGTTGTACGGCAGATAACCGTTAGCAGAGGAGTTTTCCTTCGCGTCTTCGCTTTCGCAACCACGAACCACCTCCTATTCTGACTTCAAAGCGAAGCGAACGGCACATTCGGCAGATCGTACACGAGCAGAGAAGATTCCACGGTTGGAAGCGGCCGATCGGGATGCGATGCCCATGAGAAGATCGCATCCTCGAACAACGAACAGCGCTCAGACTTTCTACAACACAGTTATGTCTTCACAACTCAATGCCGCTGTTCATAACTCGCCGTGGTATCATCAATGATGTAGCGAGTGTGTCAAGTTATTCACCGCCTCCCCCTTTTCCATACACCCCGTGCACAACATCAGATTTATGAAGGCCCGCGCGATATTTTCGCAGGAGGCATCGCACACCAAGAGCTCGTGGTGGTGTGTCGCATATGTGGAGGATTAAATTGGAAAGTGGATCTGATCACTCGACGGCTCGCGATAGCGTGTACCTTGAACAGTCCGTCAAGTTGAGTTCATGTTATGACAAGCTGAGGCCTCCCACCACTTCATCTAACAAACTTCAGTCTCTTCAAACCGTACTCAGTACCGCCAACCCCCGTTACAGCCCATGATCTGCACAGTCAACTGCGCCCCTGACGGTAATTCTTGTTCCTGAATTCTTGCTCGGGAAGACCCAAACATGGCTCACCCCTGTCGCACTACTGCGGATGTATCCAATCGACGCCAACGTTGGACAACAGCACGAAAGACCTGTACCCAATTGAATCTGTTCGGATGGAGCCAAAGCCAGGCGCGGCATGAAGCCATTGGATAACGGCCGCGTCAAGTTCTCGCTCGACTATTCCCAAAACTGCCTGGAGCCGTGGATTCTCTTCCCCCCGTTTTCCCTTTCTTCCATCCCAGTCTGTTCACAACTTCACCCCCGTCTCTGCTCTCTCGCTGCCTCTGTGCCGCTGTGAAAGCCACGGACGTGTGGCCAGGGGACCCCTTGGCTGTTACCGAACACTGCTGCAGGGCATGTCCTAGAGTCGAGGAGGGTGTCCCACTGTCGAAAGTTACGCGTGTGTGCCCTTTCGAGCTGGAAAAGTTGTGCACACACCAGATGGCAGAACGGGAAGCCATCCCTACCTTTGCCTAGACCTGCCCTAGTTTTCACTATTCAGTACTCGTATGTACACTACACACTGCACATGCCTACACTACCACCCTCCTCAAGGCTCTGTGGGCACGGGAGACAGAGCCTGAGAGGACGGAGGCAGACACCAGAGAGAGAAAAGAGGAGTTGGTACTTATGGTATTCTGGGTCTACACCCTCCCGAACCCCCCGGGATGCCGCAAAGTGGACTCCTAATTTCGCTTTTCCTCCTCATCTCAACCCACTCCGTGCTCGTTTCCCTCTTTTCAACAAAACAAGCCGTTCCCTCCAATTCCACCCGCTGTCACTCGTTCCATTTCCTCCCCTCCCCCCCCAAGTCTCTCCCTCTTCCATTGCCTTGCCTTGCCTTGTTACTCATCTTCCCAATCTCGCCAAGGTCTCCTCCTCTTTTTCCCTTGTTCATTTACCCTCTCCTTTCAATGTCATTTACTCGGTGATATCCTCTTTTTTTTGCCAGCAAAAGAGAACAACGTGAAGGAGAAAGAACAAGAGGCTTCGTAAAAGCCCAAACCAACTCGCGAAGAAACCATTAGGAGGCCTGTTTGTGCCCACACATTCTTTAGGACTCGCCTTGTTTGCCGCACGATCCGAACACGGTCCTGCTTCGACCGACACACTCGCTCAACCCTCTACAACAACATCATCATCATCTAACCCTCCTCCGATCGACCGAATTTACGATTCTCTCGACGGATACAACTTATTAATCGTACTGGGTGGAAAATCGAGAGGACGCTGCTTGGATTTCGATATCTGGGAAAGCATTCGGTGGCCGACTGAACCGCACCGAGGCAATAACCCCTGAGACACGTCGACAACCCTCGAACCCGCAAGACCTGTCATCGTCTTCGAGTCCTGGAATCGATTCGAGACCGCACCTTCATTCAACCTACTTTTCGTTTCAACGCTTTCGTTATACCCTCCTCGACAACCATTATGAAGTACTCAGTAGCTGTTCTGGCCGCCGTGGCCTTTGGCTTCAGCTCAGCCCAGACTGCCACCACTACGTCAGGATATCAGAAGCCCAGTGAGGCCGCGAGGCCAGGCGCCATCACCAACCACGGATGCTACAACGCGTCATCAACGACATGGCAGAAGTACCCCGTAGAGAACATCAGTACCGGATCATGCACGTTGGAATGCCAAACTAAGCAGAAGAAGAATGTCGCCGCTATCAACGGCGAGGACTGCTACTGCGGTGACTCGTACCCGCCAAAGGTCGACGTCGTCGACGACAAGAAGTGCAACTTCCCTTGCCCATTCTACCCGGAAGAGGCTTGTATGTTACCCTACGTCTCATGGCCCAACTTTTGAAGTAATGGCTAACCTTTGTGAAAGGCGGTGGTGTCGAAGACATGATGTACTACTCCGTCTTCAACACGGGTCTCAAGCTCGTCGTTCCCGATGAAGACGTTGCAACCACCACAACGGCCGCAGCCACCACAACGGCCACGACAACAACCGCCGCCAACGGCGTCGTCTCAACCGTAATCGAGACCCCCGCCGCGACAACATCGGCCGCGGCAACCGAGACGCCCAAGAAGAGCACCAACGTCGCCGGCATCGCCGCGGGCGTCGTCGTCGGCGTCGTGGCCATCGCCGCCATCGTCGGCGCCGCCTTCTTCTTCGTCCGCAGGAAGCGCAACGCCGAGATCGAGGAGGAGCACCGCCGCAACGCCGCCGTCAACGCCTTCATCGGCGGCTCCAAGCCGCCCAGCAGCAGCGGCGTCTCCATGTCCGACTCCCGCATGGATCCTACCCTGGCGCACCGACGCATGAGCGATGGCAGCATTGCCGACAACCAAGATTACTCGCGGAAGATTCTCCGAGTAAGTTTATGAGATGTTTTAAAATGAGATGAACCCTGAAAAAGCTAATTCCCCTCATCAAGGTTACCAACGCATGAGCACCTCACATCATGACGACAAACGACCTGAAAGCCTGTCCTGGGGCTTCTTTGAATTACTTCTTTCTACACAATTCTGGCATCAAAGGCGTTTTGTGGTGTTCAATCTCCCGACGCTGGCTTACTCGGGGGCCTCTTCCGAAAAAAACGACCAGTGTCGTCGGATTTTTCATTTGTATCATGGTGTAGGGTAAACATATCTTGGGAAATTACGATATGGGTTTTTGCGTTGGATACATCTATCAAATCTCTCTTGTTCTTGGACACAACCATACACAAAAAATCCGCCCTTTCGGCCACGACCTCCCTCCCTACGCCGTCCACTCCTTTTGCAACTATCTACAATTTAGACAACTTTTGGATATCACAACCAACCTACCAACCAAACGGGGGGCTTTCGTCTCGAGACATTTTCCCTCCTACCCCCTTACCTACCCTCAAATTACGACCCGCCACTACCACAACACCAATACCTTTTTTTAAAAACACGTCACCCGGACCGCCAACCACTTACCACCTACACTGGGTACTTTCGATTCTACCGATGGGAAGGGGTTGACAGGCCGAGATTATGTTCATCACAAAAACACGGCGGCAGTTGGAAATAAAAACCTTGTTGAACGACATTCTATGGAAAGAGTCATAACGGAGTATGGTGGCGTAACCCCCCTTCCCATCTTGTGTATAGTAACCATGGCACCTTCATATTATGAACGCGAAGGGGCCTACGCCTTGGGAGGGATTATTACACGGGCAGAGATCTTCAATATCATCTTGGATAAACCAGCTTTGGCCCTCCCTTGGAGTGTCCGCGTGAGAACAGGAGAGAGATTTGGCCAACTTGGGCTCAACCCGATGGAAGCAAGAGATAGGAGGCTGGTGCGGGAATTCTTTTTTTTTTGGGTTAATACAGCGTGTTCAAAGTTAACTTGGGTTATGGAAATGTGGCGTGGTAATCGAGCAAAATATCCAATGACCTCATATTTCATCATTTTGTCCCTTCTAATCGCATTGACTTGAACGAACGGCCGTGAACTTGCAGGAGGACAAGATCCGACTGCCGCGTCTAGTACACTGGGCGTCCTTCCGAGCGCCGCCTCCGAGCTCCGAGCACGCGCCGTTTGTGTGTGACCCGGCTTGAAGAGAGTAATGCCCGACGAGGTCACCTGACATTCTACAACGGGACTGCAGCCTTTCTCCCTACCTACTTACTACTTCATCGCCTCCCTTGCAGACTGGAGTAAGGTAGTGTAACCGACTGCCAACTTTCGAGCCTGCCCCATCCCCAGCCTTCTGCCAACATTTTTTAAGCTTGGGCAACAAGACCATACCTTGTTTGCGGGCTGCCCGATGGGGGGCAGGATACTTGACCGAAAGGCCTCCAGCACGTGGGCATTGAAAACTGGGGGGAGGGGAGGGAATAAAGACAAAGATTGGGATTGGACGTTGGCTTGTGCTTGCACCACTGGCTATTCAGCGTTCAGCCTTTTCCTGTGGTTTTAGTGTGGGTGCGCTGGGGAAAGAAAATTGGGGATTGGTGTGTGTCAAGTTTAGGCCCCTGACGATCATTTTTCGGGATTTTTTTCTCTGTCCTGTTCTTTCTTGGTGTGTGTAGTCGGTCCGTTTGTGTGGTTTTGAACAGTAGCTTCTTGGTCGAGTGACTGGTCAACCAACGCTGATCCTTGGTAACTAAAACCAGTCACATCACTGAGACTAGCCGCCCGAGGTTGATACATGGGAAGCGAAAAAGAGAATAACTTTCTGAAGCTCTAGTATGTTAGATCTCAAGTCGTCTCAGTTGTGTTGGTTGGTTCTTGACTTCTAGCGTTCATGGTGTCTTCGGACAGCGTGCGGTGTGTTTTGAGGGGACTGGGTGGATCAGAAACAAATGGGCGATGCGTCGAAGCCTGGAGGGGATGTCCTTGACGATGATGATGCCCATTCATCCTCTTCCAGTTCTTGGCCTGGCGCCATTTCCAGTGTCTGAGTTGAAAGTGTCTTCCCCCGCCCTTGCTTAGATCATGTTGATTGGTCTTGGGGATGGCTTGTCGTTGTTTCAACAGTGACGAATGAGCATAGTCGGCCTTTTTGGGGGGCTGGATATCGGGCTGAAGTCTGACCTTCTCGAAGTATCGGGAGTTGCGGGCTCTTTGGTAATGACAACAGGGCTGGCCGTGGAGACTGTGGAGATCTGCAAAGTTGTGGACATCGCGTGGGTTTCTTTTCTGGGGATCGTTGAAGTCTCTTCCCGTCATCTAGGCTCCTCGTCCGAGTGAATTCAGTCTGGTTCCGAAGGAAAAGATGACATAGTTGCTGGGCTTTGGAGGCTTTGGAGGTGGTCCTGTGCTGCTTGATGCATGTACCGACGGGCAGTGTGATTTTCTGGTACCGAGTACGGATCCTTTTCCAAATGCCGGGTCTCGCGGTGTAGTATCCGGACGCTCGGTATGACGTCGTGATGGGAGTACGGGGGCATGAAACGTCGTTGCTTGTCCTTTAGGATGACGAGGGCTGGAACGATATTTGGTAGCGTCATTTGTCTGACATATATCGTATCAGGTCTGCCATAGGAAGGAATGGAAGCCCTTTTTGCTCCTGTACCCTTTGAGGCTCCTTGAGATATTTGCAAGATAGTATAAGGCGCATCTTCTCATCCACCTCTGCTGTGACTGTTACATCAAAAGAGAATTGGCCATGACAGCAGGTAGCCCGGGCAGACGACAAGTTACTTGGGGAATAAGGTAGCAGGGAACGCTTGTACAACCGCATTTCTGTTTCCGACGAAGAGGTACCCTCAGGATAGACTATGCCCTCCTTCAGCTCCCATGGCCAGTCTGGGACCAGGAAGAGCTGAACCTCAGGCGGTCGATCTTTGACCTTGAACAGAACTAGACAGATGATGATATTCGAAGGCAGGGCGCTCAAGGACAACTTGATGATGCCCATAAAATCTTCAGCCTGTGCCTCCCCCACGAATCCCCGATAGGCGGGGTTCCAGAGGAAGCTGGGCTCGGCCGCGAGAAGCTTGCCACATCTGCTGAGGCAGTCTCCTGGAGCCCAGTCCGGCTTGAAGAAGTGGCCCGGCCGCTGCTCGAGTCTGCGGCTCTCTGAGGCCGTGACCGTCTTCCTGACGCACACGTCGATAAAACTGGGAAATGACGGCCCATCGCTCTCATACCGGCAGCGCCCAGGCGTCGCGCGGACCCAGCCCTCGGCGGTGAAAACTAGGCCGATGTAAATGCTATGCTGATAGTGGCACTTTTGGCAATTCCCTTGCATCAAAAAAGGGAGCAGCCAAGTGGCGCTTGCGTCCGTGTTCACGCCTAAGACGTAGGTAAATCGGACGCCTTTGTTGGTGATGGAGAATTCATTCCGGTCTGATGTGAGTCGATTGCATCGCATGTAATTGCCGCAGAATGTGAACTCCGCTAGTTCTTGGGCAAAGATGCCTCTATACCGCTGATTCTCATCAACTGCTACCCAGGCGAACAGCGACAAGTCATCTGTCTCCTTGGCAATCTCTTCCTGGAGTCGCTGAAAGGCTTTTCTGCCCTCGCCGTAGATCATGGGGATGTGGATGTCGAAGAGCCCGAGGAGGGAGTAGGCCCGATCCTCGACACGGGTCGTTCGGCGATGCGCTGCCCATGACATTTTGACGGCAACGGGAACAGCCGATAGTTCCTTTTCGAATGTCAAGATATCGATATCGATGTTGGTTATCGTCGATAGACGCCCCGACCATACGTCTTTGGAGAACCTCAACTTCCACCCAGCATCGTAAAACTCCACAGCGGCCGGCGCGATGAGCTCTTGCAGCGTCCGGCCGCGAGTGAACCACTTGCACCTAGACAGATCGGATATCTTATGGATCCCAGGCCCAGTACTGCCAACTTCCGGGCGGAGATCCGAGAGAAATACCAAGCAGACCTTCGCCTCCTGGTACCATCGAAACATGGAGTTAATGGCTTCGCTGAGCTCGGCGCTGCTGGACTTGTCGATGCAACAGGTGTCGATCCACGCGTATCCCAGACCCTTCTCCTATGCAATCTCACAGGTCTTTGCGACCTTGTCAAAGCCTGCCTTGCTTTTCGTCGTTGACGCCACAGCGGCGGAGGACATCTCCTGAAAAGAGACCTCACCGCTCTCCCACGTGTGCGAGAGTGTGGCATAGTCGACTTCGGAGGACTCCGCGAAGCTCTCGAGGGCGAGGGTCTTCGTATTGACAAGCCACATGACTGAACAAACCAGAAGTTTTCTCAACTAAACGCTTTCGAGACGAGGGCGGAGGGTAACGTTGTCGTCTGCGAGATGTGTTTTGCACGATTAGTGTAGAAGGTCAGAATACGCGACGCCATTGGTTGCTCAACATAGCCTGCATGAGCCTCCCGCGATTGATCCACGGAAGCCTTGTTGCAAAATCATCATACGATCGTCCCTTTTGTGAAAGTTTCTGTTTAAATTGACACCAGTAAGCACGTGAGGCCGCCTTATTATTACATGGTGACTGGAAATGTCAGCAATGCTCGCGGAAGCATACTCGACCTACCTCAAGCCCAATATCCCTCAGGGATAACTTCATACATGAAGCTTGGAAATTTCATCCTGAGCTGTCGCCGATGTAAATGTTCACAGTAGGCTATAGCACCGGAAGGGCAGAGAATCGACTCAACGCCAGCGAGAATTTGGCAAAAGAATCCATGAGTTAAATCGCAACTATGCCGAATTTACTTTTGATACGCCTCGCTTTCCTTGCACTCGCCACGATGCTTTCGCCAATCCTTCTTCTGGCAGTCGGCACTGCAATACTTGGCACTCAAGCAGCGCATACACTTCTTCAGAGCGGCGCCGTTCGTCGGCTCCTTGCCGCAGTTGGTGCACCTTTCCTTAGGCGGCGCCATACCATTAGCGCGATAATCCTTGTATTTACTCGTGTCCACAATCTCCTCCACAAATGGTACAGCGAACGTCGGGCTGATGGCAATGCGGGTGGCGTATTTGGACGCGGTGTCCCACTCTGGGAGCCCGATGAAGTTCGCAGGGAACTGTCCGCGGCCGCAGGAGCAGAGGGCAGGCTCACTGGGTTCCAGCGATAAGGGTATGGTGGCGCCGGCCTTGCGGTACTCGCACGACGAATTATGGTTCCACGTCCGGGTACGCTCGGCCAGGGCAGGGAGGACCTTCTTCCAGAGGATGAGTTCCTCGTCGTTGACGGTGACAGAGGCCATCTCGAGCTCTCTCAGAAGCAGAAGGAATGGCTCTACCTTCTTGATAACGGGGAGCGTAAATGGTAGGACTGCGGCATCGAGGACGACGGAGGCAGAGGCAGCATCGAGACGGAGAGCGGAGACGAAGAAGAGCATGTGAATGCCGCCGCGGTCCGGATGGTTGAGACAGAAGAGGCCAGTTTGGCCACCTTGTTGACCCGTGGAGAGCATAGTCATGGTGAAGATTGACTCCTTGAAGTTGACGCGGGGCGAGGGGGCGAGGTCGAGCCTGCTGGCGTTGATACGCTCGCGCAGTGCCCTCTCACGGACCGAGAACTCGAAGGAGAGGAGTGTGTTGAGGAAGGAAAGCTCATCCCTTTTGGCGACGTCGATGATAGGGAGGCGGTCGAGGTTCAAGTGCGGGGTGTTGAGATCGGCTGGGGTGTTTGAGAGACCTCGTGCAAGCTGAGTCGGATAGACAAAGTCGGTGAGTACTGTGTTCGTTTCTGGATCGCTGCTAGGTTCGGCAAAGGGGGCAATAACCTCGACGTAGGCGGATGTACGAGCGATGCGAGTTTTCGCCTTGCTGGCGTCGATGAGAGCGGGGAAGGTGAGAGGATAGACAAGCTCCTTGTTACCAAACACGACGTTGACGGTGAAGGGAGACACTTGATCAAGGGTAATGGGTAGCTTGTCACTAAGGAATTTCTTGCCCTTGGTAGACAGGATATCGAGATGTCCAGTAATGGTTTCGATTCTGTCCTGTCTTCGTGATGCGTTTGCGGTGAAGGTCGATTCTGAGTCCGTGCTCTTTTCGAAAGCAGTCTCCGCGACAAGTCCCGCAGCTTCAGAAGCAGCCGGATACCTTGTCTGACCGGGCATGTACTTGGTGATGAAGACGCTGTCCTCGTCAGCCAACTTAGCCTGGAAGATTCTGAGTTCGCTACCGAGAGTCTTGCTGAAGACAGCGATACTTTGTGCAGAGCTCAGGACCTCTAGGCGGACATAGGAAGTTTTGCGTTCCACCTGTAACGCCGCAGCAGAGACGTAGAAGGTTGCGATGAGCGGAGATTGCCCAAGCCAACCTGCTGGGTCTGCATCGACGGTGACCGAGAAGTCGCTGGTGTCACGGTTACCACTGGATTTGACGGTCCCAAAGACAAGCTGTACCTCGTCGTAGAAGTTGTGCCACTTGTGGTTGGCGTCTTCACCAGAGACCAATGAACCTCTGATGGTGGGAGAACTGATTTTGGCTTGGTCAGAGCCGTCAAAGACCCGCGCAATCTTCTCCCGCGGGACAACGAGAGTCACGGCCACGACCTCTGGGACTGATGTCCAGGAGTCGAACCCGCCGAGGTTACGGTTAGGCTTGATCTCTGCCCGAAGCCAGTCTTCTGAGTCGACCCCCTGCGTATGCATCTGCACAGACAAATCTTGTCTAAGATTCCCCGTGAACATCAGGCTTCTTTCAGCGGATATTTTCTGGAGCAGAAATCCGCAAGTCTTTTCAAAATTGTCGACAGATAGACGCAGCTTGAGGTAATGGAGAAGGGAGACGAGGGTGCCCCGGTGGAAGTGGGAGTAGGCCGTGTTGCGGATAAGCTGCGTGACGGATGACTTCGAGATGGACAGCAGCTTCATGGGGTTCTCGTGTGCGAAGACCTTAAGGTAGAGGTTGAAGAAGATGCTGGCTAGCGCTTCAGATTCGATTGCGAGAGGCCCGGAGGCGTTGACTCCTGAGAAAAGCTTGCTCTGTTTCCATGTAATTCGACTGTGCACTTGAGCCACTTCGTCGCCTTTCGCCTGGATGCTCTTGGTGCTCAGGCCGATCAAGATCTCATCGACGCTTGAAACGGCAGTGGAGTTGGTCCAGTATTCGACCGCGCTCGCGCCTACTAACAGTGATATCGTGGGGCCGTGGCCGTACAAGAGGGTATGAAAGGCCTCTTTGGCGGTACTTTCTCTCTTCAAAAGGGTTTCGGTGAAGACAGCCGACCAGGGGTGGGGTGTGAGCAGAGGTAGAGCCGACATGAGAATGTTCAATGTGCCAAAGTGGTCTGCGAGGTTGGATGTGTCAACGGTGTCGAATGCGATCGGAGCTGTTGACTTGGCGCCGTACACATCTTGGTCCAAGGACAGGACGCGGGCATCGAATTGGCGACGGTACCATCCGGCAGACGTCTCCTTGGTCACGATTAAGTGCTGCAGGGTGTGGCAGAACGCAAGGGCTTCACTGGCGATGGAACGGATCACCAACTTCTTCCCACGAAGAAGAGTCCCACAGGCAGCCGCCCACTCTCGGAATTGTGTCTTTGCAGCCGAGAAAACCCTGGTCCTCTCATCTTGTTGATCAGGCTTCAGAGGAGACTGTTCGGTCAAGGGGATAAAGGCCGCAGCAAGATGGAAGCCGAGGACGGGGTCAGTTCCGTAGTGCAAGAGATGGTGTTTCGACAGCGAGGCATAGAAGAGGGGGTTTGGGTTGCTGACGGCACCGTTGGGCGTAGCGTCGGCGGACTCCCAGAACTGCTGAGAAGCTTCGGTAACTTCCTGTGCATTTTGTAGTGCAGCAGGAGCAGCTGATCGCAAACCGGTGAAAGCTACATCGTTGCCGAAGGCAATTCTCTTCATCTCAATGGAGTGTTTGAGATTAGCAGTCAGGGCTTCGGAATTGGCGATGACATTGTCGGACGCAGCGGCATTCTCATAGCTGATCCAGACGGCACGAACGTCGTCGAGGGTGGCCTGATCACAGAAGGGCAAGACTTTGCCGTATGAGCTTGATTTCCACGACTTCAGAGACTCTGATGCTTTGAGAAGCTTCTTGACTTGAGATGATAAGATGTGTAGGTCTGAGCTGTCAATGTGAAGGTTGTAGTACAAGTTCCAGGGGGTATTTCCGGAGACATTGTCATTGTCGATGAGCAGAGAGAAGAGAAAGATGTTGCGTGCTTCAGATTGTCAGCAAATACTCATTGGCGGATGCAAACTTTGAACATACCCAGAATAGCTTCATCGATGTCATTGACTGTGATATCCAGATTGCGACCAGCTGATGGCGAATTAGAAAGGTGGATGTGATTTCACCAGGACCTATGCAGCACTTACGTAGCCCAATCTCATTGTAGGCTGTGTAAATGATGTTCCTCACATCGCCGCACCCAAGTAGTAGTAAACTGGCATCGACTCCATTAGGCAGGTTTTTGGCTAAGTTGATGGCCGGTGTATTGCCTAGCGCATAGAAGTAGGAGGTCGAGTTGGCAACAGTTGGGGTGAACATTGTGACTGAAAGCGAGCCTGGGAAGACCCAGATGACGTGAAAAATGCTCGATGACGAAGATAGAGAGAGAGGAGCATGGAGCACGGTCTCTATGTGCTTCAAGGTGTTAGAATGCCCCTATGAGGTCGACGCCCTACCACAAAAGGCTTGCCCGACGTGAACAAGATAGCAAGAGGAGGGGACGAATTGTGGTCTCAGACCAGCATGTAGTTGGTAGGTCAAGGAGGAAAACTCCCAAAGTGAAGAAGATGAAATCTCAAGAGAATAAGGAATGTGAACAGGAAGCTCAACTTGATCTCTCTTTCCTCTTTCGCCTTATTCAAGCGAAAGTCGGGCAGGACGGAGGCACACAGTCTTGGTGACGAGGTGAGAGCTCTGGAGGGGTCGGTGGCAGCTGGCACCAGATGGGCTTGATTCCTTCGTTATGGTAACCCGTGCTGACCGCCCTCACTAGCCACACTCTCTGCCCGGCAGAAAGAGCAGGTGGAGGCTTCAGCCACTCCATTTCGATGCTTTTCGCGACGCCCATCGCGTTTTTGTTTCCCAGCTACAGCACTTGGGGAATCAACGTGCAGCTTGCGCAAAAGTCCACGCATATCCATCACTGCGATTTTGAACGGCCGGGCGACAAACTCTTCTTTTCGATCCACATCAATCGCTCTTGAGTCAAGCGAGGGCTCGCCATCTACACGCCGCCATTCGCGACGCTTACTCGAGGCCGAAGCTCAAATTCAACTTCACATCTGGGCAGCTATGGCCTCTCAGCCAACGCCCCGTGTCCGTCGCACGTCACAAAACACACAATACACGTATGTTTGAGAGGCAGCTCCGGAAGCTACTGTCAAAGAAGTGCGCTGACAGGCTTTAGCTACAACCTCTCGAGACGGATCAACGATGTCAAGACCTACCCTGTCCAGTCTTCCCAAGGAGCTACGATCCTCCTCTATGGCCACGACAATGGCATTACAATAATATGGAGAGGTGGACGTCGCTTCAGGCCATCGAAGAAGCAACAAGCAAAACCTGCCACTGAGAAGCAGAATGGTGCTCCAGACGATGCCGTAATGATCATAGATTCCGACGACGACGAAGCACCAGCCAAGGCAGGCAAGGCATCAGGGCCCTTTACCGACAAGCCCGAATTCGAAGATTCCGAGGAGGAGGGACCTTACCCTGAAATCATCCAGACTCTCGACCTCTCTCTTGGCACATCTGTTTTGCATCTTGCCGTCCTGCCTATGACGCCATGCTCCGCGGAAGATGCTGCCTGGGGAGGAGCCGATGTTTTGAAGGAAAAGATGGTGTTCACGGTGGCCTGCGCAACCAACGATGTCTACGTCGTGACCCTTCCTCTTACACCGCCGAGTCCCGAGAGCAAGGCACGCCCTGAGCTCATGTCCAACCTCCTGGCTGGGAAGGCTGGTTCTGGTCAATGGGGAGAGAGAGTCGTCCTTCTTGGCGGCCAATACAAACGGAGTGAAGGCATTGCCATGTCATTAATCAGACCCAAAGCTTCCTCTAGCTCCGATCGGATACGAGAGCAGACCGGCGCATCAAGTGCCCCGAAGCCTCGACTCGTTGTCGCCGCACATACCCGCGAGGCATCTGGCACTCTCCGTCTCTGGGATGTGCCTCTTGACGTCCAACCCGGCGAAGCCAGTGCCCGAATCAACCCATTCCAAACCGAATATCTTCCTAGCCCCCTCTCCAGCATCTCATTCAACCCGACGCATCTTACACAGATCCTGACAGTAGCCTCTTCGCACGCTGTTCGCATCTACGACTACGCGCTACCCTCTTTTCCTCCGGATGACCAAGCCACCGGACCCTTCCCTAGCCAAGGATCCTGGCTGCTCTCTCTGTTCCAGCCATTCACCCGCCCTACGTCGACACGCAAACCCATCCTTGACGCCGCATGGATTTCTCATGGCAGAGCTGTCCTCGCACTGCTCGCCGATGGCACCTGGGGTATATGGGATGTGGATGGTGCTAGCCCGCTAGGCGCCTCGATCATGGGAAAGAACAGCTCTGGCATCAAGGGTGGCGCAATCACCGCCTTCAGTGCTACCGGTCACGTTGAAGGCACAGGGCCGTTGAGGACAACAGCAAGCGTACCGAGGTCCAACGGCAACGGCGAGTTCGTACCTCTGACACCCCACAGCCGGCGTGACGCAGCAGCTTCGCTCAGTACCGCGGGCTCACTGGAAAGGCTTGTGTCTGTCAGAGGCGGTATTGCTGTGACACCCTTGCCCGGCAGTGGTTCAGGCTCTGGCTCCGCTGATGAGAGCGTTGTGCTTTGGATTGGCGGACTGGATAATGTCTCTGTCATCCCCGCCGTCTCACGCTTCTGGGATGCCCAGCTGCGTCGGAGTTCTGGTGGAGGTGTGAACCTGTTCAGCGGTACTACTCCAACACGAATGATCCGTTTGCAAGATTTGTCTACCGGACTTCTCGGAGAGCGCTGCTGTGGTGTGGGTGCCGCTGTCAACTTTGCCAGACTGAAGGAGAACGATGGGGGTCTGCAGATTGAGGTCCTCATCATGGGCGAGAGCCGATTGGTGATTGTCCACGAGTCCGAGGACACCCCAGGCACCAAGATCGGAACGGTTGTCTCAACCCGCCGACGTCTCTTTGGCGACAAGGGCAAACCAGAGCCACCGAGCGCCATTATTGTCCACCCTCGACCCGATCAGCCCCGAAATGTGTCGTTCAACCTCAGCGTTAACAAGACTAGAAGTCTGCGCACGAAATCGAATGGCCGCGATAGCATCGACGTCGATGATCCGACACACGACTTCACGCTTCCCATCGGACGGCCCAAGTCCGGCTTCGGTTTCGCCGACACGCTCAACGCCGCCGCAGATTTACAGGATGACGTTACGACACGCGATGTCGAGGTGGAGATGTTGGATATCTTGGAGATTGATCAGGCGTTGGAGGATCTGGATCACGATCGGGGTAGCGGAAGGAAGAAGGTCTTCTTCGAGGAGGATCAAGACCGGTCGTTCCATTAATGTTTGCTGCTGACGAGACTTGACCTAGACGAGACCAGAATGTACGATACCCCATGGGCCGTCCCGGCAACCGACCCAAACCTTGCGAGTTCCTGGCACGAGCCAAAGTCAACATCAATTTCGTTGTGCTATATCTGTGAACGTTCTTCTTTTCCCTTCTCTCTCTCAAGAAATCATTCGCCATGGCTTTTCAAAGACCATGGCAAATCCGCACGTCAAGGTGGAGCGCAAGGAGAGATTCATCCTTGATCCAGCTCTGTATTACGAGCGGTACATCAAACAGACCTCCACATCCTCTGGGACATTTCGGATCCGCAAGGCACAAGATCGCTCAAGATGAAGTGTTGCCGGTGGAAGAAAGACTCCATGATGGGATGTGTCGACGCCGACGGTTTCTACTTTTAAGGACAGGGACTTTTATGGGTGGGGGCGGGTGGTTCGGTCTGCGGATTGACCATTTGCTCTCCCGGCCTTTTGTATCATGTCATCCTGCTATCTGCCTTGACTCCTTGACTCTGGTCTTTGACTAGAGGACGATGGGAGGGGGCGGGGGGTGTCAGGGTTGGGAGGTGGTTCTGTCGGTACATTTTTCCATGCTGTGCTTTTGATGTTTGCGTGATCTTGATATTGCTTTTCGACTTGTGTGTTGCGTGATCCATAACGTCTTTCTTGTATAAGGCTCAGAGCCTGCGCATGTGTACCTGCTAGTCCTATATGTTCGAGTCGCATCCAGCTCTGATAAGCCTCAAGTAGAGCATCATCATCGATACAATAAAGTGGCATGTCCCGCTGTTGCCTCTCAGTGTGAATGAATGCGGCTTCACATGACTATCTTTGTACTTCTGAGATGCCATTGGCCAATGACACACATTGCTTCGACCATCGGATATCTTGTATTAACTGAAGTGTTGCGACAGCTGGTGAGGACCTAAGTTTTCGAGAAAAAAAAATACAAGTATGCTCAATAATTCATTACACGCATCATGTCGTAAGTTATTGTTATTAGTGGGTTAGCTGGTGGGCAGGATTTGGAGAGAGATGGCAATTTGAAGTCACGGTAGGAAGCGAAGCAGTTCAGAATGTGCTGTGATCAATCGCAATATTGATTTGACCTTGCTAAAACGCCCCACGGAGTCACCCTCGAACCCCTTTCATGCTATGAGGTAGTAGTGGTAGTATACAAGTAGGTCGCACGTAGGACAGTCCCAGTCCAGCGGCCTTTCATAACGCATGCTCAGAAATTGTCGTCATACATCTTTCCTTCCCGGGAAACTTTTTGTTGGAAGAATCATCGAGTGTGGGAAGTTTACAGGTTCTTCTTGACCTGGTCGGCGGTACCCTTGGCCTTGCCAGCAAGCTCGTTGGCCTTGCCCTTGGCCTCGCCCTTGAGCTCCTGCGCCTTGCCGGCGGCCTCGCCCTTGAGCTCCTGTGCCTTGCCGGCGGCCTCGCCCTGGGTGTTGGGGACGTTTTGCTTGACCTTTTCAGCGACGTTGGCTGTGGAGAGGACATGTTAGTATCGTGTGATCATGTGGGCGTGGAGCCAAAGAGGCGAGAAAGAACATACCACCGGCGTTGATACCATCGACGAGCTTGTCGCTGACCTTGCGGTCGACAGTCTTCAGACCATCCTTGACGGTCTCTGTTGCCGACTTTTGCGCGGCAAAGGAGGTGGTGAACGTTCTGGGGGCAGCGACGGCGGCTCTGGGGATGACGCGGGGGATGGTGGCCAGACGGCGGCCGGTGGCTTCGATGAGGAAAGACATTGTGATGTGTGTGTATGTGTTTGGTGGTTTGTGGAAGGGTTACTAGTGAAGATGACGAGTCGTCGTTTGATTCGTTTGAAGCTTTTGAGGTGGTGATGATGTTGTGATGAGTAGTAAGGTGGAAAGGGAGGTAGATGGAGTAAGAGGTGCAGGCAGAGAGCTCAAATATGAAAGACAAGAGGAAACCCGGAAGGAGCTACCCCTCGCTCGCGTACCTCCCTTAGCTTACTACGTACTCTCCCGTCCCAGTCTGTGTCTGCGTCTCCCATGGCGAGGTGCGGTAAAAGGGGAGCTAGGCCCGAGTTGAAGCTGAGCTACGTATGAGCTACCCGTGATGTCATGGTGTTCGTCTGTTGAGGCGAAGTGGAAAGGGTAGTAGGCGAGCAGTGATTAGCACTAACACGGTCTGGAACACCCGTGAATGCACTGGCCCGACTGCACCCCAGGGCGGCAACTTCCTCCCCCAAAATCCCCACCTACACAGCGAAGGTGCACTGGGCTGGACCAAAGGGGAGGAGCAAAAAAAAAAGAGGCGCTATGACGTCCCGGCAACCACCAAGACAATTGTATCACACCTACATCATCGATCGCGGACCAATCCCTCCAGTCTCCAGCCCGCTTGACATTTTGATCCAATGCACGTTTGATGCAGACTGCCGTGCTTTTGGGAGTCGGTACATGTACTGTCTAGGTTCCGATTTTCGATCTCTCTGCGCGGAATAGGCGGTTGGGACTGGGGAAGATGACGCCATATCTACTTTCGTTGGCCTGGCCTTCATCAGACCACTAGCCGCCTTACCTAACACCAATCTCTCTACCACTGTACGCATTGCTTTGGGCTGTTTGCATAACCTCGGTCTTCAGCGTTGGGAATAGCTCTAATCTGGATAGGGCAGGGCGGAATGAAGAGAAATACCTAGGTAGCCCAAGGTAAGCTGGCATTCTAGGCTAGACATTCAGCTTGGCAATCGCTCCTTTCACATGAGCCCCAGCTTCGGTCCTAGTCTACATCAAGTCAAGCAGTACCTTCTTAGAGATTCCCCGCCATGTTGCATCTCGATCCCATCCGTGCCGCACCTGGACCCACTACCGGCACGGATCCGAGGTGGGGCTTATGAGCCCTCTTCACCCGACATGCATATCGGAACTTCCTCAAGTTATCTATATGCCCTCAGTCTCTTGGGTGATCGATTGAGCGAGAATAATACATCATCGTCAAAGAATAACTGTCTGATCAACGAACATGGCCGCCGCATCTATATCACGATAAATCTCGCGTTGCTAAAACTCTTCCAGCTAAGCTGACCCATCTCATCATAGTCTCGAGACTACATTCAAGCAATGTATGCCTAGCTCTCATGTCTATATCTAGACCATAGATACGCACAAATACTACACAGCCTTACTGGCCCTTGAAAACAGGCTTCCTCTTCTCCTGGAACGCCTTGAGCGCCTCATTCCGATCATCCGTAGCAACGACCCGCTCATACATCTTATTCTCAACCTCCTCCCTCGCCCACGCCACAGCCTGAAGTCCAGCGCGGATGGCAATCGGCCCGCCCTCGCAAATCTCCCCCGCCAGCCTCACGCTCTCGCTCAAAACCGCCTTGCGCGCCGCTAGCAACACGCCCTTGTCCTTGTCGCCCTCGCCCGCCTTCTCCGCCTCCTCGTGCGTGATGTCCACCAGCCGGTCCGCGATGCCCAAGAAGTAGGCCTCGGGCGCGGAGACGCGGCGGCCCGTGAGGATGAGATCGCGCGCGCGGGAGAGGCCGATGAGCGCGGGCAGGCGGTGGGTGCCGCCGGCGCCGGGGATGATGCCCAGGCGCGTCTCGGGGAGGCCGACGAGGGCGTTGGAGGAGAGGACGCGGAAGTGCGTTGAGAGGGCAAGCTCGAGGCCGCCACCGAGGGCGATGGAGGAGATTGCCGAGATTGTTGGGATTGGGAGGTTTTGGAGGGAGGTGAAGGTGGAGCGGAGGTTGTGGAGGAACTCGTCGGTCCTGTGCCGGCTCACGTGTTAGCAGCAAGCTCTTGTTCGAATCTCGACGAGATATCCGATAATTGGCCCTCGGCTGGATTTGGGGTTCATAGTGTAAGGGTACAACTTACTCTTCCTGGGTGAAGCCCCGCCTCTCCTTCAAGTCCGCGCCGGCGCAGAAGCTCGTCTCAACGGCGCTGGCGAGGATGAGGGCGCGCGTAGGGCCCTTGACGTCTTTGCCGGCGGCGCCGCCAAAGATTGGCTGCGGCGGTACCTCGGCGCCGGTCTCCGGGTCATACTGGGCGTGGACGGCGTCGACCTCGGCGCGCAGCTGGGAGAGAAGAGCTTTGGAGAGGGCATTGCGCGCCTTGGGTCTGTTGAGCTCGAGAATGCGAATATGGCCGGACCCGGGTGCCGGGAGCTGTGTGACGGTGATGAGCGGCTGGTTAGAGTCTGCGGCCGTCGAGGTCGAGTAGAAAGCTCCGGCTACTGCCGCCGGGGATCTTGAGGATGCGTTTGTGGTGCGCGGGATGCGGATTGCGATCCGGAGGGGAGCGAGACGGGGAGGCATTGTGGCGGTTGGGATAGACTGCAGTGAGAAGCGCAAGCAGAACAAGCCAATGGAGTAAGTTCGAGATGGAAGACGGATTTCAATCGCGGTGATGGGCGTTGAACGATTTGCAGAATTCGATGTCGACGTTGTGCCGGTAGAGCTGGAGGTTATGCCGAGGACAGCAACGGAGGAGCAGAAGCTCCATTGGTGAGCATGCAATGACGTTCGCACCAATTCGGTTTTGCTCGGCTATTTGTGGAGACCTTTGCACAGCTCCTGAGCATAAAACGGTACGTACTCCCTTTTGTGTAAGTTCTCGGTGACGGGAAGCTCCCAGCGAAGCTCACCGAGCATGGTAAACGGGGGAGCTTGGATCACACACCTCGCTCACACCGCGACCCAAAAACCGCCCTTCCTTCCATCGACGATGCTTGGCACTTTTAAAACACCACAAAAGCAGTCCAAAAACACCACGATCGAAGAAGTTATGGACATCACCATGGGCGCCCGGGAGCAGCCAAGCCAGTAACCTCATCTCATCATCAAGACGCTATCAAGGGGCGTTCTTGGCCCGTGCACAGTGACGTCCACGGCCTCCTCACGCTCCTGGTGCCAAGCGCACACGCCAAGCATTTCTGTCCCTGCGCAAGCACAGCAAGGAACAAGTCTAGCTGAGCTGTCGCGTGTCTCAATCGAAGTTGCTGCCGCTCTTCTTAAAACCACGCTTGTTCCCCTTCTCCTGTCCCCTCAGGTTGCTGGTAGTTCAGTGACTTGGAAAGACTAGCAGAAACCATGTCAGACAAGACGGCAGAGAGCATCCTCGTCCCCTTCTTGGGGGCTTTCCAAGCTTCCTTATCGGTGCTCCTCACCATTTCCGCCGGTGTCATTGCCGCCCAATATGGCCTCCTCGACGACCGCAGCAGCAAGAAGATTTCGACTTTTTGCGTCCGGATGGCTCTTCCTGCTCTCCTGATTACGAATGTTGGTTCGCAGCTTGACCTCGAGACTGTAAGTATCCCGGGCCCACCCTTCGGCACCTTATATCCGTCTCGTCTGACCCATCTACCAGGGAATTCGATACGTCCCCATCATCATCTGGGCCATCTTTTACACTACAGTGTCAATTGGCATCGGTTTCGTCTTGACAAAGGTCTTTGGCATGCCCGACTGGGTCATTCCGGCCATCGCCTTCAATAACACGACCAGTCTGCCCCTCTTGCTCGTGCAATCCCTCGACGCCACCGGCATCCTTAGCTCCATCGATGACAGCTCTGGCGTCGTCACCAAGGCCAAGAGCTATTTCTTGGTCAATGCCATGATTGGCAACTCCCTCACATTTGCTCTGGGACCGAAACTCCTCAACGGCCAAGAAGAGGAAGCCCCTGACAAGAACGAGGGAGACCAAAACGACGATGATAATGACAGCGGTAGCGAACAAGATCTCGAGTCCCAAGAGCAGGACGCCGTCGAGCACAACGAGCAAACCTCTCTTCTCCCAGACCGCACCGTGACCAGAATCACCCGCACAAAGTACCGCGTCTACGGCAAGGGCAGCAAATACTGGTCCAACCTGTCCCCGACATCCCGCTCCATCCTCGAGTTCCTGTACAGCTTCGTCAACGCCCCCGTAATCGGCGCGCTCATCGGTGCCCTTCTCGGCCTCGTCCCCGCTCTCCACCGCCTCTTCTTCAACGAGCCTGAGGAGGGCGGCTACTTCAACGCCTGGCTCACCTCCTCGGTCAAGAACGTCGGCGAGCTCTTCGCCGTGCTGCAGGTCATCGTCGTGGGCGTGAAGCTGTCCAAGGCCATCTTGCAGTACAAGAACGGGGAGGACTCCAAGGAGAGCAAGGTGCCTGTGGTGCCGTTCCTGGCGGTCACGTTTGTTAGGTTCATTCTCTGGCCCGTCATCTCGATTGGCGTGATATATCTCTTGGCCAGCAGGACGGAACTCTTGACCAAGGATGCGCTTTTGTGGTTCTGTTTGATGCTTATGCCGACTGGACCTCCGGCTATGAAGTTATCTGCGCTGGCGGATGTTGATGGGTCTGAGGACTCTTTGAAGATGTTGATTGCCAAGTTTTTGACTGTAAGTTGACACCTTCTGGCCTCTTGCCCTCTGATACATGGGATATTTGCTGACAAGATTTCAGATGTCTTATATCGTATCACCCCTGATCTGCTTCACGGTGGTTGGTGCTTTGAAAGCAAGCGAGGCCATTGTTGCCAAGTAGACACTTGTTTTTTTTGGTTTCCTTACATTGGTTTGGAGAGATTGATAGGTGCTTGTCGTAATTCTAGGACGTAAGGATGTTTCTGGAGCAGGTACATCTAATTAGCCATCTATAAATTGACAAGGTCTGCTGATGAGGGGCAAGCTTGACTTACACAACATCTCACTGCGCCTGCACTTATTCACTACTTGATCGTTGAAAGTTCCTTCGCAACTTCTTTCGATTCTTCCCATTTATTACTACTATGCCCGATCTTTACTGTATCGCGCTGAATCCTATCGAGCCTTCACCAATGCCACATATGACATTCTTCTTACTGAGATTCGTCTTCTTCGCCCACAGTTGCCTCTCGCATCTTGAATCGGGCTTGCAGGATTTCGCAACAGTAATATGGTAAACTATCCTCCAGATAATTGAAGGGAGTTGTCGACTCTAAGGAAGAGCTAAGCAGATTTCAAGCTATCTTACATATCTAAGAAGGCTTATACCCAGTAACGTTGGACTTTTCTAGAAGATCACAGTATGGCATAATGCTCACCAGACAACAAAGTCATGAAAGGATAGAGGCTGTGATAATTCTGATTTACTTTCAACCTGAAGGACTAACTACAGGTGCAAAGCGTGTCTTGACACCTCTGATGCCTTTGTGCTCATTCCAAGTCTGCTAAGCTCAACAGCATCGTACGTACTGACTTGGATAGCCATGACTTTGAGGCCCGGACGAGTTGCCCAAGTCCGAGCATCCCGAGTAACATTAATTCCCTTCACTACCCTGTACTCAATGCCAACTAGAAGCTCTCCGTGACAATGTGATTCACTCATGAACCTCCCATCCCGTCTTCACCATCAAGGCTGCCGCTCTTCAAGTATCCGCTTCTCACATGACTTCCAGCGCCTTCTACCTCGCCCACCACCCTGAATATTTCCAAAAAGGAAAAAGGCCTTCCTTCCGGAACAAAAACTCTCTTTTTCCAAAATCATCTCCATATCCATCTTCATCTTCCACCGCGGACATCGTCAATTCATCAGTTCGCGAAGATGTGGTCTGGCAACGATAGCGGACAAGCTACCGTCCTTAGACGCAGACGTCGCAGAGGCGGTAGAGGTCGCAGAGGCCGCAACACCGCGATGGCAGTCGAGAATAACGCGATGGAAGTCGACAATACCGCCATCGATATTGACGACACCGCCATGGACGTCGATGTCGACAATGCCACCGTGGACGTCGACAACATCACCACGGGCGTCAACCACATCAACATGGCGAGCACCAACAACCCCGCCATCACCGACGCCCAGCGCCGCTGCATTCTCCTCACCATTCCCTACGAGATCCGCTACAAGATCTACATCCAAGTCATCAAGGGCTCCAACGTCACCTGCGACAGCATCGTCCTCGTCCGCAACAACCGCCGCCTTCGCGGTGGCCCGGTCCCGGCCTGGGCAGCCACCGCAGAGCACAGCGACTTCCTCCTGGCCTGCCGCCAGATCTACGACGAAGCCCGCCCCATCTACTGGGCCCGCTCCCTCGTCGACTCGGGCGCCCAGCGCTTCCCGACCATGGCGGACCTGTTGGGCCCCTTTGCGCGCCAGAACGCCGAGCACATCCAGGGCATCGTCGGCAACCTCCGATATTCTGAGCAGCCTGCTGAGTTTTTGGAGTCGTTCCCGCGCGCCAAGACGGTTCGGCTTTCTGATAGCTTTGTCACGCACTTTTCGTACGAGATGTTTGTGGGTGTCACCGAGGACGAGGAGTCTGTTGTTGCGCATATCAAGAATAGAATGGAGGCCAAGGGTTTGGACAAGTTGGTCGCCGATGTTCAGTTCGGCCGGGGCGTGCAGTTCTTGGTTGCTGCCATCTTGATTGGACACCCTGTCAAGGGCGACGGTACTGTGGTTAAGGATGAGAAGCACAAGCACAAGGTCAGTTTTATCTCATTCGTCGCCGAGTTGAAAGCTCGAGCTCTATTGGGATATGTCGAGTGTCGTTTCTTCTTCTTTTTCTCTCTCTTTTGATTCTCCTACCTTGCGACCCGGGCCTTCATGCTGACCCTGATTCTTTTCAAACTTTAGCATTGCTTCTACAACATGACTACTGGCAAGCTCTTGGTCGTTGACGCCGAGATCCACCGCGGCTCCCTCCGCAAGTTCGACGAGGACCATATCGACCTTGACAACTTCGAGCAAGTCTTGGAGGGTCGCTATCTTCGCGGAATGATGTGATGGACTCACTTGTCGACGCCTGATTCTACCGTGCCATCATCTGAAAAGTTGCATATGTGCATTGTCCCTTCGACAGGGAGTTGAAGCCTGAAGAGGGGCAGCGTACACGGTATTGGGAGAGCGGGAGTCAACATTGTACTATCGAAGGGGTCTTTCTGGGAGGAACGAAGAGGGATGGACAGAGTCTTTCAGTCTGATAACAAGAGATACGAAGACTACAATTGATACATGATCAAGCATTTGCGGTCTCATACAATGCAACTCGTGACACGTGATCGCAAAACTCCTGGAGCCCTCATGATTCAATCACCACTTCAATGGGCCTGGCTTCCTGAGCAGGTGAGTAAAACTTGCCAGCCGATGAGGAATGTGACAGTTATGAGTCAAGTGGACTCCGTCATACGAACGAACTTGGGTAAGCGGCAGGATGCGGACTTAGCGGGGAGAAAGGAAGTCAGCAAGGATGCCAAGTGAGCATTTAGAGTCCTGTCACACCCTGACGATTGATCGACAAGTTCATCTGGAAGCACGGGCTAGCTGTAATTGATACTGACTCGCCTCATTCCTTCGGCTGTGCTGACTCGGGTTATAATCGGGGGCAGAATGTAGGAAGATGTGTCTTTTGATTCATCTGATTGGCGGATTTGGTCTAGATTTGCACTCGGAATTAATTGCGTTGGTGTCTACTGAATACTTTCTCATCAATCTTGATACAATTGCCAAGACTGTTTCATATTGGAAGGACTCTATATCATCAACTATGTGGGGTGGCATATTGAGTAGGAAGATATAAAGAAACACATCTTGCTCACACAATGGAATGCAAATGGCCTCATCAACACATCTGCCCAACAATAGTAAGCAACCGAACCATCTTAACTCAGTCCTCCAACCAATCGACCTCTACAAAATGCAGTTCCAAACTCTCTTTGTTGCCGTTGCCGCCCTCATGGCCGCGAATGGCGTAGCCGCCAACAGCTGCTCAGTCTGGAATGGCAAGTCATGCCCTGCCAACCAACCTCGGACCTGCGGCGACGGATGTTGCTGCGAAGTGGCCGTCATCGTTTGCACGTGCTAGATGGAGGAGGTAAGGATTTCATCTACACTATTCCATCATCGTTTGAAAACTTCTGACTGACAAGAACGACGCAGGACTGAAAAGAGGCCATGCAGGCGTAGGTTCACTTCCTGATCTTAATAAGGCGTCTCTGCATAACAGGAGACTGATAGATCACTAGAGTTGTAGATTCTCAGGGCAGCTCATGCCCCTTCTTCGGACGTTTTCTCATGATGAAAACCTGTGCCATGGCCCAGCAAAATACCAAAATGAACAATTAGAAATACCTCTCATAAGCCTTGGCCGCATCCAGAATCATCTTATCAAAAGTGATCCAACCCTGTCCAGTCGCCTTTGAAGCTTTCGACGCATCGACCCTTCGTGACTCAGGTGGCTCGCCGTAGTCTTCCAGATACCCCTTCCCCGGCTCTCCCTCCTGGATGATATCCCTCCTCTCAGGGTATGCCTTCCTCAACAGGTCGCAATACGCCTGAATGTTGGCAAAGTTACCGTTCCCACCAGCGATGAAGCGCTGCCCATCAGCCACGTCCGGTCTATCGGCAGCGAACACAATAAGACGCCCGACATCCCGGGCATCAACGTGCGTCCCGTTGCCAGGTCCCACAGGCGGCACCTCTTCGCCGCTCATGACGCGATACGCAATAATGGCAGTATCACTCAGCCTCTTCGGGTCCTCCGGGAGGATAAGCGGAGGGCCGGCAACCCACACGGGGTTGACGGCCGTCATGCTGAAGTTGATCTTGTCCTTATTCTTCTCCTTGAAGTCCCAGAAAGCGCGCTCTCCCTTCACCTTACTAGCGCCGTAGATTTGGTGACCCGTCGCCTCGGAGCCCGCCTTCTCGAGAACCTCATCCGCCTCGTCGTTCCAGTCCGCTTCCGAGACAACCCGCCCCTGGAACTTGGGACTCGAGCCGCGGATCGCCACGATGGACGACATGTACACGAATGACTTCAAGCCGGTCACGTTTACCGCTGATTCAAGGATGCCGAGCGTGCCCTGCACGGCAGTCCCCAGGACCTCCTCGACATTCGTGTTGGTGAAGCTGACGGGTGTCGCGAGGTGGGCTATGGAGGTGACGCCTTTGAGTGCTTCGTCAAAGGCGCCCGGGACAGTGATGTCTGGGACGATGGCCGTGGTCAGCTGGCCCGATGCGGCTTGTGATGGAAGGGCGGCGGTGAGCTCATCTGCGGAGCGCTGGGTCCTGACGGCGGCGCGGACGGAGTAACCGGCCAGGAGGTAGGCTTCAACTGTCCGGGCCCCGATGAAGCCGTTTGCGCCAGTGACTAGGGCGAGACCTTTTGTTGACGACATTGTTGGGTTTCGGTTGAGGTCTGTTGAGATGAAGGAGATTCAGTAGATGAGCACGAGGATGGGCGGCTCTCAAGAGGGTCACTGTAGTCTAAGTAAGTACTTTACTTATGTTGCTGGATCGCGGGCTGTAATTAAAGTTGGATAAGTTGAAAAGAGCATATGAAGTTGGTTGAGTGAGATATGTTAGGTCTTGGCCCGGCTTTAAACGCTAACTACGACGCAATGGACCGATGGTCTTATCGCCAGTTTATCCCCGTGTCTTTGTCAGACATTCGTCCACGGATAGAGTAATGACGCTTTTGTTTCCTAGCGTGCAGCGAGGCGCTTTCGGTCCCGGTCAGACTTTGGCGCGGTACTCATTCGTAAATCGGCAAAGGGCTTTGGACGAGGTTGGACGAGGTCAGATTATGAGTAAACACGCCATTTCACTTCTTATTACATGGTTTTAAGTAGTGCTACGTGTGACATCACGGGCCGTGCGAAGTTCTTCTCATTTTGCTCAATTGCCGCTGTCATTTGTATTGCTGTATAAATGCCTTATCCGAACTTGTCTACCTGAACCGTTTCTTTAGAGACTTAGGTAAAGAAGATGTGTCTCGCGAATTATTTGTCGAGTCCTCCGGCCTCACGGACGGCAGACTGCGCATTATTGGCGTGAGATCCAGTCTCGATCATCTTGGCCACCTCCGCATCATCATGCGGTGCCCTCAGCTTGCCCACAGTCGTGAAGTCATCCCGCGGTCGCTTTACAATGACACCCTCTCTCGCCTCACCCAACGCGCCACCAACACCAGCCTGACCCGTCCTCAGCGCAGCAAGCGACTTGTGGCGCTCCGAGAGGAGCTCGTCCTCGGCCTCCCAGCTGAGTGAGAGCAGCGCGTTCTCCTTGGGCCGGACGGCCGGGTGGGTGAAGAGGGAGAGCACGCAGGGTCTCTCGCCGCTGGTCTCGGTGTTGCGGCCCGTGCCGTGCCAGATGCGGCCCTCGAAGATCATGGCGGTGCCGGCGGGCGCCTCGCAGGCGATTGTGCCCTCGCTGGTGAATACGTTGCGGGGGCGAACGTTCTTGTTGTGCGAGCCGGGGAAGATGCGGGTACCGCCGTTCTTCTCGGTGAAGTCGCACAGGAGCCAGGAGATGTTGAGGGCGCAGGGCTTGGTGCGGCCGTGGCCCATGATACCTTGGTCCCAGTGGAGGACTTGAGGCATACCGCCGGGGCGGGCGATGTTGATCTGTTGTCATGGTGTTAGTCATTGTGTCCTTTCTTCTTGGATGGAAAAGAGTGCATACGTTGTAGGACCACAAAAGGGGGTTGTTGCAGCCGAGGTACCACGGCACGACCTCATCGATCAGGGGGTGGTTCAGTAGGTCGAGGAACTCCTCTCCCTTGTTGAAGATGTTCCAGATGCGCTGGTTGGGCTTCTTTGGGCCGCCATCGAACGTCGCCACGCCAGCATTACGTTCGCCGGCAGCCTGCTCCTGGGCACCCTTCTTGAGGATCGCGACTTGCTCGGGAGTGAGCGCGTTCTTCATCAGACCATAACCCCACTTCCTCAAGTCACGCTTGACCTGCTCGATATCTTCTGTCGGCTTGGGCAGCTCGTCCTTTGTCGTCGGAGCATCCGTGGGGTTCGGAGTGATGAGGTCTGCAAAGCGGATGGCCAGGGGGTAGTCTCCCTTGGTGGGGACGGCCGACATGAACACGGCGGTCTGCGGGTCATCGCGGCCCTCGGCCAGGTCCTCGAAGCGCTCTGGGCGCCATGTAAGCTCAAAGGCGGGCTCCGCGCCGTCGGTGGGGGCCGAGTCGAGGAGCTTGACCGGGCTGGAGCGGGCGTCGATGTAGACGGGATCGGGGTCCGTGAAGTCGCCTTCGGCAAATGTCACCTTTGCCAGTACCTTGAGCTCTTGGAATGTGTCGGATTGGAAGTCCAATTCGACCGCGGCATACAGCCGACTGCGCAGGGGCCAATTGGGGGCCCTATTTACGATTATCGTAGCCAGCCCAACCTATAGTTAGAACCTCCTTTTTATACCTACTACGCAGATATTTATATAGTTTAATTAATCTCTTTATTAACTACGGTTCGAACTAACTACCCTATAATAAGGATATTAATACTAATTAGTAATTAAACTCTACTATTATAGATTAGTAAGGTATCTTATTATATAGAAGAGACGACTTCTTAATACTATATAAGATAGGAGATTCGTACTAATTAACTTTACGGAAGTAGATAAAAAAGGAGGCGATTTTTAAATACTATACGGAATTAAGTAATTATAGCCCTTTATTACCTACGAGAGGTCGACGTTTACTACGTTAAACTACGTTAATTAACGGAACTACTTAAGCAACTAGCTTTTTACTATCGCCCCGAGTAGCTTTTTTACTAAACGACTTTTCTACGGCCGGCCCGTAATTAGAAATTAACTAAGGAAGCTATTTAGAGACTATAAAGAGTACGAGGCTTAAGAGGCTAGAAGTATATAGGATAGCGAAAATTAGTAATTAATAAAGATCCTGAGACTAATTACTATATCTTTTTATAATAATACAAACGTCTACCGCTATTATTATTAAAAGGAATTATTAAAACCTACCCTTTTTTACTAAACGAAAAGGAGGATTTTAGTAAGTACGATAGTTAGCGATTTAGAAAGGTAGTAGTAATTATTAAAAATAATAAAAACGAAAGTAGTAGCGAGACGGCGAGAGGAAGCGGGAATTTCTTAAACCCCGATAAATTCGTTAAGTAATAAAAGCACGGATTTATTACGACCCGTGCGCAAATTAGATATATCCCTATTAAAATTAAATACGCTAGCGACTGCTAATATAGGTATAAACTAAAATAAGCCCCTTAGTAAGTTAAGGTAAAGAAAAAGAGGACGAAACCCAATCCTAAATAGAATCCTAATCCTTTATAAGTAAGTAAATATTAACCCGGACTATTAGGGGACATAGATATATAGAATCGCAGATTAGCTTAATAATAAGTAAATTAGCGCGGCATTAATCTATTTAACTAAGGTTTATAAAAAAAAAGGGCTATAGGGGTAACTCCTATTTTATAAGATCGTAAACGACCTTAGTTACTAACTAAATAAATAGTTCGCGAGCGCAAGCCTAGGAATTATAAAAATAGTTAATAGATTCCTCTATGGGCGAGGGGTATTATTAGCGTAATTATAATTACGAGAGCTATACGAAATACTAATAGTAATAATTATAAAAGAGGAATTCGTACTATAGGACTAGGTATAGGTTAATAGAGCGTATAATCGCTTTAATAAATTTAGAAAAAGGGTAAACGACCTAGATTTCCTCCCTATAATTACTAATAGAAATCTATTATCGTAAAAGGATATACCGGGGTAAAATATAATACTAAAAGTACGATAATTAATAATTCTGCTTATTTCGATTTATAACTCGTTACCGCTATTAATACGAAATTCGGCGCCGATTAGCTAATAAGAAAGGAAGTAGATAACTCGAAATTATTAATAATACGTAGCGACGTAGGGTTCGTATATAAATACTAAAAATCTAGTAGCAAATACGAGGCAATTTACAGACCTTAAAAAGATCTTTTTAAAAAAGAAATTATACTCTAGGGGGAAGTATAAGGTCTTATAAAAAACCCTAACGATATTTTATAATTACTATAAAAAAGTCGGAATTAGGGAACACTAGTACTATTTAGTAATTAATATCGTACTCGTAAGTAAAGCCTTTAATTATTACTACGAAGCGGTATATAATCTCGATCGAAACGACTTTTTTAATATAATTAACGCAATCCGAAGCCGCTTCGAAACTTACGATAAGAACTTAGAGCTCCTATCTAAGCTACGAGCGATTTCTTTCGTATTTATAGCTAGGATAATAGAGGGTAAATTATAAGTAGAGATCTTTAAAATACTTATCGATCGAATCGATAAGCTAGCGAAAACCTAGCTAAATAAGGGGATAAACGAGCGGAAAGTCGGATATTTCTATACCGTAATTTAGTATATATTAGAAATAAAGATTACCTTATACTAAGTACTTAAAAACTACGAGACGCTCTACTCGAGGCTAAGATCTAACTTTAATATTAAGGCGAGAATACTGCGCTAAACCTATTTCTAAATATACGACGGCCCTTATTAATAATATTAAATCGATCGAACGTATAATAAAAAAAGAAAAGAGGCTAGATACGGTAATCGCTAGTAAAGAGGCCCAGATTCGTTAAATAAGTAGAGATTTAACTTATAAATAGGGTAATAAAAAAAGTAATATTATATTTATAAAAAGGATAGATATTAGTTAAGTAACTACTCTGAGGAAGAGCGTATTAAATTATATAAATAGTATAAAAAGTTGAGGGTAATAAACGGCAAAACTAGCCCTTGTCGGTTTAACTAATTCCTTATTATATATAAGGGCAGATCTGGGGGCACGGAACCTAGCGATAGTAGTTAAAGTAGTAGCCTAAAGCATATACCCCCTATAAGAGATTTAGAAGATAAAGAAGATCTTACCTCCTATACTAACGAATTAGATTATAATAAAATTAACGATATTAACTACTCTTTTTTTGCCCCGTTAACCTCCGGAGGATATACGAGGCTAAACGAATAGAAGGTAATAAAAGCTCTTAATAAGTAGGCTTTTATTTATAAATAGTAAGGGAAGGTCCCTTAGATAACGGATACGAAGGCGGCTAAAAGGGCGAATTTAATAAGGCTAAAGCCTATTCTCTTAATAATTAAAACGAAGACGCTATCTTTCTTAATATTTAAAAAAAAAGAACATAGTACTAAGTAAATCTAGGGGTAGCTAGAGGGGTCCTTTTTATACTACTTAGATCCCTTAAATACTAAGCTCGTATAGGTATTTTATATAAGCGAAAGGTACGGCCTAGATAATTTTTATAGGATTATCCTAAATATTAGGGTATTATAATAGTTAACTAGAGGAAAAGAGTAATTCTAAGCGCTATAAAAGATCGCGCTAATAATACTTAATATATCGACGGCGGGTATTATAAGGATTAGTTTCGGCCTAGGTAAGGAAATCGTCGCCCTAAGTATAATAAAAATAGAGACGTACTTCGGAACGATAACTTTTTATATTTTACTTATTAATACCCTATTTTTCCTATATCTAAAAAATATAGATTAACTAAGTATTATATTTAATAATACGAGGAACAAAATCTCTAGTAGTAAGTATTTTAAAATAGTCGAACGACGATAGGGGCATGCGTTTATAAAGCTTATTAACGATACGAAGTTAATTAATTACTTAACGGAAAGTGAGCTTAGAAAACTATACCGGAGATTCGGGTACCCGTCGGTTACGAGGCTATATAACCTCTTAAAGTAATTAGGTAATAATAATATCGTAATAGGGGCGCTAGAGTAGTTAATAAAAGTATACTATTAATACTAGATAAATACGCAGAGCCTATATAGATTTAAGTTTAAATTACGTAATAAGCTTAACTTTAACTAAGAAATAGTCGTCGATATCTTCTATTTAAATAGTCGGCTAGTACTATATATAATTAACGTATCTATATTTTTTTAAGTAGGGCAATTCCTCTAGGATCTATAAGTAAAAATAGTATAGGTAGCCTTATAAAAAAGCTAGATCGATATATACTAAGAACCGCTAAATAGTATTAGAACTAACGCTAGCACTAGCTTTAAGTTAGTAGAATTTAAAAATAATATAACGGCTTACGGTATATAGCTAAAAGTCGTACCCGTTAAAGCGCACTATAGTATTAAAAAGGTAGAGAGGGTATATTAGGAATTAAAAAGGGCGTTTAGAATTATTAAAAAGGAAAATCCGGATTTTACTAACGACGAATGCCTCTAGATAGTACTTAAATATTATAACGATACTATAGGGCCTAACGGACTTATACTAATACTATTAGTATTTAGAGTATATTTAAAAACGACCTTAGCCTCGCTACCGTTACTAGGTATAAGCTAACGAGCCCGAGTAGTTAAAAAAGTAATATAAATACTGCGCGAAGTAAATATAAAAAGGTAAGTTAACGAGGTAATTACTACGCATAATAGGCCCGATATAGGGAATAATTTAAATATATTACTAAATTTAAATATACGAGTATAGTACGAAATTACTTAATAGTAGGCTGGGCTATATAAGTTAATTTCCGTTAACGAGCGCTCTTATATAGTTACGAGAGATCGCAACTAGCTACTCGAAGTATTAATTATAGTAATTAGACCGTATTATATAGATCTTAACGAGGTAATTTTTAACTTATAAAAAGAAGAAGAGCTAGGGGAAACTATATAACCCATAGTAGAGGTATAAGAAATTATCCTCGACGAAATCGTCGTAGTAATACTAATAAATAATAAGGAAGAGGAAATTGCTAAAAGGGCACTAATACTATTAGTAAGACGTTATAAAAGACTACGACGGCAAGCCCTAACGCGGCAATTTATTATTAGTAACGAGGTAATTAATACCTTTTATATAGTAAAAGAGAAAGCCGATTTCGAGCTAGTAGTTAAACTACATAAGGAAGGCGTAATTATAACTATTAAAAAGCTATATAAGGGATTAGATCTTATCGAAGTAAACACTTTTCGTAATCGAGGGGTCTATCGATTTATCCTATACGACCTAGAAAAATATATAAACCTCCGCATATTTAAATTACGAATAGTTCGTAAGATTAAAGGGAAAGGAATACCCTAGCTGTATAAGAAATCTAGATACGTAATTTAAGGGTACGGTAATATTAAAAAGGTAACGCTACTTATATAATCGCTTATTATATAGTACTATAACTAACGATTAATAATAGTACTAATAGTATCGCTACGAAAGAAGGGATACGAGATTTAGAGCCGTGATATTACCTAGGCCTATACCTAATCGGCCACAGGGCTTATAAGAAAAATCCTAGCCTATTTACCGAAGGAAATAGCTAGTAAGTACTTAGAAAGCACGATTATTAAAGTGCTTAAGCCACTATATAGGCTCGTAAAATCGGGCACCTATTAGTAGGCCACTTACTACGATTTTTATATTAATTAACTATTAATAGTTACTTTTACGTACGACCCGTACTTATTTATCGCGGAGTATAAAGGCGATTAATTTAAGATCGTCGGAATATAGACCGACGATATATTAAGCCTATCCGATATTAACTTTATAAAAAAAGAGGATAAGGAGCTTTAGAAAGCGGGCTTTATAATAAAGCTAAAAAAGGTCTTTATAATAAATACCCCCTTAGTATTTAACGACGGGATTCTTATAATCGAAGGGAAAACCGTCGTTTTTTAATAAAAGGGGTAAAATAAAAAGATTAACCTCGTCGATCTAAATATAACTAATATTAAGAAGCGGTATAAGGCTAAGCTCGCGCGAGGGGTATATATTATAAGTATTTATTAGCCCGAAGCGACTTTTAATTATATTAGGGTAGCATAGGCTATAGATTTAACTAAATAAAACGTCAAGGTACTTAATAAGCGGCTTAAGTAGTAATAAACGAATCTCGATCGAGGTCTCGTTTATTACCTAATCGACCTTACGACTAGTAAGCTCTACGTCTTCGTTAATAGGTTATTTATAAATAATAACGACCTTACTTTATAATTAAGGTATATTATTATCTTAGCTAATAAGAGTATAGGCGAGAGCGAATTTATTATATACGGTAATATAATCTACTACTTATTAACTAAAAGTAAACGGGTAATAAGAAGTATATTAGCGTTAGAGGTTTATAGTATAATTAACGGTATTAACTTCTCTTATACGATTTTAATAACGCTAAAGAAGATTACCGATCGAATTAGCCTTTTACCTATTTTAATAGTTATCTATATAAATTCTTACTCGCTATACGAATGCTTTATTAAATTAAGAATAACGAAAGAAAAGAGGCTTATAATTAATATTATAGCCCTTAGGTAATCGTACGAAAGGCGCGAGATACTTAAGATTTATTAGATTAATAGTAAAAATAACCTCGTAGACGCTTTTATAAAAGTAGCACTAAATAAGGGATTAGAGTAATTCGTAAATAGCAGAAAAGTTATTATATAAATAGAGGGATAAGTTATATAAAAAAAGTAGAGAAAAGGGGGAAAAGGAGACGACTTAGTAAACGGGCCTAAGGTCGAATTATACCTCTAACCGTAGCGGTTAAATTAATAAAAAAAAGAGAAAGTTAGTATTAAATTAGAAGTCTAATTTAACCGCGGTATATAGCCGACTGCGCAGGGGCTAATTAGGGGCCCTATTTATAATTATCGTAACTAACCTAACCTACGGTTAGAACCTCCTTTTTATACCTACTACGCAGATATTTATATAGTTTAATTAATCTCTTCGTTAACTACGGTTCGAACCAACTACCCTGTAATAGGGATACCAACAGAATGCCTAAACCCCGGTCACTCTCGTGTTAGTAAAAGGGGTCCCTCCAATGCTTGACCTCTTCGTGGGGTTATTACCTGTAGCTTATCGGCAAGGATCAACCGTGCGAGGTTGCTCTGTGCTGTAAAGCGCTGGGCCTTATTTCCGTAGCTGACGGAGCTGAAGTCAAGGGCCCCAAGGGGCTTGGAGGGTGCTGGAATAGACATCTTGTTGTTTGAATTAGACACTGAATGAATGCTCGAGGATAGTAGTTGATTGAAAGGTGAGGTTGATTGGAGAGTGATACAGATCTTTACTACTGTCGGGAAACTCCAAATAGTTATACGTTCAGAGGCGATGCTGCTAGGATGAGAGTATTCGCTTCATGTCTGGGCATGTCGCCTCGCAACTCTAATCGAGTTGTTGTTGAAGCAACGCCATACGCGAATGAAGCGTTACGGACTACAGCATCGTAGACTTTGACCGACGCCGTGCTCGCGTAGCTGCGCCGGGCCCGGGTGGTGAACAGAGTTGCAACGTTTCTCAATGTCAGCTCCCCCAGTTTCTCGGTCTCGGTCTCGCTCTCAGTCGTTTTACATGATTAAGATTGGGCTTGACGTCGCACTCCCCCACAAAAACCCTGGGGTCGCGGAACTCAATTAAGTCGACCCACCCCCTTTTGGCCACCCCCCCCTTTTGGCCACCCCATTTCTCCATCCCAGCCACCGCATTAAAACCCTACCCACGATTTTCAAACTACTATAATAATTGCAAAAATCGTCTAAATGCAATTCTTTTTTATATACTTATTTATCGATATATAATAGTCTCGTATACCGAAAATAAAGTTATTTAGGCTCTTAAGGCTATTAGAAGAGGTCTCTTAGTTAATCGGGCCTCGATTAAGTTCGGAGTTTTAAAGTTAACTCTTCGTAACTATAAGAGAGGCTACTAGACGAGGGTAATAGTATTCGTAGACCTTTAAAAACTTCTTCTATAATAAGAAGACTAGCTAGCCTAGTAGGTTCGTATTTAATATAATCTAGGCATTATACTAACTTATAAATAGCTTATAGAATTTACTAAGTAAGTTCTAAGATCCTAGGGGGATATAAATCCTTTTAAAAAGAGATAGATAGACGCTTTTTTAAAGAGGAACCTATTAATTAAGGTCTAGAGAAGTCGTACTATCGATTCGAGGTATCTAAATAGGGCTATTACTAATATAATTAAGTTATAGTTTAGATTACTCGATATACTAGAGATTAGCGATATTAAATAGGCTAATAGGTATAATATAGATAAGACTAGTATCCTAGAGGGCAAGGGATTTAATAGCCTAGTTTTGGGCAAGGTAGAGACTATAGTAGTGCGAAAAAAAGAGCCTGGTTTGCGTGCTTAAGTGTCTATTATTAAGTATATTTTTACTAATAGTCGAGCTATTAAACTACTAGTTATATATAAAGGAAAGTCGGTATAATAGTAATAGTTTTTATTTAAACTTAACCCTTATACTAGTTAGGAGTTCACAGTAATAGATAATAGCTAGACGACCGATAAGACTACCCTTAAGTAGTTAAAAACAGTGTTCTTATTATAGACTAAGACCCCCCCCCCCTTAGGGGGCTTAGCATATTTAATAAGCCTCGACTATTAGTTTTAGATAGCTATAGGAGTTATACGACGATAGAATTTATATAGGAATGCTATAGAAATAACGTCTACTTGCTATTCTTATTACTATACACTTCCTATATCCTCTAGCTATTAGATATAGCTATTTTTAGACTTATTAAGTCTAAGTATAGGAAGGAGCTTAGTAAGGAGGATATAGTAAACAATTTTACTATCGTTAGAAAGCGGTACTTCTTAAGCTATTATTAAAAAGCTCGTTTAGCTAGTCTAACGTCGTTAAATATACGAAGTAGGTAGAAAGCAACTAGACTATATCCCCCTAACATAGCTAGACTACTTACTAATCTAATAGTCCTACTTAACCTAGTTATACTAACTAAAAAGACCGTAAATACTGGGTAAGTAACTAGTAATATTAGAAAAGCTATTAACTAGGCATTAGCGGCGTCTATTATTAACTAGTTAATACCTAAAAAGGCTAGCGAGCTCTGCGATTAGTTAAAGTTATTTATAGAGCTTAGTCTAGACTATAATACTTAACGACTACTATTTAAAAAAATAAAAAAGGTATTTAGCGAGCAGGCCTACTATCTAATAGTATCTTAGTACTATATTTAAGTTCTAAAAGCCAAAGTTAACTAATTAAGGCCGCGGAAAAAGAAGAGTATACTAATAGACCTAAATACTAAGTTCGCGAATATCTAGGATATATAAAGAGCTTAGGAGGACTCTAGCGACCGTCTAGTTAGTCCTAGTCGACTCGCAGGGGTCGAATTACTTAGGGAGAATAATAACTATATTATTATAGTAGTAGAAGATAGTTAATTAATTAAGTGTAGTTAGTGGCGATGTTTTGATACTATGTTTTGATGGGGTGGCCAAAAGGGGGTGGGTCGACTTATAACCTGCGCTTGCAAGCCAGTGCAGTAATTACTAATAAGAGACTCAGGATTACTCCGTACGTTTAAAGACGGGCTGTGTAGGCGCTACTAAAAGGCATCACGTTGTATGGCCCTGCGCCGGTAGATAATCAACGTAACCCCTTGCTAGCGTCAAGGATTTAGGATAGATGACTTTACAAACCTTCGTGCGGGATGCGCTGATTAGCCCCTTGGCTGCCACGCTGCCTAATCGTAGTCGTTGCTTATTTATATTGTTGCCGCTAACAGCTTGTATCCATACCTCGCTCTCGCACTCTATCGTCGGCCGGGAAGCATATTAGAGCTTGGAAACACAGTAGCTAGGAGCTTGGTTCACCTCGCCTCGTTCCTGCGCCCCCTTATCCCCTCGTCGCTAGATCGCAGAAACTTAAGTCCGCGAGACGATCCAGCGGGCGGCGGCAGTTGAAGCACCGATCCGCGATGTGGCGTTCTTGGCTTCGGGCAGTAACGGTTCCCGGGCCGTCCAGGGTGGATTCCGGGGCACTCCGTACAAGGGAGCTTTTCGCCGAGTGAGTCGCCCGGCGGGTCTAGTTGGTGGGTATCGCAATTATCAGTGGATCGTACCTCTTTGATTCTTCCCGCAGCTGTTGTTCAAATAGATGGCAATCTTAGCTGCTTGTTTCTTTCGATCTTGTTTCAGAGCTGGGTGTACCTGTTGTACGTTCATCTCGAAGAAGTCCTTCTGGATCAGAATACTTAGCATGTTTTCTTCCCTTCTTCGTCCATGAACATTGGACTACGAAGTCTTGCTGATATGCTGGGAGGTCGTGTAAGTTTTGGTGTGACGCGTGAACAAAACTGGTGCTACATTTGGTATCAAGATGTTTCTCTAAAAAGATCCGTTTCTTAGTTCATCGAGTTCAACCATCGCCACAGAAGAGTCACCTCGGAAGTGCCCCACAAGAACGTCCCCTAAAGCAGTGGCTAGGGAGATGAAAGGTAGGGTGATCTTCTACTTCTCCATGCAAATCACGTACTTAGTCAGTCACTAAGGAGCCAACTCGCTCTCGTGACTCGTCCTCGCTCTCGCTTCCCCTGTCCTCAGCCACACATAGAGCTTATTACGACCCCCATAGCCACTAGCTCCTAGCCAATGGTCTTGCACAATGTCCGCACATTGACCGCGATCCGCGGCCTCGTCTTCGCCTTCGTGTTAGCACTCGGGTGGTTGTCATGACTTCAACCCAATGAGGCGTATCCAAAATTTGACCGGTTGTTCGGCATCGAAAATGCCTAGCTTGCACAAGACATGGCTCGTGACCTGGCTAGCAGACGGATAAGAACTTGTCCGTAGATGGCAATGAGAATATCGACAGGACTATATCTGGTTTATCTCCCAGCTCTCTGATATCACACTCCTCACCTGGGACCGAAACCTTCTTTAAGTTTGTTCATCGTTGCAGTTCTTGGCACCTCCACGGCAGAAATCGAAAATGTTACGAAACAACTTGATACGGGCGCTTTCTGCACTTAACTTTGCATTTGGTGCCATCGCTACGAATAGTTCATGCAAGTGTGTAAGTCTATGTTCCTCCGCCAAGATGGATCAATTCAACATCCCGACTATTCGTCTCAGATGGACTGATACAAGGCCGCTTCGGACGGCATTTTGCAACAGGCACCAAATGACGCTTGCTGGCCATCTACAAGTGACTGGCAGCAGTTCAACGCTACTCTCTCGGGGAAGCTCATAGCGACCAAACCGGTCGCCATCTCTTGTTACCCAGGTCCTAATTATGACGCAACGTTGTGCGCCAGTGTCATGGTGGACTGGTACAAGGGAGAATGGATGTCATCGCACCCGGTCGGCCTGGACTACCCCCTGAACATCACATGCCCTCCCGTTCAACCTACAACGAACTCGACCGCCGGAGGAGGCTCTTGTACCCTCGGCACGAACCCTGTATACGCCGTGAACGTGACAGAGACCGACGACATCGTCGCAGCTCTCAAGTTCGCAGAGGAGAAGAACCTGAGAGTCGTGATCAAGAGCACCGGGCACGACGTACTCGGCCGCAGCGACGGCTTCGGCGGCTTAGAAATTTGGCTTCGTTACTTCCGCAACGGCATCACCCCGCAAACCACTTTCCAGTCCTCCACCGGCTGCACAGCCTCAGGATGAACCGGCAGCGCCATGAAGCTTGCCGGCGCGTACATGTGGGGAGAGAGCTACGCGGCCGCAAAGGAAAACAACGTCGTCGTCGTGGGTGGAGGAAGCTCGACCGTCTGCAGCACGGGAGGGTGGATGCAGGGCGGCGGCCATGGCCCGGCCAGCCATACTTTCGGTCTCGGCGCTGACCAGGTGCTTGAGGCTGAGCTCATCCTTGCCAACGGCACTGCTGTCACGGTCAACGCTTGCCAGCACCAGGACCTTTACTATGCCATCCGTGGCGGAGGTCCCAGCTCCTACGGTGTCGTCGTGTCAACTACGGTCAAGACGTATCCGCAGGTCACCGTGGCCGTTCAGAACCTCCAGTTCGCGGCCCCTACCGGAGCCCCCAAAACCGCTTTTCTGGATGCGCTTGCAACTCTTTACACCTCGATCCCGGAGTTGGTGGAGTCTGGTTTTGCCGGCTATAGCCACTGGCAGACCGACGGCCAGTCTGCTTCCTTCAACAACTACACCACGGCATATTCCCATGCCGTCTACGTGTTCAACAAGACCGCCGAGGAAGCAGAAGCCGCTGGCAAGAGCCTTCTCGACAAGATTTACAAGTTCAACGACACCCTCTTTGTAAATTCGAGCTATGTAACTTATGACGACTACTGGACCTTCTTCCAGGAGGTTAGCGCCGATAACAACCCCGTCGGCCTCATGGCCGCCTCTGGATCTCGCCTCCTGGATACGGACGCCGTCAGTAACTTCACAAACGTCCGTGGTCTAGTCGAGACGCTGGCCGGAAAGACGGGCGAATACGTCACAAATGTCATCTCCATCGTCTCTGGTGGCCAAGTCTGGGCCGACGCAGCTCAGGAGTACTCCGCCGTTCTCCCCGCCTGGCGTACGGCCGTCTTGCACCAGTCTGTCGCGCGTATTCTCAGCCCCGGCGTCAGCGATGCCCGCTTCAAGGAGGTTCACGACGACGTCACGTTCAATAAGATTGGCGCTATGAAGATCTTGGCTCTGAACATGGGAGCGTACATGAATGAGGGTGATGCTTTTGACCCGGACTGGAAGGTGGATTACTATGGCGCCAACTACAACAGGCTTCAGTGCATCAAGGAGTACTACGACCCTGGTGAGCTCTTCTACTGCCCAACTTGTGTGGGAAGCGATAAGTGGCAAGAAGACTCCGTTGGACGTCTTTGCCGCGCGTAGTCATCCGGACTCTAGTCGACATCGAGGCTCACTCATTCCCTTGTGTTTCTGGTAATTACTGTACATAACTGGATGTTTGGACAGACAGACCTAGCCTTCTATTTCTGAATCATTAGACTTTCAATTAGACTTTATCATGAACTCTCATTACACAGGAATCGTATCTGAATATAGCTACAATCTAGCATTAGAATAAATTAATGTCGAGTTTGAATCCCGTTGTCGGAATGGTAATTTAAAACGGCGTAAAGCCTAGCCGCTAGCGGCCTAAGTTGAGTTATGAATTTCTTAATATATTAGTATCCCTATTATAGGGTAGTTAGTTCGAACCGTAGTTAACAAAGAGATTAATTAAACTATATAAATATCTGCGTAGTAAGTATAAAAAAGAGGTTCTAACTATAAGTTAGGCTAGCTATAATAATCGTAAATAGGGCCCTTAATTAGCCCCTACGTAGTCGGCTATATACTATAGTCGAATTAGACTTCTAATTTAATACTAACTTTCTTTTTTTTTTTATTAATTTAATTACTACGGTTAGAGGTATAATTCGACCTTAGGCCCGTTTACTAAGTTATTTCCTTTTCCCCCTTTTTTTTACTCTTTTTATATAACTTATCCCTCTATTCGTATAATAACTTTTTTATTACTTACGAATTACTTTAATTCTTTATTTAATATTACTTTTATAAAAGCGTTTGCGAGGTTATTTTTATTATTAATTTAACGGATTTTAAGTATCTCGCGCCTTTTATACGATTACCTAAGGGCTATAATATTAATTATAAGCCTCTTTTTTTTCGTTATTTTTAATTTAATAAGGTATTCGTATAGTAAGTAAGAATTAGTATAAATAACTATTAAAATAAGTAAAAAGCTAATTCGATTAGTAATCTTTTTTAGCGTTATTAAAATTGCGTAAGAGAGGTTAATACTGTTAATTATACTATAAACCTCCGATATTAATATACTTCTTATTACTTACTTATTTTTAGTTAACGAGTAGTAGATTATATTACTATATATAGTAAATTCGCTCTCGCTTATACTCTCGTTAGCTAAGATAATAATATACCCTAATTACGAAGTAAGGTTATTATTATTCATAAATAACTTATTAACGAAGATATAAAGCTTATTAATTATAAGGTTAATTAGGTAGTAAACGAGACCTCGATCGAGATTCGTTTATTATTACTTAAGCTACTTATTAAGTACTTCGATATTTTATTTAGTTAAATTTATAACTTACGCTACCCTAGTATAATTAAAAGTTACCTCGGGCTAATAAATACTCGTAATATATACCCCTTACGTAAGCTTAGCTTTATATTACTTCTTAATATTAGTTACGTTTAGATTAATAAGGTTAATTTTCTTATTCTACCCCTTTTATTAAAAAACGACGGTTTTTTTTTTAATTATAAGAATCCCGTTATTAAATACTAGAGGGGTGTTTATTATAAGGACCTCTTTTAGTTTTGTTATAAAGCCCGCTTTTTAAAGCTCTTTATCCTCTTTTTTTATAAAGTTAATATTAAATAGGCCTAATATATTATCGGTTTATATTTTAACGATCCTAAATTAGTTACTTTTATACTCCGTAATTAGTAAGTACGGGTTATATATAGAGGTAATTATTAATAATTAATTAATATAAAAATCGTAGTAAGTAGCCTATTAATAGGTACCCGATTTTGCGAGCTTATATAGTAGCTTAAGCACTTTAATAATCGTACTTTTTAAGTACGTATTAGCTATTTTTTTTAGTAAATAGGTTAGGATTTTTTTTATAAGCCCTATAGCCGATTAAATATAGGCTTAGGTAATATTACGGCTTTAAATTTCGTATCCCTTTTTCTATAATAATACTATTAGTACTATTATTAATCGTTAGTTATAGCGCTATATAATAGGCGATTATATAAGTAGCGTTGCTTTTTTAACGTCGCCGTACCCCTAAATTACGTATTTAGATTTCTTATATAGCTAGGGTATTCCTTTCCCTTTAATCTTACGAACTATTCATAATTTAAATATGCGGAGGTTTATATATTTCTTTAGGTTATATAGGATAAATTAATAGACCCCTCGATTACGAAGAGTGTTTATTTTAATAAGATTTAATCCCTTATACGGCTTTTTAGTAGTTATAATTATGCTTTTTTTACGTAGTTTAACTACTAGCTCGAAATTGGCTTTCTCTTTTATTATATAAAAAGTATTAATTACCTCGTTATTAGTAATAAATTGCTACGTTAGGGCTTACCGTCGTAATCTTCTGCGACGTCTTATTAGTAATATTAGTACTTTTTTAGTAATTTCCTCTTTTTCGTCGTTTATTAGTATTATTATAACGATTTTATTAAGGATAATTTCCTATGCTTTTACCGCGGGTTATATAGTTTCCCCTAGCTCTTTTCTTTTTTATAAGTTAGAAATTACCTTATTAAGATCTATATAGTACGGTCTAATTACTGTAATTAATATTTTAAGTAGCTAGTTATAATCTTTCGTAACTATATAAGAGCGCTCGTTAATAGAAATTAATTTATATAGCTTAGCTTATTATTAAGTAATTTCGTACTATACTCGTATATCCGAATTTAGTAATATATTTAGATTACCCCTTATATTAGGCCTATTGCGTATAGTAATTACTTCGTTAACTTACCTTTTTATACTTACCTCGCGTAGTACCCGTATTACTTTTTTAATTACTCGGGCTCGTTAGTTTATACTTAGTAATAGTAATAAGACTAAGGTCGTCTTTAAATATGCTCTAAATACTAATAGCGTTAGTATAAGTCCGTTAGGCCCTATAGTATTATTATAGTATTTAAGTACTATTTAGAAATATTCGTTATTAATAAAATCTAGATTTTCCTTTTTAATAATTCTAAACGCCCTTTTTAATTATTAATATGCCCTTTTTACTTTTTTAATATTATAGTGCGCTTTAACGGGTATAACTTTTAGTTATATACTGTAGGCCGTCGTATTATCCCCAAATTCTATTAATTTAAAGCTAGTACTAGCGTCGGTTTTAATACTATTTAGCGGTCCTTAGTATATATTAATCTAGCTTTTTTATAAAACTACTTATATTATTTTTATTTATAAATCCTAGAGGAATTGCCCTACTTAGAAAGATATAGCTATATTAATTATATATAGTACTAGCTAACTATTTAAATAGAAAATATTAATAACGATTTCTTAATTAAAGTTAAGCTTATTACGTAATTTAAATTTGAATTTGCGTAGGCTCTACGTATTTATTTAGTATCAATAATATACTTTTATTAACTATTCTAGCGCCCCTATTTTGATATTATTATTACTTAATTACTTTAAGAGGTTATATAGCCTCGTAACTAACGGGTACCTAAATCTTTAATATAGTCTTCTAAGCTTACTTTTCGTTAGGTAATTAATTAACTTCGTATCGTTAATAAGCTTTATAAACATATATCCCTATTATCGTTCGACTATTTTAAAATACTTACTACTAGAGATTTTGTTCCTCGTATTATTAAATATAATACTTAGTTAATCTATATTTTTTAGATATAGGAGAAATGGGGTATTAATAAGTAAAATATAAAAAGTTATTGTTCCGAAGTACGTTTTTATTTTTATTATACTTAGGGCGACGATTTCCTTACCTAGGCCGAAACTAATCTTTATAATACTTACTATTAACGTATTAAGCGTTATTAATACGATTTTTTATAGTACTTAGAATTACCCTTTTTTTTTTAATTAACTATTACAATACCTTAGTATTTAGGATAATCCTATAGAAATTATTTAAGCCGTATTTTTTACTTATATAGAATACTTATATAAGCTTAGTATTTAAGGGATCTAAATAATATAAAAAGGACCCCTCTAGCTACCCCTAGATTTACTTAGTACTATATTCTTTTTTTTTAAATATTAAAAAAAATAGCGTCTTTTTTTTAATCGTTAAGAGAATAGGCTTCGGCCCTATTAAATTCGCCCTTTTAGCTACTTCCGTATCCGTTATTTAAGGGACATTTTTTTACTATTTATAAATAAAAGCCTACTTATTAAGAGCTTTTATTACCCTTTATTTATTTAGCTTTATATATCCTTTAGAAGTTAACGGGGTAAAAAAAGAGTAGTTAATATTATTAATTTTATTATAATTTAATTTGTTAGTATAGGGGGTAAGATCTTCTTTATTTTCTGAATTTTTTATAGGGGGTATATACTTTAGGCTACTATTTTAGTTATTATTACTAAGTTCCGTACCCCCGGATTTACCTTTATATATAATAAGGAATTAGTTAAACTAACGAGGGCTAGTTTTACTATTTACTACCCTCGACTTTTTATATTATTTATATAATTTAGTACGCTCTTTCTTAGAGTAGTTACTTAACTAATATCTATCCTTTTTATAAATATAGTATTACCTCTTCCGTTACCCTACTTATAAGTTAAATCTTTACTTATTTAATAAATTTAGGCCTCCTTACTAACGATTACTATATTTAACCTCTTTTCTTTTTTTATTATACGTTTAATCGACTTAATATTATTAATAAGGGCCGTTATACGCTTAGAAATAAGTTTAGTACGGTATTCTTATTTTAATATTAAAGCTAGATCTTAGCTTTAAATAGAGCGTTTTATAGTTTTTAGGTACTTAGTATAAGGTTATTTTTATTTTTAATATACGCTAAACTATAGTATAAAAATATTTAACTTTCTACTTATTTATCTCCTTATTTAGCTAGGTTTTCGCTAGCTTATTAATTTAATTAATAAGCTTTTCGAGGATTTTTATTTATAATTTACCCTCTATTATCCTAGTTATAAATATAAAAGAAATCGCTCGTAGCTTAAATAAGAGCTCTAGGTTCTTATTATAGGTCTCGAAGCGGCTTCGGATTATGTTAATTATATTAAAAAAGTCGTTTTAATCGAAATTACGTACCGCTTCGTAGTAATAATTAGAGGCTTTACTTACGAATACGATATTAATTACTAAATAGTATTAGTATTCCCTAATTCCGACTTTCTTATAATAATTATAAAATATCGTTAGGGTTTTTATAAAACCTTATACTTCCCCTTAGAATATAATTTCTTTTTTAAGAAGATTTTTTTAAAGTTTATAAATTGCTTCGTATTTATTACTAGATTTTTAGTATTTATATACGATCCTTATGTCGCTACGTACTATTAGTAATTTTGGGTTATTTACCTCTTTTTTTATTAGCTAATCGGCGCCGAATTTTATATTAGTAGTAGTAACGAGTTATAGATTAAAATAAGTAGAATTATTAATTATTATACTTTTAGTACTATATTTTATTCCGGTATATCCTTTTACGATAATAGATTTCTGTTAGTAATTATAAGGAGAAAATCTAGGTCGTTTACTTTTTTTTTAAATTCGTCAAAGCGATTATACGCTCTATTAACTTATACTTAGTTCTATAATACGAATTCCTCTCTTATAATTATTATTATTAGTATTTCGTATAGCTTTTATAATTATAATTGCGTTAGTAATACCCCTTGCCTATAGAAGAATTTATTAACTACTTTTATAATTCTTAGGCTTATACTTACGAACTATTTATCTAGCTAATAACTAAGGTCGTTTACGATTTTATAAAATAAGGGTTACCCCTATAGCCCCTTTTTTTTTATAAACCTTAGTTAAATAAATTAATACTACGTTAATTTATTTACTATTAAGCTAATCCGCGATTTTATATATCTACGTCCCCTAATAGTCCGGGTTAATATTTACCTATTTATAAGGGATTAAGATTCTATTTAGGATCGGGTTTCGTCCTCTTTTTTTTTATTTTAACTCGCTAAGGGTCGTATTCTAGCTTATACTTATATTAATAATTATTAGCGTATTTAATTTTAATAAGGATATATTTAATCCGCGCGCTAGTTATAATAAATCCGTGCTTTTATTACTTAACGAATTTATCGGGATTTAAAAGATTCCCGCTTCTTCTTATTATTTCGTTACTACTCTCGTTTTTATTATTTTTAGCGATTATTATTACCCTTTTAAATCGCTAGTTATTATACTTACTAAGATCCTCTTTTTTATTTAGTATAAAAGGGTAGGTTTTAGTAGTTCTTTTTTATAATAGTAGCGGTAGACGTTTATATTACTATAAGAAGATATAGTAATTAGTCTCGGGATTTTTACTAGTTTAGTTTTAGGATTTTTACTAATTACCGATTTCCGCTATCCCGTATATTTCTAGCTTCTTAAGCCTCGTACTTTTTATAATCTCTAAATAACTTCTTTTTTTAACTTACCTCCTTTAGGGTAGTATTTTATAAAAATAGTTAAAAATAAACGCCGAATAGCTCGTAGAAGAGCTATATAGGCTATTAAGAACCGTATAGGCCGTTAAGTATAGTTAACGAAGTTAAGCCCTCTTTTTTATAAAATTATAAATTATAAATTTTAAAAACTTATTAAAAATACTGATTTATTACTTATATATAGTAGGGTTAGATACTTTAAAAATCTTATTTTTTATAGCCTCTTAGTACCCTATTTTATATTTTTTTAAATAGTTTTTTTTATAGCTTAATTATAGTTAGGTAATAATTACTTATTAACGATCCCTTTTATTATTTAATTAATTTTTTAAAATTAGTAATCTCGTGCCGGGAGTTAATATAAAAAGAAGCCCTTTAGTAGCCCTCTAGAGGATTCTTTTTTTTTCCCCTTAGATCCTCGTTTTTTTAGTTTTTTTTTAAGTTAATAATAACTTTAGTAAGAGGTCGTAGGACTATTTTAGGGTAGCTACTTTTTTTTTAGGTTAATTTCCGAGATCCGTAATATTCTTAACTTAATACTATTAGGACTTTTAAATCCCCTCTTCCCTTATTAAACTATCCCCTATATTATATTCTTAAGTAATACTTAGGGGGTATTTAAAAAAGCTATAGAGAGGTTATTTAGATTATGGGCTTAAAGTCGTATTTATAAGATCCTCGTAATAATAAACTTTTTTATATATTATAGATTTCTTAGCTTAATAACTCTTATAGGGTTATTTTTATTACTAAGTAAAAATATTTATATTTAGAAATCCCTTTTTTTAATTACGTAGTGCTTTTTTATATTATATTATTAAGCTCGTTTATTATATTAATTAATTAAATAAGTAGTTATTACGTAAGTATTTTCTTTTATTAATTTAACTAGTTAATTTTTAATCGCGGGCCGGCTATAAAAAAGTTATTTAATAAAAAAGTTATTTAGGGTAATAATAAAAGGCTAGTTACTTAAGCGGTTTTATTAATTAACGTAGTTTAATATAGTAAACGTCGACCTCTTATAAGTAGTAAAGGGCTACGATTACTTAATTCCGTACGATATTTAAAAATTACTTCTTTTTTTATTTACTTCCGTAAGGTTAATTAGTATAAATCTCTTATTCTATATAGTATTAAGAAGTTATTTTTTTTACGTAATAAAATACTTTATTAATTTACGATAGTAGAATTTAATTATTAATTAGTATTAGTATTTTTATTATAGGGTAGTTAGTTCGAACCGTAGTTAATAAAGAGATTAATTAAATTATATAAATATTTATATAGTAGGTATAAAAAAGAGGTTCTAACTATAGGTTAGGCTAGCTACGATAATTATAAATAAGGCCCTTAATTAGCCCTTGCGCAGTTGGTTATATACCGTAGTTAAATTAGACTTTTAATCCGATATAATGCTTAAAATTGCCCCCGGACTGCCTCTAAGTTTTGAACTACTTGTGGTTAAATTAAGGAGCTTAATATTTATGTATATATGTATATATCTATTATTAGTGTCTATCGTACTAATCCTTATCCCGGAGTGTAGCTAAGCGTGGTAATAGGGTAAGGAGGGTATATAAAATAGGAAAATATTATATTGTTATTAATAGACTATAGTTCCGCACCCAGTATCTTATAGGGGGTAAACAGATAGCTCTCTAAGTAAGTTGTGATATAGATATATTAAGTACTAGGCGCACGCGAATCCTCTTCTTGGCTATCTACATGCGTCTTTCAGGCTAGGAAGAATAAGCTCATGGATAATCTCGCCGTGGCTACATATATACTTGAAGTCTGTTCAGTAAACATCAAATGAGATCAGAGACATCTTTGAAACACAATTAAAAGAGCACAGGTCTCTAAAGCAAGAAAGATTCAGGGTGGTCGTTGATGTACTGCATAGCCTCAACACGCCAGTCGTCCCTGGGTTACCTCAGGCTCGCTTTCCTTGAAGTTAGACGTCTCCAAGCCCTCTTCAGAGTATCTCGGCCACTCGGCAAAGTCCAGACCATGGTTGTTGGGGTTCAGCGTGCGGATGAAAGAGATGGCGGTGACCTGGTAAGTCTGCGTATTCTTGCTCAACGCATACGGCAGACCGGCAAACATGTAGAACCGCACGTCAAAGGCATGGAATGATCCCAGCACAGGCAGGTGCGTCAACACGCCGAAGTCTGGCAGCAGGCCTGCCGACGGGATGCTCACGTCGGTGACGTAGTTCCAAACAGTCTGCTCCGAGACGTTGTAATGTGCTAGAAGGTTGCGTCGCTGCGCCTGGAAGCTGAAGTCGCCTACCACGGCGGCCAGGCGCTTGAACTTAGGCGTGACGGCATTGAGGATGCCTGTGCCGAAGGGGGAGCCTTTGGTGATGTCTGCGGGGTGGAGCTTCATGAGGCCGGCAATGTCGGCGTCAGTAGCCTTGGGCCGCCAGATTGTCTGGAAGTAATCGGCAAAGTCCTCATCCGAGAGAGTCTCGAGCTGAGCGAGGAGAGAGAAGAGCGTGCCCTCGTCGCGCATGTCGCCAGTGATCAGCGGCACTGAGGCCATCTTGCCGGCTGCGGCCAGACGGTGGGGAGAGTCCTTGAGGTGTTTCCTGTCGGGACGGAGGGTCAATGTCAAGGCAAGGGAATGAGGCCCGAGGACCAGTTAGAAGTATGTTGTTAGCACAATATCAAGATACGACTCATGCCGACATTGAACTTACGCATTCCCTCTTCGTTGACGGAGGCCATGATATCGTCAAAGTCGGTAACCTTCAGACAAGCAATCTTGTCCGATGCATCTGCACATCCCGTCCTCTCGACCATGTGATCAAAGAAAGGCTGAGCCCTCTCAGCACTCTCAACCATGACCGGGCCATTAGACAAGGCCATGGCACCGCGGAACAAGTCAGTAGCGCCCTCGCCCTCGTCCTAGAGTAGATGGGCAACGACGGGCCAGCTACCAGCCGACTCGCCCATGATGACGACCTGGTCAGGGTCGCCGCCAAAGTCAGCAATATGCTCCTGCACCCACTGCATCGCTACCCGCTGGTCCTCGAGACCGAAGTTGAGAAGCCCCAACCCTCCTCCATCTCCCGCGAAGCAGAGAAGCCAAAGGCATTGAGGCGGTAGTTTGCCGAGACGACGATGATGGGCTAGCCCAGGTCGACGGAGGTCCGGACGAGGCCACCGACGTTGTACTTGAACAGCTCGCCGCGGATCACAATCGCAGCAACCAGGGTAGAGTGGGATGCCGCAAGGAGGGCCGTGAGCCAAAGCCACTTGGACGACACATCAGATGTGATCAAAGAATGTAGGTCGGAGTTGAGTATGCTCAACCCGTCAGTTGAATATCCGACAATACAGAAACTGAACAAAAATCAGTGCACCGCAGAGAACAAAAGAATGAAGCTGGCTCCTGCATGATACTCACGAACGCTTGAATTAAAGGGGCATGATAGACGTATTCAATGAACTCAATCTGCTCCTCCATTTTCTTACGAATACACCGATCATTCCGGACCCTCACTGCTCGATTGCTATCATCCTGAGAAGTGCCAAAGAAGACTTCAATGAACAGAACTTGCCCCGTCCTACGGAGTACTATCTTTTCAATCCCCAATTAACGTAGGGCAAGGGCCATCATACTACGGGCAAGCTCTTAGCTAGTCATGGCTAACGCTCAAAAAGAAATTCTTGTTGACGACCAGCGTTATTCCATATCCTTGATGAAGTTGAGTCTGGTGACCAGGTACTTCTGGGTTAGTATGTTGTCTGGGTAGGCCAAATTACAATTTATCCCTTTTGAGCTATACCCTCGGAGAATTGCCCAACGTGGACGACGATCACTGAGTTTGGATAATATCTACCCCTCTCAGGTCGATATCGGGCGGTGTATGGCTATCATCGCTGCCACGTCGGCGTTGATTTCCCCGAAAACTCTCTCGAAAACTCTCCGGAGTTCGGATCAGGGGCCGACAGATGAAGGTTCAGCATTGCATGCCCCTTCAAGATGAGTACCAAGATGAGTCCTTGACTCCTTATCTCGATCTCTAGGTATAGTCTCTGATCACTGATCCAGTACATCTCGCAGTAACTGTGCATCGGCAATCAACGTAATGTCGATGCCCTCTGCAAACCCCTTGTATGAGTCTCAACATCGCAGGGCATCAAGTTGACCCCTGGCTGTCATTCTACGAGGGTGGACCACGCGGCACCGGGATGCCGCCGATATTGAAATCGAGAGCAACAGGCCTCCGTTGGTGGATGCCAAACAAAACTCTCTCAAGGGCACGGACGTGACTCTGGCCATGGGTTTGAAACTTTCTCCACGTGTTCATGCTCGAATGGGAAAAAGATGCCCAATCTGACACAGTCAAAACGTTATCCTGCTTGTGGATGGTGGTGAGTGTACGGAGTAGTCCCACCACATGAGGGCTGGCGGAGCAAGACAAAGTGCGAGGACACATGACTTGTTGTTATGTGAGCAAACTTGAAGCTGCTCGAGATGGGTCGAATATGATTATTCTAGGGCGAGGATATCCTGCCAGCAGCTCCCGCTATTCTGCCCCCAGGCTGTGGCTTGACCTCCGCTGCCTCCGAGCCCGGAGCCCAGCTACCTACCTACCTACCTACCTACTATACTTACCTCTAACTACTACTTTATTAACCTTATTATTACTACCGCTACCGCTACCACCGCCGTTAATTAAAGCTATTCTTAATATTAATATACTATAAAAAGGGAATAATTATAAAATTAACGATCCCTGTATTTATTAATATACTATTAATTATAATAAATATAACTACGTAGAGTACGACTACTTACTTTATAACTAGCGCTTCTCTACTTTACTTAAGGCTAGCTTAGTAATTATAATTAAAAATAATAATACCTCGTAAAGTTAACCTACTTAAATAAGTATTATAAATCCTCGACTTTATTAATAAACTACTATTAGTAAATCGTTATTAGCCTTTTAAATAAGTTAATTAGGTAGCTAGGTAGCTAAGTAGCTAGATAATTAAGCTAATTAAGCTAATTAGGCTAATTTAATAGAATCGTTAACTTAGGTTAATTCGTTAACTTAGGTTAATTCGTTAACTTAGGCTAATTTATTAACTTAGGCTAATTATAATAGATTTAGGATATAGCCGGCAATAGGACGCTAATAACTTAATAACTAGTATATAGATTATATTATAAAAGAACTTTTTAAGAAGTAAAGCCCTTATAAAGGACTTTATAAGCTTTAGTTTTATAATATACCTATACCTATATTATAGCCTCGCTAGTTAAGTATTTATAGCCTAATTTTTTATAATTCTAAAGCTTTTACTTTTACAGAGTAATTAGTATAAGTAATAATAAATTATAAAAACGAACGGAACGTTAACAAAACGATACTTAGCTATTAATAAAAAACTATTAATATTAACGAGCTATAGCTATTTAGAGTTAACTACTTAACCCTATTCTATTTAGGAAAACGAGCTTATTATAGGGTAAGTCCTACCTAAATATTAATATTTATAAAAGAGCTAAATAAAGAAGATAATCGGGGTAAATTACTTTTATAAGCTAGTTACTTTATTAATACCCCGAAGACCTTATTCGTTATAAACGGGGCGTTTATTAATAACTAATTATTAAATATACGAGGTTAAGGTGTATATAAAGGCGCGGGTAGTACTAAAATAGCTAGTTTAATAAACCCTATAGGCCTAATAATAACCTATTTTTATAAAATAATAAAAATAATAATTAAAGATCGAAACTAAGAACGGTATTAATACGAGGAGCTTATTTAATAACTTACTAAGCGGCTAGTAACGTATCTAGGTCGATAAGAATATAAAAAACCTCTTTTTTATAACTATAAACTAATTAAAAAAGAGTTTATAAGTACTTAGGTAATAAACTAGATTATTATTATAGAGGTAAGTAATAAGCTTTATATAAAAAGCATTATAGAATAATATATTAAATAGGCCCTATTTAAGATATCCTTATTATTATAAACGTAATAATATAATTATAAAAAGAGCTTTTAGGATCCCCTTTTTTAAAGCGACTTCTTAATATTTATTTATTAATAATACGTAAACCTTAAGACTTAAGAACGGGAATATTATAAAGAGCTAAGGACGAAGAGGTTAAAAGAGGGCTAAACCCTTACTTAGTTCTTTACTAAGTAGTTAGTAATTTATTATAACTTAAGTATAGAAAATATAAAGAATTTAAAAATAGAGGTATATTAGTTTTTTTTTAAATTACTATTTTAGCTATAGGACGATTTAATTCGTTATAGGGTTTTAATTAAGAGAGTACGTAATATAGCTTACGAAGCTAATAAATTATAGTTATTAAATTAGTAAAAGAGCGGCGACTAGTTATAAAAGGACGGTAAGAAGAGGCTATATTTATTATTAAAATAACCGTATTAAATATCCCCTTTTTATAAAAAAAAAGAGTAGAGAGAGCTCTAAGGGGCTAGGCTCTAAGGACTCGCTAAGAATAATATTATAAAAGCTATATAATAAGAGTGCTCGTACTGAGCTATTATAGAAGCGTCGTAATAGTAATATTAAGTACTTTATATATAATAAAATAGGCTATATATTTAATAAGTATTAAAAGAATAAATCGGGAGGTAGGGGCGACGATAAGCTAATATATCCCTAATTAAAGCTAACGTTAATAACTATTTAACGGGTTATTACTAAGCCGAGAGTTATAAAGGTTAACTTATTAAAAAATAAGTAAGTATAAGTAATATACTTAATATGCTTATACTAAGTATTAAGAGGGTACTAATAAGAATAATTATAAAAAGTAGGATAATAATTTTATAAAGTATTACTAAAAGGCTAGTAAAAGTTAATATAAATATATACTTTAAGATAAATATTATTAGTACTAGGCTCGTAACTTACTTAGGGTTAACCCCGGTTATTATTATAGCTCCCTCGTTAAGGGATTTTTAAAATAAAGCTATAAGCTAGGGGAAAGCTTATTAATTAACGTTCTTTTTTATTAACTACTATAAGTAACTAAGGAAGATTTAGTAACTATTTACTATAGTTAATAAAGATAAAGGAATAGTAGACCTCTTATTATTATAACTATTAATAAGCTAGGAGGGTATTTATATTAATATAGTAACGAATATATAATCGTACGAGCCTATTTTAGTTACTAAACTAGAGGTAATAGCTCGTAATATTATTAAGAATTACGAGAGGGTATATATATTATATATTATTATTATAAGAAGTATTATAGGGGTAACGGAGATTAAACTACGAGGGGGTCTATTATTAGAACTTTAATTAAAAATAAAGACGTTTAATAAGTAGTTAGTAAAGGGACCGTAGTTATATAGCGGGGTAGAATATTTTATTAACTTAGTTTTAAATATTAAACTACTATATAGTCCTATTTATTTATTAAATAAAAAATAACTTAATAAGCTTTGTGCGTATATTATTAAGAACTTAGCGAACGGTTATATTATATTTTTAGTTAATAAGGCTAGGGTACCGATCCTCTTTATACTAAAAAAGGACGGCACGCTACGCCTTTACGTAAACTACTACGGGCTAAATAAAGTAATTATAAAGAATTAATACTTATTATTACTTATTAGCGAGCTCTTAAATAGGCTTTACGGAGCAAAATAGATTTTAAAAATAGATATTAAGGATACTTACTACTATATTTAAATTAAAAAAAAAGACTAATAGAAAATAGCGTTCCGGAGTTAATACGGTTATTTTAAGTATATTCTTATATTTTTTGGGCTAATAAACGTACTCGTAACGTTCTAAGTATATATTTACTAAGCGCTCGCTAACTTATTAAATACTTATTATATAATATATATAAACGATTTAATAATTTATTTAATAATAAAGGAGTAGTATATAGAGGATATTAAGAAGGTCCTTTAACGTTTACGTTTATATAGACTTTTTACTAAATTATTAAAATACTCGTTTTATTAAAAAAGGGTCGAGTTTTTAGGTTATATTATTATACTAAAAAGAATTGAAATTAACTTATTACGAGTGCGAACGATTATTAATTAAAAAGTACTAGAGTTTATTAGGGATATCTAAGTATTCTTAGGGTTCTATAACTTCTATCGGAAGTTTATTACTAAATACTCGGGTATTATTATACTAATAATAATATTATTAAAAATAGAAAAGGGGTAAATAAAGGACTTTTAATAAACTAAAGAAGTAAACGAGGTATTTAATTAGCTAAAGGTTGCTTTTATTTTAGTAACTGTACTTACGTATTAGAATTTATAATATATTATATAAGTAAAAACCGACGTTTTAATTAAAGCTATTATAGTAATTTTATTATAATAGGCTAATAGAAAATAGCGACCCGTTATTTATTAGTTATAGAAGCTTATAAATATAGAGTAGTAATAGGCTATAAGTTAATAAGAACTACTTATTATAATAAAAAGGCTAGAGTACTAAGCTTATTACTTTTAAAGCTTTTTATAAAAAATTATAGTTTTAACGGATTACTAAGTACTTAAAGGAGTAATTAGCGTACTAGCGCGGGACTTTTAAAAAAAGCTTATAAAATAGGTATATAAATTATTAATATTTAATTTTAATTTAGAATACTAGCTAGGGAAAACAAACCTAGCGGACGGTTTATTTAAAAAGCTAGATTATATAGAGGGGGAAGTATTTTATAAAAACGTCCTCTTTACGCTAGCTTAAAAACTATGTCTTATTAGCGAATTATTACCTAATATTTAATAAAAAATAATTAGTTTAAAAAGATAAAATAATATTACTAAGGTATATATTTAAGTAGTTAAGGCCTCCCTTTATAATCTTAGTTAAATATTAGCTAGCTCTAGGGATGGGGAATCCTCTTTCCTATATTAATAGCGTATTATAAAGCGTATTAATAAAATAATAATAGTTATTATTATAATAACTCGAGGTAAAAAAGTAAAAGAGTTATTAACGAACGCTCGTTAATAGTTTAATAAGAATAAAGAGGAGTTAAATAGAGCTAGGGTTATTATATTAAAATAGTATATTCTATACCCCGTTATAAAAAAGCTTATAAAAGGTAAAACGGTATTCGCTTCTCGTTTTTTATTAGAAATTAAGGAGCTTATTAAAAGATTATAAGCTAAAAACGAGTTCTATATATTATAATTAATAAGAGTTCGTACTACGGCTAGCGAGTTAAAAGTATATTTACTTAATAAATAGAGTATACTATTTTTTAAAAAAAGACTTATTATTCTTTAAATAAAGTCTCTTTAAATAGAGATCTTTTATTAATATTACGACGATTATAGAGTAGGTTATATAGGAGCTACGAAAACTCTCGAGCTAATTTAAAAAAAGTTTTATTAAAAAGATATTTAACGAAATATTTAAGAATACGTTAAGAACTATAAGTATTATTTAAGAGTTATAACCTTAAGATATAAGCCGTATAAGTAACTATAATTACTATTATTACTTTTATATCTATTTTAAGAAATATTTATAAACTTTATTATAGGGCTATTACTAAGCGCTCGTAATAACGGCGCAGAGTATAATAATATTTTAGTTATTATTTATTATATAATAAAGTTCGTAAAGTTCTTATTTACTGTTAAGATACTTAACGTAATATAAATAGTAAGTATTTTATATTAAGAGGTTAAATATAAGTTCGGTATACTTAAAAGTATTATTATAAATAGAAATAAGCTCTTTATAAGCGTATTTTAAGAAGAGTTTATTAAGGAATAAGTAATACGTTACTAACTATTTATTACGTATTATTTATAAACAGATAGCTAAACGGAGCGAACTTATTAAATATTAAAAAAGTATTTAAGGATTTATACTAAGGGCTCGTTAAATAAGTAAGTAGCATAGCTAAAAAAGGCTAAGTTTATATATAATAATAACTAATACTCTATTATAAAAATATCCCTATATATAGTACTATATAGCTATTATTTTAAGTACGTTAAATATATACTTAATTATAAAGCTATAGTTTAGGGGGTTTAAAAAAGGGTCTAAAAAATTAGGGAGATTAGGGCCTAGGCTATATAAGCGTAAGTATAAGCTTTTAAAAGCTAAGTAGCTTATTATAATAGAAAATATACTCTAAAAAAGTTTAATCGTAAAGAAGTCGTCGGCTTATTAATAAAGAATATACGATTTAAAAATAATAAATTAGCGCCGAGATATATTAAAATAGCGATAGCTAAAAGGGTAGGGAAATAGGCTTACTAAGTATATGTACTAAAATAATATTAGAGAATATATAATATTTTTTAGTTTCCTAGTTTAAGTTATAAAGAAATTACTAAACGGTTAGTAACTAAATAATAAATTTCTTGGAGTTAAAAGACGAGTAAGACGTTTAGGAAGTTAAAAAAATCGTTATAATATAAAGTAAGGGAGGAAACTTATAATATTTTATTAAATAAGCTAAGTAGCTTATTAAGTATAATACGTAAGAGCTTATTAAGTATTTTAAAAGGGTAATAGAAGTAGTTAATAAATTTAAATACTATAAAAAAAGGGTATATATAAGATAGAATAATAAACGTTAAGTTCGTAATAAAAAGTTACTAAAAATAAGTTAATTAATAATATATTATAGAACCCTTTTTATTTAGCTTAGCGTAATTCTTAAAAAAAAGATATAGTATTATAACCCTTAATAATACGTTACTAAGAGATTGCTAAGATTTAATTACGTAAAAGGAGTAACTTATATAATATTAGTAATAGTAATAGCGGCTTTAGTATATATTTCTAAAGCTTAATAGTTAGTAATAATAATCCGCTCGGTAAGTAAGAAGCGGGGAGGCTTCGTACGTATACTTAGCTAATTACTTAGAATAAGGCCGTTAACTTTATTAATATTATAATAAATAAAAGGGAGGCGGTTAAAGTTACGCAGAGTATTATATATATTAATAATAATAGTTTATAAAGCGTTTATTATTTAGTTATTATTAAAAGCTATAATAAGAAGTATAACGGGAGCTATAATAAGAAGTATAACGGGAAGTATAACGGGAGCTATAATAAGAAGTATAATAAGAGCTATAATAAGAAATATAATAGGAGCTATAATAAGAAATAAAATAGGAAGTAAAGTAGGGAATATAACGTTATTATTATTAGTAATAAGTTAGGGACGGGGGACGTTATTTAAAATAATGCTCTTATAGTCCTGGTTAAGCTAAGGGACCTTAGTAATATTAATATTCGTAAAAGACTTATTAATATCGAACTACTTATTACGACTTATAGCTTTAACTTTAGTATAAATAATAGCTTTATTAAGCTATTATAAAGCCTTTATTTAGAGCGAGAGGAGCATAATATTAGCTTTATTAAAATTTAGAGTAATATAACTAAGGGCTAGGGTACCCTTATTTATACTAAAGAGAGCATTACGGGTAGGGGTTAGTAAGTTATTAATATTAAAGTAGTGGTACTTATTATAATACTAAAAAAGAGAATTTTTTAAGTTATTACTAAGCTTTTTAAATTTAATATCCTCGTATTAGGACTTATTAAACTTAAACCTAAAGTTATCCCGCTCGTTATTATTATTAAGAATATAGTTAGTAATAAGAATACGCTTTTTAATAAGAGTCCGAGTCTTAGGACTATAAGAAATAAGAGTAGTATTATATATAATAATAATATAAATAAGTACTTTATTTACTAAGAACTTAATAACGCGTTTATAAAAAATAGGGAAAATAAAAAACTCTTAGATATATATAATAATAACGCCCTTAAGAGTCTTTTTATAGTACTAAGCTAGAGCGTCGAGGTTATTTTATAAAGCAGTTATACGGCTATTATTATAAAAATAAGCTAACTAGAAATAACTAAGGTAGGAGATAATTTTAGTCTTATTATTAATATTAAAAATACTAGCCTAAGAAGAAAAATCTAAGTTAATAAAAAGAAAATTTACTAAACGATTATTAACGACTTACTATAATTAAAATTAATAAGTTTAAATACTCGTAATTAGTAATAAGCTCTTAGAGAGTAGCTTATTTAAAATAGACCTTTTTTATTTTATTACTTATTAACGGGTTAGTAATATAAGTAATAACCTTTTTTTATATACTAATAATATAGCTAAAAATATAAAAAACGCGGCTATGTTTATAAAAATTAAAGCTACTTTACTCCTTAGTATTATAGAACTTTATAAGGGTATTCTAAATAAACTAAGTAGCGCTATATAGCTCCTTAAGAACTTAAGAAATATCGTTAATTAATATTTTAATAACGGATTAGCAAGGACTTAACGACTTATAGCAGAATACCTTTTTTTTATTAATTTAATAAATAATATACTTAGTAACGTAAGCGTTAGTAATATAAACGAGCTCGTTAATATTATAATATAAGCTAGCTAAGTAGTATATATAAGGAGTACGACTACAGAGACTACGGAAGCCCTTTTTAGGATTATATTCTATATTAAGTATATTTTAAATACGCAAAATAATAAATATTTTAATAAATACTTAGTAATAATATAGTAAGAGAGTCGTAATTAAAAAACGATATAAAATTAGAATATTATAAAAAAAAAAGTATAATTATATAAAAAAGAATTTATAGAACGGTTACTAAATAGAAAGAGAGAAGAAAAAGTAAATACGCGACTAGTAACGGGGGAAAAATCTTTTATTATACTTAATAGCTTAATAATAATAATAACCGCGAGGTTAGGTAGGTTCTTATATATTACGATAATTAAAATACTTTATTATAAATATATATTACTAACTTAGTAACTAGTCGGCGCGCTATTATTAAATAATAATAATAAAGTATTTATTAAATAAAGAGATAAGAGTAATACCTTATTCTTAAGTAAAAAAGGATATTATTAACGCTTTACGGAATTTATTATAAATAACGACGTTAATAGCTTTATTATTAATATTAAAAAAAGATATTACGTAATAACTTTAAGGACTAAAGTTACGTAAGGGGGGAGTAATTATAATAGATTTAGGATATAATTAGTAATAAGATACCGATAACTTAGTAATTAGTATATAGATCGTATTATAAAAGAACTTTTTAAGAAGTAGAACCTTTATAAAGGACTCTATAAGCTTTAGTCTTATAATATACTTATATTTATATTATAGCCTCGCTAGTTAAGTGCTTATAGCCTAATCTTTTATATTAATACGTTAACTTAGGCTAACGTATCGATTACCGTACTTTTTATTAAAATAATTTAAGTTAATTACTAGCCTCTAATTAGCCTAGCCTATTTGAATACTAACTACGCAGAGCCTAGCTTACGTATATACCCGAGACCGGCGGTTATGTGGCGGCCGTAGCTATACTTAGGGGCAGAATAGCGGCAGCTGCTGGCAGAATATCCTCGCCCTTATTTTATAGGCGAGTTCTATTGTATAATCTAAGTAACTAAGGTATCTTCTAAGTTCTAATTCCCTCTAACGGTATCGTATTCAGCGTTTAAAGACAAAAAGAAAAGGCCACCATTAGTAGAAATATAACAAATTATATGGTATCTTATAACACCTAAATATGCTGCCTCTCCTTTCGCTCTTCTTCCCACGTGACATCCCTCTGGACGACGATGGTGTCCATGGGCAAGTCCTTACCAAGAACGTCACGCTTGTCGCTGGTTCTGGTAGCCCCGGAGACGGAGTACTTTATGTTGCTACCGTGGTGCAGATACTCTTCGGAATCATTACCGATAGTCAGACGCTCGTGGTTCGCGGAGCGCTTGAAGTTGTGAGAGACGCCGGGGCGCGAGTTGCCGCCAGTACCTCCGAAGGTTACAGGCCCGCCCGAGACCTGGTTGGACTTCTGGTCCCGGGTCGACCACGACGTGCCGTAACGGATCCTGCGGTAAACCGGAACGAGAGTGACGGCGCAAGCGCCGATGATGGCGATGTAGATCTCCACGACGGTGGCGGTCCACATAAGAGCGTATTGTTCTAATAGTTGAGCGAATTAGCGCCAAATGTTTCGTGGTTGAAGAAGATGCGGGTGTTTACGTACGTGTCATGTCTGTTACGCCTATTGAGTAAAGGGAGGCTAACGAGCCGAACCGCACCAGACTAGCAACCACCACACTGTCTCACTTTGTTAGGTTGTGCCCACAGACGCGTGTTCAAATTTTTTTTCGAGTTCTACTCACAGACTCCCTAGTGCGAAAACGCAGCAGATGCCGACTCTCTTGCTCGAGCTAACCTGTAGCTTCAAGGTCTCGCGGATCGGAAGCACAAGCGTGAGGATGTCGATTAGACTGTTGGCGATTGAGTTGCCAACGAAGTAGAGAATCAGATCGATGCAGGTACCCGCGCCTGGGTTCGTCGTTTGTTCCCACGTGTATGCAAGTGGGCGGCATTGCAAGCAGTTGGTGATCAAGATGGCGATGAGCCAACCCAAGCATGCTGCGGAGAGCGCGTAGATGCCCTTTTGCATGAACGGCGTGGGGAAGACGCGCCAGTAGAAGGCCAGCAGAGACAACTTGATCAATGGCGAGGAAAAGCCGTAGCAGAACTCGGCGACGACAACGCACTGCAGTAAGGGTTAGGTTTCCACGGCTTGACGGAGTGCTATAGGGAGGAAGAACTGCATCAAACCTTCAAGAACGTGATCAGCTGATTTGGGTCTTCAGCCATCACATCAACGATGCTTCGTCCCAAGCCGCCGTGGACCGTTGCCTCGATAGTCGTGGCACAAAAGGCATGGTTGATGATCAGACTGACCAACGCCAGCCAGTCGTCGAGACCCCATCCCAAACCCGTGAGCTTTCGTGCCCAGAATCGTCCGATACAGGTGATGGTGGCTATCACCGCAAGAACAACATTGATGGCGATGATTGCCGTGTCCGTATGCGGATCGTTGCTGCTCGTCGATGTCGTCGTCGAAGCCATTTTCCTATTTAAACATGAAGCGTCCCTGGTCTGACCTGAGTCGTGTATCCGGTCAAACAGAGCAGATTCGCCAACAAACCCAACCAACAATTATCAAATGTAATGACCAGAGCAGGAAGGTGACGAATATCGCGGGAATCGGTGGACGGTATTGTTTATGCACGATGAAAGCTCCTTTAGTGGCCCATGGGGGGCAGAACCAAAGTCCGGTCTCGATCCTTGGGATGCCGGGCGCGCCCCTCGCCGCGCGCCCCGTTGATAGACATCAGTCTAGCATCAGTCTAGAATGGTCAAACTTTGGAAACATGTCGTAATGCCTGTGCCCTCAGAGTGGTGCCTTCGCACGCTCGAGGGACAAGACTGCGAGAGAATTGCCCGTTGTAGGTTTGCAAAGTCGCATACGGGCCAATGCCGCGCATACTACCCTCCTAGCTGCTGGCCTCGAAGAGACCTGCTTGCCGGTGCAGAGATTCGCTTGTCACTTGGAATTGCGAGTCAGGTGACGCCCACTCTCCGTGCTACTAGACTCCATTCAACTGTCCACTCCAACACCACACTGGAACGAAGGACATGACTCGCCAAGGCCCCTCAAGAGTCCACCATCACCAAATATTACCCTATCAAGAGGTATCGAATCGCGGGCTTCATGTCTGGCGCAGTATGATTGAGATTGATTTTGCATCGAGAATTGGATCTGAGCGGAGCCGCGTTGAAGAAATTCGACCTGTCAACCAGGTCCAGGTCGGACGGAATACTCCTTAGAAATGTCGAGCCTCACCCCTGGATGCCGGACTCTAGTCCCGAACTCTGAAGAAATCGTGGTTCGCGGAAACAGAAAAACATGCAGAGTTTTCATGGGTTTTTGCTGCCCCCAGCAAATTGCTTTCTCGAATGGGAAAAGGGAAGACGAACTATGCCTGAACTGTATCATTGACGATCTGTTACAGCAAGTATTAAGCGCAGTTATCCTCTCGTCAGTATATCGCAACCGTCTGATGGGCTTCTGCTGACTGCTTCCCCTTTATGACCCTGGTGATCGATCGACATAGTTGTACCGCGGCTTTCATATACTCACTCGAAATCTCTGTAACTCTGTAACTTTCTACCAAGATACTCACCTCTTTACGTCGCAGTTACACAGCGATCACTCACGATGGCCGGCACTCAGGGGCGAAGTTTCCCTATTCTCTCCTATCAACCTCTACGCATCTTCTATCAGATCTTCGGCGCCCTCTTCATTCTCTTTCCCTGCTTGCCGATATGGGCCATCAAGGCGCTTATTCCCTCCTGCCGTCCTCACCCGAAATGGGGCTTCAAACAGGCCCTCATGGCGCGCTTGACGCGAAGCATCGTTGATCTCTACTCAAACGTAGGCATCACCGAGACTCATACCCTCAAGCCAGGAAAGGAGGGGGACCGCTTCCAGACCGCCGACCCCTTCCCTTCAGATCTCTACCTCGGTCCTCTGGCCTCGAACTCTGATGTGAAGCCCACCACCGTGGGGGGCACTTGGTTCCCGGCCAAGCCGGACGTCGAGAAGGGCTTCGAAGGCAACGTGGTTCTGCAAATTCACGGCGGTGCCTTTGTGCTGGGTGACGGCCGCACGGGATATTGCGGCTTCATAGCAAACACGCTCATCGAAAAGGCCGGCGCCGGCGCTGTCTTTGCGCCTCAATACCGGTTGTCAGGCTACGGCAGCGGTTCCGAGGCCGCCGCGAACCCGTTTCCCGCTGCGTTGCAAGACGTCCTGACCAGTTACCTTCACCTGACTCGGACCCTCAATATCCCGCCCAACCGTATCGTGCTTTGCGGCGACAGTGCGGGCGGCAACCTTGTGATCGCCCTGCTGCGATACCTCGATACCTACGGACCGGACCTCGGAATTGCCATCCCTAGCTGCGCGGTGCTCATCGCCCCCTGGGTCAACCCCTTGGCCAGCTTGGGTCCGGATTCGGTGTACAAGCAGCATGAGCACTGGAGCACCGACTACCTTCCCGTCTCGTTCTTGCGCTGGGGCGCAAAAGTGTACTCGGCCGGCGTTTCTGATGAGGACATGCCGTATGTGACGCCTCTTGGCAACGCCTGGGGAACCAAGGTGCCTATGTTCGTGTCGATGGGTGAAGCTGAGATCCTTGAGACGGACGGTACTGCGTGGTGCCGGCAGATGCAGGAGGCCGAGAGCAGCGTCACAGTATCGTATGAGGAGAATGCTGTTCACGATACGCTGCTGATGGGCGCCATTATTGGCTGGACCGAGAGCGCACAAGCTGTGGCTACGAGAATCGGAGAGTTCTTGAGAGGGGTGCAGACCGAGGAGGCGCCTAAGGGTGCGGACGAAGCTTGCAGTTAAAAGACTGGCTCACTCTGTAGTAATACGTAGATGAATGTACATAGAAGTACAAGCATGCTAATAGTTAACAAAGAATAAGTTGAAAACATGATGCGTTCCTTTTGTGATCAGTGATGAAGATCCTGTTTTGAGGGTGAACCCAACTAAGAACGAAACGTTCTGCAAATGGACAACAAATTCTAGCGGATCACAGGCTGCGAAAAATGCTTGCTCTGGTTCGAGAGCTTACTGCGCTGAAGTCGGCTCTCATTGAAGTCCTTCATGAATTATAAGATGTATACAGGCATAAATGTGACACGATTCAAAATAATATATCGCATCATTTCCCGGCTGCAGACTTAGATCCGCAAGGATTCCCCAATTTCATTCAGGTACGTGATCGCCTCATCGCGTTAGTAATCAGCCACAATCTCTGCGCCGGCCTCGCTCCACAGGCAGCGCACATACCCATTCAAATCAATCAAACAAATAAGTCAAACAAACAGTCAAATATAGGAATTTCAGCGAGTCAAACAATCAAATATTCTAGCCCGTATATTTGATATATTTGATCAAATCTAGAATCTAAGGGTGGACCCGAATATACCAATAATATACCGAGAAAATACGGAAAAAAGGGGCCGCCCGGACCCGGATTCGAACACCGGACCTCCGGAATTAAAGTGGAGCCGCCCCAAAAAATTCGTCGCCTACGGCGCCGCTTCCACTAACTATACCATTTACTCGTCTAATATTCAGCTTCACTCTATGATAACTTATCAGTCAAATCAATCGAATATTTGTCAAATTTATCAAACAATCAAATATGGCGCGAGAAATCAGCCAAACAATCAAATATGAACCTCATATTTGATTTGTTTGTTTGGGTATAAGCGCTGTCCACAGGATTGTTGACCGACTGGTTAACTCATATTACGGCCAAGCAGGCACATCGCTCATGTTGTGCTTGTTGGGATCCAGGTTGTTGACGAACGCAATCAGGGTACCCATCATATGGCGCGAATTGTTCGCCGGCAGCGTACCAAAGAAGTTCAACACGACATCACTCGCATGGAAACTTCCCAGATACGGGATGGCCTCGAGCGCGCCACGTCGAGTCTCCGACGAAAAGAGTGGCGCCGGTGACGATCTGAGTTGTTACATGGCAGATGCCCACTGCCGAGGCGGGGATGGCAAGTCGTTGCAGCATGGCTTTAAGGAGTGGACGTCTGAGTTGGACAGACAGGACTTGGCTGTGAATGAGAAGCTGAGAGCAGACTCGTCGTTCACGATAGGATAGAGACGGCTATGAGACGATATTTAAACGCTGGAGCCAAGCCTCCCGCCGGGCCGTCATTATCCAAACTGACAATGGCTTCATGCGAAGCCGGTTCCGGGAGGCCCTTAGGAAGTCCCGGAGGACTTCCGATGGAAGCCCCCGATACAGATTCATTGACCGGACAGTGACGCAAGCAAGCGGTCTAAGCGACCTTATCTCCTGCGTGGGATAGGTGAGATATTGAATCGGTGGGGTGATATGGGCAAAAGCCAGAAGGAGGACGTTGGGATAGCTCTTGACTCGATTCCCTTGCCTAGACGGCCGGCAGGGTCAATCCCTGTTACCACATGGGATGACGCAGCGACGATGGCTCCCTTATCACGTACATCGACCCCGGCGGCAGGGACAAGATCCAGGAATAGTGCAACAACTGAGTCGCTGTGGTGACTTCCTCATGAATTTACAGAAAATGATGCCATACACGTAGTTGCGCCGTATCCTTTACTACTTAGTACTTTATCAAGTGCCTGCCCACACTCTCTCTGTTCATGATCGACCTTTTCCCCGGATCCCGAGCAAAACCTCCTCACTTTACCACGCGTCAATGTCAATCTCCACGTTCTGTCGCCTCGCGACAAAAGCCTTTGTGCTACCCGACGATAAGGAAAGACCGAATTCATGAATCGTATGCTCGAATCCACTGTCAAGCTTCCAGTCGTATTTGTGCAGCAAGTGACACAAGAGAACCTTGACCTCGTTAGAGGCAAAAAATCTCCCAGGACACGCGTGTAGGCCATGGCCGAATCCCATATGGGACACTGATGTGCTCACCAGATGAGCCTTGCTATCCATCTTGGGGTCTCCACGCATCCGGAAGAATCGATACCCGTCAAACTCGAGAGGATCTGGATATACGTTGGGGTCCACCATCGAGCCGAGGTCTGCCATGCAGCGGTCTCCCTTCTCAAGGACCAATCCACCAGGAAGCTTGACTTGACTAGTGGCTTTCCGATTCATCGTCGCTAGGGAACAATCAGTCGATGTTGCTCAGACACCTGAAAGGAGTTCAAAGTCACTTACCAGACGTTGTCGGCTTAAGTCTCTGCGCCTCCTTGATGACACTGTCAAGCAGCTTCATGTTGAACAAAGCAGACTTGGTCCAGCCCTCCTTCCGGAGGACCGCCACAATCTCAGCACGAACATCCTCCATCAACTGTGGTCTGACCATTAGTCGAAGCATCGTTTCCGTTGCGAGGTCAGTAGTGGTATGAATAGCCACAACAGAGAGACCAAGTTGGGCTCCTACTGGGTCAAAAGTACTGCCCTGAGCTTCTTCCATGACCCATTGAATCGCGTCTTTGTACGAAGGCTCAGTTCTCCCCTCGGCCAAGGCTGTCTTCTTCTCCCATTCTCGCTTTTCCAGTACCGGGTTAAGAACGCGTCGTGCCTCTGCAACTTGTTCTCTGAGTAGTCGGCATTGCGGAATAAAATAGCAGGCGATGTGGCGAAGATAATGAGGGTACTGTCGAAGGACTTCTGCGCTTGAGAAAGTGTTGATGCTATAAGAGCCAGTGATTTTGATCCATGCATCGTTTCGACAGAGTTCATCGCCAAGAAACACACGGGAAGATAGACGAGCGACAAGGTTGAGAAGCGCTTCTTGAAGCGGAATCTCACGCCAACCTACTTCCTTTAGCTAAGCCTTTTTCCATACCATAAAGTGGCTTACCTGTCGAAGTTCCGAGAATCAGGCGCGTAGCAAAGTCAGCTTCCAGCGACAGTGGTGCAGTGATCTCATCTTGACAAGGAATTGGTAAGCGAATGCACCTCCGACAAGGTGTACGAGACATACTGAGCATCTTGGTAATCTTCTTGTTGATCGTCTTGTGAAGCAACTGGTCCTTTCGGCCATCGAAAGTAAATCCCTCGAATCCGGGAATGTTGGGGTGAAAATTATCGACAAAGGCTTCGAGGAAGTCCAGAGATCGCTCATTGCGCATCTCATCGGCGTGGTGCGCCGGAATAACAATGAGATCCCCCAAGTCGGTGAACATTCGGTAGGGCTTGCCTTTGAAGGCCTCCCGAGCATTGGCCATCAGGCTTCGGGCATTGCTGACGAAGTGTTGTTTGGTCTTCTGGCCAAGGAAATCCCACTTTGGGGGCCGGTTGATGTAAGGGAGGTGGTCGTGGCGTCCTGGTATGGAGACATAAGCGAGTGTCAAGGAGAGGACGACAAAGAGCAGGCCGAGAGCTGACTGTTGCGGCTCTAGTGTGGCGAGCCAGCTGCTCCAGGATAGCGACATGTTGATGTTCAACGTAGTGGGTTTGGTATTGAAGTCAAGTTGTCCTCCAAATCGGTCGGTAGTTGGTAAGCGAGTTCGGGAAAATGATTGCTTTAGGGTTATTTATACAACATTGATCGGAGTCCTATCACACCGCGACATCCCGATTGTTACTTGAGGTGCAGAGGTCGGCCCGTCCCTGGACCTACTACTGTCTTTATCAGGGGCAAAGATCTCCGTGTTAAAGGCCGGGCTGTATGTCATCGAGTGGAGTACCTTGGGCATCCGCCGCGTACTCGATGTCTGCTGTCAGAGGTTTTGACCGCCATGGTCCAATAAGTTCGTCGTATATATCATCTGAACTTGGCACTGCCATGTATGTCTCCCTGTAACAAGGAAAACTCTGCTCTCATCGCACTTCAAGACTCCGTAGTCCGTACATACATGCGAGCACGGAGAGTCACACCGGTGGTGGGATTCAAGGTGGGGTCTTGAGCTGGCAATGCTCTTGATGGTTCTCACAGTGTACGTCAGTTAAGAGCTGCCATATCCCTTGAACTTGAGCTACCGGCCCTTTGTAGCTTGCCATAATGAGAACAGTATTCGTGCCATGTCGGTGGCATGTCTTAGCTCGGGTTCGTGTGACCGTTACGGCGTTTGTTGTTGGGGCGGGATGGTTTTGTTGCCTAATTAGGCAATGTGGGATGGAGGGGGCTTTTTTGACTGGGGCAGATGGAACTTCGATATTCTCAAGGAACCGCAGGACAGGCAACCGGAATGAGAAGAAAGATAGCTGAATGGGCCTGCCTGAGAGCCCTCCTTGTTTTCCTGCCGACCATTGTGTTATCTTGGTTTATCTTACGCAAAAATGCCGTGCATAAGATACGCCCCGTGATGTGTCTGCTTGTGAATTATTATATAAAGATGGAGACGTTGCTACGAGATGGAAACAGTACTAGTCAGAAGCGTGATTTATTACCGAGAATAATTTCTGAGTTTTCTTTACGCTTTATATTCTTGACACGGTAGCATAAGGCAAGTACTTAAGTACAACATAACAGCACCACTGCCGAACAGAAGACGGGGAACTACATTAAGTTGATTTCTGCCTCTAGATACCATAAGCGTCCTGCTCATACAACTTGGCAAGCTCGCTGAGAACCCAGCTCATACGTGGTGCGACTATTGATTGGATTTCAGCAATAGGAAGTGAAGGATAGATTCGAGTAATACTCACCACCCCAAACCCAAGTATCGTCATAGAGTCCAGCCCAGACACGAGCAAGATCCGCAGCGAGAGAACAAGATGGAGAACGATCAACGTCAATCTGGCTGAGAAGATACCGAACGTTATCGAGGACCTTTGTTTCTTCTGGCGTAGTCTTTCCACTCGTAGACTGCAGACATTCGACCGTATGAACCCACTTCGTTACTAGAAGGGCTGACAAGGTCAGTACAAAAACGTCTTCGTCATGGCGAAAACTTTACGAAAGCATCAGGACATACCGGCATCCCATCCCGCCAAAGCATGTTCAACACTCCACTTCAACGCCGCCGTCTTTTGCGTGAGCAAGACTCCGGCTCGAATGGGTATCGCAAAGCCTTCCAGAGCACAGTCGACAGCCATGGTCATGTAACCATCCCGCTCTTGAGCAGCGTCAAAGTAGCGTTGCAAGATGATTAACATATCCTGGCTACTCTCCTGAAAGAGTAGCGAGCGATCTAACGACTGGAAGTTGATGAACGCTCGGCCGTACGAAACACGCAAAACGGCAAATGCGTTAAACAACAATGGACCGTCAGCTTCAGTCCATGTGCCGTCGTTGCCATCGCGTGTCTCGGTTAGCAGATCTCTGCACCTCGATAGAGCAGCCTCTATTCTCTTGGCGTCAGACTGGTGGCTTTCTCGATAGCTTTGTGTCGTTCCGTAGCAAGCCTCTTTCCCGTGGGCGAAGAACCAAACGACGATGGCAACTTGGTGCATCACGATTGACGCTGCGAACGGTGACCACGTCCAGCTTGCGTCTAGTCTTTCTTCCTGTGCGCTGTTACCAAATATCCAAGCTGTTGCTTGACGAAGACCTAGGGGCGAAGAAGGCAGTCGTCTTTGCAGAGACGACCTCCATTCAGAAGCACTCATGGCATCCCATAGTTCATCTTCAGCGGGCATCTCAATGTTGCACTCCTCTAGCGCTGCGAAGCCTGGCACGATACCGTAGGCTATGACGAGAAGATTACCGAGAACCATACAGCAGCACATGAGACTTGATGATGTCAGCCAGCGGCGAAGTCTTCGACAAGAATAGGTGCTCTCACCGCTTTATCGACTCATGTTCGACCCAAGAATGCCACTGAGAGAGGTTCAACTTCATTGAACCAGGCTTTGCGCGGGCCATTCTTGACCGAAAATCCTGAGATGATCTGTAAGCGCGTGGAAGGAATATCTCGAAATCTGCACACGCACTGCTGATAGATGGCCACAGCCGACGAGAGCCTGACGTATCAACCGCGGCTCACTGCTGAAAGATGCGAAGAAGACGAGAATGAACCGCGTCTGGGCCAGTACCAGCGGCCCCTGGTCTGGTGGTGGTGAGTCTCGAGGTCTCGCCCAGTCATCCAATAGTTCTGGGATAGCCTGGAGTCGCTCAAAGTCTATGCTCGCGAGGACACGTTCGGCTGTAAGATAGAGCGATGAGGCCATCTTTCTCTGAAGTCTGTGGAGGGCACCTATGGCGCATATTCCTAGGACTAGTGGACTAGGAACCTTCTCTAATTCCAGAGTCTGCAGGTGCAGGAAGGGAAAGTGTATGTGGAAGGCATCCACGTAGGAGTTGAAGTATTGCTGCAAGCATGTAACGGGTGGTAATTGAAAGTCCCCAAGCTGAGCTTTGGTGAGGTGTAACTCTATATCAGCCAAGCAGTGAGCTCTCATCTCTTCTGTGAAAACGACTTTGTGATTCTTCGCCGTCGTCGACTTGAGTATCCGTGGTGACCACCTTCGTCGAGGCTTCAGTGCGCCTTGGTTTATTGTATGTCCTTGCGATAGCGTTGGAATTTCTTCTGCCCTATCCGAAGAATTGCTTTGGTTGGCTGAGGGTTTGCTTTGAGGCAAGCCTGATACTGGTGGCTGGAGCTGCTCGGAAACATCCTCGAGTACTGGAAAGGCGAAATGATCAAAGGTTCTACCTAAGAATGGATCGAAGAACTCGAGCGAAATATCGCTGAAGTCAAAATTCTCGACTTCGGGCATGATGTCATAACCAAAGTGAGGATTGTCCCCTAATACATCTGGCCTGTCGACATTTACCGAAGGTAGTCTGCCTTCAGATGACATCTGATTTGATGGTCCTGTGTGGCCCTGCAAACTTTGATTCTGTTCATTTGGAGTTGCCATAGATGTTGTTTCATCAACTTGGGCATTTCTTGAGGACGACTTCTCTGAAGTAGAGATTGCACCGGGTTGTGACTGGTCTCGGTGGAAAGTCTTTTTATGGCGAGTAACCAGATCACTAGTAAAAAATTGTCAGTAGTGAAGTTGTCACGAGTTATGGCACGCAGCAATGGGCATACGGAGTGTAGTAAAAGTGGCTTAACTATCAAAGTAGAAATAGACAAAAGGAGAAGGTCTATATACACGATATCTAAGATAGACACGTGATTTAGCACGTAATAGGCACTTTATAAGGTACGATTACTATCCTTATTACGTAATATACCCCCTAATTACTACCGCTAAGGAGCTATTATACTTAAGATAGAATCTCTAAATACCCTTATAAAGGCCTAATTTAGTTAAATATAAATAAAGGAAAATTAAGCATAAGGGATACGCGTCTTTTAAGCCGCGTTTATTATAAATATATCCTTTTATTTAAAATAAATAGAATCCTAACCCGGAATAGCGCGTATTTTACTACTTCTAGTATATAAATTACTAAGGGCGAGGCTACTTAGCCGCTTTACGTATATTTAAATTCTCGCGGCGTTACTTAGCTATTATTTTTCTTCTTTTTTTTAACCTCTCGTAGTTATTATAAGTACCCCCGTTTATTACGCGCGCGCGCCTACGCTATTAAATCGTTTACTAATTTTATTTTAAATATAAATATCTAATATATTTAGAAATAATAATAAGTTTCGCGCAATTTTTATAATACCTCTTATATACGTATTATATAGTTTACTAAGAGTTTAGATAGGTAATAATATTAACGAGCCTTTTTAAGTCGTTACCCCCCTTTATAACCTCTTACTTATTTACTAAGGCCCGGCTACTAAGCTCTCTCTCCCTAACTAGGAGGATATTAAGGTTATTAATTAAAACGCTAAGGACTTTATTAAGTTCGAGGCTCTCTTTAGCGGCTATAATAAGGGTAATAATAAAGTAAATAGTAATAATAAGAGCTCTAATAAGCTTTTACTTATCCCCCCCTCGGAGTCTAAGAGTAAGGATAAGACTAGTTCGGATAATAAGCTCTCTAAAAAGGGTATATCGTATACTTATTATCTTAAGAGTTTATATTTAATATTATTTTAAGGTTTAAAAAACACAAGGCTAGCTCTTTTTAAAAAGGTAATAAAAAGTAAAAGAGAACGCTAAGAAGTTAAAGTACCCCCCGTAATAAGTATAGTTCTCTTTACTATTCTAGGCCTATTTAACGTATACTTAGTCCTTAAGAAGCTTAAGGGAGAGGCTCCTAAGGAACGGGAGATCTAGTACTTACCCTATTTTAAGGTAGCCCTCCGGTATATTAATACTAAGGATAGTAGTCGTTATTTTATAAAAAGTAGTAGCTAGTATGCGCGCTATTTTAACGGCCGTTTGGCTAAAGGGTATATTAATATACTAGTCGTTTTATAGCTAATAGCCTGGGCCCTTACCGAGGCTATTATAAGTAGCGCTCCTTTTTTTATAAATATATTATCCTTTTTTATTATTAAGAAGCGCACTTTTAACTATAGTTTTAGTAGGATATTACTAAGCTCCGTAGTATTATTCGCTAGATATATAATAACCGGAGGATATATAAGAACTATATCGGCTTTTATATAGAGGACTTCCTTAACGCGCGCCCCTAGTCCTCTCTCGTACTTATTATAATCGTTTATAACTAACTTCTTATTACGCCGCCCACTTTTATACCCTAAGTTATTAACTTAACGGTTATTCTAGCTCTTATACCCCTTACTACCCTTACTACTCTTAGCTTCGTAAACTTTAAAATATATAAAATACGTTTCTTAGCGCGCATACTAACCCTTTTCTTTAATAACGCTATACTCTTAGTAATCGCGTACTTCGTAAACTAAGAGTTTAAATAATAAATATAAGCCCAGGTCTTATTTCTATATATATATACCCTATAGGGCAAGGTTATTTTATTTATTTTAGGCCTCCGGGCCGCACTCTAAGTTCTATTTATTATCTACTTTTAAGTATTAAGTTTTTCTAAGCGTGGCCCAAATTAATTATTTTTAACTATTTTAGCTATTTATAATAGCTTCTCGCGCATCGTAGAGGTTAAAAAGTATATAAAAATGTTCGAACTTAGCTCGTAAAAAGTTTTTAGTAAGTCTATTTATTAATATATCTTTTATTAATATATAAGTAACCTCGAAGCTACCTCTAGTATGCTCTTATCTTAGCTATATATTTTATATATTAATATAGCAAAGTTAAGTAGCTATTTTTTCTCCTTCCCCTACGACGAGTCGAATCGTTTACTAATTATCGTAGTTAACTAACTATACTTCTCCTAAGTTAAGGGTAATATCCTTAAAAAGGCGCTTTAGAGCTATGGTCTCTTTTACAGTTTCCTTAAAGTAAAGAAGCTTAGCTTCGGTAGTTAACGTTATAACCGTTACTTAGCATACTAATTTTTATTAAATTAGGCTACTAAAAAGGAACATTATATATCCCTAAAATAATCGTCGTATTACTTCGTTATTTACGAAACTAGTATCTCTAGCTAGAAGTAATAATTACGTACTCGGTATACTACCATAATAGAGCGCAAGATATCTTATTATATAAAGATATCGGATATAGTAGTTAATTACTTTAATATAGGTTATACTTAGATTAGTTAGGAACCGTAATAATTACGAGTAAGTAAAGGCGACGTTTAGTTTAATTATAATAGCTATATAAAGCATACTCCCGACCTTTTCTTAGTAGCTCTTTATTTCCTCTTTTATTACCTACCCCTCGTTTAGTTTAAACTCTTCCTAAAGAAGAGGGGTAGCTAGATATAGTGAATTTATAAAGTCGAAGCGCTTAGTAACTCGCTTAATATATACGTTATAAATAAGGTAAACCTTACGAGTAGTACGGTCTTATAAAATCCGCACTCCGAGGAAGTAATTAATCGGTCTATTCTCCTTAAGGTTAATATATTCTTTTATACTATCGACGATCCCCTAAGCCGCCTTTTAGTCGTCTTAATAATATAAAATAATAAAGTTATCGACGTAAAATACTAGTATTACCTTCCTATTTACGGTTTAGTAAATATAGATCTCCTCGTAACTATATATTATATTTATACCACGGAGTATAGAAATAAAAGTTTAGAACTAGAGAATTAGTAAGTCTCGGAGGCTATATAGAGCGCGTTAGAGTTTATTTACTTTATTAGTGACCTTATATCCCTCTAGGAGTTTAATAATTACTAGCTTCTCGCTCTTAAGAGGCGCGTTAAGGAATGCGTTAATAGTATTATACTAGTCTACCTTAAGGTCGAATTAGGTAGCTATTATTATTATAAGCCTAAAGGCCTTTATAGCGAGCGTCGAAGCGTACGTATTTTATAAGGGGTTAAGTAGTTATATATCTCCCCTTATATATATACGTACTTTTACCTCGCTAACCTCGTTATTAACGTCGTGCTTATAAATATATACCTACTTTAATAAAAATAGGATCCCTTATTTAGGGTTACGGTTAACCTCTTCTTATATACTAATATCCCTTAGCTTTTTTATTTCTATATCTATAGCATCCCTAAGTAACTTCTATAGTTACGGTAGGAGATATTTAATATCGCTAAACTTCTTTAATAGGCTCTAGAAGTTAACTTTAATAAGTCGTGGTTTTTAAACTCCTCTAGAGCGCTCTAAGTAGGTCTTATAAACTGCTCCTTTTACTACTTAATAAAGTATTATATATCCTATACTACTTTCCTCTATAGCTTTTTATTAATTAGGTATAAAAGTAGAGAAAAAGTAGTCTTAGAAACGGTTATAGTAATCGCTATTTCTTATATTCGAATATAAGAGCGTCGTAAAGATATTATTATCGAAGCGTTATAAAGGTCTACGGGCCCGGTTTAAATATCTAGGACCTAATAGAGCTTTACTTAGTACTTAATAAGGCGGTTCTTATAAGCTCTGTTCTTATATAATAATAGAGGTTTATTATAAGGGTTCCTTACTAACGTCGACTTTAATATTAGGAATTGCTTTTTTATAATTAGTACCTCGTTTACCGCGTGCTCTAGCGTTTTACTAAGAGTTATTAAGAATTAAAGGCTTAAGAACCTTCGTAATATATATAAGCGTTTATAAAGAGGACTATAAACTACGCAGAGCCGTTTATAACCCGGTTACTATATCCCCTTCTTTACTCCTACCTCCGAGCTCGCGCAAGGGGGTTATTTTAAGGGTTAATAATAATAATAAGACTATATTAGCCTTTTTAGCCTTATTTACCGCACCCTAGAGTACGTCTATTAGTTACTTAGCGTCCTAAATAATTAAAAATCTAATAATAATACTATCCTCGACTATATATTTATTTTAAGTACTAGTATTTCCGAAGTCCAGATCTACTTCCCCGAGTACTCGAATTAACTTATCGTTAGTATTAAAGAGTTCTTATATTTCTTAGATTACTAGATTTGCTTACTTACCTACGATAGCTTATTCCTCGTATACGGGATTATAAAAGACTTCTTTGTTAAACCTAATATTCCTCGTAATAAATACCTACTCGAGCGCGGGTACCTAGACCTTATATAGGTTATACGTTTCTAATATATATCTAACTAAGTATCTTATATACCCGTAGGGAAGCACTTTAAACTCTTTTTAATATATACCCCTCTTACGATCCTTATAAAGAGGGTATACTTAGTAGCTATATATATAGAGGCTACCGAGATACGGGGTAACCGGTTTAGAATCCCGCACTTAGTAACTTATTTATTACTAGCGTTAATACCGCTTCTACTAGTTAATTTCTATTATAATAGGCAAATCTCCTTTATTAGCCTCCCGTGGGGTAATATTATAGATAAAGATTGCCACTAGTACTATTTCGTTTTATAAATTCGTAAAGAGGTTTATAAAAAGGCGTATCTTACGAGCTTTAGTAATTACGAGTTAACCTACTCTTTTAGCGTTACCTATAGGTTCCTTTATATATAGAGGTAGAAGTTCTATTCCGATTCCTAGCTTACTATACTACGTTTTATATATACGTCTAACGTTTATAATTAAGAGAGCGGTCTTATTATTATTTTTAAAGAAGTAGATTAGAGTCTCTTTTTAATAACGAATTACTACCTCGAGGCTCTATAGTACGAAAAGCACTTCCTCCTCTATTTTTGTTCTTAAAGGGAACCCCCTAAGCTACCTATTATATTCGTTAGAAGTTATGAGTATATATTATCGTTTACTAAGAAATAGTTCGAAGTAGAAGAGATCTTAGTATATATAGTACTATAGCCGTAAGGCTCTTTTCGAGGGTAGTCCTTTTAAAACTACTATCTTAGCTTTAGATAATATATATACTTTATACTTAACTTATAATAGAGGTTTAATACGTATACCTCGAGTCTTATATAGTAATCGACGAAGAGTATTAGGTCCGAGATAACCTATTCTAAGGTACTAGAGGAGCGCGCTATTAGACCTCTTATGGGTACGTTAATATAAGTAACGGAATTTTTTATAGCTAATTAGTAATATAATACTAACTAGGCTCTATAGGATACGCTTAAGGTTTGTGGAAAAAGGATAGGATTAGAGGAGCTTATATTTGAAAAAGACTAGATTATTTTTTTAAATAAGCTATTTTTTAATAGTGCTCTTATAAAGCGTTCCCTATTATAAAGTATAATCTAGACCGTAGTACTAGAGTGCGCTTTTATTTAGTAAAGTCTCTAAGATTATATTAATATAGAATCCCTCGACGTAAGTAACGTTCTAGAGCTTTAGATTATAAGTTCCCTTTCCCTTAGGTCCGTCTAGGACGCCCTTTATAATACGAGTGCCGCGTGCGGTAATAAGTAGTATAGTAGTTCTTAATTTAACGTAGTCTTTATTACCCAATAGTACGTAACTCTCGGGTTTAAGTAGGCTCTTATTATTAATTAAATATATTGCTCTATAGCTATCTATTACCGTGCTCTAGGAAAGGGGGTAAGCGCTACCTATAGGGGTATTAAAAATTACGTTTATTTCTAAGTCCTAACTTTTTATAAGTATAGCAACTACGTAGCCCTCGTCCTAGTTTATTAATAAGCTCGCTATAGGTTAGTTAGAGGATCCTTTCGGAAACCTAGGTTTCTTAGGGGTTCTATCGTTCCTTAGCTAACTAGCTTTCTTAAGCTTACCGTAGAGTAATTTCTACTTATTTAATTTAGTAATAGCAAGGACTTTCTCTATATAGCTCCTTAGTATTCGTATTAATAACCTATTAGTATTTCGGCCTATAAGTACCTATTCTAATTTTTAATATGCCGTAGGGCGCTACGGGTATACGTAATTATAAGGGTATATAACATTACCCTTATTATTTACGTCGTTAACTAAGTTAGAGCGTTTAGTAAAAGTAAAATAAGCCCCTCTTTAACCTAAAGGTCGTTTAGTATATACGTCCTAAGTTACTAAGCTAAATATATACGTAATCTCCTCGAGGGTCCTCGTGTGCGTTCCGAAGGCTATTAATTTACTAAAGGTCTTATATATACGTTAGCCCTATATAGGGTTAAGTCTAGACTTAACTATAACTAAAAAGTTAAGTATAGCGATCTTTTTACTAATTTCTAAAATATCGTACGTTTTAGCTTAGAGGTAAGCGGACTATTACTCCTTATACTAGCGTTAGGGGTTAATTCTAGTCTTCGTTTTATTAAGGGCTTATTAATATTCCTCTCGAACCGCATTCCTTACTACTAGTTCGGGGGGCGTAAATTCTTATTTTAGATATTTAACGATTCGCTATATACTAAACTTAGCGCCGTTCTTAATAGCTTTTTAAAATACGTATTCGTATAGTATAGCGTTAACTAATTTTACTAACTACTAAGCGAGGACTTTAATATACGTATTAATAATATTACGTTCGTAAGCTATAAGTTATTTATATTTAGCGTCGAGCTCTTATTATTTCTAAATACTCTTAAGTATATAGATCCTCTTTATAAATACGGTATAAGGATAGATTTATTTACGTAAAATAAGTAGTATAGCTAGCTTTATAAAAAGAAACCCGGCTTAGTTCTATAAGTTACTCGTGCTTAAGGAAGTCGAAAGGTTTATACTAGGAGTTATATTTAGAAACTATTAATAAAGGATTTCTTAGTTTTTTTAGTCGTTCTCGAACGCTTTATAACGGGCTTAGTAGGCTCGTAGTTCTTTTTTATTATAGGTCGCGACTAATTATCCGAATTCTAAGGGCAAAGTAAGTGCTATAGAGGGGTCGAGGAATGCGTTAGAATCTAGAGCGTTTAAGTTAACGTATTTCTAAACCCCGATGCCTTTACTTATAGTATAAAGTACGTTAAACTATTTAATTTAACTATTATAGCTAGTTAGTTTAGCTTAGGCTAAAGTAGGTACGAGTAAGTTAATTATTTTAAAAAGATCGTAGGAATCGTATTAATAAGTGCGTTATTATAGTATAGGGTCTTAACTAAGAGCTAGGCTTATAACTATTACGAGTTATAGTACGTAGTAATAGGTATACGGAGTATAGTAAAAGTAGCTTAACTATTAAAGTAGAAATAGACAAAAGGAGAAGGTCTATATATACGATATCTAAGATAGACACGTGATTTAGCACGTGACGGGCACTTTGTAAGGTGCGATTACTATCCCTGTTACGTGACAGAAGTGTTGTTTGAGATCCCAGCCCAGACAAACTCACTTGCGAGCGAAGCGTCGGCTGCATATGCGGCAAGAAAACGGCTTCTCTTGTGAATCTACTTGTCTTTAGCCGAAACTCCAGACTTTTCAGAGAGGTCAACCCAACGGCCTCGCTCATGGCGATTGCGATGCTCGCTCCGCTTGAACGTCTTTGGACAGATCCGACATCGGTGCTGAACTCCTGCCTCTTTGCGGAAAGAGATGACAGACATTCCAGGAGCCGTTGGGAACGCCATAGCCGAGATACGCGGTCGATGAACTGGAGGGGTTCGCTTCTGCGTGACGTTGGCTCGATTGTCCACCAAATGCGTCGAGTAAGATTTTGAAGGTCAAAGTGCCGGTGACGAAAGGACGGACTGTTTAAGCCTCCGTGTCCGATCCTTGGTGCCTCCACAAACCGGGGCCGGCGGGCGGGCCGCTGCAGGCTAATGACGCGCGGGGTAATTGTCCGAGTAAGTCATGCGCATGATCTATGTAGGTCGATGACTATGTATTAGACAGGGGGGATTTGACGTCGTATGTCAATGAGAGGAGTCGATACAAATTTCTGCTTTACGTGAATTTTCCTAAGGGCTCATCTTTCATTGCCACAGCGAGGATAATGAGATGATTCTATATGGAGATATAGCTAGAGATCCACCATGCGAACATTTGATGCCCTTCTTGACCAGCTGAACCAGTGATCCTTATGTATGCACACCTACTTCTGAATTGAGTGTCGTCTCTTGTCCTCCTTGTACGGCGCAACCTGCACTGTCTGTATCTCATATTAGCTTAATATACTCAAGCCGCGAGAAAATACATGGTGTCTGTACTTACCGCCTTGATGATTTTCACGGGAGATCCTTCAGATCCCCATTTCACCTCAACAACTGTCCCTGGAGCAGCATGCTCCTTGGCAACAATCCCCAGTGACACCATCTCCTTGAACCAGTAGCTGTAGCACCGAGAAACAGCACACCCGATCGTCTTGCCTTCGCGCAGAACAGTACTGCCAACAACATTGCCAAGCAGGTTGCGAGGCATTTCCATATACTCAAAGGGCTCCGGCCGAAAGAGGGACGCAAAAACGTCAGTCACATCTTCCGCGTTCCAAACCAGCGTCACCAGCTGGTTCGGCGGGCTGTCCTTGAGCTTGAGAAGGGCGTCGCGCCCGATGAAGTCGTGGTCAAAGTTGATGAGCCAGCCCCAGTTCAGGTCGAATGGCGTGAAGTGGTAGGAAATAGGGTCTGCGCCGTGACTACCGCTGGCCTTGGAGAGATAGTGGTCAAAGTCGAAGCCGATGTCTCGCGCGAATTGTCGGAACTGGAGAAGTTCCTGGTCGTCTGCGGGCGCGTGTACAGCCGGAATGAAGTCTGCGGCCGGAGTCGCAAACGCCGCTTCAACCTAGAAGGCACGTGTCAAGAGAAGTTGTTGATGGGGAGCATAGGGCAAAATTTACTTACGTGATTCACCATCTTTGCGCGAGCACCCAGTTGCCGGATATTGTGCTTCTTGCCAGCGTCTACGATAGAACCGTAAATCTTTTTGGCATCCTTCGTCGACCCCCAAAGCTCGAAACCGAGTTCGCCGGATACACCTTGCCTCAGACAAAGGAACTTGCTTCCATCGATCGAGAGCTCCTTGTAATGCATAAACTTGATATCCCGGACACCCTTGTCCGTCACCTCATTCAGCAGCTGGACACTCCGAGGACCTTGAATTTGAAGAAGGAACCAGTCATCAGTGACCAGTTGCAGAGTGGCATCAAACTTCTTTCTGCCCTGTTGGAATTGGTACACAAGCCAAACCGTCCCGGGACCACTAGTGAACAGGAAATCATCCTTTCCGAGCATCAAAACCAGACCCTCGCCAACGACGGACCCATTATCTTGACAGAAGATGGCATGCTTCGCTTGTCCAGGCTTGAAGTTGGGCCAGCGGTTGGTCGAGATGTGTTCGAAAAAGGCTTGCGCTTCCGGGCCGGTGACGCGAGCTTTGAGCAGCGGCGACCAGTCGCCAATATAGCAGTCCGTCTTCCAGGAGACGCTCTCGTCGATCCAGCCCGAGTATTCGTAGGCTTCAAAGGTTGGACCGAAGCGGGACCAGGTATTGACGCCCGGGTCTATAGGAACGGCGGGGGCCAGGGGCACGAAGTGCTTCTCGCTTCCGTCATCCCACCAAGGTTGTGTTGCTTTCTGAATCTGAGAGTTGGACGCCATCTTAAGGTTCAAAGAGTTGTTGACTGGTGTGAGGATTACGCTTTGGACTAATTACTTCTTTGCTATCGTGGGTTCTCTTCATTCTTGTCTTATCGTATCGGCACGACTACACTTTATGCCTGACACTTTCGATAACTGCGTCCACTCAAGTCCTCTCCACTTAGTAGTATAGGATGAAGTCATCAATTTCCCGCTGCTGTGCATAGCACGGTGGGTTGAGGAATTGAAACGTGAACTAACACATCCCAATTAGGCAATGTGGGATGTGGTGTGGGATATCTCCACCACTGAGATGCTACTCCACTTTCTTGTCAGGGGGTTGATGACTCCCGATATTGGCGACGGACTTGGACGTTGCCGAGCATTGCGGTCACATTTTGAATCACATTGCAGATCCTTTGTGTTGCACTATAAGTTCTTGGCCATAGGCGACGGGATCTACAGCATTGAATCGTTGGTCCACCGAAGCGAGTTTAGTTGTCGCTGGCACTGATGTTGATGCCGGGGGCACGGCCGCCGTATGTCAGTCAACCTATGGTATGGCAAGACTCAGAAAAGTTGAAACCGATCTTCAAAAGAAACTATTTTGGAGAAAATAAATTGTGTGCGTATGCACTAGATTCGATGACATTGCTTTCTAACAGTTTTTAATCACCAGATTTTTGTTGTGATTAGAATCTGCAGATGAAACACTGGGGTGTATGCACATACATGGCCAGTAAGTCGTGCTCCTCAACAAAAAGACTTACGGCAAAGTGCCTATCTTAAGGTCCAGCCAACCTGAACTTGTACTTTGGAAAAGAGTCATTGAAAAGGCTTCAACCAAGCCGAGTCTCTCTCAATCTTTCACTAGTAAAGTGCTAGATTTGGTCTGGCGATATGATACCTCAATGTAGTCGAAGTTTTCGGGTTTACTTGTACTACTACGATCTCAAATTCAAAATGGGGTTCCCGTTTACCAATATCATCTATGTCACTCGTCTTTAACAAATTGCTGCCTTGCTTTAGACTCCCTCAAGACCTTGACCTCCTCTTCCGAAACCAACACAAAATCATACGTCAAAAGCCGCGTCGACGGCTTCACACCGTACTTCTCAGCCATCCCATCAACATCCGAGACAGTCTTCAAGTTCACAATCAGCGACTCCTTGACTCCAAAGACCGCATCCGACCTCTCAAACGGATCTCCACGAAGATACAAAGCTCTGTGTCCGCGTCAGAAAGAAACCCCAGTATCAGAGTGAACCTGCCAAAATGCCAAAGAGAACTTACGTGATGAGACGGTCATATCCAGGCTTATCGAACATGAAATGAAAGTGACTAGGCCGGTACCGGTGCCTCCCCAACGTCGCCAATAACCTCCCAACAGGTCCATCTCCCGGAATAGGATACGGCACCGGCACGATCGCCCGAAAAAAGAACCCTCCCCCCTCATCGCTCCTGACAACCGCCCGTCCGTCGGGGTTCTCGTACCCGTCATACTGAACATCATAAAACCCCTTTGAATCCGTCTCCCACACATCAACCTTAACCCCCGGAATCGGCACCCCTCGCGTGTCCCTAACCGTCCCCACAACAAGCATCGGCTCCCCATCCCCATCCCTCGAAATCATCTCCCCGTGCGGGACGTCCCTCGCCTCGTGGGTGTGAAACGGGCCGAGGACGGTACCCTCCGTCGCCCCGACCCCGGGCGGTTTCGGGTGGTCCAGCGAGTCGACGAGGAGGGAGAGGCCGAGCACGTCGGAGAGGAGGACGAATTCCTGCCGGACGGAGGTGCAGGTCTTGCCGACGTCTGTGAGGAAGGCGACGGCGGTCTCCCATTCTGCGGTGGTGAGGTTTGTCTCGCGGGCAAAGTCGTGGAGGTGGGTGACGAGCTTGTCTAGGAGAAGGCGCGTGCGGATGTCGGCGCATTTGGAGTTGATGGCGTGGACGTTTTCTGTGATGTTGGATATTGTTAGGTCTTTGAGGGGTGGGTGGGAGAGATCTATCTCGGAGAGGTCCATTGTGGCGATCATGAGCGTAGGTATGAGGTGGAGATCGACGCCGGATACAAGGTCTTGTTGGGAGAAGGCAGACGAAGAGCAGCTCGAACATATCATAAGAGTATATCAAAGTCAGCTCGAAACTGAATTTTCCATGATCCAGCTAGAACAGGCCTTGAAAAACTTGGTCCACGCACCGTCCTCCCGCACTTCCGGACAGGAGTGTGTGGGGAGGTTTGGCGAAGTAAAAGGATAGACATCTCGCATAACCTCCCAACGGAACACAAATTGCTCTTTCATTGCAGAGAAAGCTCAGTCTCTGTTCATCTCGATTCGTTCTAGACCTCCAAGCTACTCACAGCCCCTCCCCCTCCCCCGCGACTAATCAACACTACCCGCCCCCGGATATCATCCCACTTCGTTACCCCACAAAGTCATACGTCCGTGGGCATCCCACATAACCCGTTCTCTTGCTGAAGACTCTCAATGAAGAGGGCCAGAAGGGGTTATTGACGTCAAGTACAAGGAAAGACTTGGTTGCCTCCACCAGACTGACTTTATGTGACATGAGATTCATTCGAGAAAACTCGAATAACAATAACGATTATAATTCATCGCCAAACATCCCATTCATGACGAGCAGTAACAGATCAAGTTTCGTATACCAAAGCCGTGAATAGTGTTTCTCTCCAAGGAGCCTTTGCCAAAGCATCTGCCAAATCAGACCCTCTCCTCCACATCCAACTCATCAAACATGACATCTCAAGACCACCATGATGGTATCAAAAAGGTAAAACCAACACCATCACACCGCAAATCCCCCATATCCAACCCTTCCTCTCTACCCTACACTTCAACTAACCCTCCGACCCCAGGTAATAGTAATAGGCACAGGCCCAACAGGCCTCCTCCTCTCCCTCCTCCTCGCCCGCCACTCCATCCCCGTCCTCCTCCTCGACAAATCCGCCTCCCTCGACACCCAGCCCCGCGCAACCCACTACGCCGCCCCCGCCAACCGCGTCCTCTCCCGCGCGAACCTCCTCGCCCGCGTAAGGCAGCACGGCATCGAAGTAGGCGGCGCCCGCTGGCGCAAACCAGACGGCACCGTCCTCGCCAAGATCGAGAACAGCAGGCTCGGCGCGGAGAACCCGGACCGGATCTCGTGTCTGCCGCTGAACGCGCTGTGTAAGATGGCGCTGGAGGATCTCGGAAAGGAGCCGGCGGCGGAGGTGAGGTGGGGGTGTGAGGTTGAGGGGATCCGGGAGGAGGAGGGCCGGGGGAAGGCGGTGGTTGTTGTGAAGACGGAGGAGGGGGCCGAGGAGCTGGAGGCTGATTATGTTGTTGGGTGTGATGGTGCGAATAGCATTATCCGGAGACGGCTGTTTGGGGACGAGTTTCCTGGGTATACGTGGGACTTGCAAATTATTGCCACAAACGTGAGTAGAAACTCCCATTTCCTTCCTCACAGAGAGGCCAGCGGCAGAAAGGCAAACAGCCCCAGAAGCGAATAGGATGCTAAACACATAGAAACAAAAGGTCTACTACGACTTTGAAAAGTACGGCTGGAAAGACTCCAACTTTGTCATCCACCCAACGGACTACTTCATGGCTGCCAAGATCCAAGACGACGGCCTCTGGCGCGTCAGCTACGGCGAGGTCCCCGGCCTCAGCCACGACGAGTACCGTGCCCGCCAGCCCGCGAAATACGAAACCATGCTGCCCGGGAACCCAAAAGCCAACGACTACCGGATCGTCAACTTTAGCCCCTACAAGGTACACCAGCGTCTCGCGCCGCGGATGCGCGTGGGGAGGTTCATCTTGGCTGGGGATGCTGCGCACCTGTGTAACCCGTTGTAAGTGCCCTTCGTACCCATGACCCAGGTGGAAGACAAAGGGGAAAGACGAAGAAAGAGAGAAAGGAAAATCCTGCCTGGCACCCATCTAACCTCTCGGCCCTCGGCCTCCACAGCGGCGGCATGGGCCTCACGGGTGGCATCGTCGACGTAGGCGACCTCTTCGACTGTCTAGCAGGCATCCACGACGGCCGAGCCGACGACGACATACTCGACAAGTACGACCGCTACCGACGAGAAAAGTTCAACCAGTTCACGAACCCGGTCTCCGAGGCGAACCTCAAGAGGATGGCCTCGGACCCGGACGAGGTCGAGGCCAATGACCCAGGGATTGTCGCCATGCGTGAGGCGGACAAGACTGACGAGGCTGCCGTCACATTCCAACTGGTATGCTCGTTTGTTCTTTCTCACCCTTATTCTATCCTGGCTAGCTTTTGGCGGAGTGATGATCTGATATGCCAACTTGTATAGGGTATACTGGGGCTTGCCCATGATATGACGCAGTATTATAAGAAATAGTGACGGCCGGGGTGAGAGACTTCTCAACTATTGGATTCGCGAGGCTTCAAAGGCAGACTTGGAAAAACGTGATCTGGACTGCGTAGAGGGGCTGAGATGGAAAGACGCGCACTGCCAACTCAAGTTCAGGCTCTAGACACACATCAGTACATATGCATTGGTCGTTACAGACAATTACTTGGTTGCTATTGCCAGTGCCCATTGCTCCGGGACTCAATTCAACGCCTACATATATGATATGCTGTGTCAACCATCATCTGGAGAGTCACCAGTGCATGCACCCGTCCACAGAGCAACCGTCGTCTCGAAGACGGAAATAAGAGCCTTCGAGACGAAGCCTGAGCGTCTGACCAAGTAGGACCGCCAGCCACGATGCTGCCTATCCTGATGGCTCGGAGATCCAGAGTACCACTATGGCAATCCAACCACTCGATTGCGTTGCGACACGAGCTTCCGTCGTGTCCGTATGCACTGGCATATCAGTGTGGTATCATCCACGTAAGATTTGCAGCCTAAGCCAAGCTCGGCCAAGGTTTCCACGTGCCGGCGATGATCATGTCGCTCGTGCGGAATCCATCTTCGAGCTCGGTGACTTCGTCATTCGTCGAATGAACAAGAGCGAGTAAGAATGAAGCAAAGAGATAGTGTGTTCGTTCCTGAAACAGTACCTCACTCGAACGACAGTGACATGAAGTGATCTAGCGTACTAAACTACAGAAACTAACACTGGACGTATTACCCACCTGCGGATTTGGGGACCGACAATGCAACGGCGGGTAAATCCAACCTACGCAATGGGCAAAGATTGAAGGAGAGTAAGTCCTGTCGCCGACTTGGGACCGAACTTGGGATGGTCCTTGCAGTGGGGGGCCGCCGCGGACGTGCGAGGACCGAATACACGGCGCTGACAGCAGGCGACGTTGTTTCGAGGGACACGGAGAGGTGGCTCGCCGAGATGATCTGGAGAATTGCAGCTCGCTTCAAACGCAATGCAAGATTTGACATTATCGGCCGATTATGGAGAGGGATTGGTGATCTACTGATCGACGGAGCCGGCTCATCTTCAAGAGGATCCTGATCCCGGAGCTGTAAGATGGGAACGACTGCTTTTGAAGAGTGAGCCGAGTTGTCAGACTTTAGAAAGCTGCTCTAGTCTTACGAAACCACGCGCTAGGTATTCTCGGCCTGTGGCCATCGTGTAACCCCAATTGGCTTGAAAAGATTGGCTGATTGACCGAAATCTTCGTTCCTTGACGCGAAGGGTTGACACGCCAAGAAAGGGGCCTTGGAGGCACCCACGCCCCGTCGCAATGCCGGTTCGCGGCGAAGGGGCAAAAGCTGGAGACGTTTAAGCGATCCGCCGAAGAATGTTCGTCATGCAGGCAGGCCGTGGACTTGCGGAGTGCGAACAGGTTGCGCTTTGACACGTTGACTTGACGTCGGAGGTGAAGAAGGGTCGTGAGGGTCTTGTTGACGAACGCCGACTGGCACGACGGCAAGGAAACTAATGACATGGAAGCTCTGTCGGTGTGTTTTAGGTTTTGTCAGTTTAGCGCGAACATCAATCAGGATGGGGGCCGCCAGTGTTGGAGATTGAGTCGCTAGAAGGCGGGCTTGGATGCGAGTGGGAATGGGGGCCGAGCCCGCCCTTACTCGAAGGGGGAACTGTTGGCCAGTGAAGCAGGGAGAAGGTCGTGTTCCGCAAATGCATAGATTGTAAGCAAAGCCGTTGGAATGTCATTGGAAGTGACCAGCGATCACGCGGGGGGATGCAGCTTGCGGTGGTGTGGTGGACTGGTGATGGTGGTGGCCGGGACACCTTCTCCCGTCGAACTCCTTGCCTACTTGTACAGTACACTAAGTCAATGACGCCCGTACGAAGGCGGTGTGTTGCAGCGTCTGTTGTAGTGCAAAGTTTCTGGAAATCCAATGGTTCTTGGGCGAAGCGATTGGTAGAGCGCGAGACCTCCATTACTGAGCCAGGTCGTCAGCAACGCGTCGGTGACGACTCCGCCGTCAAAAGGGCTGGTGGTGTCACAGACCTGCAGGTCCAAACACGGACAATTAATTACCATCGCTAATAAGACGTCGGCACTTGGGGGCCAAGCAGATCTCTAAGATGAGAGAGTGCCTCACTGCCTGGTCTCATAGTCGAATTTTTAGAGAGAAATGGCAATGAGTGCCACTGTCGCGATGATCTGTCGCATTGCTCGAGTGGAACATGAGGGTCCTGGTTGCCCGGGGCTCCTGGAATCGTGATTCTGACATGAACATCTTTTCCAAAGAAGGGCGCAAACACCGTAGATGACTTGGTAGCGAGGGGGAAGGGACTGTCAATGTCATAAGCCTCGTGGTGCTCGACGGCCCCTCGCATAGCAGGCCCGCGAGACCTAGACACACAGACTATGTTCCATCCCGCCGTCCTGTAATCCCACGATGGACACTCGCTCCGCTCGCAGGCCGTCAGGTGTGGGAGCTTGGGACTCGGGAGGGGAGAGGCTTTACTGTGTAGTGATGTTAACCACTGGCAGGAGGGTGTCGAAGCAAGCGAATAAGCGATGGGCACGAGGTGGCGGAAAAGGTGGCGCAATCCAGCGTATGGCACGGGCCTCTGGATGCTAAAAGTTGGTGTCTGCATCGATTCAGGGGAAGTCCATGGGTATCTGCATGTGCTTTCAAGTGGGCGCAAATGAGTGGGCGTATTCGCGGCGTGAGAATGGACGCGATTGGATCGAGGGCGGCCGAGATAGCGTATGTGTGGGCGGGAAGAAAGGCAAATGTCAAGCTCGCGACAATAATAGCCACGATAAGACGATTCGACGAATGGGATATGGCATGTTCGTTGTGGAAGGGAAGCTGGCGGATTACCGGATAGTCGTCTTTGTAATGGCGAAAGTTGCAATCGCGTTTGGTTCTGACGTTGAAATGTGTGTGTGCGTGTGTGCGTTGTTGGTCTAGTTGATCCACCATCCAGCTTGTGATGGTCACTGCTTTTCCTGGTCTAGGATGGACAGCTTTCCTTCTCGGAACGCGGAGGTGTCAAAGTATCCGCATCGTGAGGTGAGATTGTCGTCAAGGAACGGACGGCCCCAAGAACGACGAATTGGTAGAGACACAGGCGGTATCCGTGGATGTTGGTTTTGATAGATAAACATTGTCGGTCCCGCAGGATATTGAAGTCGTATCGGTAATGAGCATCCGCCATGAGCAATGCCAGCCAGCCAGCGATGGATCTGTAGGACTGTGAAGGACTCCGTACCGTGTCTTGCACCCAATTGACGGTTGACCAAGCCATCAGCCATCAGCCCCTGGCGACGGCTTCACGAAGGCCGACGGTAGTGTCTGGGATCCCCTTAGGATTGGCTTCTCCTTTGGGACAAGAGCAATGGTGGGATGGATGCATCTTGCATTACCCCTGCAGCCCTGTCTCCTCTTGTCCCGTTTCTTTCTGGACACTTCTGGTCTTTGTGGTGGAAGAATGTAAGGAAGGATTGGAGGGGATAGTGCAGGGTGGTGCCCGTCAGAAAAGGAGGCTAGTCAAGGGCGGCAAGCCTGCCGTCGGTCGCGGTGTCAAGGTGTCTGGCGCTTGTGGTGGTGTTGTCTCGTGTCTCGCAGGCCGGCCATGTTTTGGGGTGCCACGACGGCGTCCAAATCCTACACTGCCATGGTGTAGGTAGGCTCTCCCAGTCTAGGTATTGTGTAAGGGTCAACGGCAGCAGGTTCATATCGATGATGATTGTGGCAGATTGTTTCTTTTGCATTGCTCATCTGGCTCGGTTTCCATCATCCATGGCGCGAACGCGAAGCGAAGCGGTTGTCTTCGAAAGAGCCCAATGGCGTTCTGGAAATGAGGATGGGCAATGATTGGTGGGATTGAGGGCGGTTGGAGAGAACAGGACGTGCTCTGCAGAGAGGGATTGAGATGAAGCGGTTATTTCTTTGTTCTTTGCGGGCGGTCAAGATGACGAAGGTGAGTGAGTATAGTTGGTCACAAGTGTCGGTAAGCCGGGAAAGCAGAGTGATAGATTACTCCGTAGACAGTCAAAAGAGAGTGACAGAACATGGAGAAAAAAAGGCAATAAAACAATACTACCAAAAACAAAAGAAGAAAGGAGGGGTTCACTGCCAACTGGGGGCAAAGGAAAATGGGAAAAGCAGTGAAAAAGGAGAAACCCTGCAGTTGCAGCGGACCTGGACTCTTTACTTTACCCATTCGGGCCAGTTATGGCTGTGTGCTTTCCTCATGTTCCCCAGCAGCAGCCAAGGGCAACGGCGAGAAATGACATGGAAGGTGCGTCCTGACGATCCCTGACCACATGTCGCAAGGCCCGTGACATTTCTCGACTTTTTCTGTGGATTTTCTAGGTACCGCGCCTTGCGAGGAAGCTCTCATGCGTTGGCTCTTTCCTCGTTTCTTACAGTTGCGGATACGTACTTGTAATGTGGTGGATGAGGCAAGTGCAGCTCGAAATTTGGGATAGTGGAGGAAAGAAGGCACTGGTGGACGTGGCAGGTGCGGAGGACCATGGGATGGATGGATGCCCTCAAAAATACATGGAAGGAACTTTTCCTTCGTCTGGTATCTTGGTGTTTCTTTTGGTATTTCTGCATCCGTTGGATGTTTCTTCAACCTGCTTCGTCAACCATACGGGGCATCGACCACCTTACCTACCTTGCCTAGGTAGTAAGCAATACTTGCCCGTACGTACTCCGTACATCGACTAATAAGGCAAAGTCAGACGGATATATGGTCGTCGTTGTCGTCGTCTTCGCCCTTATTCAGCATCGGATATGATGATGTGGAATATTGGCGTCCGTGCTCCCTATTGCTCTTTCCCTTGCATATTGATATTCTTGTTGTTATCGTCTCGTCTGGTGTTTCTCTTGCCTGGGCCCGACTTTTTTTGACAGGGACAGGGACGCTCCGCAAAACCGACCGAGAAGAGACGCCAACATGAACGTCCATGGGCCGGCGCATCCAAAGTCCCGTATCACTTGCATCCTCTCTCTCACAGAAACTCCGTGCTCCCGTACTCTGCATCCATCCGGAGTAGGGAGTTGGGAGTACATACCAAGGCACCTTGGTTCATGTCGTGTCGCATGCGCTGTGTAATTAGAATGTCCTGCCTGCCAACATGCAGGTCCGCACAGAGATACACAAGAGAGAATCAATACATGTAGCACCATCAGCAGCAACACGGACGCTACGTCTAATTACCTGATAGAATATGGACCCCTTTACGGATACCATAATCCGAGATTCTGCAGACCTTCAACGTTGATACCGGCCCAAAAAAGACCAAGGTCTCAAGTTCCATCCATGTCCCGTCGGAAGGACCACAGTAATACTTGCCTGAGATATTGTCCGCTGTTCATTTTCTAGCTTTATTGACCAGGTTCCTATTCGTAGCAGTCCCGGATCTCATCCCCATCTGTGTTCTGTGACTGTCAAGTATGGATGACCCAGCCCCTGCCCGGTCTTTCTTCTAGTGTACGGATAGGCTGCCCATCAACGAGATTCCTTGTCATGCCTTGCTTGACCCTAATTACGCCGTACCTTCGTGGTGGTACCTTAATTACCTCGCCTCGGAGCTGGTGTTGGCAGGTACCTATCTTTAACCTGTACCTTGCTACGTATCCAAGGTAGTGAATTGCTTGTGGCCATTCCTCCTCTTCCCTTCTGCTTCCTTTCCTTCTTTGCACTTTTCCCACGTGTGTTTCGTGGCTTGTTGTTCATCAACAACACCTTATTACCAAGCCAACAAATCAGACCTCCCAGATACCTTGCAAGACTTTCTCCCGTACCTTAGCTAAGTAAGCCAAAAGTCAACAAACCCATCCATCATCCATCATCCATTCACCTGTCTCGCCGCCTCCCTTCTCTAACTGCTTGTGCTTCAAGCAACCAAGCACCCGACCACCCACCCCCTAGTGCCCTGGCACCGCAAAACATCCGAACTGTGACGAATGCACACCTGCATCTACCGTCCCTTACCGCACCCCATCCAACCTTGCCATACGCATACTCCGTACGGATACACCACGCTTCGCATACCACTTCCACTTGGACTTGGTACACTCCAGTCTCCGCATACAGAATACTTCCAGCTATATCCATGTCTACCACGCAGTCCATACTCTGACGATCCAATTCGAACTACTAATACTTCTTAACCCTGCGCTCGCCCACTACCAACACAACCTCGACCTGTGTTGCGCGCATCTGCGGATACCTCCCAAGCTAGCAGTCGCACCGTCGCCGTTTTCTCGTCGCTAGCACAAGACATAACTGAACCACTTCATACACCACACCCTCACCCTCGTCCACGTCCACGTCCACGTCCACGTCCACGTCCTCGCTCTCGTCCTCCACCCCTCGCCCGTCGACGGCCGATCACCACCATCCATCCGGGGCCTAGCAAGTCCTAGGTCAGGGGAAGATTGAGGGTAGCATCCATCGCCTCTTTCGGAGCATCGTACCAACTTTCAAGGCCCGTCACTCTTACCCCCCAACATTCGCCTACTGAATACCCGGTCTCAATACTACCACTACTAGTACGAATACACGCTACCAACGACGGATACTAATACATAATCAAACCTTCCCGCGCACATTTCCCGCTCCTCGTGGCACTCTTGGCCCTTGAATGCCCACCCGCCCATGCCAAACGGGGGAAAACGGCAAAAGCACCACCAGAGAAAAAAGCAACCTGAACAGCTGCCCACTTCAGAAAAGAAACATTGCTGCAACGTCGTCCGCTAACACCTGACACCACCCCCCAAAAGACCCAAAGAAAGGGTCCAAAACGGGACTCGCTCGAGTCTTCATTTCGGCCACTCATTACTCGGTTGGGACTCGTTCACCCCGGGAGACAAAGCCGACCCGCGACACCAAAGTTCGAACCCGGCCTTGTGGACATTGCGACGCCTGAGAAGCCCACTTTGACCGTCAGTCTGCCTGTTCAAGCCTGCCCGCCGCCTGCTGTTCAAACTTCAAGGACCTCACTCCAGGCTCTGAATCCTGTGAGCCCGCCGGCAGACATCGACTGATTCTTACGGCGCTGCCATCGCCGTCGGATTGGATCGCTTGACCTACTGGCGTCGCATTGGATCAACCGCGTTGCACAATATTGGGGCGCGTCCCGACTCTTGTTCAGCGGCCGCACCTTGGCATCTATTTGGCGCCGGCCTGCTTGCTGCTACTACTGGCGACTACTACGGCACCTTACTGCATATGCGCCTTGCGCTTGCGCTTGATCGGATTGGATCTGGAAATGACTTGAAAACCCTTTTCGACCCCCACGATACCCTTTCGTCCCCCCCTCCTTCATCATGTACGCCGACACCCCGAGACGTTCCAGTCGTCGCCGTCCCGACCTCAACATCAACACCTCTCCTCCGCCCGCCGCCTACTCGAACAGGCCCGCCGCCGTTGTCGCGTCAAGAGGAGAACCTACAATTGCGCCGCCAGTCCCTCAAACACCACCGTCGAGTAACAGGAACAGGCCACCGCCGCCTACTTCGTCCTCATCCGTCGCCAAGGGCAAATCCAACAGTTCTCGGGCACTACGAGGCCCTGCTCTCTCTCGCCATGCCGACGACTCTTTCTTGGTAGACACTCCCGATTCGCCCGACAGCTTCGACATGTCCTCGAATAAAGAAAACGATAATCCCGACCAATCACGCCCCCGCGACTCCCACGATCTTTCATTGTCCCCGCGAAACGTTACACGCGACTCCCTCATGGCGAATATGCTCATGTCTCTCGACCAATTCTCCATGGGTGGCCCAGTCGGTGGCCCCTTTGGCAGTAGCCCGCCAAACATGCATGACGAGCCTTCTCAGCAGTACCAATACGATACCGACGGTGACGGTTTCTCTAGATCAGTGCGAGGTGGCCGCCCTGGACACACATACTCCTATAGCTCCGACTTTGACGCCGACGATGCGAGCAGGATATCCTCACGGGGTAGGAGGAGCAACAGTAGTTCCAACTTCCAACCTGGTCTGCACCGCATCAGCAGTATGCGGGAACCGCTGCGAAGCACTGCCAACTCCCAACGCCACATGCACTCTCGAGGTGGGAAGGGAAGCACAAAGAGTAGCAGCTCCAACAGCATTGATGCCGGCTATGCTCAAGTTCTCAGTAGCACCAGGTGGGCTTCCGGCTTCGGTGGCAGATCCTCGAGCTTCGACTATGGTCACCGCCCACCAGCCCTGCAGGCCACACAACATCAAGCTCAAGCGAACGGAGCTCCATGGCACATTGAATTCTCCAACACCTTTTTCACCGACGACTACGATGCCGCGCCGACGCCTACGGTGCCTGGCGGGCCCCGACGCATGATGCCGCCCGTGACCCCCCCTGCCGCGACCATTCCACAACCGCCCATGGCCGCATCCACGTCCGCAGCCGCACATGCACCATCGACTGTGGCTGTGGAGCCAGCCGAACCACCGCCCATTGTCCTCGAACGCAAACGGTCGAGTCGGTCCGCTAAAAGCACGTCGACATCCCGCCGAGCAGACAGCAACAACAACAAGTCCAGCACTCCACGAGAAGAAGTGCCCCCAATGCCTTCACCTGTCCCGGTATCTTCAGCTGCGCCAACATCGTCGCCAGCAACCGCACCCGTCACGGCATTCGAGTCTGAGTCGGCACCCGCGCCACACGTGGGCTACGGCAAGACAAAAGAGCCCGTGCACGCAGCTACAATTCCGACACAAGCACCGTCGCAGCAAACAAAAGAAAAACCGGGGTTTTTCAGGCGAGTCTTCGGCTCGTCTAGAAGCAATGCCTCCAACAACCCGCCCGAGACGCAAAATTCCACAGGCATAACGTCGTCAACATCTGTGGATTCTGTTGATCAGAGGTCCGGGAACCGATCTCTACACGTTGCCAACCAGATGAAGCCATCCGCCCCCGCCCCGCCCTCGAGGGATACATCTTCGTCCCATTCTCATCATCACGTGCTGCAAAAGAAACCGAGCTCCTTCTTTCGTCGCAGAAAGAAGTCTGTGTCCGCCGATGAGGTCCCTCCTGTGCCAGTTGCTGCCACTCTCGAACCGCCAATGCCCCCTCTGGTGGCCCCGATCCAGTTGCCCATCACCAAAGACAAGCTTTCTGCGAAACCAGAGCCCAGCCCAATCAGCAGTCTGCGCAGGGTTATGAACCCGTACCTTAAAGGCAGCCCGGTGACGCCAAATACGCTCTTGACACCCCAATCTGCTCCCGTGCAACCTGCCTACTCCGAAATGACCTCCGATCCCGCTCCAGCTTCAAACGGTGAGAGGGCCGAAGAACAACCACGATCCTTCTCCCCCGAGTACGACCCGAGTCCCAATGCACGGATAAGAGAAGTCCGCTCAGGATCTCGTGATGATGACGATGATTATCATCCAGAGCATGAGCGCCGGACCGATACGCCCACAAGACCGCCCCCGGAACCTCCCATATCGTCCGAAAAGCGAAACAACTCCTTCCTCGATATCGATGGCAGTGACAATGAGGCAGACACTGAGTCGAAGCGAGGCAAGACAAAGAAAGATAGGAGCCACAAGTCTGGCAAGACAAGCAAAGAACCCTGCCCGTCCCGGAAGGGGACCTCAGACCGAAAGGATGATACCATTAGAGGCAGGAAGAACAACAGACTCGCGGTCGCTCCAGCAGACTCGGATGATGAAGGCAATAAATCAACACTAATCTTGCCAATGGAGGGTACTAGGTCTGCCAGCCGAGCTTCAGGGTCCACTACCACCGAGTACAAGTCTGCCATGAGCGGCACCCCTAGTGTCCGAGTCGAAACCACAGAGAATAGCCCCAAGGTCCTTGGCACATTTGAGGCTATGAGCACCAAGCCTCTGGATGAGCCCGACTTCATCGTTGGAGACCCAACAGAAGACGACCGCAAAAAGGCCCAAAAGATCTACGATGGTAACGAGGACTTCATCCAGAAGGAGAAGGCCGCTGCATGGATGGGTGAAGAAGGCCCCGTCCGGCAGAGGACTTTGCAAGCGTACATGGATCTGTATGACTTTGCCGACAAGAGCATTCTCCAGAGTCTCCGCTTGATCTGCGAGCGCCTTGTCTTTAGAGCAGAGACACAGCAGGTTGATCGTATCTTGGTTGCCTTTTCCAAGCGTTGGTGTGATTGCAACACCAACCACGGGTTCAAGGCATCCGGTATGTTGCTACTGTTGCCTCCAAATCATCAAGAACATAAACTAACATTATACAGACGTCATTCACACAATCTGCTACTCAATCATGCTGCTCAACACTGATTTGCACCTGGCTGACATCGAGCACAAGATGACGCGGAGTCAGTTCGTCAAGAACACCATGACTACCATCACTCAGGCGGTGATTGAGGCGGCCCCTGATGCGTTTGAGCGGCCGACCATTTTACCGGGTAAATCCAATAGCGCTCTTGGAGGCGACGATTCCAGACCGTCGATCGAAGAGCGGTTCGTTTCGCGCCGACTGTCGTTTCGACCGCCGCCGAGAAACGAGGGAGACGGGTCCGGAGACCACTGCCACGACGAATGCGGGCCCTTGGTCAAGTCACCGTTCGACGGTTCGATGCGAGCCTGGGAAAGCCAGGTCGAAGTTGTCCTCAAAGACATTTACGCCTCGATCCGCGACGAACGATTGCCTCTCTTCGGTGCCGATCCGTCCAAGAATCTGGCGCCCAACACCCAGAGCGGTCTCTCTGTTATTGGTATGCTGAAGCGAACGCCTAGCGTTCTGAGTAAGGCCCCGTCTGAGAGTCAGGCATCTATGCGTGGGCGCATAGCTGAAAATGGCCGTGCCAATTCTTCCAGATGGAATTCGAAGAGCAGGTCACGACCTCGTATGGGCAATCCGGGCTTCTCTTCGTCGCGAACGAGCTTCGAGGACGGAAATTCCATTTGGAGCCCTACAATATCATCGGCAACGTGGAGTAAGCTCTCGCTGGGCCGAACGCAAACATCGATGTCTGTGGATTCGCTCAGCTCGTCATTCCGTGGAGGCGACTATCAACAGTCCATCGGATTTGCCAACGCCCTTAGCCAGGCCGTCATCCGTGACGATGAATCCTGTCTCGGGAAGGAGCCGTCCATCATGAGCGACGAACTCAAACCCGCGCAACTCCTCGACGACGAATCGCTCGAGCTCGCCGGTCCTCCGTGGGTAAAGGAAGGCATGGTCATCCATAAGCACCATCTTGACGGCATTGAGAAGAAGGCCAAGGACCGGCACTGGAACGAGGTTTTTGCCGTCATTCAAAGAGGCCAAATGAGTATCTTTTCCTTCGGCACTAACAAGACGGGACGCAAGGGCCGCGGTCGCAATGCAACCAAGGGTCCGGCCATTGTGGGAGGCGGCAACTGGCAGGAAAATGCCACTAACCTAGGCACCTTCAGCCTCCGACAGACTCTAGCATCTACTCTGCCACCGCCTGGTTACTCGAGAGCTCGCCCTCACGTTTGGGCCCTCAGCTTGCCCACGGGCGCTGTTCACCTATTCCAAGTCGGAACCCCCGAGATTAGCAAAGAATTCGTCACTACAGCCAACTACTGGAGCGCGCGCTTAAGCACACACCCTCTAGTCGGCGGTATCAGTAATATCGAGTATGGCTGGAGCGACGCCATCATTAACAACGCACTGGTAACGGCTATCAACGAACAAACCGTGGGACCGGCAACTGGGCGCCAGCGCTCTAACTCAAGGCCCGGAAGCAGCGCCGCCGGAAACCCTAGACCTAGTATGTCGAGCTTCCGCTCAGCTGCTTCCCTCGACCACGGCTCCGGAGGCCCTTATAGCTCAGCCAGCCGCGGCAACAAGTTGCCTGGTGACAGGATCCACGTCGCCGAGTGGGCGCCACCAACACAGAGCATGCGGCCCAGTAACCTACCAGAAGAGGAGCAGCTCGATAGTCTCCTTGCCTACGTCAAGGGCATCGAAGATGACCTTCAGACGCACAACCAGCTTCGTAGCCCGATGTTGCTCGCCTTCACACCCCGCGGCAACAACGCCGTTCGCGCCATGGCCAACTGGGAGCGCAAGAGTGCCTACCTACTACGGGAGATTGTCAAGTTCAGGACATATGTCGACTGCTTGCAACAGGCTGAAACGCGCAAGACTGAAATTTACGGAGAGAGAGATTTGGCTCGCAGAGCCGCGAGGGGAGAGTTGGATGAGGGAGAGATTGAATTCGACGTCGAACGAGACACGCCAATCAGGACTTAGATGGACTTGGTGCATACACTATGCTACGGAGAACGAAGACGGGGGTGTTTGGCAGGGAAAACATGAGCAGTTCACGCGCGCGCAGAGAGCCGAGCCCACGACGATATGACCACATTGGACTCTAGGAGTTTGAGTTTGGGTGGGCGTCTTTTGGGTGTTGGTTTTGGCACACACATCATCTTTTGTTTTGTCTTTTCTTCTTCACTTCTTTTTATTTGTACAAACATAGTTTGATACCCAGATTTTTGTCAACGAGCCCGCTCCCACGTGGTTGTCTACCGTTCGACGGTAGGGAGCCGCGGGGAAGGGGCTTTTTTTTCCCTCTCTTACTTCACAGTGGCTTCGGGTGTTTCTCTCATTCCGTCTGGTGGGAGATGTGCCTTGCCTTTATATTAGATAGGGAGGGGTTTCATCATGACACGGAGGTCCGGCGGTCTCGCTGAGCGAGGGAGTTTGCAAACACGTCACGGCACAAATCGGCCTTGCTCGCATTGGGAGGAATTGGCTCGTCTCTGATTAATGAGGTGTAAATAGTAATACGGAGCAGAAGGATGAGAAAAAAATATAACGGGGAAACAACTTTGGTTTTGAAGATGGTTCTCTTCGCCCTGGTCTGATGTATGTGTCCGTGAATTGGGGAGCCAAGAATTTCTACTTGAAGAGACCGCCATTGCGTAGGGTTTGAACGGCTCCTCACTTAATCTCCTGTTGCCCATGTCAACAAATTTAAAGTGCCTATGGAGTGATATCATCTCACTATCTACTTGTCTCATTAGCTTCACAATGATCATTGAATCGACGTTCACCTCCTGGAGTTCATCCCATGTCAAATGAGTTCCGTCCAATTGGTTGACACGTTCCCACCATCAGCATATTCCGCTATCCCCGCTGGGGGCGTGCGTGGGGCTCCCGGGAATGAATGCACTGCTTGCTATTCTTTCACGTCATCCATCCACTCGGCATTCGGTATTTTTTACCCCACCATCTTGTCAACCTCCAACTCACAGCTCTCCGATCTTCAACTACCTTACCTACACTAGGTTTCTTGTATCTGAATTGCCAACCCGATTTATCATCTGAGAGCCTCCCCGCGGTTTCGAGGATAATTCAACCAAAGTCCATCTTAGAGTTTCTCAAGGGTAAGCTGAGTCTCTGTTCAAGCTAATAGGCCCCCCGCAGCGAAGACTTGCAGTCCTTTCACATGTCAACACACGGCGAAACTGATACACTTGCTCTCCAGGCAACACACACACATATTCCTCAGGACTCGGAATTTTCAAAATCATGGATTCTTCGCAAAGCGCCAACTCCCTACCGCCCGAAGCAATCGCCCTCGCGGGACGAATGTACGACGCCGCGCGGAAAGGGGATCTCGCCATCTTCCAGCAGGCGTTGCCGGCTGGGTTGCCGGCGAATATGACGAACGAGAAGGGTGATACGTTGGTATGTGCTTTATGATTTGCCCGTCCTCTGAAGAAGAAAAGAAGAAGAAGAAGACGGAGAAAAGTAGAAAGAAAGAAAGAGAGAAACGCCTTAGTCTGATTGTGTTTAGAACGTTTTGCTAATTGGTGGTTTGTTTCTTGGAATGTCTAGCTCATGCTAGCCGCGTATCACGGACACGCGGACCTGGTGAAGTTGCTCATCCAGCACGGGGCCGATGCGAATCGGCTGAACGATCGGGGGCAGAGCCCGCTTGCTGGGGCGGTGTTTAAGCAAGAGGATAAAGTTATCGAGGTTCGTTCCAATGTTATTTCGCCGCTTTGCCCTACTGAAAGTCCGCCGATAACGAGATGCCCGGGGGTGGCGGCCTTCTCATTTCCCGGTTCTCGCCTAAGTCATGGTGTTCTGACATGTTCGCAAATAGGTTCTACTCGAGGGCGGCGCCGATCCTGATTTTGGTTCTCCGAGCGCGTTGCAGTGTGTTGCTATGTTTAAGCAGCAGGACAAGTGGCAAGCTAAATTTGAATCTGCGCCAGGTCGAGGAAAGGTTGTTCCAGAATCATGAAATGAGACGTCACGCAGGAAACAGGAAAGTTGGCGGTATTATGTTCCTGTGCCAGACACGTTCCATAAAGCCGCAAGAACCCCATTTGTAGTCGAACCTCGGTAGAGATGGGGTCATACTCTCTCTGACAGGCTGGGGTCACCTGATATAATTTACTGAGGAAGATAAGTTGATAACCGCCCATCTTTATGGAGAAACCGGGCACTCGATTGATGCATGAGGCCATCTTGCACTTTAAATAGAATTGGATGACTTGACAGGTCTTGAATATTGATTGCGGTAGTCTGTAATCCTTTAATTGCAACTACGTCTGTCTTCCATCAACCGAAGCTTTTCCATAATTTCTGTCATACCGGCGGCGGCACTCCTCCATTGTTTCCCTCTTCTTCGAAGGGCTTCTGAGCGTAAACAACGTGGCTATCAGACATGTTAGCCTCAATACCGGTTTGAACTCACAAAATGGAAAAGGGAAAAATAAAAAGAAATCAACGTACTGATCAAAAATGGCATGGCAAGCGCCCTCCTTCAACTCTTTGCGAACTCTTGCGAGCAACACCATGACTTCCTCCTTGGTCTGTCCTAAAAACCCGCAAAAGATCTTCAGCGTGAAGCCCTCTAGACCTTCGAGCAGCTGAACCAGGTTCAACATGCCGACGTCGGCGTAGTACTCGTCCTTAGCCCAGGGTCCGATGGGGACCTTGAACCGCTGGTGCGTGATGTTTTGGAACCCGGCGTCCCGGACCCAGCCTTCGAGTTGGGGGCCCGGGCGGGCGGTGCGGCCCATGGCCTCGCAGGCGTCAATGTACTGCCTGTTCCACTGGCGCGTGGCGTGGTCTTCTGTGTAGGTGCCGTCGTCTGAGTAGTAGAGCCCGTCCATATCCTGGAATTCGACCCATCCGCCTGGGTTGACGTTGCTAAAGCGTTTCATGATTAGTAGGTGTAAGGCAACTAAGAAGAATTGCAGACACTGCACCACATCTCGGGCTACTTACTCATACATGTTTCTGATAAGCCTAGGCCAGTCTTGAATTGAGATGATCATGTATCGACAAAAGATGTAGTCGTATTTATGCTCGTTGATCCAAGGGCTCTCGACATCGTCAATTTCGAACCTTACGTTCGCCGGGACCCTTGCCAAGTCAATAAGTTTCTTCCACGCAGATTCGGACATTTCTTACCATCCAGGCTGAATGGGACTTAAGTCGTTTCCGATAATCTGTTTGGTCACTCAGCATCACTTCGCGGTTCGACCCGCTTGAAGACACTAACCTCCGCGTTTTCGAAAATGTCGCCCATTTCCACCGACCCTACATTGATTCCAGGTCAGCATCTTCTTTTATCAAAGAGCGACGGGGTCCATTGTTGTTTTCTTCTTCTTACAAATTCCAGTGCCTGTCCCAATATCCAAGACTCGATGAAGAGTTTCCGCCCTGAGGGGTGCCAAAAATAGCCTGTTGCCAATTGATCTGACCATGAGTGCGTGGGCTATGTCCAAGCGTTCCATTTCGCGCTGCATGGCTTTTAGAGTCTTTTAAGCTTCAAAATTGGTTTCTGCATTTTTAACAAACCTCATCGTTTGGGAAGGAGTAGGCTAAAGACACCATGTGAATTAGACCAAGCAGTAAAGAGTGATGCACCGAAAACACACTCACATCCTGGTCGGAAAGCGTGATATCTTCTTCCATATTCGACCGGGTAGTCGACAACGCTCGAAGTTAGGGACGCGGAGTAGTTTGTTCTGTGTGAATCTTTATTAGCTTTGAACAGCACCCAGGATGGGAAGTGGCACATACATCCTTTCATCGATGGTAGACCCGTCAGTCTAGGAAAGCCATTAGTTCACTGTTGTTTTGTCCCGGGAAAGGTAAATAAACAGACGCTAGCTCCATCATCACTCGCTTCGATAAGGCCGGGGGTATTGGCTGTTGGTGTTGCTGCTGTCCCTGGTGGCGAGTTTTGGACTGCCAAAGGACTTGTTGGCGTGGGTGTTGCAACCGGCTCGGACGTTGCGGTTGGTTCAGCTGTCTCGGCTGTCTCTGACGAGACGGTCGCTTCGGACGTATCGGCTGGCCCCGACGAGACAGTCACTCTAGACGTCGCAACCGGCTCAGATGTGACTGCTGGTGAAGAGGCCGCGGTTGGGGGAGATGCAACAGTTTGAACAGCTGCATCGACGCCAGCCACATTGGCCAGAGGAGTCGTAGGTTGAGGTGAAGGTGAACCAGCCATCTCTTGTGTCTCAGTCACACAAACTGGGCCTGTGTCGCGGCTGAGATGGATGTCACCCGTTGTGAAGAGACAAAGTAAGTGAACAAGAGAAACGAGCCAATCGACCCAAATGGTTTGCTTCCGCTTTTGAAGGAAAATTGAACTGGCTTGGAGCATCTAACGGACAGGGATCTCGTTTTCATGTCCCACTTGTTGGTGCAAGCAGGATGATGCCCAGCCGTACGGATGCAGGAAAAGTGTCTCCATTCGGTCTAGAGTATCCCCGGGCTTGCATTACTCCAAGGATCTAGATAGAACTCCTCACCAATCGATCGCTACCGCTTCTGCCATCGCCGTAGCCCGACCGCTCGGAAGTTTTGGAACTGCATACGCAACCCACGTCCGCCGCATCATCGACCCAGCGATGCCTTTTACCCCTCTCCGCCAAGGTGGGCGGGCAAACGCGCCTTGCGGTAAAAGATAATACAAGAACGAAGACAGAAGGGCAGAAGACGGACCGATGGTTGAGCATTCGCTTTAATTCCAACAGACTCGCGAGGAGAGAATTTCAACAGGGACGATATGACCCCAATCACCGTAGATATTGTAACCGAGTTTTTTCATCTTGTGCTACAAGGGGAGGTAAAGAGAACTTCTATTCCGTCTTATGACTATTCCGAGGACTTCTCCAGCCGTCACGTCTACTTGTTTCCAGCACTTTCAAAGAAGGGCGGGGCAACTGCGTCATCGGAGGAAGCTGCCGCCTCCGCGAAACGGAATGTCGCAGGTCAAATGAGATTGTGGCGTCTCATTCGTCCTGTTATCTCGAAACGATCGAGTCAAGGTTACAAAAGACACAACATCATATTATCAAGTAATAATATCTCCCAAAGGCAACATGCCTGTCAATGACTTTCTGAGCTGTATCCTGCGTAACGACCTACCACATTTGACGAACTGAGGCCTGATCTGTCAATGGCTTCTTTGTTCGGGACGTTTTATTGACGACTGTCAGAGTTTGAATGGAAATCGTCGCTTGGGGGCGAGTATCTCGCAACTTCCGTGCGTTTCTGGTACAGATGAAAGTATATGAATCATTTCGTTGTGGAGCGCCTCGAATTTGGTTCTACAGACTAAGTCACAGGTAAGATTGTAACGTAATTCCTGATGTCTTGCCACAAATTTCCCAACCTTGGGCCGTATGCGTTTATGTCCCATTCATGTCTTAAGATCGTATATTACTAGAAAGACCAGGTCACTAGTTTTTATTACCTTGCAGCTGAGAATATTGTAGACGGAAGAAATTCATAGGTCATGCGTCTGTGCTCTCTATGTTTCCTCATTCCCGACTCAATGGGTCTATTTGTGTTCTAGTAAAGATAGAATGAATTATCGAGGCCTCTGAATAACCCATATCTACGACAAGCAGTTGGTCGTGGGGTGGTTTCTAGTGATGAGCCTTCCAGTCTGAAATCGCCATCTTCCGCAAACGAATCTATGCATATATCTAGGGCGCGGCTGGCGAGAGAAAGAATAATCTAGGATCTATCATCAAGAAATCAACGTTGTCGCCAAAGACTCACCGAGCCACCTTCATAATATTTCCTTGGTATCTACTATGGGATCAATCAGCTCTCGATCCGAATCTACTTTGATATGTTGATCAAGGTAACCTCTAAAGTCAACATAAGAAAGCGTCGCAAGCCGCGATGATCGACACGGGGCGCTGCATTGCCTGTCTAAAAAAATGCCCTAGCTAATCAGAAGAGCCACAAGCATCCTAGACTTGAGGTGTAAAGTCAAATGGGTAGATCCAGCAGCGTACGCGTGACGTTGGGCTTGGCATTCCACGAATCAAACATCTTGGCAAGGTGGCTTAAAAGGTTATTTTTCCAACGTCACCTAGAACTTCACTGCCCTCTTCGCACGTCATCTTGTTTTATCTCTCTGAAAAAGTCGCTAGGAACAGTAAGACATGCATTCAATTTGTTCCTACTCATGAATGTAATGGGGCACAGCTCTGTACGGATGCCCTGAAGACTCCTCAGTCGATGTTCATAATTAGGTTTCTATTTGTCACAAAAAGCGGGCCCACTCAATGTGGGCAGCATTAACCACATCCATATCTCGTGACACACCCCCCAGACGCCTAGAGCCGTCATCCGTACAATGGACGTCTGTACTGCGCCTCAGCCCTGCAGATAGCAGCCTCAGCCCTACAGGTGGCAGACTAGTCAGAAAACCTAGTATCTATACTGCGCCTCAGCCCCGCAGGTGGCAGGCTAGCTAGAAAAACCATGCCTATACGGAGACTCGAACGGTCGCCTCTCGCTTTTGGGGTGCACGACCTGTAGATAATGCGGTACTTAACCATTGTGGCAATAGCGGATAGGAGCTGGGCTCATAACTGTCACGAGTTATGGCACGCAGCAATGGGCATACGGAGTGTGGTAAAAGTGGCTTCGTAAAAGGAAACCCGGCTTGGTTCTGTGGGTTGCTCGTGCTCGAGGAAGTCGAAAGGTTCGTACTGGGAGTTGTGTCTGGAAGCTGCTGGCGGAGGATTTCCTAGTTTCTTTAGTCGTTCTCGAACGCCTCATAACGGGCTTAGTAAGCTCGTAGTTCTTCCTTATTACGGGTTACGACTAATCGTCCGAATTCTGAGGGCAAAGTGAGCGCCATAGAGGGGTCGAGGAATGCGTTAGAATCTGGAGCGTCTAAGTCGACGTACTTCTAGACCCCGACGCCCTCACTTATAACACGAAGTGCGTTAAACTATTTAATCTAACTATCGTAGCTAGTTAATTTAGCTTAGGCCAAAGTGGGTACGAGTGAGTCGGTCATCTTGAAGAGATCGTAGGAATCGTGTTGATAAGTGCGTTATCGTGGTATGGGGTCTTAACTAAGAGCTGGGCTCATAACTGTCACAAAAAGCGGGCCCACTCAATGTGGGCAGCATTAACCACATCCATATCTCGTGACACTATTTCGCTCAAATCGCCTGGAAATCAATATACAGTTCTTAGGTATCTCTCTAGCACCCACGAGGTCAGAAATTTAACCCTCACTCTAGCTTCCACGTCATCCCTGTATTATCAAACCATTCTTCAATGGCTGTTATGGCTTCTTTGTACTCAACCATGACCGTTTCCTTGGGCGCGAACGGTGGAGGTTTGTCCCAGGCGTGCTTCTCAGCCTCGACAACACGTGTGCTGACCCGGCGTCCGCGGGATCTTACTCTTTCCGCAAAGGCCTGTCCCTCCAATAACAACATGTCATGCTCGCACATGCACAGGTGCACTGGTGGCAGGCGATCTATCATCTCATCTGTCATGAGACCAGGCGAGAGGCGCGGATCACCACGTTCGGACCTTGGCCTCGGGGGATATATGTACGACGCATCGAAAAGGTCAGTCATGCCCTTGGGAAGAGTCATTTCTGGCTTTCCACATGTCTTGCGCTTCTGGGGCCTAGTCATGGTCCAATCCAAGAGCGGGTAGAACAAGACTATGCCGGAGATGTCGGGAACAGGTAGTTTAAGTTTGTATCCCCACCGATCAGGGTCCTGGAGAATGTTCCAACTGGCAAGGGCCAGTGTGCCTCCAGCCGAGAAACCCGACAACACGACCTTGTTTATGTCGATGCGGAATTCTTCGGCACGTGCGACGATCTGAAGAATAGAGTCGGCGGAGTCCTCCACCGGTGTGGGGAAAGGGTACCCCGGGGCCAGGCGGTAGCTCACGGAGAAGACGACGGCATTGAGGGCCGTGGCTACGGCGCCAGCCCAGCGGGCATCATCAGTGCCCTGTCCGAGGATGAAGCCCCCGCCGTGGAAGTTGATTACCGCAGGGATCTTGCCGGTGGGTTTACTGGAGGAGTTGGTGGGAGGAAGATAAACATCGACCCTGATCTTCTCCTTGCCGGCCCACTCTGAGAGGGTAGAATCTAGCCAGATGACTCTATTCGCAGCCGGTGGGACGGGAGCGGACAGGTTCTGCAGGCCGAAGGCAAAAGCGGCCCCCGAGCGTAGGGCAACGGCATTGGCCGTCAAGCGCCATCGCGCGATATTCTCGAGTGGATTATCGTACTCATCGTCGGAAGCGCCGGCTATGCTACTGGCGACGCTATTGGCCTTGCTCGCGGCCTTACTCTCAGCTTTTCGTTCTTTCCTACTGGCTCTACTCTCTTTGGAGACGTTGGAGATGTTGGAAATGGTGCGAGTAAGCTTGCTCTGTAGCATCGGGAACGCGGACTGCGCGGAGCGCGTGCGGGAGTCAGGAGGATTAAGCTAGTGGGTATTGGTAAGGCTGGCAGGCAACAACGAGGGGCGATCGGGCATTCAGACGGACAATGAATCGAATGTCTCAAAGGTTGCGAGCGGTGAGAGGGTCAGGTAAACAGTGGTATACCGGGTGTGTCGGAACGGGTTCGATTGATAATAGGTCGAGGGGATGAGAAAGAGGGACGGAAGAGATGGGAGGATGGGAGAGAATGTGACAAATCAAGGGTGCGCAAGGAATCTTCGGGATACGTCGTTGAGCAAAGGCTGTGGTCTGTAGAGGGCTAGAGGCTGCAAATGAACGGCAAAGGTGTTCCGCTGGCGGGAAGCTAAGGATCCCGGGCGGGTTGGAGGAAAAGCATCAGGTGTCGTTAACGTTGAGGGAGGGTTTTCTTGGCAGCGGTGCCTTGCCTTGCCTGGCTTGGCTTGGTGTGACTGATGTAATGTACGGATACGTAGTAAGGTATGTATGTACTGTGTAGATGTGTCCGGTGTGGCTCAGGTAAAGATCGATAGGTAGCTGTGGCTGAGTTTGACGTCGTGGTGATGGAGCATGTTCGGTCGGACGGGGCGAATATCAAGGCAGTGTCTCTGTACGCGTGTTTAGGGGGTTTGGAAGACATGCAAACCTGAGACGAAAGCAAACAATCACAAAGCAATAATATCAGCCGAGGCGGCAGGCTTGGTGTGAAATTTCAAGGCAGGGAAGGAGGGCATCGAGATGGGATGTCATGATGAATATGACACCACCAGAAACGAGTAAATGGCAGCTGCGCTTGCGGCACAAGTGTGTGTGAGGTGAGGTCAAGGTGAGGTTGAATGAAGGACGGGAGGGAGGGACTGCCACGGTGGCTAGTGAGGCGGCGACTTTCACTAGGGAGGTGTGCCGAGGCAATTTGACGTCATTTTTGGGCCGTTTGTAGGCCATTTTGGTGTGGGTGTGGGGCCGTCGTTTCCGGGATGCCGGAGCCAACTCACCCTATTCTATGTACACAGTATACTACAACTGAATCCCTATTACCTTTTGTCTACCTGTCTTGTTTCTAGATGATGCTAGAAGCCTGACCAATGGGACCATCTTTTACGCAGCAGACAATGTTTTACATCCTGGTCCGGCACTGCTTCTATGAGTCGATATTGCCATGGTGACCCCGACAAGCAGCCAAGCACCCTTGTAGACGGGAAGGAGCGGACCTGCTTCTGGGACGATCCCCGGAGCAAACGGTCCACGAGTGACCATAACATCTACCTTAGGGTGCGTGGGTACCTACTACCATAAGGTGAGATATGGAAGGCGTGTGTCAGCCGCGCAGAATTTCGGAGCCGATGTCCGTGACTCTGCCGGCTTCTATGCCATTTGCAACCAAATGCTCTTTCCTTTTCCCCAAGCTCCCTTCCTCGACCTGCCTTTAATTCATTAGGTAAGGTATCCGGTACTCTGCACCTTCCAGCCTCAGAAGACAAACAATACGTATCGTAGGCATCCTGTGGCCCCACAGCCAATGACGTCCCGCTGACACCACAAGGCCGAAGCTTCCTCGAGGAAAGAGAGTAAACTTCGACGGGGATTGGAGCTCCAGAGAATGGAAAGAGACGGGACGATTCCACTCAGTCTCGACCCACGGCCGCTCTTGGGCCGCTCTTGTCCGATGCGATGCATTGCGATGAGATCGATGGCCTTGTATCCCCACCTTACCTGCACTTCCACTCGCACCTGTACTTGCAGCGTCAGGCGTCATGTTTTCGGCAAACTTTTCTTTCTCTCTCCTTCTGTTCGTAGACCCCCCCTGCTCACCCGTAGTCTACTTTCTCCCTCGACCGTCTACGGTCTCCAAGTGGAGGTCAGCATCAAAGGCAAGCACCTAAGGTACCAAGCGGTACTCGAAACCATGGCCTCTCATCGAGTACAGAGTACAGAGTGAAGCCTTTCTAGTCGTAGTATGTTCCCCCTGCTTGGCAGCCCGGACGCAATGTCACTTGATCTGCATCATCCACGCCCTGCCACGATGCCGTGTAAGCGTCTTGGGTCACCTATTGCGCGGCCGGTCTCTACCCTACCTTACCTTATAGGAGCCAAGCCAAGTCGTAGGGCAGCTCCGCGCATCTCCCGAGGCTCGGCCTCCCTGCTCATTGCCTCTGCCAAGTACCAGGTACACGTCGCACAAAGTCTATCAAGTACACACGAGAACCGACCTCGTGCCAATGCGGAGCTTGAACGCTCGACGGCCGCGATGAACCATGACGGAGTCCGACTGCGGTTGTGTCATTATCAATCTCTTCTCTCTTTCTTCTTTTCGTTCACTCCCGTAGGCTAGTCCCGGTCACGTTCACACCCTCGCAAACCTCCGCCCTTCCGCTTCCCGTCTGCATTGTCTTATACCTTGCTTCCCGCGCTCTAGCTACCCTGACGTCTCCTTCCTGTCTCCAGTATAAGCTATCTAGGCCAAACGACTCCATCTGCCTTGACCGAAACAGCAAGTCTTGTTGTTACTCACACCTGCAAGTGAAGCTACTCGCACATAGACACCATCTCATTCAAACTTCGCCTCGAGGACGACAGAGCAAACACCATGACGGAACACGAAGTTCCACGGCGGTCGTCCAGCACGCTCTCCCGCATAGCTCAGAGGTTCTCATTCTCTACCAAGACATCACCCTCCCCGACACCGACCCAGACCAAAACGACTCTATTCGAGAAGACTCGGGCATCGAGTTCTACTAGTCAATCAAGCAAGTCGAGCAAGTCGAGTACCGGACGGAGCCCAGCACGGAGCGGTGAGCTGAGGCGCCAACAAAGGGGCGAAAAGCTTCTTCGCCAAGAGGAAGAGAAGCGCGAACTGGAAGAGCGCCGTAGGATCGAGTACGAACAAGCTCGCAGTGCCGAGGATGAAGAAACTCGCGCACGGTACGGCGAAGGCGACGAGTCAGACTACCCGACTGAGCTCACAACCATCGGCGAGGCAGTCAAGCTCGATATCAACACCAAGGTGACCTTCCGAGCGAGGATCCACACCCAGCGGAACATCTCGAAACACCTAGACTTCATTCTCTTCCGCGATCAAACCGACACGATTCAAGGCGTATTGGCACACACGACGCCAAACATGGTAAAATGGGTTCAGAGGCTGCATCCCGAATCCATCGTTCAGGTATCTGGCACTTTGAAGAAGCCCGTCCAGGAAGTAAAGTCTGCACACCACCACCACATTGAAGTAGATGTCTACTCCATCCATCTCCTCAACCCAGCCAAGGCTCCTCCTTTCACAAACTACCAACCACCAGAGAGCATGAACTTCAGGTTGAACAACCGCATTCTCGATTTGCGACACCCCAGCAACCAAGCACTCTTCCGCGTGAGGGCCATGATCACACGCAAGTTTCGCGAAACACTGGACAACGGTGGCTTCATCGAGATTCAAACTCCTAAATTACAGCCAGCAGCCACCGAGAGCGGCGCCGAGGTGTTCAAACTGAACTACTTTGGACGGCGCGCATTCTTGGCGCAGAGCCCTCAGTTGGCAAAGCAGATGGCCATCTCTGCAGACTTCGGCAAGGTGTACGAAGTAAGTGATGCGACCCTGGCCGTATTATTGACATGTACTTACACATCTAGGTCGGTCCTGTTTTCCGAGCCGAAAACTCAAACACGCATCGCCATCTGACCGAGTATACCGGACTCGACATCGAGATGAAGATCCACAAGCATTATCACGAGCTCATCAGAGTCATTGACCAAGTGCTGAAGAACATCTTCACAGCCGTTCAGGCGATGCCTGAGCTGAAGATCATTCGTGAGCGGTTCCCCAGCGAAGACCTCGTATGGTTGGACGAAACCCCCATCATCCCGTTCCCCGAAGGATTGCAGATGCTTCGTGATGATGGCCGTGATGTGGCCGAAGAAGATCTGTCTACGCCGGATGAGATTCGGCTGGGCGAACTGGTCAAGCAGAAGTACGGAACAGACTACTACATCCTCGACAAGTTCCCCGCCAATGCCCGCCCATTCTACACACACAAGGCAGGCGACCCATTCTGGACTAATTCCTTTGATATCTTCATCCGCGGGCAGGAGATTTGCACTGGAGGCCAACGCATCAACGATCCCACGGAGCTGCGCAAGAATATGGCCGACAAGGGTATTTCGGAGGACGAGATGGCCGAATACTTGGAAGCGTTCGACCTTGGCGCTCCCCCTCATGGTGGTGCCGGCCTCGGTTTGGATCGCGTTGTGTTCCTCCTGCTGAACCTAGGAGATGTACGATATGGCACTCTCTTTTATCGCGACCCGAAGTCATTGCCCCAGCGGTCGTATGCTCTGCCACACCCGAATGCCGACACCACCAAGGCTTGGGCGGGCAAGGAGATTCCACCACTAGAAGACCTCATTGCCAACTACGGCGATGCCAGCAACACTTCATGGCTTGACGAACGATTCGAGCTCTGGCGACACAGCAGCGGTGCCGCGGTCGGTTATGTCAAGCGGGGCAAGTTTGCCATGGTTACAGGAGACCCTCTCTGCGACCGTGGTCAATACGAAGAGGTTATCCCAGCTTTCATTGAGTTCGTCAAAGACGAGCTCAAGTTGACGCCCGTGTGGATGTTGGTTTCCAACAAAGTTCAGGAAATCCTGGGGCGCCGCATCGGCTGGCGAACCATGAGCTGCACCGTAGAGCAGCGGGCCGACGCCGATCAGCACACCACACCCGACGGCCGCGCCGCTCGCCGCGTCAAGAAAGAAGGCATCAAGGTCCATGAGCTCAAGCCTGACGAAGATTTTATGAGGCGTGCCGATCAGTCCATCGAGGCTTGGAAGGAGAAGCGCAAGGGAAAGACTCAAGTCCATCTCACTGAGATCCGTCCCTGGATCGACCAAGCTCATCGCCGCTACTTCGCCGCCGAAAAGGACGGCAAGGTTCTATGCATGGTCGTTCTCGCGCAGCTGGCGCCCCGTTACGGATGGCAGGTCAAGTGGGCGCTCGACTTCCCCGACGCCCCCAACGGAACGATCGAAGTCCTTGTCGAGCACGCGCTCTCGTCCATCTCCGGCCCTGTCACCTTTGGTGCCGGAGTCAGCGAGAAGTTCATTCCCGGCGAGCACCTGCACGGTGTCAGGGCTAAGTTCCTCAGCAAGACCTATGCCGGCATTGTCAAGAGTCTGGGTCTCGGCAAGAAGGCCGAGTTCAGAGACAAGTTTGGAGTCTTGGGCGAGCAGGTGTACCTCTGCTACCCGCGCCGCGGCGTCAGCCTTTTTGATCTCAAGCAGGTTGTTAAGTTTTTCATGGATGAAGACGAGGCCAAGGTTTGAGACAGTTGGCATCGGTGACGACAGTGGGAGTGAGAAGCATGGAGTTGAATTTGCGACATTGCAAGCACGGCGTTTGGCTTTTCCTTTCCCTTTTGCTGCATAACCATTACGATACCTTTTGCGTTTGCGCATTTTTTTTTTTTGATTTTTCTCTCTTCTGTTTAGAGTCCTTCCTTTCGATACCAGCGTAGACTCGCACTCAGTGTTTCTCGCATGTCATAGCACCCCCATTGGACAAGTTCATAGCAGTGAACAGTTTCACAGCATTTATGTCCAGATAGCATTATCCCGTAGTAACATGAAAGAACCCACAGACGTACGCATACCTTTAAAACGATCTTTTCTGTTGTGAGGGTTGCATAAGAAAGTCAATGTCCGACGTCGGAGGCGCCGGAAACGTTGAGAAGCAAAAGCCTTGGTGGCCGTGGCGTCCCCGTTTCGTCCGTCTCGCATGCTGCATTTGCATCGCGTGGTATCCCGCCGGCAGGCAAAATAGGGCACGTCTGGGTAAATCATCATGGTAGGCGATGACGGTGGAAAGGGTTGACTCCAATTCGCTACTTTGGCAATAGAGCGATATGTCAAAACGCCCCGAATGCCGAGGGACGCGGGATGTACCTATCTTGGGGGCTGTGATGACATCTCTCCGATGTTTAATGCCTGCTAGCATGTTCCCTCAGATCGAGAGGAGGGGAGGGGAGGGGGGATTGCGGACATGCACGTGAGTGACAGAGTCAAGATGAGCATTGATACATGGCGACAATAATAGTTCATGAGTTCGTGTTTAGTTATTCATAGCAGTACAATTGGGATATCGTACAATACATCTACATCCACACACCATTCATCATCATCGAAAGAGCAACATCGGAAAAAGCAGAACCCTCTCAAAGGAAGGATTGCAGACCAAAATTCCAGACGTGACCGGCATAAGAAAAAAACGTGACTAGCTAGCTAGATGCCCCGAAAACTCCTGGGAATCAGTTTATCCTGGGTCCATTACTCTCTCATTCTCATTCTCTCCACCTGCGAAGCTGCGGGCTAAGGATTGGCGAAATTGCTTAAACAATAGATTCTGACATGAGGGGGTTGGGAATCTCAATGAGTGACTGATTCATGCTGTGATTCCCGTCTGCAAAGACAAGGCCCGCGTGTCATGGAAATTGGCACGTGAATGATGGGTGTCTAGTTCGCAGATGGGGGGTTGAGGTTTCTCAGCGCGTCCACGGACGACATGGACACCTCCTTCTCGAGCTTGTCCCAGCATTCGGGGTGTCCGAGGGCTGAGATCCAGTAGTTGCCCTGGAGATCCTTACCGAGAATGGTGAACACATTGCGAGAAAGGATGCTGCGCGTTCGGGCCAGAGAGTGGTGATAAGCGATCTTTCCGGGAGGAGGGCGGTTGAGCACTTCCGTGACGGTGGCATTGGCGGCGGTCTTTTCTGGGTCGTTGCCAGTAGTGTGTCCATTGGTTTGAATATCGCCGTTGACCGTGACCGGTTCAGAAATGCGCGGTATCACAGCAGGAGAAAAGTCGATGCAGTCAAAGAACTTGCAACGCGCCCAGTTGGTAAAAATGATGAGCATACTGTTTGGATTTCCGTAGATCGGCTGAGAACTGCACCGGCCTCCAGCACGGAGACGGCGCATGAAAGCCATGATCTGAGAAGGCGTGGTTTGAGTCTGAATATCGTGGCGGAAGCAGCGAGCGACGTATCCGAGGGGAGCTTTGAGGACTTCGGCAGAGCTAAGGAGGGTCCAGGTTCCGAGGGCAAAGTTCTGAACGTACAGCTTTCCGGGGGCGAAGACAGACTTGAGACGGCCAGTGATATCCACAGCGTTGAGAACAGTAACAGGTCGGTTGGATCCACGAGCGAGGCAGACAAGGCGGGTCCACCATGCCGTGAGCACGTCACCTTCACTGACGAAAGGCGCCTCTTCAGTTCCTAGCCCCTTCTCGTCCATGGCGTGCAGGTCTGCCATGGCGCGAGCGCGAAGGCCGGCGACAAAGTCGGCCGGCAGGCAGAGGACTTTGGACTCGATTTCCGGACGACGATACATATCCCAGAGGAACCGTAAGCTGAACCTGAAGTGGCGGAAACCCTTGAGCTGTCGCCGGTCAAGCAAGTATGCCTCCTTTTCAGGATCAGTGTCCACGCCAACGTCGTCGAGAATGTCCTTGTGAGCACCGTGTATAACAGGGACTTCTGCCTCGCGACCGGCAAGGACTTGCGACCAGGCCTGCACCAAGGCTTGCATACCCGCGGCGCCAAACATGACGTGTGAAAAAAGGAGACCGACAAGGGTTGCATCGTTGAAGGAGACGACATGGAGAGCAATCTGAGGCTCATCGGAGCACATGAGGTCTTCGAGCGTCTTGGGAGCGTCTTGACGAGCGCCAAGGTTATAGAAGTTGATGACACCAGGCTGGATTGACGGGGTGGAGGTGGTAGTGGGGAGGTGCTTGGCAATGTTGTGCTCCTTGATGCTGAAGTCGTGCACATCGTGGGAAAATCGAATGGCAGGGCGAGCAGGTGTGAACTGCTTCGGGACATGAAGCTCAAGTTGGTTGTCGGGCTTGATGATTGCTCGGGTTAGCAAGACCCCTTTCCAGAGCGTTGTTCAAGTGCCGAATTCTACACACAAGGGGACACTTACTCTCATCCTCATGCGACCACCAAGCTTTCTCCAGTCGCCAATCTCGATCAAACGAGAAAGAGAAAGATTGAGCTTCTCTGCGTCGAGGACATCGTCGAAGCGAAGCGTCCAGTTCAGAAGCATCTCACGAAAAGGCTTCGTATCGTCAAAGAAGTGAACCGGGTAGACGTCGTCCGTAGCTACCGTTGGCAGCTGGGTACGCTTGGGCTTACGGCCGACGAAAGAACGCATGTAATCCATGATGATTAGAGAAGGAAGAAGATGAGCGGTGTCGTTGTTGGCTGCCGAGAGCTCTGACAAGACTTCCAGCCGCAGACCAAGACAAGACCAGGCAAAGGCGAATCAATCCAAACGTTGAACAGAAATCCAGATGACTGGCGTCACAGGCCTGCGAGCCAAGTTGTAGGACACCGGCTTATATGGCATAAGAGATGCCATCCGTCTTGGCCGGAATTTTTAAGCCCAAGTCCATGGCAGCAGCTTCCAAGGCGTCTCTGCATGTGTACGGAGGTTTCCCGTAGGTTTGAAGCAGGGTCTGAGCAGACCGTTGGTCAAATGGTTCATTGCGTTGTGCAGATGCTGCAGCACCGAGAAACAGGCTTTGTCGAGAGAGTGTGTGCGTTTCGTACAGAAGCCGAGCGAGATCGTGCCCCCTTGAAGTATAACACTTGCAGCCGTTCCACCTTCAAGGCTGGGCTATGTCAACTATTACCCCATCCGTTCTCTGCTTGGCGGGGGAGACCAAAGCTAGCGAAACTGTTGGCCCTAGCCTCTAAGCTTGTTATGATCTTGCATTTTGATGGGGATCCCTGTCTGTGGTTTGCATCGCGTGTTACGAAATAGGTTGACAAAGTGAACCAACCCCGGAAAGTAAGGTGAATAGAGAGACTCTGTTATCGCGGCCGAGGATGGATGCCCACAGTGGAGCATAGTAGCACGGAGCCGGCCGGAGTTGGCTATCGATGCATCCCGCATAGTTCCCCGCAGTTGGAACTAAAGGCAGATGGATTGCTTACCACTCCAATAAAAGGTAAATGGCACGCCGCGGGCGACCTTTCGTTGCGAGGTGGCTTTTTGAACCGACGAAACTCTGAGTGACAGCCACACAAGAGACAAGATGACAGGACAGCCATACAACCTCTGGGTGGGAGGCCAGGAGAAGCCTGGTCATGCAGAGCAGTTCGTGACCTTTTCTTCCCTTTCTTCACCTTTCGAAGCTTCCCAGTACCCCGCGCGAGGGGCTGCAGGGCGCTTATCTGTGCTCGAGCTCATGCTCATGCTCATGCTCATGCTTATGCTCATACTCACACTTGTGCTGATGCTCGACTCTCACACGCCAACAGGATCCCGGTCGAAGACCCCGCGACAGGTGAGATCTTTGCCAAGTAAGTTCTCAGCCCTCAGCCTCAACTTCGATGCCCCGTCCGCAATTATTTCCCACACGGGTGAGACTGACTGGCGTCCGAATGCGTGCAGCTGTCACGCAGCGTCCCTGGAAGACGTTGAAGAAACGATTCGTCTGGCGCACGAAACCTTCAAGGCCGGAACGTGGTCTAGAGCGCCCCGTCATGTTCGCGCCGATGTTCTCGACAAGACGGCTGAGCTGCTCACCGCAGAGTTGCCCTCGCTGATTCCTCTCGAGGTGCGCCAAACCGGACGCGCGATACGCGAAATGCGTGCCCAAGTGCCCACGTTGGTCAAGTGGTTTAAATACTATGCCGCCCTGCTGCGCACTGAAGAGCGTGCGGTACTGCCAACTGTGGGCAAGCTGCACAACTGGATTGACCGTGTGCCGCTGGGTGTTGTGGTGCAGATCACGCCTTTCAACCACCCGCTCCTGGTTGCTGTCAAGAAGATAGCGCCCGCCCTTGCAGCGGGAAATAGCGTTGTGGTGAAGCCGAGTGAACTGACACCGCTCACGACGCTGCTGTTGGGCAAGATCTTACAGAAAGCTGGTGTGCCCGACGGAGTGTTCCACGTGCTTCCTGGATACGGCGCAACAACTGGCAAGGCCCTCGTCGAACATCGGCTTGTTCGCAAAGTCGACGTCACTGGCGGCACTGTGGCTGGGAGAGCCATTGGCTCGATTGTCGGCGGCAATCTGGCGCGGTACACGGCGGAACTGGGAGGTAAAGCGCCGCTGATCGTCTTCGAACAGGCCGATGTGGATGTTGCAGTCAATGGCATCGCATTCGGGTCCTTCATTGCTAGCGGACAAACATGCGTCGCCAGTACCAGAATTCTCGTCCAGGAAGGGATCATGCAGTCAGTGTTGGAGAAGCTGAAAGCCAAGGCCGAATCCATTGTCCGGCGGATGGGCTCACCGAGCAATCAGGAATCCATGATGGGCCCACTGGTGTCGGCGAAGCAATTGTCAAACGTAGAGGCGCTTGTGAATGAAGCGCTTGCTGCAGAAGGCGCAGCCTTTACGGGCGGTCGTCGCATGTCTGGAACCAGCAGCCTGGATGGAATCGACTTTGCCAAGGGATACTACTTTGAACCGACAGTGCTGGTGTCTCGTGCCGAAGGCGACATCCTCAAGTCGCGCATCTGGCGGGAGGAAGCGTTTGGGCCGGTGGTTGTAGTGGCGCCGTTCAAGACGGAATCAGAGGCCATCGCACTCGCCAACGACAGTGAATTCGGGTTAGGAGCGGGCATCTGGACGCGGGACGTGGCGCAAGCGTTTCGAGTGTCTGAAGAAATCGACGCAGGCATCGTGTGGGTGAATACGCACCATCGAAACGATCCCAGCAGTCCGTGGGGTGGCGCAACGAGCGCGAGCGGTGTTGGCAGCGAGAACGGTATCGATGCATACCAGGCCTACACGACGACCAAGAGCACAATCATTAGCTATGCAAGCCCAGAGGAGGCGCTGGAGGCAGACGACTGGTTCCGTGAGGGCGCTGGTGACGTGCGATACGGATAGACGGACCCTCGATAAGTAGATCCTCAATAGACGAAGTGTCGCCCATGGTTCAATTGACCAATGCCAGCTATTGAGTTGCGAATAAGAGTGGGAGAGAGAGAGAGAACGAGAGAGAGAATGATGTTCCTCTCATGTTCGGGGATGAAGTGCTCGTTTCACAAGTCGAGAACCCGTCAGTGCGTGGTCGCTTGTCATGATCCCGCGGCATGCAGGCCGAAAATCCGTCATTTGCGTCTCGGACCGCAGGTGCAAGCGAATTGTTGGAACGAGTCAACGAAGCAGGTCTCGCTCGGATGGAATCCAACGTGGAGGATTGGAAACATATGATGTAAAAAGAGGAATCTGTTGTCGGTTGAGATATTTCTGAGAACTGGCAAAAGAGATGAGGTCCATCCAGGATTCGAACCTGGGCCTACGGAAGGTTCTGAGAATCAGAATCCGACGTCCTAACCAACTAGACTAATAGACCTGTTGTTGCACATTACGCGATGCCATCTCGTATATAAAGGCTGCGCTTCTGTGTCCAGCCAGCACTGTCTGGCGGCGGCTGGCGCTTTGCGAGCCTTGCATCGATGTTGTTGTGTCGCTTCTCCGAGAAGCCATCCATTGTGCGGCTCAAAGTTGCGGAAGGGACGGATGAGCCCCGAAATAAGGTGATCTTGATTGGGTGTCTTGGATTGGACCGAGTTTGACGCAAGGTGTCCAAAGTCTCGTCACAAAAGTCTGATGGTTGATGGGATCTTCCATGCCGTTACCCGTGCCGCTACCCACGGCCAGAAGCACCGCATCCAAACGGGGCGGTCGTAGAGAGTGATTGGCTCTTCTTCTTGATCTCGACATTGGCAAGCTTCGTCAACGGCCGTCCAAGTGTTGGTTCTGTGGCTGTTTCTGTCTCGTCGTAAGTAGTCATATCGTTCTGGAATGTCTGATGCTTGTTCGGCTGGTCCTGTAGATGGGAGAAGAGGAGAAGAAAGCTGCGTCCCAGTCCTTGCCTTCCAATAGTCTCCTCGTCCTTCCGCTTCTCCCTGGTTTAGCTTAGGTAAGGCAGTTGCTCTACACTTATCCGGTGCCTTCCTACCCGACCTCACTTAGATGCTCCGTACTTGCCTCGATAGGTAATTAGATTTCGCATGACATCATCCGAACGCCATCCACTCCATTGTCTTTTGCACCACCACTGTCGCGGCCGAAACAGCACATCGTCTTTCTGACGGGACCTACGGGCACTGGCAAGACGACGATAGCAAAGTATCTGACAGGTTCGCTACGCATGACCTTTATCGAAGGCGACGACGTCTGTGCCCCTCCTCCCTCCATCCTCCCTCAGATGAACCGCCAACTCTATGTCTGCCAACAAGCGCACTGACACTGACACATATTTCCGGCCTGCTCGACAGTACCACCCAAAGGAGAACGTAGAAAAGATGCACAGAGGCGAAGCTCTCACCGACGACGACCGCTGGGGCTGGCTCGACGCCCTCCGTGACGAGGCCCTTAAGGAACTGGAGCGGGACCACCAGGGTGTCATCGTCACCTGTTCCGCTCTCAAGCGCGCCTATCGTGACGTCCTACGCGGTGCGTCGCACCCGGAGAAGGACATGTTTGTCCATTTTGTCACACTGCACGCGCCCGAAGAGGTGCTCTTCGAGCGTGTCAAGAATAGGCATGGCCACTTTGCTGGATCCAACCTGGTGCACAGCCAATTCCAGAGCTTGGACCCGCCGCAGGCGGACGAGCCGGACGTCGTTGGCGTCGATGTGCAGCCGCCTGTGGACGAGGTGAAGAGGGATGCGCTGGAGAAGTTGAAGGGTCTGCTGAGTAGGTGAAGATGGTTGTCACTACATAACGAGTACAACGCAGGAAATCGAGCAGTCACTGGGAAGTTCTGATTTGTACATATACAGAACTTGAGAAGTTGATCGCCTCAAGAGCTAATTGACCTCATCCATAGAACCAGCCCAAGGACGAATGGCAAGAAGACTTGCGAATAACCTGGATCCAACCATTACTCCGTTTCCATACAGCAAATCCTCCTACTGGCCCGACGAACATGCAGCTAATTATCCGAAGCAAAAACGCACCCATCGGTTGCAAGTTCAATCAAGAAAGGGAGCGTTTTAACCTTGACAAGACCTTCAAGCGGCTTAGATGGGAGTGTTCAAGAGCCCAGTATAAGTCTGCTGGGATTGTTCTTGAACCTCTTGAACCTCCCGCAGCTCCCAGATCTCTCCAGGCTCATGCTCAAAAACGGGTGGCAAGCGATAGGAATGCGTCTCAGGCCGAACCGCAAGGTTGTCGATGTTCAAACGAGGCTGGAGCACAGGGCGAGGAGCCGGCGACCCGCCATACTCCGCCTCCCGCGCCGGAACGAGAGGACCGTGATACGCCAGCCCCGGCCGTGAAGATGGATTCCCGACGTGGTGGTGCTCGTCCTGGACGAGGTTGGGGAATGAGTCGTCGGCACGACGTTTGGGCAATGGTATCAAGGGACATCGAGCCTCTTGCTCGCGAAAGTAATTCTGGGCCTGCGAATACCGCAGGTTGACGTCGTGCGCGAACGGGGTGTGCTCGTCGATCCGACGGCGTGCCCAGGGAGGGCCAAAGTTGTAGTCGACTACGTGGAGGAGATCACGGGCTCGCAACGGAGCTCGCTCTGACGGGTGGAGGGAGTCCCATTTGAGGACGGGTGCTAGGCCGGGACGGAGGCGGGGGAGGTGGATTCCGTCGCTGGCGAGGGCGCTCTCGTGTCTGTGGTGCGAGGCTGATGTCGCTTCTGGGAAGAACAAGGTCCTGGGGCCTGTTGCCTCGTTGATATGGACCGGCGGCGGGGATCGGCCTCGAGCTACGAGGACGGTATCTTCTTCCTTAGGTTTGTCTTCCTCATATCGGCCATCCTCGTGATGGCCTGGTTGCTGGTACTCCCAGCCACTGGAGACGTATGATCGTGGCTGTGGATATATGATCTCGCCCTCGGCGGCGGGACGTGTAATGCGGTTCTCCATTGTCTTGGAAAGAATAGGTGATACTTGTGGTATTCGCTTATGAATAAGAAAGATCAAGGCAAGGGAAGGAGATGAGGAAGGAGGAAGAATCGATGTGATATCTGACTTGCTATCGACCCAACTAGGTCGTCAATATGTTTAAGTAGCAAATCTTTCCGCTATCGCCAAAGAGAAAAATGAATACAGAGCAACTGCTTAACCAAGGTCCATAAACGCTTAAATTCTTTTCACGGAAAAAGAGCGGAGACAGGAGGCTGTTCAAACAACCTGAACGGCTCTTCAAAATTTGGTTCCCTCGAGCAGGATCGTGAACCCACGTCTATCATGCAACATAGTCAGTTTTACAAAGTTTCTCTAGACGAAGCTTAGTCCAGCCCAGCCGTACACATGTCCGCCAGCCATGATACCAAAAAGAAAAGTCCTGGATTTGGACGGCATCAAATCACAGCACGTTCATGGATCAAACCTCCCATCCAGGTTGGGTACTTACCTACCTAGAACCTACTCCGCGATAGCCTCAGACAACCCACTTTCGGTTCCGGCAAGGTGCTCCAGTCCACAATCTATCTAGGTTTGAAATGGCAAGGTGTAAGAAGACCCAATCAATTTCCATCTCTGCCGTCCCGTCTTCGAGTGGGGAGGGGGATTAAGAGTCCTAGACATAGAAACGAGTCCAAAGGGGTTCGAAGCTCGAGACGTGTAGAATTTAAGCTTCACCCATCCATGGCTCAAATTCGATTCCCCAGAATATGTCCACGTGGACCTCCGTTAGTCTACAAGAGGCTTTTCTTGATGCTGCCCGGGCTTGGGCATAGGTGAAAAAGGTTATGTGAGTGACGGGCAGCTGTGTAACGTTATTCAACATAGAAACATGTAGGTAGCCGACGTCCGCCAAGGCTTTTTCTCCGTACATCACTACGAAGTACAGAAAACTGAATGGACAAGATTGTAGTCAACGTGGTATTATTAGTAGAGCAATCTATAAGCAAGCCTGGCTTCCGATGCCAATACGCCCCTGTCCCTTTTCATTATACATAATTACATACATACACGCCCGTCTTCCGAAACATATGCACATATGGAAGAGGCAGGCAAAGCTGACCGATCGCGATGGCGATCCAATTACAGCATCATGGCAGCGAACAAAGCCGCGACACCCGCAACGAAGAAGCTGCTCTGCAAAGTGGACGCGGCAGCAGGCGCCGGAGCGCTCGTTCGAGCGGGAGTGCCGCTAGTTGTGGAAGGGAGAGTCGTCTGAGCGTTGACAGATCCGGTGGGGGATCCAGAGGTGGAGACCAGTCTCGTCAGGGTCGATGACGTGCCATTAGCATGCGTGGTCGTGGTGTTGGCGGCGACAGTCAAGGACGCGACCGGGGCGCTGGTGGTGGGAGTCTGAATGACGGTGGTAGTGTTCTTAGCACTCTGTGTCGGGGCATCGGACTGCTGGGCCTTGTTCTTGTCGTCCTTGTCGCTGGACTTTTCCGGCTTGGGGCTGGCGACGTTGCCGACACTGCCAGGGCTGCCGCTCTTCTCGCCGGCGCCGATGATCTGGATACTCTGCCACTTGCCGTCGGAGCCCTTGGAGTACTCGTACTGCTTGGCACCAGCCTTGTCACCACCAGCATAGTCCCAAACCTTGAGGGAGCGGTAGTGACCGGCGAAGGGAGCCTGATCCCACTGAGCGAGACCACCAGCCCAGTCGATGGTGCCCTGGGCAGTGCCCTTTCCACCGACCCAGGTTCCGAGCTTCAGCTGCATGGGAGTTTGCGGGTAGTTGCCCTCGGCAGGGGTGGCGGTGCGGTAGACCTTTCCGTCAATGGAGAAGATGATGGACTCCTTGGTCCACTCAATGGTGTAGGTGTGGAAGCTGGTCATTGGGTTGAAGGGGACCTCGTAGTAGCGAGCGCGGGTGTAGTCGTTGACACCAAGGGCGTAGAAGTTGGTTTGAACGTGGGTTTGGTCAGCACCAACAAACTCCCAATCGATCTCGTCCAGGGCGTCAGACTGCAGGACAATGCTAGTGACGATGCCGCGACCGGGGGCGGCCTGCAGTTCAACTTCGACCTTGCCGAAGAAGAGGTAGTTCTTTGAGGTGAGGGTCGGAGCGTTGCTCTCCTCGAAGATGGTCATCTCGCAGCCCGTGTCGGCGGAGAATGACAGGACTTTGGGGTTGTACTTGATGCCGCCGTCGACGATGAAGAATGACTCGAGGTCGTTCATGTTCTTGGATGTGCGGAAGTCATAGCTGGCTTCGCCGCCGAAAGCGGTGTTGGCAGGGCATGCTGAAGATTGTGTTAGAATCGCCATTCACTTTTGGTGTAAGTGAGGGGAACATACCGTCGCCCTTGACGGGGTTGCAAGCGGAAAAGGTCTGGGCAGAAGCCAGGCCAGCAGCGGCCAGAGTCAAGGCTGCGTAGCGCATCATCTTGAGTTGTGATTATGGAAGAGATGTGAGGGGGAGGAGGGCGATGGCGAGGGTGAGACTGTGAGTGATTGTCGTTGAAGTCAAACTTGCTGCAGAAAGGGAGCGGGAGCAAGGGTAGATATCGACGTTGAGAAGTAAGGTGAGGTTGAGGTAACACGAGAGGAGTAAACAACCACGGACGGTGATCCGAGGAAGATGTCCCAAATATAGAAATTAAGGAAAGGCTAGAGGGATGGAAGCAAGGAACTAGTGCACTGGGCAGGTGGGAGGCCAAGGAAACAGAAAATGGTGAAAGGACGGCACCGGACGCTGTGTCTCTAAGTTTAGGTCGAAGCCGCCGCTTGGGAAACAGTAAACAGGAGGCTGGCGGGTTCTGGGCGACCGAAAGTGAAGAAAGTGAATCACGAATGTACAAAGTACCCTGATGTGGGGTGTCAGTGTAAGTGTAAGTGGGCGAGGATGAACACGAGCAGAGATGAAAGCAGGCGGGCAACGGTGAAGCCGGGCACCGAGGAGAGAGACACTCCCATCTCACCTCAGTCATTGGGAGAAGTAAGACCACTGGGCCTCAGAATTACAGTTGAGTAAGGTACTTCACAACCAAGACAGAGACGAGAGAGGCTGTGTTTCTTTCCTGCTGCATTAGGGCCAGTAAGCGTGAGATGACACGAAGAATCGCTGCTTAGTCTGCTTTTATTTCTGGGCGCCTTCCCTTTCGCTTGAACGAATCCGCGCTTGCCAGGCGCACCACCTTCCTCACCTATTGGCCATTTAGCGGGAAAGAGTGCAACAGATGGGAGGCTGGAGACCTTCCTAGTGATGAGCTAATGCAGGGTCCAAGTACCTTGGCTGCGAAAGGTGCGTGGAGAGATACATGCAGTGGTGTGCACCCTCGTCTTCTCCCCAGCCAGCTGGTTTGGCTTCAGGGACCCTCAGTGGCTGCCGCAAGCGGGGACTTTAACATCGATTACCTCAGCTTCCTCCCTCTTTCCCATCTTTGCACCTGCACCTTCCCTCCCTCAGTCAGTGAACCTGCCCAGAGTCGAGACGGATACGGAGTACGTACCGCGTTCTTGCCGTCCAGCTCGTGTCCGGTCGCGCCGTTGCTGCCACGCCAAACCCTCTGCATCCAGCTGGGGTTCCTGCCCATCTCGTGTTTGAATCATCAGATGGACGCCGTTTCCGTCTCCCACAGCCCTTGTCATGTTGTTTCCTCTCCAGCTCAACTCTAAAGTCTCCCAACCTCTTCATTCCTCGCAAACCACATCACCGGTTCGTCTCCTGACAGCTTCGACCAGCCAGCGGCGCGCCCATGACGCCGTCGCCACTCGACCGCAGACGTCCATCACCCCCTACAACATCCACAATGTCCCATTCCCAGCCCTCGCTCAATATCTTTCCCCCGTCAACGATGTCTTACGCTTAAACCGACATGGAAGTCTGAAGATGATCTTTACCCACGCACACAGGCACTCTCGGCAATCTTGAGCGCAAGCAAGCGAGGCCACTTTAATTTCCAGTCGACTAGCCACATTTGCAAGCAGCCACACAGCCCTGCATCTCAGGTACGCCAGCCGAGGCGCCAAGATGGTTGGCCGTCTCGTATCTTGGGAATAGGATGCGTCCGTTCGAGTACCATCAAATTTACCTGCGCATATGCTACAGGCGTCCAGTGAGTAGAACAACGACCGATTGCATCAAAGTCTCTAAAGACGCTTCACTTGGCTTCTCTGGGCCATCCTTATTCATTGTTTTTAATCTGCTTTTTGCATTTCTTTTGGATGTTCCGTCTTAGCGGGACTAAAGACTAACTAACACGGCGCAGCCTGCATCTTTTGTCCCCCTTTGCACGGCCTGAGAAAACACATTCTGCAACAATGGACTTGTCCCGTCGCCCCTTGCATCAATCTGGTCAATCCATCATAAGTCGTCTCGTAATTGGCGCCAAGCGGACCTGTCCCTCGACCATCCACCAGCACATCCTCTGCGTCTCTGTGTGTCCATGCCCTCCCGACGGTCTCGAATCCATGCGGTCCCCTTGGGAAGAAAATTTGGAATGGTAAGAAGTGAAAATTGTATAGACAAAACACCCAATCATGTCCTAGTCGCTGACGATCATCAGATCCGAAACAGAAACACTTGGATACGACACGCTAAAGAAATTCGAACGCTCTTGTCAACATCATCCCAAAGTTGCTCCGCTTAGCAGGTGTTGAGCATGGAGGTGAGGGCAGTCTTCTCGGCAGAGGTGACGGTGAGGGCCCAGTAGCTCTTGACCGCAACCCAGGAGCGGGCGTAGGTGCAGTAGAAGCTGGTCAGAGGGGGCTTCCACGAGTCGGGGCTCTTGTCGCTCTTGGACTGGTTGACCTCATCCGTGACAGCCCACAGCTGGGGGCGGGTGAGATCGTTGGCAAACGACTCACGCTTGGCAGTGGTCCACGATGCGGCACCAGACTGTCGTCCCATGTTAGCATGCACCTTTAATTCTAACATTGCGCACAGAGCAGACTTACGATCCAAGCGTTCTTCAAGGGAACCATGTGGTCAATGTCAACATCGCTAGCGGCGGTCCAGGTGGCACCGTCGTAAGGGCTCTTCCAGGTACCGCTGGTCGCGGAGCAGGCAGAGTTGACAACGACGTTGGTGCCATCACGCTGGAGCACAGTCTCGCGGGTGTTGCAGGTGCCGGAGATGGTGTCCCAGGTGGGGAACAGGTCACGGTCGTAGGTGCCGGTGTTGGTCCAGGCGGCAACGGTCAGAGCAGCGAGCTGGGTCTTGGCCGAGGCGGCGGTGGGGATGCCAAGCTGTATGCAAAATGTCAGAAACGGCTTCGGCAACGGCCAGTCACAACAAAATTCGGACTTACGGGAGTGGGCATCGGCAGGGGCTCGGCGACGGGGTTCGGGGCCGGGACGGGAGAGGCGACGGCCGCGCCGGCGATCATGAACAAAGCAGCAGTGACCTTCATGGTGACGGTGGCGAAAGGGCGGATGGATGAGACCGGGTGAGAAGACAGGACTGGGATGGAGGCTGGAGTGATGTGGTGAACGGGTGGCTTGGCACTGACGATGAAGCAGAAACAACAACCTGAGAGCGGGAGATCTGCCGTGATTTATATCTTCCGTCGACGTCCTTGCGGTTTATCTCGTTTGTCGTCAAAAGGACTTCCTCGTCGGCGGGTCGCGAGAGTTCCCAAGTCTGCGTTTCCCTCGCTTGTACAACGTCGAACCCCACCTTCATGTCGTTTGCAGCTCCGTCGAGCCAGTCACCACGTCGTCCGACCCCACGATTGTCTACCTGATGTCTTAATCTCCAGCCTGACCCTCCAGGAACCCGCCGACGGTGCGGCATTGAGTCGATGAAACGGCGCGCTGTTCTGAAAAGGGGCACTCTGTCCGGCCACAGTACGACCCAAAGCGACCGTCTCATAGGGCTTTCGCAGGGGGGACCACAGGGTTCTGTGGGCGAGCTGACAGCTCCGTGTGCCTTTATCTCTCGTGTTATTGGCGGGGTAATCTAAACGTTTGGTCAACTTCCCGGTCTCTGAGTGCCGATGCACGGCGCGCTACGGCTCCCGCTCTCTCGTCAACCTTAAGCCTGGTCCATCCCAAGTTTCCCAACCTTAACGCCAAGCTCACGAGAGTCGAGGACCAGCCACTCACGTCTCCCGGCACCGGCACGTTATCTTATCGGTCCCTGTCAATCACCTGCGAAAAGCGACATGGCTTGGCTGCGAAATCCTGGTCGTTCTGTCAATCTGTCTTCCATCTTGGTCCTGTCCGCTGCACGTCAACCCCTCCATGTCCCGGCTCCTTCAACAATAGCGCACGGGGTCTTTCACGAACCTTCCTGTTTGGGGGCCAGCTGCCGATGATGCGTGGTCAAGACTTCATGAGGAAGCCTGCCCTTGGAGGTGACGCTCGTGATAGCAACCTCTCAGGGTCTCGAGAATCGAAACGAGGCAACCCACGGGCTGCAGGCTCGCAGACGTGCAGCACATAAACAACGAAGCCTAATGTCTCACGCCAGACGAATAGAGGCAGGTCGACGGGAGGGTAGATCCGGATCACCACTCGACACCGCAACGCCGCAAACCTGGAGAAGCCATCTCGACCGCTGGTTGGACTACATTTACGACAGCCAAGCAGGCCTGCGCAAGCGCTGATAGCGATCGTCATCCCAAAGCGGTGTACAACATGGGCTCGGATTCGCTGCTTGGCCATTAAACATAGTTTCCCGCCATACCTCGAAGTAGCGTTGCCCGTCCCCATAGGCTGGCGTTCTCAGAATCCCATTACTCGTGCGAGGCGGACCTCCCCAGGATGGCAAGACGCAAAAGAGCCCACATCCCGACCTCCGATCGGACCTTGCATCTGAATAAGCTTAAGCGGCACCGAGTTGCAACTTCACACACACGCCATTCTTTATCATGGAGAATATCTCGGCCGACTGCTATCCTCCGCCTAGCCTCTGTGTCTTATCGACAACCTGACTGTTTGATTGTCTCTCAGAAGTCAAATCCGCCTTCACCCATACCTGTACATCCGGCCTTTCCGCCAAACCAGGCACTCTGTCGCCGTCACTTGGATATCAGTCAAGATTCAGGGCAACTTCAAGCCTCGGCAGCGATAAGAAGATTGCAGGGGAGGGAGATATCCCGCGGAACGTAATAAGCTTGACCAAACGAAGAAGGACCACTCACCCCGACACACCCTGCCGAGCACATGCCCAGCAGCTCGGAGCCGCAGCCAGTAGCTCCTCCACACGTTCCCGTTGCGCAGCTGCCTACAGCTCCGGGGCCCATGTTCACGAAGCCTGGCCCAGCGGGATACAGGGTGCTCGTCGTCACGGCGGCCACGACCGATGCCCAAGGTCCGTCCACGGCGATATCTTTCCCCCAGAATGACGTCTTATCTTCACCGCGAGGTCCCATGCGCTTGCCAGAGTCCACCTTGAAAGTCTCGCTTGCCCTCTTGCGCGCCTTGGAATGCGCTTCTTCCAGTCTATTCCTGAACCCAGAACGCAATGGACGTGTCGCTGTCCGCTGCGCTGTCGTCTCGTTGGTGTGCACCGCCGGATGCGACGAGATATGCGCAGACTCGGCGGCTGGCGGCATGGGCATATTGTTGGCCTTGGAGGCTGCATGCCATGCTTCGAGAACTAAGGTACATGTACGCTCAGCAGGGGTTTGGTGAGTAAGTGTGGCTGATTCTAAAAGTAACACAGGCACACATGGGGGCGCGGGGAAGTGTAGTGGTTGCAAGATGCCTTACGCTTTTCCTCCTTGCCTATTCCGAACATCTTGGTCGTGGGCAAGGCCATCACCCTGACGGCTACAGATAACACATCTGCAGTCAGTAATCACGGCCAATTTCATTGTAGCTATCACCATCGGAGTGCGCCGAGCAGCGAGAACATGCGATATCACGACTTCCCCCTGGGGCTGGAGAGATCAAGATGACAGTGCTCTGGGGTGGTGGTACTGATAGGGACACTCACTTTCGCAGTACCAGCATTTGCACTCCGAGTAGATCTCGCCGTACTTTTCCTGGTATGTCTTACTTGTCCACTCAAAGGCTGTGCTTAGTCGATCCTCGTCAACTTTGTCATTGTGATCTACAAAGGCCCCCGTCTTTGCGAGTGTGAAGACAAAATAGGACTGGGGAGAGAGCTGGTGCGTGTGCCACGCGAGGTCGACGTCAAGTGTCGGGACGGCAACTTTGTCCTCTGTGGACGAGGCAATAGCGATGATCTCGACGAATCGGGCGTACTTTTCTAAAAGTTTTCCCATGATATCCCGCGCTGTAGGATAGTGCAACCAGTTGAGCTGCCAAGATCAGTCACCTGGCCAGCTCAGTATGTGAAGAGAGGAAGCCCTCACTTTGCACATCTTTTCAGTAAAGGTTGCTTGGCGCATCACACATCCTACGAGGTCAATGGAGAAAGGCGACGAGTTCTCCCAGTAACGCGACATCATCTTTCTCGTCTGCCGTTTTGCGTCTAGACTCAGACGGAAGGCCGTCACATTTTCTTGGCCGGGCCGGCTCATCACCTCACGTAAGTTCTTGGGATCTGCAAATTTACCTGTAAAGCTCTCTTCCATGGCATCTCGCGCGGCCATAATGCTCGGGGCAGTTTTGTTCCTGGGCTTGAACATCTCGAGGATGTGTTCCGAGAGCCCGCGACGGGCCAGGCGGGCGGGGAAGAGCCGGTCTGGGCATTCCCCTGACATATCGTCTGAGCCGTATTGTAAAGGGTTGGGTAGACCTGTATCGAGGTCGAGGGTTGTTCCCGGCATGGCGTGGTTGGATTGTATCGAAGCCTGGATGTCGTCGCGAAGTTTTGCTGCCCGGAGAGATTCGTGGGTCATCATGAGTCCGCACGAGGGGCAGGCGTGGGCTAGTCGCCCGTCGGCGAGGCCTTGGCCTACGATGTCGAGTTGTCTTGGGAAGTATTGTCAGATATCTGGCATCCATAATAGCGGGATGCTAGAGCTACTAGGTAGAAAAGTCTGGAGTGGACTGCTGAAAGGAACAGAACTCACTTTGCACTTGAATCGCCCCGCGACACTCCACACGTCGTCCACGGGATGGAAGCCAAGGTAGAACACGCAGGGCACGGTACATCTTTGGCGTCAGGATCGTCTTCGTTGTACCAGGCGAGGTTCGTGTCCGCTTCCCAATGTGCTTTGCACGCGTCCGAGACGACGTATTCAAAACTTTGGCTGATGATGGCAGCGTTGACAATGGACCAGGGGATTCCTGCTGCCCAGAGGGAGCTGTGACCGTAGCGGAGGCAGTCCTTTGAGCATGTCAGTATTTGGACGATGGTTGCGATAGCGACAAGGGGATCTATTGACCTCAAGGTAGAGTCTCGGGTTGAGCATATGCGCGTGCCAGACGAGTAGCACATCTAGAGGTGGCAGCATCTCCTCGCGCCAAACCATCGGCTTCGACTCGGGGAACCCTTCATACCGGGCCCGGCTCCGATGCTGTCTGCTCTCCCCAGTCTCATGCTCGGCTTCGTCTTGGCCCTTGCTTTGACACTCGGCTGGATCTCCTCCATTAGACGAGGATAACGACTGACTAGGTTTGGACCCGATGACTAGCATGTCGCTCTCGAGGAGCATGTCTGGGCCGAAACTCCGCCACCATGCTGCGTAGCGGTCTACCGCGCGGCTGAGGTAGATTGCCCACCTCTTTTCGCGGAGTCTGATCAAGATATCCAGGTCGAGTTCAGGTTTGATTCCAGTGTCCGGATCCATTGGTGCTCTCTTGGTGGTCTTGTGGTTGTGTTCTTCGCTCTTCGTGCCGCTGCTGTCACCATCGCAATTCCGTGTTTCGGTGTGTTTCATGGGAGTAATGGTGGTACCGGCCCGCCCATCCCAAATATCCCACAGACCATCGCGGTACCCTGTTTCCGTCTTGAGGCGGTTGAAGGCTGTTAAGAGGCGAAGATGCGCTAGACATGCGTCTTGGGTCGGGAAGGATGATGGAATCGGGGTTTCAGGCGGGAGGGCAAGATTGATACCCATGGCGATGCCGGCTGGGACGGAAAGATCCGGATCGGAGAGCGCGGTACTGTGGGACAAGGGAGGGGCCGAGGCGGCGTGTAGAGCGGATCCCGGGGTTGCGGCGATTCCGGATGCGGAAGCGGATGTGGAGCCTTGGCCGTCTTCCGGAGGAGGAGGAGCCCGTTTGCTCCCTCCCTTTCTTTTCCACATTACGCAATGATAGGACTCTTCCCTGCCTTATACGGGTTTATTAATTCGAGTCGAATGAGTCGGGTCCGTTTTTATAGTTTCTTTCTTCAAGAGAGACGTCAGCCTGCCGATTGCTGCGATGTGGAAACTTTCATATGCGGCTGTGCTTGACCGTGTCGGTGAGTGAGTGGTATCGAGGGACGGTAAAGCGGTGTGCGTTCCTCAACCCCGCGGATCGTCGGTCCCTGTCCGGGGGCGCTAAAGTCTTGCTTTCCTTGCGAATAGGCAGTTCCGAATTGGATACTTTGGGGTCGGGGGGTTTTTAGTTCGCAATTACCCTCTACTTCAAACCGGATGTTGCGCCGCGTCCCTCGTTGCGGTTGCGCGTGCCTTGCGTACCGCCAGGTAGGTCTTGCGGGAGGGTGAAGTTGGAGTCAGAGAGGGTAGAGGCGATCGAGATTCTCCCGCTGCGTGACGTCGAAACTCTGATCGAGATGTCCCAGACGCCGTGTACGCAGTACGAAGAAAATCAGATTGCGGCGGTGACTTGGAGTAGTTTATGAAATATCCATGATTCATCTCCACAGCATACATGCATGTTCTATTGTCGATCCGTGATAAAGAGCCGTTCGGTCGGATCTCGCTCGACAGGTGTGTGTGGTGTGTGGTTTGGTGTGTTGGCTCCAATGACGGGCACTGGTTGGGTGTGCATCAGACCCCGCAGGTAGGATTTGTCGCGGGGGAGGATGCCAGTCCGGAAGGATTCAAATGTTTGGAGCATGGTGACGTTGGAAGCGGGTTCAGTTTGCCGTGTGAACGAGCCATAGTGTGTGATGGGCATTTGCAATGCTTGGCGGTGAGGCGTTATCATTGGACTATGAAAGTCACGTTAGAATTTGGGACATGCAATCAAGATGTTCTTGGTTATATTGAATTGATTCTGGTATATTGCAGTAAATAACATAATGTGGGCGGTATTCTTCGCTTCCGATGCCTCAACGCCGTGTCATGCAAATTCATTAGATGTAAAGATTAGATCCGACGACCCCTCATGTTCGCCAACCATGTTGTAGCTGTATCATGATCGACTTGGTTGGGAATCATATTCCTCCACACATTAGACTCTCTCCTGGTGAGAGGTCCCGTCGACTGCGCTCTTGGGCTGCAGGCCTTCTCCCTTCTCACTCTGCACGCCACCGTCGCTGACGCTGGCATCAAGGTCTGTTCCAGCCTTCTGGCGGATGCGGTGCATCTCCTCAGCAGAGGGAGGTACCCATTGGGTGCTCTTCCACGGCTTGACGCCCTCCAAGTACATGGTGTCAATTTCCTCCAAAGTGCGTCCCTGACCCTCGATGACGAAGAAGTAGACAATGAAGCCAGCAACCAGGTTGCATCCGGCAAAGACGTAACCGTATCGGAAGTCAATGGCGCCAGTAATGAAGGGGGAGAAGAAGCCGATGAAGAAGTTCCAGATCCAGTTGCTGGCGGTGGAGAGGGACATGGCCTTGGCGCGGTATCTCGAGGGGAAGAGTTCGGCTTGGATGGTCCAGATCTTGAAGAATTTAGCACACGATTGAGGAGAGAATGGTGCGGACGCTTGGTGACTTACCATAGGTCCCCAGGTGGTAGCAAAACCCAGAATGAAGAGAGAAGCGAAAACGATGAGCACGATGCCGGGGCCGACAGTATTTTGAGGGTTCTCGCGATCCAAGCTGAAGTGACCGACGGAGGCAAAGATCAAGAAGCAGATAAACATCCAGCCGGAGCCAACCATAAGCGACTTGCGTCTGCCATAGTGTTCAACAATGTAAAGACCGATAAAGGTGGTTCCAAAGTTGATAGCATTCAGGATGATCTGGGTGATGAAGGAGTTAATGTTGACAGACGAAAAGATGGTGGTTCCTGGAGGCAAATTAGGCTCCATAATTTAGGGAAACGACATGGGATAAGAGGACTCACCGTAGTAAAAGAAGTAATTGGCACCGGTGAGTTGCTGGAGCATTTGCAGTCCACAACCCAAGGCAATACGCTGGGCCATTTTCGGGGCCTTGAACATGCCAGAGAACTCTTGGACGGCATTGCCCTTGATCTGCGATTCGGCCCGAAGCTTGCTCCCAATCTCCTCGAGTTGGATGTGGATGCTGTAGTGGTTCTCGGGAGCGCCGTAAACTCGGCAAAGGGTGTTCTTGGCACGCTCAATGTTGCCCATGCGGTAGTCATAACGGGGAGTTTCGGGGAAGGCAAGAATGCCAACGCCGAGGATGATGGTCCAGAGCCAACCAAGACCAATGACGATGCGCCAAGAGCCTGAACTGTTTTCGAGATGCGTGACAGTGCCATAGTTGCTATATCTCTGTTAGTTGTCTCTCTTAGGAATGCTGCGTTGGCTGTGCACTTACAAGCACGCGGCGAGGAAAATGCCGAGAGTGATAAAAAGCTGGTAGGCACAAACGAGAGCACCGCGAATCCATGGCGGTGCGGTCTCGGCCTGGAACATGGGAACAATGAGACTGAGAGCACCGACACCGAAGCCAGCGACCAAGCGACCAACCATGATTTGTTCCCATGCTCTTTCAGCGGCAATTTGGATGACGAAACCGATGGAAGTGATGAGGCACCAGAAAGAAATGGAGTACCGGCGACCAAACTTGTCGGCGATGGGGGCGGCGCACAAGGCACCGATGAGGGTACCGATGGAGAGGAGACCGACGATCAGACCGGAGCGGACGTTGCTGAACTTGATGGAGCCGTCGGCCTTGTGCTCGCCGAACCGGTCGAGGAAGTCGGGCATCTCCAGGAATCCGGAGATCTGACCCGTGTCATAGCCAAAGACCATGCCACCCATGGAGATGAGGATACCCATGGCCCATGATCGCCCCGAAATACGCTTCAGCGGGGAGTAGTCGAGATGGGCGAGATCCTGACGGGCATCGCTTGCCTTCTCAGAGGCAGGATTGTACTTGTCGAACTCAATCGTCGAGAACCCCATGTTGGGCGACGATTTGTGTGGTGTTGTGGGTAGTGATGTTAGGTGAAGATGATGAAGAGATGTGCCAATGATGGTTCGTCCGAGACAGAAAGGAGCGTGTGTGAGGAGGACATGGCGGGCAGTATTATATGAATGTTTCGTCGATCGACAGACGAGACGAGGATTGAGAGCCGCTCGCAAGCGCAGTACGCTTATGCTGCTGAATGGGTGGGCAGAGTTGGGGGCGTCCAGTCTCAGTCGGCTAGGGGCGTGACGTCAAGAGAGGACCGAGGCCTTGGAGTCAGTCAATGTGCGAGGGAGACCACACTCCAGAGAGAGTGCCCGATGACTTGGGATGGACGGCGGTGCCACCGTATGCCACCGAGGTGTTGCCGTCCGGGGCCCGGGGTCTCCAGGTTGAAGGAATCGGCCCGTTCCCCATCTTTTTCTAGTGTCAGGCAAAGAGAAGAGACCTCAGAGACGAGAAGGAAGCCGAGGGGACGAAGATGCAGATTTGGTGGATCTCATTGGGTGTGTGGGCGCGAACTATGGAGGCCTGGTCCAATACTTCTGTGTAGTGTCAGTGTATTACACCAGATTACCAATGCAGCTCTGGGGATGAGAATCATGGGATTCTTGGGAATTGTGGAAACAGACCAGGCAAAGAAAGTTACAGCGTTGGCCGGGGATAACATGGTCTGTCGATTGTTCCCTGGCACGGCGTGGAAGAAAATCGTGAGATTGAGCAACGGCTGGATGACGTTGGTGGACGAGGTGCGTTTTGTGGGAAGCCCAGGGGGGCGTGAGATGATGTAAAGATGCCGGATCCGCTCAAGGCCGTTTTACAGTGCAAAGTATCTTTTGCGCATTAACTTGGTGCGCGGTACCACAGAAAGCCGTTTTTGTACAAGTATAGGTACCGGTACACTAAGAGAAGGGTGCAGGGTGTGCCGGAGGAACCGGGGCCGGGGTACACTACACGAGCAGGTGGTCAAGTTCTCTGGAGATTCTTTCACGGCATATTCGGATTGCGGACTTGGGATTTGAGAAGTGAGCAACTTTGTGTTTGATAAACTGCGGATGAACATATGGTTAACGACAGACTTCTTTGATATGGAGCTTGGTGAAATGTCGTGGTGAGGTGAGCAACTCACAACACGCAATACACGCGACTCTTCTCTTCTGTCCGAATGTTCCTTCTCATCCAATTGAGGTACACAGTACACAAGTAGAAAGAGGGGCGATGAAATGAGGCCATCGTGATATGATACGGAATGTATCCGGCCAGCGAATCTTGTGTGGAAAGATACATTAGGTGAGTCCCTGGACAGACGACGGAATGCTGCCGCGGCAGAGGGACGGCAGGCGCTGCCGGAATTGCTGCCCACGTCACTGCCAACTGCGCACCAGTGAGAAGGCACGATGACAAGCGGGACGACACGAAATGCAGTCGCGTTGCCAATCATCGCCAAGCTGCTTCCCGACCGGGTGGATCGGATCTCGTGCCAAGGGGCCAGTCATCCCAGGCAGGTTCTCAAGGCAGGTCCCGATCGCTCCCTTCTTGCCGAATGCACATGGTCCCTTTGGCCCTTCTTTCCCTGGCAACTCGAACCCGAAATGGTTTACTGCGTAATTACTGCTCGCCAAGTGAAGGCACAAATGGAAGCCATGGAAGGGCAGGAGAGCCGCTTCCTCAAGTCTCGGTAACTGTCTTGGATGATGAGAGACACAGCCAAACAAGCTCTGCCGAACGGGGGCCCAAGAAATCTTGATTGAACCACAGCACTTGCCTCAATCCCCAACCCCTGCCTCACATCCTCCTAAGTTCCTTCCTCATGAAAACCAGTAATACGTATCAATTCAATTCAGCCCCGCCAACACCAAACATCAGATGACGTCGTTATTCAAAACACACGGAAAGAGGAAAAAAGAATGGAAGGAATCCAGAGATGTTGGAAAAAGATATCGCCGTGACACCTTCACGGCCCATCTCCGGCTTTCCGTTCTTTAGAGCCGTCGTTGCTCTCTTTCGGCCCTTTTCTCCCCTCAACCTCCAGATGTCTCCAGAGTCTCCAGCAAAGCCCCAAATATTCTCCAGAAATCTCCAGTCTTTTGCCCTTTCTGCTGCGTGCGCAGCGTGTCACGGTCTCTCTTTTCTATCCCCAGCTCCAGAAAACTCAGAGTCTCTTGCCTTATTCTACAGGTCTAACCGGTCTGTCGGTCGCCGTCCGAGGGAGAACCGACGCCAATTCTCCCCATCCTCCATCCCACCCACCCGAACCACGCAACCTACGCCATCTTCCCCTCGGGGCTCCCAGATCTGTGGTGTTCTTTTCTCTCTTCAATGGATCATTTGGGGCCCCTTCCGGGGAACGAGATGCGAATCAAAGGGGCCTCGCACCGTCCCCATTGTTTCGGCCTCCGCCACGACGCCGTCGCCCCCAACGGCCAACCACATCACCATCGAGCCCCGTCTTCCCCCGGACACCTTTCCGAGTCTCGACTTTTCTTTGATTTCTCCGGTATCGTAAGAGGGGTCGTAAGACGAGGTCATGAGGCTCTCATGGGGTTCGGCGATTCCTAAGAAGAAAAGTATCGTGCCTCGGCTTATTCGTCTCCACAGTTATTTTCGTCAGTCACGCACTCACCAGAACCACCACGGAACATACTTCCCAGCACTGTTAAGTTCGCGACATATCGACGACACCTAATCTCCACTGTTATCACGCGTCACTTCTTTCCAGAGAACAAACAGCTTTCCAGCCTGTACGAGAAAAAACTGGATCTCGACTGGGAATCAAAACTCGACAATCAGGGGACGATCCCTCCGCCCTAAGTGACTGATTTTCGGATCAGCCACGTGCCTAGCCCCAACATTCGCCATTCAGTTGCGCCAGTTCATCTCCATTACGATCCATCCAACTGTTACAGCGATACACACATTTTTTTGATAATCGGCGCCGTCCACTTTTCTCGGTCGCACTGCGGTATCTCTCTGCATTGCTATGCGCACCTATTATACGGATCTATTATTGCACCTCACGATGGTCTGCACGGCTCCGGCTTCTCCGTAAACCCCCCAGGCGTTACTCTGTCACTGAACTGCCAGGGCGTCCTTGGTTATGGTCGCGGGAACGCTGGGCCCGCCGTGCTTCCTCCCGCAATAATCATTCTTCCCGTTTCAGCTTCCGAGCTCCCATGGCTCTCCCTGCGGTCCCGACCAGTCCCGACGATCCCCGATAAAATTTCAATGTCGCCGACATAGCACATCGGCACCTTCAGACGCGTCCAAATTGCAGACCCAAGCGTTACGTGATCAAAGCTGAACGGACCGAATGCTGTTATGCGACCTACCACGTGGACTGTAAGCCATTGACCCCCGTCGGCTTATCAGCCAAAGTGGTGATCCGAAAGCCGTGTCGCAGCCCTTCCTGTGGGTTGTGGACGTTGTAGTCCGAGATGGCAGTGTGCGCCGTCACTCTGTTATCCCAGAGAGCGACAGTTCCCTCTTCCCACTTGACGCGGACTTGGAAGTCCTGGCCGTTGTTGATATGCTGTTTCTTTTTGTCAATAGGGAACTGAAACCCGAATGCTGGTATCACAAACCTTGAACAGGAGTTTCAGCAGCGCATCTGGTTCCTCATCTCGAAGGCCGACAATCCTCTTTGTGAAGCCTGGATTGATGAACAGCGCCTTTTGGCCAGTTGCCTGCGACATGGAAGACATTAGTGGAACGGACTTAATCGCGAGCTACAATTTATGGCGACATTACATACGGGATGAATCCGAACAATGGGATGCTCCGACTTGACCGGCTCCCTCCGCACAAATTTGCCGTCTCGACGACCGTTGTCAGCTTGGGGAAAGCCGCTGTGTTCTGCTCTTAACCCCTCGAGAAGAGCTTGTATCGGCCTCGACAATCGCGTATACGCCGCCGTCTGAGAAACCCACGCCGTGTCGCCGCCCGTCTCAGGTACAGAGAGAAGTGTAAGGATCGTGAGGCCCGGTGATTGGTGCTCATACGACACGTCTGAGAGGTACCCGATGGTCGAGAGTTTGTTGCTCTTGCTCCGGTTGCGATACTCATTGTCCGGACCCAGGTAGATGTTGTGCAGCTCGAGATGGTCCTTGACATGCGCGCCGACGGGCTGGAAACTTGTCAGCAAACTCTTTGCCGAAATGGCAGAGTGAGATGGCCACGAACGTGGATGTGGAGAGGACCAAAGTATTTCCCGAATTTCTTTTGCTTCTCGATGCTGATGTCCTTGAAGTCTTGGTCTCGGAACACGACGACGCCGCGCTCCGCGATGAGAAGTGCAAGCTCGTCTCTCTGTCTGTCGTTCAGCTGAGATAGTTGCAAGCCTCGAATCTCGGTGCCAATGACTGGTGTCAGCTTCGTGGCCTTGATCTCTTTGTTGTCCCTCGGAAGGAGATTTAGCTTCTCCTTGTTCGCTACGAGACCGCGGTCGTTGAACTCGAATGGCTGTAGCGGGGGAAAGGATGTCTTTTCGTCGTATACCGGCAAGTATTGGGCGTATTTGTACTAATGTCATTGTCAATCTTGTTACCTTGATACAAATCAAGTGATGTATTAATGCCATACCTGATCGTGGATCTTATCATCGTATGCCAAGGTCAGCTTGACGGGTGCAGTCTCAGCGTGAGTTTCGGTTGTAGTGGTTGTAGACATTGTAAGTGATGGTTCTTTTTTCTTTCTTGCTTCTGGGTAATCAAATAGACAAGTTCCATCAAATTTTCAATCTGTCGCGTGTCATGGCTGGTTCATTGGGCCTGCTTTAATATGGTATGAACCGAGTCTGGTATTCTAAGAGTCAATCGCGTCAATCGACGTGATATGGCGATTACTGAAGCCATTCATCCTTTGGCTCGCGCCATTGCGACTTGCATGCGGGGAAAGCAAGATAAAAGCATCACTGTGCAGTAACACCATTTGACTGGACGCGAGATCCGGAGGGGGTTCGGATGTGAAGCTTGCGTTCATCGGCATATTCCAACACCACAGTCACTGGGACCTACACTGCCCAACGAGGACGAATCAAATGGTCTCGCCCTAGCTGTACCGCTGCTATGTATTGCTAGCAGTGACACTGGCTTCGTCCTGTTGATCCATCGGCATTAGTCAACGTGGTTTACGTGATTTGTGAAGAGGATGGCATCAAGTCCGATAGTGTTCCGATGCCGAAGATGACGCGGGACCGCTTCGGCGAGGGTGGGGTGCCCCGCACCGGCTCCGGAAAACGTGTGACTATACTGGGAGAGAAACTTAGGCTTCGTATGTCATCCCAGACAGGAAACAGTCCCTGGAAATGGAATTGGAATCGCCAGCGAATCCTGTCCAGATAAGGCACTCTGAGGAGTCGCAATTCTGGGTCGATCCTATTTTTGGGTTATTGAAGTGCTTAGTTCTTCGGCGCCAACACTGTGGCACATTCGGAGTATCGGAAGGCCACAACGTAGTTTCCAATTATTTGCTTTCTTGTGCTCTTGTCGCCGGTATATAGTAATGGTTTCCTAGCAACGACCTACAATGTTCGCAATATGATAGAACCATCACTTCCTCGGATGAGAATGGGCAAATCTACGCCGACAACCCCAATTCTTCATAAAATGGCTCCATACGGACCTCACGACCAAGAAACTCCAACAAGGTCGTCATCTCGGGCTGGCCGCCCCCCTTCTCCAGCACGCCGTACCTATACTTGCGCCCTGCTTCCCCGCTCATGGGGTCCGCCTCGAAAATGGTTGAGAAAATATCTTGCGCGTAGACTTTTGAGCTGTTCGTCGCAAACACAAGTTCGGTTAGTGAAGACTTTCTTTCATGGCCACCTAAGCCAACGGGAGGAAGTCTCCCAAGACCGGGAAAAGAGGGGGAAGAGAAAGTGTAGACTCACAAAAAGTACCCGTAGAACCCGGCATCGTACTCGTCCATCAGGTGTCCGATGTTAGTATACCCGTGTCCCCAGTTGGCATCGTCGCCTGGCAGAAGAGGCGGATCGTCCGTCGGGACGATCTCCCGTCGGAGGCTGTTCCATAGCGTCGTAAAGTCCACGGCGGCTTCTCCCTCGACGGCACCGGCGGCAGCGCTGGCAGTTGGATCCTCCCGCGTGATGGTCGACGCGGGCAACTGATGCACAGCCATATCGAAAACGCTAATAAAAAGCTGCTGCAGCGTTCCCAGCCCCTGACCGACGTGCTTCGCGGCAACGAGGCCCTCAACGACGGACTCTGGGATTCGTTCCGGCGGCTGGGTCGATCCCTCCTCTGCTTCTCCTTGCACTCCCCTGATAACCTGCTTCTCCTGCCAGTCCAGCAGACACTCCTTAGATAGATACGAGTAATGTCGGCCCAGCCCGCGTAGCTGCTCCGCGCTCCAGCACCAATTCTCGAGCATTTGAGACGGCGCCTCGCCGAAGTCGACTACGGTGCCCATGGGCCCGTGGAAGCGCGCGAAGGAGGTGCGGGAGACGAGGTCGTGGATTGCGTGGCCTAGTTCGTGGAAGAGGGTTACGACGTCGGCGTGGCGGAGGAGGGTTGGGGAGGATGGAGAGGAGGGAGGGGGGAAGGAGCAGAGGAGGGCTGTGGAGGGGTATGTGCGGGTTTGGTCCGGGTTTGTGAAGCCCTGGGAGATCGTTAGCCTTGGGTAGATGTAGTAGAGAAAGAGAGAGAAATGTGATGATCTCTGTGGGGTGGGGAAAGGAGAGGACTTACGGGTACGAGACTGAAGTTGGCAGGGTTCCCGTATTTCCCATCTCGATGATAGAGGTCAAGGTAGAGATACCCCAGAAGCCCGCCCCCTTCATCAGCAGAGTCCCACGCGGAGAATAGCCGCACATCTTCATGCCAGACGATATCCTTCCCCTTCCCTGTGCTCGACAAGGCATCCCTCGCCTCTCTGCCAGCAATTTCGAAAAACTCCATCCCAAACAACCTCTTAAAGATACCCAGCATGCCCTCCACAGTTTGCTCTAACGGGAAGTACTCTGAAATACGCTCCTGGTCAACTGCATACCCCTCCTTAAGCAACTGATTCGTGTAGTACGCCGTGTCCCACGTATACAATTTCCCATCATAAATCTCGCCCCTCTCCTCCTCGACATCATGCCTCTTCAGCTTCAGGAGGTGTTCCTTTTCCACTTGTCCGCCCTGGACTAACTTCTCTCGGAGAGAGGAGAGGAAGGACGTGACGTGAGCCGGGGACCCAGCCATCTTTTCTTCCGTGCTGAGGGTCGCGTGATCGGGGTACCCCAGCAAACGGGCAGCCTCGTGGCGTAGGAGGACGACGCGCCGGAAGATGGCGATGTTTTCGCGGCAGCGGGTGTCGTATGCCAACCGGGCGCGGCGGCGTGTGTTGGGCCGGTGGGCGGTGCGGAGGAGGTGAGAGAGGTGAAGGGGGATTTTGATCCGGAGTTTCCCTGCCGTCTCGGGGCTTTCGTCGTCCCCTTCTTCGAGACGCGCGAGCGCGTCGGGCGGAAAGCCGTCTAGTTCCTTCGGGGTGAACCATACCGAGACATCCGCCTCGGCAAGGTTCTTTGCGAATTCAGCCGTGAGGGACACGATTTCGGCGCGGATTGTGCGGAAGCGGTCCCGTTCTGATCCAGCGGGGATACGCAGGCCGTTCTTGACGAATTCGCCATGTTTCTTGTGGAGATAGTTCCTGGCTTCCGGGTTTAGGTAGCGCGTTTCCGCGGCGTCGTTGTAGACTGCGTCGACGAGCTTGAAGAGCGCTTCGTTGTTGGCGCCTTCGAGTTCTGCGTCGCGGAGGAGGGACCGAGCTTGGGAGGAGGCGGAGCGGGTCTCTTGGTCTGGGGAGACTGCGTTGTGGAAGAGGAGGAGGGAGGATGCGGAGTAGAGGGCGTTTTCGGCGTGGGCTAGCGGGAGGAGGGTGTTTGCGTAGGTTGCGTCGCGGGTTGAGATTGTTGATGGGATGGAGGATTGGGCTGCGCGGTGCTTTGAGATGAGGGTGGTGATTGTGGTTAGGATTTGGGAGGGGGAGGTTGTGAAGGTGGGGGGTGGTTGTGGGGGGTTGCGGGGAGGGGAGGGGGCCATGGTGGTGATGAAGTGAGCTGGGAGTAGGGTTGAATTGGGAGTGGAGGTCGAGGGAGTTGTCGAAGCTTGAAGTGTAGGAATTTGATGCCAAGAGCGGGATATCGTGATCTTTTGAGTCTGTGGCGTTTAGGCAGCGGTTTTGCTGGTTTGGCGGGGAATCACTCACTCGTTGGTTTCAACTTTTGCGATCTTGTTGGTGCAGGGATGATATGCGAGGGGTAGGCGGGTCGTTTGCCGGTTAGCTATCTTGAAAGATGGGACTGTTGGATTCAAGAAAGATCTGACAGAGAAAGTGTTCGTGGATGCCTTCGGCAGACCACCGGTGCCGTTGTGATGTTGACCAGAGATTGGACGAATTTGCAGTGGAATGCAAATTCAAAACACCACAAATCGCTAGGCATCCAGTATTATCAAGGTAGTGACACAATCAGAATCTCGTAGGCAGCACTTTAAAGATAGCGCCCGAGTTAACGGATCCCTTTGCATGCAGGACTAAGGTGCCTCATGTTGGACTAATCTGCAAGCAGTCAGATCCGGGAAAGGCCCGGATGGAGCCCCCGCCCGTTTTCGGCTTGATTGGCCGATGGGCTGTGCCGAGATCCGGCCGGCCGGGGCGGGGAACGGGGCGGGGGGAAAAGCCGGGGCTCAAGGGGTCGGACGAGGGAGACCGTCTCGGCTGTTCGCTTTGAGGACAATGACTATCTTCGAAGGATCAATTGATTAACCCCACTAGAAACGAGTTTTCTTCCGCGAGGCAATCTGGAATTGAGGGTCCACGCTGTTGTCTGAGTCGTCCAGCTTGTAGTTTGCAAATGACCTTGGCTATAATGGCATACTGAGATCGTACTTAGATGCAGTCCATGGCCTCCATTTGAAAGTGTCAAGGCACTGACAACGTGAATACCTCTCATCTGGAAGTAAATGCCATCCTGCCTCTAGGAAGATTAGGCAGACGTTGGACGGTCAAGTGCAATCCCCAACCAAAGCGCGCCAGCTTTCATTTCCCCAACAATGTCAGCATCCTCCGCCAAGGATTATAGTGTCTTGGGCCATCCTACTCGCCTTTATTCATCACTTGAGGCTTCTCAATTGGATTCTTACTGACTAATTGCGCCGGTCGGGCTGATATTCCGGCCACCGACTTTATTTGACATCCTCACGCCACTCCTTCGAACCTACAAACGCAATCGTTGATTCATCTCGTAGAACATAGCATCCACAGAAGACTGACTTTGTTTTTTCCTCCCTCATAACACTATTCCTTAGATTATAGCAGCGCCAACATGGCCAGCATATCTTCGGGCCTAGCAGTTGTCTATCCTGTGGATGAGGGAAGCGGCAAGCTCGGAAGCGCAACACCGTCGCGACGAGGCCCTCCCAACGAGAATCGCCATCAAATCCCCTCACCACCGCAATTCCAGGAGCCCCCCATCTCTACCATCCGCACTCCATCAGTCCAAGATGAGCATCTCAGCAATGCCCCCGATCCCGATCTGCCTCTCCCCTCCAACCCCGCCACCGCCATCCCAAAGCTCTCAGGAACAAGCATAACCCTCACAATGACATCCCTCTGCCTCTCAGCAACCCTCTCCGCCCTCGACATGACAATCGTCACCACCGCCGTCCCCAACATCGTCGCCTCCCTCGACTCCATTGCCGGCTACATCTGGGTCGGCTCCGCATTCATCCTCGGCTTCACGGCCGTCACACCCGTCTGGGGCTCCGTCGCAGACCTCTGGGGTCGGAAACCTATTATACTGCTCGCCCTGACCATCTTCCTGGCGGGGAGCCTGCTGTGCGCGCTGGCGCCGCACATGGATGCGCTGATTGCGGGGCGCGCGGTGCAGGGTGTCGGTGCGTCGGGGATGGGGGTGATGGTGAATACCATCATCTGCGACTTGTTCTCGTTGAGGGATCGAGGGTTGTATCTTGCTGTTACGTCTGTTATTTGGGCTGTTGGGAGTGCGGTTGGGCCGGTCCTTGGGGGTGTGTTTACTACGCGATTGGAGTAAGTACTCCCTCGGTAAGATATAATTATTGACTTCGACTGACCCATCTACTCCTCTTGTTAGCTGGCGATGGTGTTTCTGGATTAATCGTAAGTAGCCCCACGCGAACTAGAACACCCAACGGAAAACTGACCATGTTCAAGTGCCAATTGGTGGCGTTGTCTTCATAGTCCTCGTCTTCTTCCTGGACCTCCCTTCACCCAACACACCAGTATTGGCAGGCCTCAAAGCCATAGACTGGACGGGAAGCGCCCTCTGTATGAGCGGAGCTCTCATGATTCTCCTTGCCCTCGACTTCGGCGACGTCGTACACCCATGGTCCTCCGCCACCGTAATCTGCCTCATCGTCTTCGGCACCGTCGTCATTGGCATATTCCTCGTGAACGAGTGGAAATTTGCCGCTAACCCTGTTCTACCCCTTCGGCTTCTCTCAAGCTGGTCGAAAGCGGCAGCGTACAGCGTCTTCGCCTTCAACGCGTACGTCTTTATCGGTATCACGTACTACCTGCCGCTTTACTCCCAAGCCGTGCTGGGCGCGAATGCGTTGACGTCGGGGTTGTATATGCTACCGCTGATCGTCTCTTGCTCGTTGTCTGCAGCGTTTGCTGGGGTTTTCATCCAGCGGACGGGACGGTATCGAGTGCTCATGTACGCGGCGCAGGTGCTGCTGATTCTCGGCACAGGTCTACTCATCAACCTCGAGTTCGACAAGAACCTGGCGAAGCTGTTCACTTTCCAGATCCTCACCGGCGTCGGCGTGGGGCTGAACATTGAAGCGCCGGTGCTGGCGGCGCAGGCTGCGACTACGGTGCGTGATACGGCTGCTGTGGTGGCTACAATGGGTTTCCTCAGGTCTATTGCGACGGCCATTTCTGTGGTTGTTGGTGGGGTTGTCTTCCAGAACCAGATGAAAGCTGAGAACCTGTATTTGGTCGAGATGATCGGTGGCGAGCTCGCTGGTCAGTTTGATGGAGAGAATGCGTCAGCTCATGTTGAGGACATCGCTCTGCTTGCGGCTGAGCAGCAGGTTCCTGTGCGCCAAGCGTATTTCAGAGCGCTCAAGACAGTCTGGATCATGGTAAGTAAGATCTCAACGTCGAAAAATTGCTATGTGAAATATCCTTGAGGAACCACCGTTTAGTTTGCGTACATTTGCTAATAAAAACACCCAGTACGTCGCATTTTCGGGCCTGGCGTTGGTGCTCAACCTCTTCGTATCAGAGCACCATCTGAGCGATGAGAGAAAGGCGGCTGTTCTCGGCGTCGATAGAGGAACCCCGGGCTTATTAGATCAACCAGCCCAAGTAGAGGAGATACCGCTCGAGACGACTGGCAGACAGCAAGACAATGTCCATCAACGCAGAAATCGGGCCACATGAGAAGGAAGTAGAATTCGCGCTCCTCGAGGGGAGTCATTAAAGCAATTAGATTTACAGGTGCCAGCCCTGAAAACGCCTCATAGCGTGTGGACTCTATGCCCTGTGCTGTCCTTGAACCCTGGACATGATTTTGATACAAAGAAAACTTGTCGAGCTGTGACCATAACCCCGTTCTAACCTCCCAATTCCCCGCTTTCCTCACACTGAAGGCCGTTATGATGTACAAACTGTTATATGAAATATATGGCGGTTGTAAGTTTCTTCACGCAGAAGCCATCGATCAACTTTTCAGGAAGCTCCGACTGTAGGAATGCCAGGCATCAAGACTTCCCCGCTAACGAAGACTCTATAAGCTGTCTCTCCGCCAAACCCCTCTCCCAGAACTCGGAACCCTCGGTCAAATTTCGCCGCAGGGTCTTAGCGCTGAGATGCTTCGTGAAGCGGTCCACGGCCAGAATTACTAAGAGGAGAGCCGCCACGGTAGGCAGTGTTGCGCCGCTCCCGAGGTAGGCGAAGATGAACTTCTCGGACCCGGCGCCCGAGGCGATGCCGACGGCGAAGAGGGCGGCGACACCGCGCGTCGCGACGGCGGCTTTGTCAAAGATGTTGAGCGGGCGGTCTTTGTGTCTGGTGATGAGGATGAAGACGGCGAAGAAGGCGACGACGAAGAGGAACGATGACCAGTAGTAGATGTAGACGGTCGAGTAGGCCGGGTGCGCAATCTCGCCGGGGTCCTCGTCGCCGTCTGATGTGACGCCGTTGTAGGACTCGAATAAGACGCCGAGGACGCTCTTGGTGAGGCGTTCGAAGCCGGGGGGCACGAAGAGCGAGTCTGTGCCGGTGATGTTGGCCGGCGCGCAAATGTCGGTCGTGTTACCGATTTTGTAGATTTCTTGGTAGACAAAGGGGATGAGGTTGCGGATTTCGGCGCTGTTTGGCATGTTGAGCTTCTCAAATGCCGTGGCGATGGAAGTTGTGAGGGCTTGACCGTCTTGGTGCTCGTTTACGCAGGCGTTGCGGACGGAGGAGAAGAAGTCGCTGAAGTAGCTGAGTACCTGCCAGGCGAGGGCGATTTGTTGGGAGCCTTCGACGACGCCGATCATGCCGAGGTGGAAGGGGAAGTGGAGGACGGCCCAGATTTGTTGGCGGACGGTGCCGAATTTGCATTCGGGGGGGTTGTCGAAGTAGAGCATCCAGTTGAACATCTAGGGATGGTTGAGTCAGTTGATCTATGGTTGGAGCATGGTATGGACGAGTGACATACCAGAATAAAAACGATGCAACCGACGACAAGGCATGCGTCGAGCCGGAGGCCGGTGTCACCCATCAGGACGCCGACGACCTTTGTGGCACCAATGGCACCTTCACCAATGATGACCAGGGTGAAGAGGCCCATTCTCTCCGTCAAGTGGGTGTGCTTGAAGCTGAGGTTCCTCCAGATGGATGATAAGCCGAGGGTGATGGCGACCTCGATCACAAGGATGATATACCAGACGTAGTAGATACCCAGGCCGTTGCCGGACTCGGGCGAGAAGGCCGGCGTCATGGAGTAAAAGGCCCCACCGGAGAAGATGAAGAGGACAATGGTAAGAGACAGCGGCCAGTTCAAGGCCTTTGTCTTCTTGCGGACAAAGTGGAGGGCGACGGAGTACTGGGCTACGAGCAGCAGGCGGGTAGCGAAGAGGATGTTACACAAGAGTTGGAAGTTCTACATTGCATCGTTGTCAGTTAGGGTACTGTATCATGATTTCCGAGGCTTCCGGCTCCGTTTTCAAGACGGAGATACAGTAAAAGTTGAAAGTAGACATACCGCATTGTTGTGCTCTTTCGTACCGGGACTGAATGATGACCCAACGAGAGCGAATCCGACAAATAGGCAGAACTGCAGGATCTTGCACATTCGCTCGTACCCCGAGTCGATGGAGAAGCGAACATCGTGCAACGTGATCTGGAACCAAGTGAACCAGATGATGGAGAAGAAACCCAGATAGGCGGCTAAACTGGACAAGTCGGTGATACTGTGCGTCTGCGTAAATGTCTCGAGGTTGGCGACAAAGAAGAGGTCGGAGAAGAGTTCAATGGTGTTTGCATTGTGCCGGACAAAGAGGCGGATCTCGCCCGTGTCTTCATCAGCTGAGGAGACAGGTGACTCGATCCAGGTGAGAGGCGCGATTTTCTCTTCTTGGAGGTAGTCAAGGCCCCTGGACAGGAAGGATTTTCGTTAGTTTGCTGCATGATGCGGGATGGGGGTTATCGAGAATTGGGTTGTTGGTTTTGACCGCCCTGTCACTCTCGCTTCCCACTTTCTTTTCGGTAGAGTGCAATAGGTGAGAGAGCGCGTATTGGATACGATGTATGTTGACTTACCAACTTATTGATGAGCTGTCAGAGTCGACCCGACGGACCTGGCTGCTCGGGAGCTTCGCCATTGTGTGGGCGGCGAACAATGATGGCGTAGGACGCCTTGTGAAGGTGTGTTTGGATCGCCTTGGACGCCTTCTTTCTCTCTTTTGCGAGTCCGAGGGGTGGAATAGATGTTGGATTGATGTGTAAGAATGCGAAAAGGAGGGGAGGGGAACAAAGAGTGGTTAACATGGTCTGGAATCACCGGAGAAGAAGGGGCCCAAGGGGGTGGAGGGGGGTCGCCAACGGCCAACCGGCATTGGCAGCACGTCAATCAAGCCTTCAGCCCTGTGGACTTTGTGGTTCCGTTTGTCGTTCCCCGAAGATCCGATCCATATTTTTTGCAACTGTTTAATCATGAATGGTTCTGTCCGTGGTGGAGATCTTGCACCGATACGTGTATCACAGCCCCAGGTCATACACGTATTGGGGATGACCAAACCGCACTAGCGAGTCATCTTCAGTGACAATTGCCGTTTCTCGAAGGGAAACGATTAGATATTGGCTGTGTTTGGTATTTTAAGGTTCTGTCCTTACTTAGCGGTATCCACAAGTGCTGCAAGCTTCGCTCTCGGTCTCGGTCTCGCCCCATTCAGGGGTCGTTGGAGCAAGCCTCGAGTGCCACAGAGGGAAAGGCTTGGTATAATATTAGGTGCTCCCTCTCAACTTCTCAGCGTCGAAGCGTATATACTTTGGCCCCCAGATTGTCGACAACGACTAGGGACTGATACGAAATCGACGGCCCAACGTAGGGACGACGTCACGGCGAATAATTACCAAAATGGAGAATTGCGCATGACCCAAAGAAGTGGGCAGCCGTAAGGTGACATCAGCAACGGAGGTTGAGGCTCGTGTCACATTCTCCTACCCTGCTGGAACAGAAGGAGGAATACGACATGCAGCTTTTGGAGAAAAAAAAAATAAGGCTGGGTTTTTGCGAAGCACGAGAAAATCTAGAGACGTGGACAAAATGTTCGCGCCTTGCGGTACTTCTTCGACCTGAGTTCTGGACAACACATCCAGCAAATGCAAATTTGGCAGTTGAAAAATCGACATATACACCAAGGCAGTGCAAGCAACTTGCAGCTGATCGCGAGTTGTAGTAAATACTCAGAAGAGTCGTTCATCGTGCAATAACTACCGTTATTTCCAACTTCAGAACGTAAACCAGTCCCAAAGCCTGCTCAAGAACTCTCGTATTACCCTCATTGTGGCACATTCATAGTCCTTGACCACAAAGATCTCTCGGCTCTTTCCAAGAATCAGTTCAGTGGCCGGACATATCATCAACAGCTGGTTTCCCGCAACACAATACATAGGCGAATCTTTTTGTGGTGCGTTCCAGCTGAACGATTCGGAGAGTCTCTGGCGCAAGACCCGTGCTGGACATTTCCTCCCATATGTATCCCAGGCTCTGAACACATGTTTCATTCTTGATGCTAAGGCCTCCGGTAGTCTATCGAGCTTGGAGAGAAACTGGATCAAGTCTGCGTTTTGCTCCGAGGCTTTCTGGATTAGCTTCTGTTCCTGACCATCCAGCCAATGATCGAACACTCCCAAACTGTCAATCTCAGACGTTATGGCCTCAGTATACTCCGACCATCTAACTAAAGACTATCGTTTGCTCTGATGTGTTCACGCCTTCGTTGTCGCCAGCCGACACCCTTGGTACGACTCACTACCATAGATAGTAAGCCACTAATGCTGATGAATAATATGAATATGGTGAAATACCACCCTCTACCAATCGCTTCAACCAGAGGCTGCAATAGTGCGGAAGATAGGGCACTGAGACCGCACCGAGCAATCTGTGCCGACGCATACGTCGTGCTCGGCCTTTCTGCAAAAGTGTCGACAAGCAAAGTACTTGCAGTATGGCTTAGTAGCGTAGATGCAGCGCAGATGAAGAACTGAAGCACAATTGGCACCGCGGCATGGACATGTAATTTCACAGCCCACCCGTAGCCCACTACGCAGGCGGTCATGAAAAGGAGAAACCATTCACACCCCCGGTATCTGGCCACTTCCAGAGGAAAATGGGAGCTGGCATGCGCAGTTTTGGAGCTGATATCCAGGTTCAACTTCCGCGCGATGGTGGCAAAGTTTCTATCCAGAAGCTTGCCAGCTAGAATTCCACCGAGTGTCATGCCAGCAAGGCCAGGGAGCAGCACTATGCCGATCTGTAGTTCGTTATACTCGTAGACCTCCGAGAAGACAACCGGAATGGCTACCTGGAAAGTGTAATAGACTGAGTAGGAGGAGGCGATCATCCAAAGCACCGCCGCGGCTTCCGGATAGAAAATAATACGAAAGGAGTCCAAGGCCTGTAGAGGTTGCCATTCCAGTACTGGCTTCTGACTCAAATAGTCTTGGCTAGCTTGAGCTTGGGATTGGGGTGTATCCGATCCACGATCCTCTCCGTCTTTGAACGCCTTGGGTAAAGATACCCAAGTCCGCCATACGCCGGACGCTGGGAGGCTCCCATTTCCTACGACATTCCTCGCCGTCTCCGGCAATGTGAATCCTGTCAGCAGCAGGCACACGGCAGCTACCACCAGGAGGGCTACCCACACCCAAAGGACACCTCCAGTTCCCAGCGCGATTCCACCCCCAATCATGGGGCCTACAGCCGAAATGCCGTTGCAGAATGCTAGCATCGGTCCAAGCATACTGCCTCGCTCTGCAACAGGGACTATATCATATGTGAGGCCGTAAGCTAGGGGAGGCATGGTCGAGCCACCCAGACTCTGTAAAGCTCGTAATGCTACCAGTGCATTGTAGCCATTCCGTCCCGTGCTGAAAGTGAATGATAGAATAAGGCCAAGAGTTGCAACTGTATAAAGGGCGATCAGTCCGAGAAGCACCGGTCGACGGCCAACGGCGTCGGCAAGTGAAGCGAAAAAGGCAGGGGACACGGCCTGAACTACAACGTAAACAGTGACTGTCAAGTTGATGGCCTGAATCGACACACCCAGCTCAGCGCTAAGCATAGGTATCAGAGGGAAGTAGATGGTTGCTGTGAGCGTGGACAGGGTCAGAATGAGGCCGAGAAGGTAGGTAAGGTATTTGCGCATCACTTGAGAAAACACGGAGTATTTCTGGTCGCGAGAGGCTTCCTGAGCTACGTGTATGGCCTCATTCTGGCCCAGCTTCTCCCGGTCGGCGATGGCAACTGCTAGAGGCGTAGGTATGGCGGTGAGGGGTCGAGAGTCCATGCCAGGAGATTGTTGATGAGAGGAACTTGAGGAAAGCATTGCGAGTTTCCGTGACAAATCAATTGTACTCTAGTAAACCGTCGAAATTCATCCAGATGCGCGACCTGTTGGGACCGCAAACCGTGTCAATTGAGGGCAAGCAAGTTGCTCTTCCTTACGAGTTTTTGTGCTTGACAGGTTTGACATATCAGGTTGAAAGAGAGACAATAAGTTGAGCGTATGAGGTAACGCTTTACAGAAGCCCCCAAGCAAACCAAGTTGGATCGAAAATGTGACAGGCGAAGGCAGGCTGTGTGCCCAAATCAAGTCGCGCCGACTCCTCTCGGCCCCAATTGGTCGCACGACATGCACGAGTACTAAGAAAGTACTCAGTACTTGATACGCACCTACAAGGAATTTGATGGGTTTCCATGTACTATGCTCTACGGTCTGGTACTTTCATAAACTCATGCGATTGAAGTAGCGTGATTCTTGTGCGCCACCGTACCTCCAATAAAGGAGCAAGATGGTCTTAAGAAATCCAGAAGATTGTACATCAAATGAGCAGACTATTGGGGCATCTACCAAACATTATTATTTTGAGATCAATCTCGAGATCTCAGGGTTGTGGAGGTCAATACCTAGCACGAAGTTCCGGTCGGCTATTTACAACCTAAATCCAACGTCGCCAAGATTGGTACCCCGCTTTGTGGTCACGGTTCCTGTACCCGGGACTGCTGTTTACACCAAGACATGGCGTGAGCTACGTGGACAATATTTGCCTACATGGCGCCCACCTGCGCAAAGACGGAACGTTGTTCCGCCCATGTTGACGCGTCTTGACACCGCCTAATCACATATGGGTCCTGAGACCCCTATTCTCTGGTCGCAGGAAGGTCGTGGGCGTAAAGAGTTTCTCTCTGGTAGTAGACATCCAAAATAGTCACCGGACACCACTACCATGGACCAGGGACGGCACCAGGAGCAAGAAGAGTAACTCACGCGGTCATCAGCGTCCGGGACTATGGATCTTACGGTCTACAAGCCGTCTACAAACCCACAGCCATGCAGAATGTTTTCACTGTACGGTGGGTTGAAAGCTTGGAAAGTAGAGATCGGAAACAAAATCACTCGGGGTTGATGTGCTTGCGTCTTCAAGAGGTTAAGACAAATCCGTAATAACGGGGAAATCAAACTATTCACGATGGAATTAGACATTGAAAGACACGATTCACTGTTGCCATTCCGGAGTGTGTATCTTCGGTGAGTTCGGAACTAATGACTTACACGCCGTCTAGACGCCACTGCTGATATGGATGTTGATACCGGGCTCGTCGTCTCCGAGCTGCTCCTGACACGATCGAAACAAACGGCAGACCGGTTTGCAGTATAGACACCCGACACTGCTCATATCCTCAGTTTATCTCCTCGTGGGACACAATCTTGGCCCCTGTCTTTATTGGGTCGATCGTTTCGTCGTAGGCATCAATGCCGTCGATTGGAGCGTATTTTTCGCAGAGGTAGCACATGCTATTGTAAGCCCTACGGCATATTAGTGGGAGACTTATGATCTGAGAATGATAGATCCACCGAGACTCACGATTTTCTTAGTCTGCTGCCAGGATGGCCGGCAGAGTAGTTTATGCCCCCTTTGAGGCTATACAGCCGGATTCGATCGTCAAACTCCTCAGCGGGCTCCGCCATCCCGAAGGACTCAACGTATTGGTCCATATATGCCTGGGCACCAAACGTTGCTGAAAATTCACAGACCCAGTGGCCTAGCTCCATCTCGTTGTGTGCAAAGTAAGATCCGGCGTCGAACATCATCGGTAGATTCGTCTCGTTGCTAATGCCTGTGTTTCCCTCCCACAGGTCGCCATGAATCAGGCTGGGTTTGATCGGATTACCGTTCCATGTGAGGCCCTCAAGAAGCAGTGGGATAACCTTCCAAGCTACCTGATGTCCGGCAAGCTCATACTCGGGCCATGAGCCGTTCCGTTTGATGTCTAAGCTAAGCGTATGAAGGAACATCTTCCGGTAGAACACGGCCCAGTCTGATTCCCACTCGACGATGTGCGCGCGATCACCATCGCATGTAGTGACGTGGAAGCCAAATTTGTCTGCAAGGCGTTGACTCCCAAGATGAAGTTCGGCCAGGCGCTCGCAGAACATCGAGGGATCTTGTGCCGTTGTGACGTCGAGGTCAACGAACTGAGACATGTAGAAGTAAGTGGGCGTGTCTGCTTTCTTATACTTCCCGTACCCAAAAGGCTGCGGTATGAAGTCTGGCATAAGCTCGTAGATAATCTTAGATGACTCGAATTCGCCCAAAAGCATGACTCTGCCGGTTTCTCCGTATGCTATCTTGACGAAAAAGACCGAGCCGACGTTTGAAGAGCGAGCAATTAGCTTGCCAGTAATGGTCCAAGCACTGTACCCAAAATACACCACTGAGACGAACTCGAACCCGTCTGGCAGAGCTGCAGGAAGTTAGACCTCAGAAACAGAGTGCAAGGCTCAGGGTGAGGGTCATTGATCATTTAGCAGACGTACCGTCAGAAATTGCCTCATCCATCGGAAAAACACCATTCTGACGAACCCTCATCTCCTGGATCAACAGATGAGATATCAGGTCATTGTTTGACTTGTCAACCAGGCCGGCAGAAACGATGTTGTTGTTGTTGGCGAAATTGATGTCATTGTGGTTATTATGTTTAATGACGCTGTTCTTGCTGTCTGTGTGAGGTCCGCCAGGAAGCGCCGCAGATGTCTCCATGCTGCCTCGTGTTAACTCTCGGAGTTGGAACAAAGGCAGACAATATGCACATCGAAAACTCAGTTCACAACCAGTCAACTGAGAAAATGCTACGACAACCGACTGATTTAAACCAACAACGAAATGGTCAAGGTGTGGACTCATTTATTGCAAGAAGCCTCCGTCACAGAAGTGACTCTGGGATCTGTTTCTGTTGAGCTTCCAGTCACAAAGTATCTTACGTGCCATGTGCCCAGCCTCCCCCCCTTCCAGATCATCCTCATGCAAGCATCAATATTGAAGCAGGCTGCCGGGATAGTGTTCCGATAATTATATTGATTGGCAGCAGTTATCTCTAAATGTGGATTGTGGCGGCCAAACACGCTCAGAATAGAAGGTCACACAATCACACCAACGCCGGGCACATAACCAACGCTCGAGCTCCGCGCTAAATTGTCTGGGCATTCAAGCGGAGTGTGTGGTTTCGTCGACACAGCACCCTGCCATTTCCCGGTCGGGACACAAAATCCGCGTCTTGCATAATAGGCAAGGCTCTAGGTAATATAGGTAATAGGTACATGTAAAGTACTGTAAGCAAGTTTGTCTTCCGAGGCCGCCGATGAAAACACGGCGTGGAGCCTGATTTCTCCCATGAAGCCAGAAGATAACACATGGAGCGACCCTTGCGAGGCGGCTTAGGACGTAACGTGAGTTCGAACGGAACCGTTCCTCTTCTTCTTACCATTCTACTTTTGTGTTTTCTAGATTGCATAACCTTAGCAACAGCGCACCATAGCATTTGACGAGGGATCCAAGACAACATGGTGTGTATATCTCGTTTTTGCTGTTGATATTTCGATATTTGCGGGACACTGTTACTCGAACGTGTTCTTGTACGTTCCAATTGACAAGGCACTCGTTGGAGTCACCAGACCGTTTGCTGACCTTCTTTGTCTCGCAGCTCAAAAAGTTGGGGTTTCGCAAGCAGCGAGACCGCAATCGGCGTGACGTTCCAACACCTGATTCTCACGGCACTTTTGCGCCCTTGGAAAATGTTGAGTCTCAGGCTTCCACGACTCCATCACGAGGCAGCTCGTTCTCCGTGCCAGCATCACTCACGACAAGTCCGACGCCGCGCGTAGACCAGGATCCAGTGGGGCTCAAGGTCATCCACCGGCCTGTTGGAAGGCCAATAGCTGACATCATATTTGTCCATGGGCTCGGAGGAGGAAGTCGAAAAAGCTGGTCGAAGGATCACAACCCCGATAACTGCTGGCCGAAGAACTTCCTCCCCTCCGAGCCAGTGATTCGCGATGCTCGGCTGCTTACCTTTGGATACAATGCGAACTTTGGGGTTGGGGAGGGCAAGACTATGATGTCAATATTGGACTTTGCCAAAGACTTGCTGTATGATATGAAATATGCGAAAGATGAAGTAGGAGAGAACTTGGAGGATCTTGGGATTGGAGAGGTTAGTGATGCGTTTTGCAATATCCATCATACCGGGCCCTTATTGGTTGATATCTTTCATCCTTCGGTACTGATTATGCCGAGTAGTGCCCTATCATTTTCGTGGTGCATTCAATGGGCGGGCTGGTTGTCAAAGAGGTATGGAAGCGTCCTCACGTCTTCCCACATTGGATTTTCTTCATGTCTCCCATCCATGCACGAGATGAACTAACACGCTCCGTTTTATCAATCTACCTTAGGCATACCTTCAGGGCCAGAACGACCCGATTTTCGAGCACATCATCGAACGGATATCATCTATCGTCTTCATGTCTACACCGCATCGAGGGACCAACCTAGCTAGTCTCTTACATAAGGTCCTTCAAGTGTCTTTCGGCGCTAGCTCGAGACAGTTCATTACGGAACTGGTGGCGGGCTCTTCGACCTTGGAAAAGGTGAACGAGAACTTCCGACATGCGGCCCGAAAGTTGCAGATCGTATCTTTCTACGAGACTCGCCCAACGCCGGTGTCCAAATTGAGTCAAATGGTACGTTGCACACGTCAGGTCACATACGGATTATCAAGAGCCTTTCACATTGACTCAGTCGGCTTAGATGATTTTGGATAAGGATTCTTCTGTCCTAGGATATCCGGGTGAGATATCAAAGCCTCTAGACGCAAACCATAGCGAGCTATGCAAGTACGAGAGTCTGACTGATCCACGCTACATTACCGTTCGCAATGCCCTCATCACCCTCATAGAGGACTCAAAAAAGAGTGGCGTTTCTCGCCTGGAGCAGAACAGATTTCCGTGGATCACTGAACCCCAAATCGGGAGTGCATCGACACCAATGCTGGAACTGGAACCTCCAGCCCCGCCATCTTTCGATAACCGCTTTGAAGAATTGCTTTCTGTCACAACGCGACCGCAAGACGACTTAAACTTTTTCGGAGATCGCCTGGTATTTGGAACATGCTCGTGGATTCTGGACACCAACCCATTTCAAGATTGGGCCCATGATAACAGCCGCAAACTTTGCGTTCTGTGGATCAACGGCAATGCAGGAAGTGGGAAATCGGTACTTTCGTCTTTTATGATCAACCACCTCACTCAGTCCGGCTTCGTTTGCTACTATTTCTTTATCCGATTCACAGACCAGAAAAAGCGTACTATCAGCGCAATACTGCGGTCATTGGCTTATCAGTTAGCAACCTCAAACCCATCTTACGCGGCGAAGCTTCGAGTGCTTGAGACGGCTGGAGTGGACTTCAAGTCTGCCGATTATCGCACTCTGTGGCTATGGTTGTTCAAGCAAAGCCTTCTCAGCTTGCGTCTGGACCATCCCATTTACTTCGTGCTGGATGGCTTGGATGAAGCTGACAGTCCCGGCTCCGTCATCCGACTTTTGTCCGAGCTATCGCTCGCTGCCGTCCCCCTTCGGGTCTTGGTTATCAGTCGCAAGACACCCGATATCGCAACGGCCTTCTCGAAAATGTCCCGCCAGGTTAGATCCGACGCAATAAGTCTTGAAGGCTCAATCCAAGACTTCCGTGTCTACATCGAACAGGAGATGGACGTGGCCGGCGACGATATGTATCGCGAAGAGGTGACGGCCCAGCTTCTGGAACGAGCGGGTGGTAATTTCCTCTGGGTTCATTTGGCAGTGCAGAAGATCAACGACTGCCACACAAAGCTGGATGTCCAAAACGCATTGGAAGACCTATCTTCAGGAATGGAAGCACTGTATGATCGGATGGCTCAGTCTGTTAAGTCAAAGCCGAGTGTTGAGGGGCAACGACTGGGAGAAGCTATCCTGAACTGGGCAACTTGCACACAAAGGCCGCTCACATTGGACGAGCTTTGTGCAGCCTTGCGAAAAGACGGATTGATCGAGAAGTCTAGAACCATCGTAGATCTCTGTGGTGGTTTCGTGACCATAGACCGGGAAGATTGCGTTGCAATGATTCATGAAACAGCTCGGCAATACCTGACACGGAAGAAGGCCCTCTCCCCAGTGGCAGTTGATACTTGCTCTGCTGATAGTACTATCTTTGGCAGATGCATGGCCCAACTTAGTGATCCGACGATACGAAGTCAGTTCAACCGGAAACGACCACCCGCATTCTTGGATTACGCCATCAGGTTCTGGTTCATTCATCTATCACGAGCATCTGTTCACGGCTCCACCGAGGTCCTTGCCACTACCATGAAGTTTTTGAACAGCCCGTCGATATTGACATGGATTTACTTGGCCGTCAGGATCAACGAGATGAGGCTTTTAGTCACGGCATCGCGTTACTTAACCGATATGGTGGTTGGCCTACGAAGATCGACTGCAGTTGATGAATCACTTATCCATCGCCAGACTGTCCGTCTTGTTGAGGGTTGGGCCACCGACCTGGTGAAGATCGTTGGAAAATTTGGCAGCAACCTCCGGCAATCGCCCGATGCTATTGACAAGCTCATCCCACCATTCTGTCCCCAAGATTCGGCTATATACGAACAGTTTGGAAGCAAAGAGGGTCACTCACTTCAGATCTCCGGGTCCTTGAGCTCCGCATGGGATGACTGTCTCACACGTCTGTCTTTTGAGCAAGGTGCATCAGCATCCGCAGTGCTTGCTGCGGGTAGTTTCATTGTTGTTCTAGCGACCATTCATACGTCAAGTCATGTACTGATCTACGATGCTGTCACATTTGAAGAGCAACGAAGATTCTCTCATCCGGAACGAGTGCTCTCCATGCAAGCCAACTCCTTGGGGGATTTGCTCGTTACCTACGGGTATCTGACTACCAGAGTGTGGAACCTTATGACAGGAAACTGCCTCCAGGTTGCAAAAAACCCGATGGACCGCCCTCGACCCCACTCTCTTCGCTTCATCGAGGACGACCAGACTGTATTAGTTGCGAATGAAGACCGGTGCATTCGGAGACTCTCTGTTCACAGCCCCACAGATCCCCGATGGACCATACATTCCGAAATCACAGAACAAAGATTTGAGGGAACTATCCACAGTTTTCCCAACTGTTCGGCGCTCAGTCCAGATGGGACCATGGTCGTCTTTGGTTATCGCGCACATCCTGTTGCTGCATGGGAACTCGATCCACCAAAAATGCTACGTCAATGTCACATCCCCGCGGATGAAGCAAACATATCAAGCAAGAGAAAGACTGTGGGAGAGGTGTATCATCTAAGATGGCATCCTTATAGTGGTGAAGTTCTCGGCTTGACTCAAATCGGTCTGATGTTCAAGTGGGATCCCTTCGAAGAGGAGACGAGGCTGATGGTAGGCACCGGTGCCAACAAGATGGTTGTGTCTCGGGATGGATCCCTCATAGCAACTGGCGACCCCCGAGGCACAATCAAGATTTTCGCCACAGCCGATTTCTCGCTGCTATATCAGCTATCTTCGCAAGACTTCGTTAATGATCTGGCTTTCAGTTCAGATTCCCGGCGGCTTTACGATATGCGCGGGCCTTATGGCAACGTGTGGGAACCAAACACATTGATTCGTCTTTCAGACAGCTCTGAAGTCCCAGATCACAACAGTGATGCGACTGGTGAGACGGAAAGTCTTGCCAAGATGTCACTCCTCCCGGAGCACCAGTCAGCCCGAGTCAATAGCCTGAACATTCTCTCATCGCAACCGCAAGGCGCTCTCTATTGTTTCGGAACAGACAACGGCCTGGTAGACCTCTGTGAAAACGGCAACGGCACAATTCTCCGGATGGAAAGGTTGAGTAGCCGAATGTCTGTCACCCACATGGCATGGAGTGATGATGGTCGTCGGATCGCACTGGCTAATCGAGCTCGAAGGCTTTGGATCAAAACTGTTTCCCAAGGCGTCGATGATCGCCAAGCTTGGAAGGCTGATTCGGAGCTCAACGTCATCCTTGCACCTCAGAAAGGCAGGGCCACAGGTTTGTTGTTTCAAACAGCAGGCCAGAAGTTATGCGCGCGCACGCCCTCCATGCTCCTTTCCGTCGATCTCGAGACCCAGCATTGGACCGAGGCTGAACTTCCGAAAAACATGGAGCAGTGCAAATGGATCAATCACCCAACCAAACCAGAGTACCTGCTTGCCTTCGGACCCAGTAAGGTTCAAGTCTTCCAGTGGTCTACCATGCGTCAAGTTGGGGAACAGCGTTATTCGCAACCACATCTTGTTGGGCCATGCATCTCCCCAGTCTCTCCCACAGAAGGCCAGGGTGATGAAGATGAACATTACACAGTGGGAAGGCTCCTCGCGCAGGCCGGATCATCACGCATTCTTCTTCAGTTGTTAAGCACCACTGTGTCGAACCGACTTAGGCACAGGTACTTCCTTTTCGATGTAAACGAACTGCGGATAAAATACCGAGATGAAAACGGCAAAAGCGGGGAAGAACCAGTATTTTGTGACTCCTCTTCCTTCGCATGCGTCGCTCTTCCTACACGCATCGCATCTCGGATTAGGGAACCGTTGTCGCTGATGCCGCGTCATAAACTCATATTCCTCGACGTTGAGAGATGGGTCTGCACGTGGCGGCTTCCGCATTTCTCACCTACGTCAACCCCGTTGGAGGCTGCAGATATCCAGAGATACTACTTTTTGCCAGGAGATTGGGCGACGGCCGACGAGGCGCACCGTTGTGTGGTGATGGCGGATGGGACACTGCTCTGTCCAAGAAACGGAGGAGTAGCCGCTGTTCAGTGTACAGACCTGTAGGACCCCCCCCCCAAGCGAAGTCGCCTCTCATAGGCTAAATTCCCCTGTCAACACGGCATATTTACCTTGAGTGGAATGCAATCAATGAGGTCCACCTTTCATGCGAGATGGATTTTGCTGCAAAGAGCTCGTTGCGACAGTTACATCATGGATTCGTTGCTCTGCGAACAAGCTACATTCGTTTCATACCTAATATTTAGTTCAAGGCCAGCCAGGTTGTGCTCAAACACCATGTTCAGAGAAATTGTTCTCAAGTTTCTTTTGTTATCCTGCCGCTGGTCATGCTTTTCATTCTATGTCTTGTCTCTTCCATCATATTCCCTAACTGCCGATCCTTGTCTCTCTCGCTCAACCTGAATGCAGGTCAATAGAGGGTGAGACGCGGATACAACATAAAAACAATAGTTGCACACAGACAGAACTGTTCTAGAACTTTAATCCATAAAATTCGTTGCAAGCCGCGCACTCCTCTTCCTTTAGGATTCATGAAATCTCATGCCCCTACGCCGTGACTCTCCCTCCTGCGGCGTTTGCAAAATAGATCTCGCATTCCCATGTCATCAAAGTGAGCTCGTGATTCAACTTTGACTGATCTAGTCAAATGCCTTGCGTATATGTGCTCAAGATACTTTCCCAGTCCTTATCACTCCAGATCTGTTGGTCAGCATTTCCATCAGAGAACATGAAATCCGAGAAACTCAGATCAGTCTCCATTTCCACATTACCGTCAGTCTCCTCAACACTAGATTGCCGCGGTGTTGTCTTTTCCTCTCGTGAGATTCTCTTCACCATTGCCTCAACATCTGAGAGCAAGACATCGTGATCTTTGGCCGCGGGGTTGCCGACGCGAGCCATTTCTCTGAGTAGTGCTCGTGTCCGCGTGTAGAGTGCTACATCGTCTTCGCTGTTGGGGTTAAAATCTTGACCTTCCTCGATGGAGACTCGGGCGAGTGCGAGGATTGCAAGACCGGAGAATAAGTGTAGAGATTCCCAGTATCCGAATTTCGCTGGGCAGACAATCGTTAGCTCCTTCCTTCTAATTCAGGGGCATCACAATGATGCAAATGCTTACCAATCTTATCGTAATTCCAGAGCCCGAGGAGGATCTTGCAATTGTTCCGTGCGGCTTGAAGACACTGTATCTTGACGGCTCTCATCGGGTCATCGGTATCTATTGGTGTGTCGGTCCCGGTGAAACTCGGTGGGTTGTTTGATCGTCGCTTTTGAACGATTGAAGAAAGCTTTTGAAGGTAAAGTGGCCTCAACAGTAAGATGAAGCACTGGATTATTGTTAGAAAAGAAGTCGGCGATTGATCCGGGAAGGAATGGAACGCGAGCTCACCTGGTGATATCGCATGTAGGTGGATGCAAGGATTCTACCGTGAGGTGCTTCCATCAATCTCGTAGGCAGGCTCTCCTCGAAGGTGAAAGCTACTTGCTGCGGCAGACTTGATCTCCACTCCTGCAAAGTGTCGAGACATGGCTTAATAATCTCTAGTCGACGTTCGTCATCAACATCAACGTGTTGAGCCGCCGTTCTTACAACATTCCGCTTGATCTCGCAGAGCTGAGTTTGCATTGTCAGAAGCCCCGGATCAGAAAACTCCTCGAGGTCTTCAGCGTCTAGTCCGGCCGATGACGGGAGTTGCATGCCTTCTGGCACACAAGCCACGGCGGCAGCGACGCCAAGCTCCGTTGATATCATTCTGTCCATGCAGTAGGATGTCCACCAGAGCCTCTTCCTGTGCTCGTTCATAACGCGCACTTTGCGTTGCTGGTCTAGGGCCTTGGGCAGAGGATGTGGCTTGTGAAGATGCAAGAGTTTGGCCAGCGCAACACTTTGGCTGGCGTACGAGTAAGCCGTTTTACGTCGGTTGAGTGAGTAGCAGTAAAACGCCAAGACATGTTGTCAGTGGTTTGGCATTGGTTGATAGGCATAAGTACTCACAATCAAGCAAAGTGCCTCTACATCTTCTGGCACAGGCTCTTCCGCAGACATCTTGAGAAGCATCAACCCTTGTTCGAAGAATTCGGACCCCGGAGGTGGCGGCAGTGTTTGCGACGTTGACTGAGAATCTGGAGGCAAAGTAAATGGAACAGCAGCTCCTCTTTGCGGTGGACTGGTCGGATGCTTCCCTGCAATTTCCATGTGGACAGCTGAGGACATTCGAGATCGATTCCAGCTCTCAGCGAGGGCCAAGACAACTGAAACCCTGCACAACCAGTTGCGATCGTGAGATTGCGACTGCGGGTCCGAGTAGGTCAAAAGGATCCTTTCCCGGAACCTCTTACGGAGGAACCAGTGATATTCACTGAAGCCTTCATCAAAGGCCTGGAGTAGGTGGAATGCATATGGTCGGGGCGGAAGTCGGAACGAGACTTCAGATTCTGTGCATCGCATAAGCAAACGTCTTGTTGGTTGTTGTGAGCAATCGACTTACGTAGAAAATCGAACTTCAGCCGAGAATATGTGTAGCTCTCGGCATTTGTGCCGGTAGACTCCCTAGTCTGTTTGCTGGTAGGATCACCGGATGCTGCTGTCCACGAAAGTTGTCGGAGCCTCTTCACGAAGAACTCTGCACTACAATCTTCCAGTTCCTCTTCCTTGATAATCTGACTAGATTTGGGCGAGAGCGGTGTCGCAAAGTCGTTTGGATCCGTACGGACCGACTCTGGCGATGAGATCGGATCTCCCGATCTTTGCGCCACTGCTGGCTGTCTCTCGAGTCTCCGCAAATAACTTTGAGGGACCGTGATGTATTTCTCTCTTACGGGGTAAACGCAGGGCCTCCCTCGGGTTTGACATCGCTCGCATGGTGCTCCTTATGGGCATCTCAATTAGCACAAGAAAGAAGTTCGCAACTGATTACAGCAACGTACCGCCATTGCACTTGAGCTTTTGCGTATGACAGGCCTTGCAGGCTACTGCGCTTCGACCTCTTGGCGTTCTAGTCATCATCACAACTAAGTTCACGATGTCTCAATTGGTCTAAAAATCACAACGGCAAAGGGACATTTGTGCTCCATAAGAGACTGGATTCAACTCGAAAAGACTGGTTGGATCGACATGCTCCTTTGCCTGATGTCGTTTGCCGGCGGTATCGGAGGTGGGAAGGTCCAAGACGATGGGCAATACGGGGTAAAGAGGAGGGACCCACGTCGACCACGCGGACTGATATCGACGTGCGGAGGTTTTTACTGATAACGAAAATCCTCCAACCCGTTTTAAGTAGTTGGAAGTACTGCGGTATGTTTGCTGGGTCGTACAGAATGATAGCGGCGGGGCGGCATGCATCGGCCCCTGCTAGCTGTCATGTGTAATGGCGCAGAACTGGGATGTGTCAACTGGCGAATTGCTATCGGTGTTGGCTGCCAGGACCAGGCTCTACTGGATGTTGGTAAGTATTCAAAGCTGGACTACGAATCCTGCGTTGCAAATGGGAATAAGGGGGACTGCATCACGTTCAGACCCTTTATTTCCGAGAAGACACAAGCAAGTGTCAAGGAGCTCTGCGTGAATAATCCATCCCCAATCTATCAAGTATGCATGTCTCATTAAAAATTGGCATTAAACCAGATATTAGTCTAGAGGCGACTCCATGTCCAGGGGAGTTTGCCATCACCAGCCGCATTCCGGCCTTTCCAGCCTGATAAGTCTGAGATATCGCGGAGCGGCCATGGGTGAGGATCTTGAAAATCATCAGGAACCTTTCCAAATTTCCAAGCCCACAGATCCTGCCATTCCTTACCCAATTTCCCCTCGAGCATGTCGGCGACGTACTTGCCAATGATTGGGAGGAACTTGAATCCGTGATTTGATCCAATCGTCGCGACGAACAAGTTCTGAATTTCGGGGTAAGGGCAGATTCTGAAGTTGAGATCACCGGCTAGACCGTCCCTGAATTTCGAGTTAGCATGGAGGATTCGGAAGAAATGGAAAAGCCGACAAGATCTCAAGGATGATGTCTCAATACATACCAGCACATTTTGGAAGAGATGAACGGCCGGTCAGCCAGCTCTGGGATCATCTCTCTAACAAACGTACGCATTTCATCTTCGACTTCCTTAGGGCATCCGTCGTCTGGATAATCGCCTAACGAGTGGAGGATAGAAGCCCCTGGAACATATCTGTTGCGATAATTTGTGAGACATCTGCAACTGCATAGCTTGATCAAGCCATTCTCATCTGGTGGAAAGATGATGCCTAGATACCTCGGTTAGTTTGAATGCGCCATGTCACTCTTCCAAGATAAACTGCCTACGTACCCTGCTCGAAGTCATCGATGATTGGCATATCCTTGTACCTTTCGATCTCGTGCGGCTCCAGCTTCATCACACAGATGACTGATGTTTGTGCCACCACTTCTCTCTTCGCATCAACTAGGGTCGCAGTATTGGCACCAGTGGACAACACAACTATGTCCGCCACGTGCAGTGTCCCGTCTGCGGCCAAGACACCCTCGCACTTCCCGTTGCCGTCTAACACGAGCTTCTTAGCATGACCGGATTCTCCACATATGTATTTGACCCCCTGTAACTTGGCGGCGTTTGCCATTCTTAACAGAGCTTGTCCGGACGGCACCTATTTTCCCGATCGTAGTCAGTTTGTCGTCACTTTACTACGTTGTCGTCCTGTAAGTGATATCGTTTGGCAAAATGGAAACTTACCCAGCCAGCCGCAGGACTCCACAGGTTGGTCCAGTCCGGGAACTCCCCCGTCAGAGCGGGCCACCTCGTTTTCATCTCCCCGGCCGTCATGAACCGCACCCCCTCGCGACCCGCCTTCTTGGCTGTCTCCATGGCGCTATTGAGCCATCCCCGCGTCAGGCCGTGGCCCGCCATGACCCAGCCGCTCTCGCGATACATCCCTGCGAAGATGGATTTGGGGTCCTTCCACTCCTGCATGCTCTCCATGCCTAGCTTCGCGTATAACGGGTTAGGGTAGTCGGCCCGTACGACCTTGTTCAGGTCGGTGGCCGCAGAGTCTTTGGAGGGTGCGTCGAAGCGATCAAGCACCGTGACGCTTTCATATCCTCTTTGTGAGAGGTGGTAGGCTGTGGAGGTACCAAAGACACCTCCGCCTACGATGAGGATGGATGGCTTGGCCATATTGAAGATGAGGGTATTCTGAGAGTTTCCGGAACGGACGACGTCGGGTATGCGATAATTTGGTCTTTAGTGTTTCGTCTACCCTCGAACTGCTACCTTTTCTACCTTGAAACCACCTTTCGGACTCTTATAACCAAGGAGGAGAGTCAAGTTCGGCCGGTGATGCAAAGACCACCGACCAAGATGCCGAAGACGTTTCCTACGGCCGCACGCATGCGGCGCAGCCTTGGGCAGAACATCCGTGCTTCCCCGGGAACCATATCGGTGGGACGGGGCCAACTAAACATTCCCAATCAAATCGCCACAGTGACCGCGTAGCAACCTAGATCCCTTGCCAACTGATGCCTGCCAATTCGTGCCAAGTGCGCCACCCCTCGATTCTACTGCAGATTCAACGGACGACAATGCCGTGAGCCATCGGTCTCGAGATCCGCCTCCGCGACGAAATGACGAGAATGTTGGTTTGTGCGTGTACGCCTATCAGTCGGGTTCGTGGGGCCGAGTCCATCGCCGAGCCAAGCAGGGAATCAATGGTTAACAAGGCTGGGGAGGGCTCAGGAGACACAAAGGGGAAGATAAAGAGGGGACGATTGGCACCGCGTCACACTTGGAGTCTTGTGCGACAACCACATCACAATACGCCTTCGGCTTCTCAGCTATAGCGGCCGAATGATAAAGTGATAGTTTTCTTGTCCCAATTGCTTCTTCGTCTCTCTCCCGCAATCTGCGACTCTTAAACTTCCGTCCATAGTCCTTAGCTTCAAAACTACGGCATCCTTGCATTAACAGCCGTTACAAGGTCGATGCTGTTCAGACGACTGACAGCTTGACATTGAGCGGAGACGGTCGCATTTAGCCTGTTTTTCTGAAGGCACCCTCGTCCTTGTCAAAACGGGCACTTATCTTGACAAGAAGATACCGATAACCCGTTATCACGATTAGAGGGGTGACCCGGACTAAACCTGCCAGAGATCCGATCATTCGACTACCTTAGTCAATAGGTCAATTGTGTACCAATACAGACCTCCTTCTTCAGAAACCGACGGCTTCCTGAGACCGAGGAGCGCAGGTATATATCCGTTCCACTTGTGTCTGTTCTCTATGACGGGAGTTTGAAGAAACGCTACTCCTGTACCCATTTATTCTCATCATACCCCTGGAGTTTCCACTGAGGGGCATCGACAAAGATGTAGACCGAAACCAAGGAAGTGAAACCTTCTGACTTGCAGAAAGCAGCGATGGACTTGACATCGGACAGCAAGTCCAGTTCCGAGGGGCAGACGACGATATGGCCTGAAAGAGAGTTGCCGGAGCTTCTCAGAGACTTGTCACAAGAAGAATTGAAGAGTCTTGAGAAGAAGTTGATCAGGAAGGTTGACTTGCGGATGCTGCCTACAATGATTCTGATCTATATCATGAATTACCTCGACAGGTCAGCAAGCTGCGTGCGCCGGATAACTTGACTTTTAGACTAATAATGTCATAGAAATGCCATCGGCTCGGCAAGGCTGGGCGGTTTGGAAAAAGACTTGGGTCTGACTGGCAACGAATTTCAGGTAAGCTGAAGCTCAAACAACTGATGACCTTCAAGCCCAGAGGCTTGTAGCTAATTCGGCAATTACCCTAGACTTGTGTTTCGATTCTTTTTGTGGGGTACATCCTGATGCAGGTACCTTCAAACATGTTCCTGAACAAGATAGGACGTCCTGCGATCTATTTGACGGGATGCATGTGCGTTTGGGTAAGTCTGATTCGAAGTTTCTTCTTTCTTCGTCGCGTTCGGGATCGACCGGTTAGATCTCACTGCCGCGTTGGTTGGCGAACCCATGGCCGCATAGCGTGCGTGTAACGTGACGCATCACTTACAGCACCGGTTGCTGGAATTTCTTCATTCGGATCTCGGTTTGTGTAACCATCCTTCAACAGAGCATCATGCTGATGATCATGCAAACTACCAGGGCGTGTTATGTGCCTGCAGCGGCGCAACACATAGCTTTGGCGGACTGGTGGCAACTCGATTCTTTCTTGGGTTTGTTGAAGCAGCCTTTTATCCAGGTGAGTAAAGATTGGTACCTTGTCCGTATAAAAATACTGCAGAGAAAGAAAATCCTAACGAACGTGTGATATTAGGCTGCCTCGCAACTCTCAGCTCATGGTACATTCGTAAAGAACTTGGCGTCCGTACCGGACTATTCTACAGCGGCTCCATGCTTTCGGGGGCTTTCTCGGGTCTAATCGCAGCCGGCATCACGAACGGCATGGACGGCGCCCGCGGCCTGCTAGCCTGGCGTTGGCTCTTCATCATCGAGGGATCGCTTACCGTCGCTATTGCCCTCGGCGCGTTCTTCGTGCTGCCAGACTTCCCAGCCAATACCAAGTGGCTGACAGACCAAGAACGACAGCTGGCCATGTGGCGCATGGAAGTCGACGCCGCGGGCGAGGAGGATTGGACGAGCTCATCATCGCAGCCCATCTTTGACGGCTTCAAGATGATCATGGTTGATCCAATCAACTGGATTCTTGTCGTACTTGTCTACGGCGCCGCGTCCTCGATTTCGATTAATAGCTTCTTCCCCACCGTCGTTGCGAGTCTCGGAAAGGATCGCATCACAACGCTGCTTCTTACTTCGCCGCCTTACCTCCTGGCATGCATCGTTTGCGCGGCAGTATCTTGGAACGCCGACCGTATGAACGAGAGGTACTGGCACACCGTCGCCCCGCTGGCTTGCTCGCTCGTCGGATTCATCATCTCCAGCGCCGCGACAGGCATTGGGCCCCGATACTTTGGCGCCATGATCATGCTTCCTGGGATCTATACTGGCTTTAATATGTCCATGGTCTGGACTGCTAACACGATCTATCGACCTACGGCGAAGCGCGCCGCTGCGGTGGCGTTTAACAACGCGTTTTCTACGCTCTCAGGCATCTACGGATCTTACTTGTACCCCAACAACGCGACACCAAGGTTCGTCTTAGCTTTCAGTGTGAATGCTGCGATGGCATTGATGGCGATTGTTGCTGCCACTGTGTTGCACTTTGTTCTGAAGAGAGAGAACAAGAAGTTGGAGATGAGGGAGCAAGAAGCTGAGGCTGCTGGGCAGGCGCAACTCATTGGAAAGGGTTTCAGATATCTTATTTGAAGGTAGAATGCTGGAATGGATTTACGAAGAAAAGTTTTCTCATTTAATGTACTCGTACATCCTTGACTAACTATTAGATCTTCTCTTTCCTCTTGGTATCCAACCCGTAGTCTCGCGCAATTTTTTCTGCGGCCAGTTGCCCAATAACATAGGCGACGATCTGAGGATCTAGAAGCACTTGTCAGCAATGAAATACACGAAGCTATCGAACGCGACGTAAAAGGTGAGCTTGTAGCAAACTTACGACCACTGTTGAACTTTTATCAGCAACTATCTTGTATCACTTTAAAGAAGATGAGAAACGTACCTGGGCAGTATAGTTGTCACACTTAAATCCGCAACCCGCAAGCCGTTCAAGCCGTGAACTCGAAGGTCTCCGTTGACACAGCTGCCATCTCGCTCGCTCTTACCCATCTTCACGCTGCAAGATGGATGCCATAGTCCCGCCACGTTCTCTTGGATGAAGTCCTGGAAGCTCAGTCAGCGCTATACTTAGAAAATTGCAACTACCCCTAATTGCTGAGATAAGCTTCTAACTCACATCAATATCCTTGTCGCTCTCCGACTTTGGTGCAAATATCGGCCTGACGAAATGGTCTTTCATCGTGCTGGTCTTGAGGAGATTGAGTCCTTCTCTTAGCGCTTCTCGCAGGTTTACCAAATCGAAAGGGTTGCTGAGATACTTCGGGTCAATCAGAGGGGGGTCCGCGGGGTCGGCTGAAGCCAATTTGATTGTTCCTCGAGAGACAGAGTTCATGTTTGCAACGAATACCGAAAAGAACCCGTCGCTAGACTTTTCGAAGACATGATCAGGAGGAATCAAAGGTCCAATCTGTAGGTTGACGTTAGTTGAGGGTCATGCTTTTCAGCCCTAGTACAACTTACGACAAGCTCATAGCTAGGGACACCTTCCTCGAGCAGATAGCCTTTCACATCAGCGGGGAGTTTCTTGAATTCAGGCGACTCATAAGCCCGATCATTCTTGAGGAAAGCATGCGGAACAGACGAGAAATGTCCCAAAAGCGGTCCGTTCCCACTTTCTGCGAGTTGCTTCACGGCCTCCTCGTACTTGCTTGGGTCAGAGAGCCCCACCCTATCAGTGAAGCCGGACTTCATCTGAAAGCAAGTCACAATCATGGGGTGGTCTGTAAAGGACTTCCCCACACCATTGAGGTTCTTGACTACGGGGATTCCGAGGGCACCCAGGTCTGCTTGAGGTCTGATACCTGAAAGTAGCAGTAGACGGGGACTGTCAAGGGCACCGGCTGATAGAATGACTTCGTTCTTCGCTCGAACTGAAGTTCCAGGGTCAGTGAATCACCAGGTATCAACTGGGCTTTTGGGTAAGCTTACCCTGCGAACCATCTTCCTTCAGAACACCCACAGCACGATCCTTCTGAAAGATGATTTTGACCACACGACTCTCGGTCAGAACGGTCAAATTTGCTGGAACAATCTTCTCGAGAAATGCAGATGCACCGGTTACTCGGACACCATTCAGACTAGTTGTCGAGTTCAGCGAGAAACCAATTGGGTCACCATCGTTGGGGTCAAGGTTGCGCTTGTGCTATCACGGGGTCAGCATCACTGTCCACTGCCTCACCCATTGTCGTCTGGCTTGTCAATCAACCCACCCCGAGATCAACTCCAGCGTCGATAAAGGACTTTGTTTCTCGTTCCACGTGTCCGATGGAGACGTCGATGGGCCTGATTAATGTCAGAAAAGTGGATCACTGCAATGAAAAGTGACTTGTTACCCAGAGAAACCGTGATACTTCGGATCGGGCTTCACATATTCAGCCCACTCCTTCGAAAGATCATCAAGGTGGAGGTTTTCCAGCTTTTCGAAGTCAGCTCGAGACCAAGATAAGGTGAGATCTCTCTTCAAAACTGGTTTCGACTTACCTTCCTAACCCTCTCAATGACGGATTCAAATCCCCAAGCATCATCACCTGCAGCCGCAGCCCAGGCATCGAACTCCGCGCGCGCGCCAAGTGACCAAACCTGGAAGTTGGTAGCACTCGACCCTCCTAGACCCTTGCCACGAGCCTGCGGCACCTCGCGATTTTTCGCATGCTCCTGCGGCGTCGAGGCATAGCCGTAGTCAAGACCCGGCTGTGCAATGGTGCTGAATCTTTCAGCCGTACGCCTATACTCGGGTTTGCTGATGTCACCGCCACCTTCTAACAACGCAACACTGGGCTTCGATGCCGTGTTTGCGAGGCGGGAGGCGAGAAGGCACCCCGCTGTGCCGCCTGATCGTCGTTTGTTGTTGTTAGTGCGGTTTCTCCTCTCGTGAGGGGTTCGTTGTGATATCCGAGGATGAAGAGGCGTGACCCCTCACGGCAACCTTGTCTCCAGGAACATTAAACTTACCACCGACGACTATGAAGTCGAACTCTTGTGTCATGATTGAAATTTGACGGTGATTGAGAAAAGGTGTGGTACAAAGTTGGGTTGCGTCGGGCGCTCTTTGAGTCAAAGTTCACATCTGCCAGCTTGCTTTTTTATACTCCAGCGAGCTGAGAAAGTGTCTCTCGTTTATACACACAAGCCACCTGACCTCCGCACCTAAGACTCTAGGCTGAGAGATCATCTCTCTAGCGGCGAAACTATCGGCAAATGTGCGCGGCATCGCATTGTTTTCCCCTGGTTTCCATCCAGCCTTACGTGGGGTCGCGGGGCGGTCTGCAGCGCTATGGACAGCCCGCGAAGGAAGCTTGAGTTGTATTGGTGATCCTCGCACGTCCAACGCGAGGTTGGCATTTCGCCCGATGCGATGCAACTCTGACACTACGACTCTGAGGCGTGCTGATGTAACTCAAGTTCGCAATATCCAAGAGCTCGTTGGCTAAGGTGAAGGGGTCTACTTTTCCGACAGCATTTAGGACTCATGAGGATGGCGTTCTCCAAATCATCTGTGACTATTTCTTGGGTACCTATGTGGGCTGCACTGCACAATCGTACCCGAATGAAGCGGCTCGACAACTCAGCAGCTTTTATATTATCTAGCCACATTGTTCAGTGAGGTGAAGCAAAAAAACAAGATGAGCAGAAGAATGTATTGACAGCGACTAAAGCAAAATATTTGATACCCAAAATCTAAACGCCAGTGAGCCAATGTCCTTGGCTATGCAACCCACGCTATGCCCCCCACCCCCCCCCCCCCCCCCCAAATGAACTTCAATGCCTACGCTGAAATGCTGACTACCTGTCATGCTCCATACAACAATGCATATTCACAATTGCCATCCCAATTACAGTCCATCAATCGTCACGAGTCTAGTTCTGGGGCGTGCCAAAGATCTCGTTGAGGTCGCGCTTCGCGTTGCGCTTGATGCCGCACTTGTTCAAGCAGGCGTCGATGCCGAGAGCAATGTTGGCAGGGATGTGCTTACGGAAGCTCTCAAGATCGGCACCGTCAATCGTCTGCACGCCGCCGAGGGTAGCAGAGACGACATCCGGGCGGAGGTTGAAGAAAGCCTGAGCAACCTGCTCGACACCGGGGTCGACGTTGTTGAAGCCGGCAACGAAGACGGCATCCTCGCAGTCGGGGTTGAACTCCTGGTGGATCGCGCCCTGGGGGAAGACGGACATTTGGTACGTCTCCATGGTGTTGGCGATGGGGTCGAGGCCGTTCTCGACGACAAAGTTGGTGACAAGGCGGCCCTTGACGATCACGTTGAGCTCGGTGGCGCGGTTGTGGACGTGGGCCGTGTTCATGCCGCAGGGGCCGAGGAAGCCGAGGGTCATGGCGGCGCCGTTGCCGATGAGGGCCGGGAAGGTCTTTGCCGTGGCGGAGGTGGAGAAGCCGCCCTTGCCACGGGACTCGGAGCCCTCGGGGGCGCCGGAGTCGTTGAAGTCGAAGACGAAGTCGCCGGGTTGGTTGAGGAGGCGGACGCGCTCTTGCTGGGTGGGTGCGGTCATCAGCTTTGTGATGAGGTCTGCGTTGCCGGCACGGGTGTTGACGGGGACGATGGGGGGAAGGACATTGTCAATGGAGCTGTTGTCGGTTTGGGTGGAGATGGTGGCGGAGGAGGAGGGGTGGTTCGGGTTGGTGGTCGGCGCGGCCAGAGCAGCGGCGGAGAAGAGGATGGAAGAGAGAATGGTGGAGGTGTACATCTTGACTACTTTATGTATTTTTTTGCTGTTGGAATGACAGACAGGATATCCGAGCTGACAAATGAGACAAGGAAAAGAGAAATAGGAAAGATGAAAACCGGAAAGCGAACTCGTTGCTTGTTGATGCTGTGATGTGTGTGATGATGAGAGGAAAGAGAAATGAAGAGGCGTTCGATGAGGCTATTATATAACATGATCGCGACACAAAAGGATTTCAATCTTGTGTACTTCATCAAGTGGCCGCAGATGAGCGTCAGCCTCATTCAATCCAACAAGCACACATCTGGGGTATAGGTTGGTAATTCCTACGATATGGGGCACAGCATCCTTCTGCTGATGGCTTTGGAATCAAACCAACATAGGCTACAACAAGACATCACTCATTGTCCCGATGGATGCAAAATGTCAGCTTAGTTGTTGCCTCGTTACTGAATCTGGCCTCATGCTGCTGACCAGCAATCTCAACAACCTGGCCACGAGTCCAGAATATTGCAGTCTTGGGATGGCAGCTGCATGTTTGTGCTGACGGTCCCAGGGCTGACGTCGGCGGTGCACGGTAGGCGTGCCAGTCTCTTGGGTCCCTTCTGGGAAACAAACAGCGAAACATGGTGGGGAGGGGCGGGAGTCTGTTCGTCCGGAGGAGTGTTGTCAGCATTTAGTCGTTGGTTGGAGCTGCCAAGTAGGGCTGTGGGATTTGGGCGGTCTATGTTTAACTGTTTGCTTTTTTATCCTCCCGTTCCACGTAGTACTTTTCAGTCAATCTGCTTCTAGTCTTGCAGACTGGTCGGTGTCTCTCAACCATGTTTGGTGCCATGGTCACGATAGGTAAAGTACTTGTAAAGTTCCTGACAGTCCATCCCGAACCAAGTCAGTAGATATTCGCCAGTGAACTTTAACACTAAATTTGCAGTAACGTCCTCTGCCAGCACTACCTGGGGAAACTCGCCGGGCAAGATGCCCAACCCAACAAATACACGAACCGTAGCGCATCGTGGAAGTAGTTCATGGCGAACATTGAAATTAGTTGCCGTTACTTTCAGTCATTGAAGAGAAAGTTGATTCCGACCTGGAGACTGTAGACTGCATGTTGACGGAGAGGAAATCCTTCTAAGGCTTGGCCAATGATCCCTGCTCCGAGCCCACCCACTGTTCGTGGTAGCGCTCGATTAGAACAGGCTACAGAATTTAGCTGTGCGGCGGGGAGGCGAAGCAGCTATCCTAAGCTTAATAACGAGCTGCGCGTTCTAATTTCGTCCCAATTTAACCCTTTGTTTATTCACCGGCTCTTCACTCAAGACAGTTCCTTAGGCAGCACCAAACGTGCAGCTCATCTCCAGATGCATGGAAATCCTTTTTCATGTGTACTTGATAAGATATGTCCTAATGTGTTGTCATTTACTGCAAGACCAGAGTATCTGGCGCTGGTAATGACGCGGGAGGCTTACGAGGAAGAAGATTTGACGTCTCAGGTATTACCTCAGCGGATCATTGCTGGACGGCGCAGTTCAATTTTTCCATGGCAAGGCGACCGAAAGACTTTCTATCAGATGCGATGTTATAGGTGATATCATTCCGATATTCCATGCAATGAAGGAGCACTTCTTTCTGCACCAACTTCTCGGGCTAAATGATGGTGAAATAAGGTCACGTCCATATATGTTCTTTCATCAAACCAAATTTTGGCTCAGAGATCTTTTATAGGTGCATCCCCTTCAGTCTTGCCAGTGCCATATTTCTTCACCTTGTTTTTGCTGGCATCCTTATCCGCAGCGAAAGCTTCAACCTCCTTACTATCCATGACCTTGATGACATTGTCCGCTTGCCACTTCTTGAACGAGAACCCAAAGCCCCTAGGATATGTGATTAGCCTGATGATGGGCGGTCCCCATGTTCGTGGTGAGCTTACTCATGGCTGTAGTCCTTGTCATTGGCCTGGTCCTTGTGGTACTTGACCTGAATGAAGTCGCTGTCGACGGTGCCGGGATCCAGGCTCAGGCTGACAAGCGCATTAATTGTCGCAGTCTTTGGGATGAGCTTGAAAGTCCAGCTTTGCTCATTCCTGAACTGGATCAGGTCTCGATCGTTCTTGACAATCTCATACCTCTCGTTCACGCTCGCTTTGAAGAGCTTGGGCAAAGCAAACCACTGCCCTGCCATCTTGTATCGGTCGTTGGCGTAGACAAATTGGTCGTCGTACACGCAGTCAGCCGTGTACCGCTTCACGCGCTCAACTGTGGGCTCCATTGAGTATAGCGCGATGATGTCGTCAATCAAGCGCTGACGCGCTGGAGAGAGGGAAATTGACTTGGATGGGTTGGGGTGGTATTCCTCAGTGGTCGAGGTCTGGCGGACTTCGAACTCTTCTCCTGGGGTGGCAGAGGTTTTGCCGGGAAAGTTGATGTGTCCGGAGTCTGAAGACATCTTAGTGGTAGTATGCAATGTACGATGAAAGCTTCTGGGGGATAGTGAACAGGCTGTTGCGAAAAGTTGTGTTCTGATAGCAAATCTCGACATTGATGAAGCTCCTTGTATGGGCTAGAGAGAACTCATCGCCCGGGCACATTCACTTATAAACATTTGATAAAAGCTTACTCTCAGGACACACCCCATGGTCATGACGCGCTCAACTCGCCGACAAAGACAGCCTGGGCTCTCTCACTCGTTTCTTCTATGATCATAACCACGTGTTATTCGTAGTCTGACGTTCGGAAAATGTGGCGGTCATGTCGATTATGTAGCGCTGACGTCAACACCTTTGCGTCTTCAGATGGGTCTAACACGGACTGAGACCGCTCTGAAGGGATGATCTAGGTCCGTGAAGAACGCTGATAAATGAAAATCATTGAGAATTCAAATAAAGAATTCTCATCAAATATTGAAATAAGGATTTGTTTCTTTAATCGAAGGCTACTAAATATCCTTCAGGTCCACTACCTCACCCGCACGCCAGCTCACATTCTGACCAGCATCACTGCCTTCCTTCCACTTCCACCGAACGATATCTTGCTTTCCTTTCTCTACCAAGTCCTTGATCCATTGTCCAACCACCGGAAGCATCTTGAAGCCGTGGCCCGAGTCGCCTGTCGCCAGATACAGGCCTTTCTTCCCAGGCACAGCATCGATGACATAGTCCGAGTCCGCCGTATCGGCACACCAGCAGATGTGCTGGTCGACAAAAGGCCTATCAGCCAGGCCCGGAAGGGTCTCCTGGGGCAGCTTTCGAATTCGACGCACGTCAACCTCGGGCACGAAGTCGTTCTTCTCGGGAGGCGTGGACAGGCCTGTCGTCGTCGAGTAATTGGTGTAGCCTCCACCACTTGGGGAAAGCTTGAGGATGCCCGTGCCGGGTTCTGGCTCAAAGAAGAAACCCAAGTCCCGAGCGTGTGTGACCGGTATTCCCTTCAAGCGCGCTGCTTCCTCCGGCTGGAGTTGTATGTGCAAGACACTCCATGCCTTTGCCGTGACTTGACGGCCGACGGAAGGGAGCACGTTTCCGAGCGAAGCCCCGACCATAAGAATCGTGGTCGCTGCCTTGAAGTCTTTGCCTGAAGTCGTGCGGGCGCCAATGCATTTGTCCCCGTCATACGTGAGGCTCGCAACATTCTCCCCAGTGTGGATCTCGACTCCCTGGGCTTTGATGTATTCATAGACTGCCTTGAGCGCATTCGCGGCATGCGCATAACCCGCGAACTGATTGAAATACCCTTCCCATCCTTGCATGGGCCCGTCCAGTGCCGGCGCAGATTTGGCGATATCTTCTCTGTTCTTGATCGGGTTGATCCTACCAGCCCAAGCTGGATGCACCCGGATACTCTCAAGAGATTTAGCTAGGGTCTTTTTCGTCTTTTCCGGCGCTGCTGCTGAGTTGGCTAAGAGGTACCCCGTCTGGTGGTAGTGCGGCGCGAATAGTTCGTTGTCGGCCCATTCCGACATGGCCTGCAAGGCCAGCTCAGTATAGAAGGGGTCTTCATATTCTGCGCGGACAATTTTGTTGACGTCGTTGCCCGCCGAGAGAGACGAGGGAACGGATGTTCCTTTCTCGAGAATCGTGATGGACTTGTACCCGGCACGGGTGAAGTGATACGCCGCTGACAGGCCAAAGGTGCCAGCGCCAATGATCAATATTGAGTCTTGCAGGTCAGGCATCTTGGCTTTTACCCTTTTCGGTTTATTGCGAACAAGAGTTCACAGTCAGAGGACTATGGCGGAATGATGTCGATTTTGAGTTCTGGAAGCCAAGTCGCATTCAGCTCCGACGTCGGATCGAGGGCCGCTCTCCCGCGCTGCTCGGAGTCAGGCCCCTCACGGCAAAGGTGTCCGAGATAAGAAGCCCACCGCGGGGAAGTGGAAACGGCGACCCCAGTCCGATACCACATTGTCGGCGCGCTCACACCGAAGCCGAACCAAAATCTCTTCTATGCCTATCGTCGCCTATCTTCAACCACATATGTGGTATGCATCTGCGGGGTAAAGAGACTGAGTCGGGCTTCCACGCTGAGGCTCATGAGTTCCGCCCCTATTTGTTATGGTCTCTCATCTGGGGTTTCGAGGCCCTATCTGCAGCTCAATACTGAACATGCCATCAACATGTCGTAGCCCCGTTGAGGGAGTCACCACTTTCTCATCCCATCTAGAGAATACTAAAGTACCTTTTTGTCGTGTCGTAGTAGAAGAAATATCCCGACCATGGCCTGGCAGTCACGCATACAAATACCCAGCCAAGGTTGTGAACGTACTTGCTTCCGGCCGTGTGAGCCAAGAGCTGAATGCATGCCAAGAGCGAGTACCCCATACACATTTCTACAATACTCGACCTCTTGGTTTCTTTTTTGTCTTTTCAGCTACTCTGCTGCTTCCTTCCAAGTGTTGACCATGTCTTAGATGCACAACTGCGACTGTTTGTTGAATGCGTCAGCACTATCTTATCAAATGATGTCTCTCGGCCTGTCGCGTCACGCTGGCGATTTGGAGGCTGAGTTCTTCCTGTTCCAAGGTGGCGACGTCTCTTGTTCTCCCCTTTCCTTGAATGAATCATGATCTTGCCTCAAGCAGGTCCCGGGAAAGCGAGCCTCTATCGTCGGCCTACATGTACCGATGTTCTGCACCAACCGCTCTCGGTCGCCTGGCATCATACTGCAGAAAGTGCATGAGTCACACACACGCTTACATTTATGATCCTCAGGGATTGATGTTGTCGTCCAAATGCCACAATCTACCTGTACACTTGAACTGTCAACCCATGACTTCTCCGTCCTACTTCAGTGAACAATCCTATCAAAGTGAACCGCGAATGACATGACCGGACTTGTGACAGCTGTTGCCCTGTCTTATGCCGTGTGCCGCATAAGGCAGCCCTTGTCACGTTGTTGCCCGACTCCGTGAACCCCAAGACCACCTTACTAAGTTACTTCGAACTGTCCAGTCTTTAGCTTTCATGTCTTTGGTAACCCAAGTCGAACAAGATGTTCCGTAAGACCAAAAGAGTCCCAGCCGTCTCTCTCTGCCTGGTCTCGAAGCCATACCAGACCTATCATGCCAGCTCCATTCGCCCCTACGCTGTTTCTCCCTACAAGTCGACGCGGCACCACGCATATCCAATGTTCAGCCATGACGACATTGTAGTCGCAAACTTCCCTATCAGATGTCTGAACTTTCCTTGTTGCAGAGACTAGTCTTTGGAGACTATGGTAGGCCTGTTCAGGGGTTGCTGCTTGGGGTAACCGCAACACGAAATGTAGGTTGGGAACCCCAGGAATTTCTGAATTGATCTCTGCATCGAACATTCTGTCAGCGTCCGCCTCTACATACGAATTGAAATTCAATACTTCTTGTGAGAAACGACTAGGATCAGTGATATCTTACCGGTTTCAGACGTCGCCTTCTGAGGATACAGCGAAAAGTGAGTCGGCTGAGGAAAAATCTGCATATGCTTATGGCCCTGAGATGATCCGGCGTCGACGCCGCAATTGTAGATCATCAATTGGGGCCCCAGAGTTGGCTTGAGTGCATCTGTCACAGCCCGAGCAGCCTCAACATCAACCATGTTGAGGTCTTGCGTCTGAGGTTCAAAGAGTCGGGTATATAGGACAAATGCCGGCCGATACACACAGCACAGATTGAGCTTCAGTGCATGATGAGATCCTACTTGAGCAACGATGAAGTCGGGATCTGGGTTGAGGAACGGGCCCTTGTCCGCCGTGCGCTTAGGGTCATCTCGCTCCAAGTATGGCTTTCTTTTCAAGGCTGGACTGATGCGGAACTCGAACTGGTTAAGTCTAGTCAGAAGCCTCTTTGGAGACTGGTTACCTTCGGGGTAGAGTTACAGGCTGCCTCGTACCTCAAAGCCGTTGTGGGAGACAATCTCGCTTTTAGATTCGCTGTAGAATAGCTTGCCCTGAGAAACCAAGTCGTCGAACATAAGTAGAGACTTGAAGCCCAGATCTGCCGGCAACGTGATCTTTTCCGTTGCCATGTCTACAGCACAGCAACATTAGATGAGATCCAACTGTAATTCCTTAGTTGCCTCGCCCTCGAATTGTGGTGAGCTCCGGGTGATAAGTTGGATGAGCGGTCTGGAAGCAAGACATTCTCCCTTCGCTCGGCTGGCGTGGGGTTCATCGGGATGTTAGTGTCTACGCTGTATCTTTGTAGGCTGCGCTATCAGAGGGTTACCCGATTAGCAAGGCGTGCACTCGACATCAACTCACTGACTGTGGCCTTCCTACCAAAGTAGTCTATTCAGTCAAAAATGCCCGATTATGATCCTATTGAACAGATTATTATACAAGCGATGATAATCGCTAGTTTCTGTATGCTATAATGCTTTTCAAACTCCAGGCAAAGTTTTGCTGGTTGGAATCTTTGGGTTTCGTCATGCTATAATCACTGAAGGTCCAATCATTCTAGGTGACTTGGCTTAGCGAGAAACGTGCTGGAAAGTTGCGGTCATGTTCCGTACACGTATTGTGAGACTAGTAAGTTGCGAACGCTGAGTGGATCGAAAGATTTGCGGCTTAGGGAGTTCCAGTTTATCTTAGGGGCTTTTGGTTTTGTGTATCTTTTGAGATTGAATTCGAGGTAGAGAACCCATGTTGTGAAGAGGAAACCCTGGGCTCTGTTCCTAATCTCAGTGTTCTGTTACCAACGATTTGCCAGTTGTTATGAACATACCTGCAAATGGCAGAGAAGATGGCAAAAAGCTTCATTCACCCGTGCAACGAACCGCCCATTTGCGGCCTTTCTAATGGCTGAGGTGATACGTGTGGTCGAGTTTCATGTCACGCCAAAGTGATGTAGGCCGCACATTTTGTCGGGCAGTTCTCATTAGCGTCAGGAAATGTTCGCCATAGTGATGTCGCGCATGCATACCAGGTCCTGGGTGCTTGAGAAAGTCGGAGGGCCGCAATTTCAGAGCCTCTGAATGGTGGCAACTCCCTGTATTTACACGTCAATCATCGCCTTCTCCCGGTAACCCTGCGAGAATTCGCTGCCTAGTGGCCGTATATTGGGGCTCGGCTACGTTGCTCAGTGGATAGAAATAAGCACGCAGCCTCACTTTGTGTCACGTAACAGGGATAGTAATCGCACCTCACAAAGTGCCCGTCACGTGCTGAATCACGTGTCTATCTCAGATATCGTGTATATAGACCTTTTCCTTTTGTCTATTTCCACTTTGATAGTTAAGCCACTTTTACCACACTCCGTATGCCCATTGCTGCGTGCCATAACTCGTGACACTTTGATTCCCTCATTGGAGACCTCCACAGAGTTGGCTGACAGAGCCATGGAAAATCTAATCCTGCAGAGCACATTTCGTTTGTGTGGCGACTAGAGTAATCTTAAATCACGACATCGAAGCGAACATCTAATGTGAAAGAAGTTGTTGGCGATGAGACTGAGCGCAGTCCAGCATACCAACTTGCGATCTGTATCCCAGAGCCGACGATGTACCAGCCACTAGACCGCGACGCAGCAGACCAGTCACCACTCAACTACAACAAGAGCCAACAGCCCAGCCAGATTCGCCCTGTTGTACCAGACCATGGCGTCGCAAGCCTCAAGCCGAAGAAGAAGTCCAAGCAGACACCCAAGCGCCTAAGTCTCTTCCTCAAATTCAGTCTCGTCGCCTCGTTGCTCTTCCTCGCAGGCGCCGTCGCCTTTATCTCATGGCTATGGTGGGCACCCCACCAAGACGTCTGCTGGCGGAAATGGGTCCTCGCCCCGAACCGGCTCCAACTGAGCATAACTCTATCCGCCGTCGTCATCCGAACTGCCATAGGCATACTGGCCACCGCGGCCACGGCCATGCTTGCGTCGATCGCGATCGAGCGGAGGGGCGTATACCTCCAAGACATAGCCCAAGTTTCCGTCGCGCGCTTCTCTAGTGACGGACCGCTATCCCTGAGTCTCCTCGCGCTCACGAGCTCATCGCTACAGCCACTAGTCCGCCTGGTTCTGGCGCTCTTGGCTATCACGACGATTGCTGCGCAGTTCACATCTACTCTTCTTGTAGCGGATCTCGAATCGCGCCGGGTTGTCACTTTTCCTGATTCGGTGTCCAATGCGTATACCTTCATCTCAGGGAACCTCTCGAGCGGCAGGCCGCCTGAAGCTGTCTCCGGGTACGCGCACAACTACTGGATCCAACGACCGCGACTTACGGAAACATTTGCAGAGTACACAGGCACGGCAGCAGAAGGAGAAGGACTGGATGACACCGGCCCAACAGTCAGAGCATTCCTCCCCGTGGCATCGCAGCAAGAGCGCGAGTCGCTCCTCGAGTTCCAAGGCATGGCCAGAGTCCTAGACACGCGGTTCATCTGCATGAGGCCGCAGCTCAGGAACGTTCGCCCGTGCAACGGCACAGACGGCGTCGACATTTGCGGATCGATACGGCTCGATCCCACCGTGGACGCGGCGGCTGCGGCGGGGCTGACGTGGACGGATGAGATGAACTTCAATTTTAGTTGTCCTGTGACGGGGTACATGGGCAATCGATACGACTGGCAGATTTGCGCGTATGAGACGCTGAACTGGACGTCCTTTGACTGGTCACTTCGGAATACCACGAGGATGACGACGATGAGGATTGTGTGGGATGCGGGAAGGATCCAGGGAAACATGAGCTCTGATAGCTTGAAGTCGACAGTCAAGGTGCTGAGTTCGACTGGCTCGGGCCCGTGGACGAGGGAGTCTCTGCATATGAGACTTGTTGATTCTGATACCATCGGGAAAGATCAGTATATCGACTTCAACATGACGATGTGTGCACATTTCTCTAAGTGAGTACTTGAATCACCCAGAGCTTGAGCTGTTCCATCAGGTTCTTCTATGCTGTATTATCTAACAAGTTCTTCCTAACAGCTACCCGGACTCGATTCAGTATCTTAATGTCTCCGCAACCAGCTCAAGCAACAGGACAGAGCCAACCTACGAGTGGGATGCAGAGCAAGAGGTCTACGACACGAGTGCAGTCCGCAAACAACTCGGCGCCGTCAAAGACGCTCCATCTCTATCCCACGAAGACCGCCAAGTCCTGACTATCAGCAAAGACAGCCTAGTTTCGGCCGTGGCCGACGCTCGCGATGGCTCTGAGTGGCAACAGTATGCCGCCGACCGCAGCCTGGAATGGTTCTTCGACCGCGTCACCTACGCCCGAATGCCCTCCATGCCCATCGCCTTCTGTCACAATTGCGCTCCCAATCTCGACTCCCAGGACGGCACCAGCGATGTGATCTACGAGCGTCTTTTTGGCGATACCATTGACGAGACGGGATCGCCGGCTCGCGCGATGCAGGCTGTTTACTTCACCCTTGCCCGACTTGTCTACTATGACTTTCTCAGCGCCTTTTCTCCCAATACTGCTGTACCTGGGATGGACACTGCGGATGTGGTCACGTTTGAGCTGACTTCGGTACCATGGCGATTCAGGGGTTATCTAGCCGTCGTAGGGATAATTCTTGTCTTCCTGGCCTCATTTGCTGCGGCTGCGGTCCTGTTCAGGTCTACGCGATACAGCTTGCCTGAGAATGCGTGGCATACTGTAGCGCAGATCTCCGAAAGCCCCGAGCTGGCAGACTTGCTTCACGACGCGAAGGTTGCTACTGATGGCGATGTTGGACGTTTAGCAAAGGCCTCCAAGTCTCAACGTTTCGTGGTGCGAGATGGTGTCTTCACTCAAGCTTCGGGGGCTGGTCTGGATGTGGAGCTGGAGTCGAATCAGTCCCGCCGTCGACTGACAACGCACGAAGCGGTTTCGTAACACACGATGAGAGGCTCTCAATGGATGGGAGTTCATCACCAGATAGCGTAGGAGTAATAATGTGAAATAACAAAAGAATGAGTTGAGATTTCTGCGTAACTTCACAGAGCCTTTGTCGCCTCTGTGGCAGACTTCTTCTGGCTTTCCTGCCCATCGTCACTCTGGACATCCACCTTCTCCAACGAAGCAACACTATCCCCAGCTTCCCTCAACGACTTCCAATTGAGACCAAAGTCAAGAATATCGGGATACTTGCGGACATACCACAACATCCCGAGGATCGAAGCGATACTCCCAACACTAAACGCAGCCGCCAGCGGGAAACCGATAGGATACCTCGGCGAGTCCGCCGTCCTCCACGCCCGCAGCGGGATAGTAGCATGCCCAACATACACAAGCGTCACCGCGAGGCCAACAATCACCGACCTCGCCTCAGGCTCCTTGCGCAAGATGATCGCAAGCCAAGCGAGCAGCGCGTACCCCCACGCCGCAGTCGCATACGTCAAGAAGTAGAATGTCATGATCGTACCCCCTCCACCGGGCCAGGCCGCCAGGACAGAGGTAGCAACGAGCTGAAGCAGCGCCGCGCCGATAGCGACTTGCCACCGCCAGTCCTTCCAATCGCTCAGCGCGTTGAGAGATATATTCGCCACGATGGAGATTGCGTAGCCGCCGAGCGGGATCAGGTTAACCGTGTATACCGAGTACAGCGCCGTCGTGCCGTCCGCGGCCTTGAGACCCTTGAGGTAGAGCAAGAAATACGAGTTTGCGCGTTGAGACCAGGCGAACTGCAGGTATGCCGCGAGGAAGAGGTACGTAATAGGCGAGGTGAAGAGTTTTCGCACGCGAGACCAGAGGGCCTTGCCCTTGATAACCTCCTGTGTCGTCGTCCCTGACTTCCTCATGCGCGAAGCAGCGAGCACGCGTTCGTCCGCGGTGAGCCAGAGGGCGCGGGTTGTGGTCGGCGCGTCGGGGATGACGAGGAACCCGTAGAGACCCCAGACAATGGTCATGATACCCGAGACAACAAAGAGCCACTGCCAACCCTCGAGACCGTGCGCGCCGTTGAGGTTCTTGTAGAGCGCGGCCTGGAGGATGCCGAGGAACATGCTCCCCGCCTGGCTGCTCACGCCAAAGATGGCGAGGCGTTTACCGAGTTCGGAGGGGGTGTACCAGTTGAAGATGAGGTTCACGATACCCGGCCACGACGTCGCCTCAAACACGCCCAGGAAGAAGCGCAGGACAAACACGGTCCGGGCGTTCTTGGCGGCAAAGGTCGCGAGGGTGATGGCGCCCCATACGACTTCGCAGAACGGAAGCCAGAGGGACGGGCGGACGCGGGTTTGGATGAGTTGGGAGGGGACGATGAAGAGGGCGTAGCCGATGGAGAAGTAGGTTGTGAACTCGACGAGTTCGTTGCCGTAGAGGGAGAGGGCTTCTTGCATGCCTGAGACGTAGGCTGCTGTTGTTGCGGACTGGTCCATGTCCTTCATGAGGCCGGCGATGAAGGCCCATGTCAGGAGGAGGATGTCGAGTTTGAGGACTAGGACGTGTTCTGCGTCTTCAAAGTAGGGGTGAATCTTGGCTAGGCATGGGATCGAGGGCGTCGTGAGGTTTGGGCTGGCTTCCGCCGAGGCCGGTTCGGGCTCGGTCTTTGTCATTGTTGGTGGTGCCTCGTGGTGTAGCTCGGATGGATGACGTTCAGGTCTAGAATGTTTCCTCGGGCAGGCTTTCGATGGCCATGCAGGTGTTTAAGCAGTGGCTTTCAGGGTCGTATTTGAACTCGATCATTCAATCGACATTCGCCATTGCCGTATACCAAAACTATTCCCTGAAGCGGACAGATGCCGACAAGACGTCGGGACACACCGACGCTCAAGAGAGTCCTTCGATAATACTGGGCAAAGGGTCAGATGGCAACATCACCATCTTTCATGATGAAATGGGGAAAACGAAGGAACAGAATCGGGGAAAATAACAAAAGAGTTGGGACGGATCAGCTGCTTTTTTGGCAGAAATTCAGATGAACCGTTAGCCAAAACTCTGTTTCTCGTTGCCGAGTCGTAGCGTTCCATGGGCTATCCCAGCTCCGGGGAAGCGTCCGCCGGCGGGCAGGGATACAACGTAAAATGTCGCCATTTCACCGGCTTATGCCGTGACGCGTCGGTGTCCCGCCGAATGGTAAGATGAGAGCCTATCCTGCGTCTGCGATTCGACTGTTCACCTCGCGGTGATTGTAAACCGCAAGCACGTTTGTCGGGATGATGCCGATCGAGTGAGACAGGACCTGACGCGATAATACCTAATTGAGTCTCGTCGACATTTGAGAAGGGCTATATACATACATCGACCGCAGGCGACCGGCAGATTCTATGGCAAAAGATTGCGTGCTTCGCCATTCCCACTATCATTCGCTGCACGTATTCAAGTCCAGCCACCATGTCGACCGAACCATTGTACCCAGCCTACCTCCCCACCAGGCCCGACGGCTTCCAGCCGACAATCGACGTGCCGTACTTTGAAGCCGAAGAACCCGGTGTCCGAGCCAAAGCCGCGCGATCCGCCTCCTCCGCCTCCTCCATCTTCCGGGACGGCGGCGGCGCCAAAGTGGAGAACATCACACCCCGCGTCGGCGCCGAAGTCCGGGGTATCCAGCTTAGCCAGCTCTCCAAGGCCGGTCTGGATGAGGTCGCGCTGCTAGCGGCTGAGAGGGGTGTTTTGGTTTTTGTAGGTCTTCCATCGCGGATAGAGAGTGATGATGGTCACGCCATCGCCAGGTGAGTGGATAATAACACCGGTCTTTCTAGAGAGATCAAGACTTTGCAGACATTGGGTTTGAGAGGCAAAAGGAGATCGTGAGGCACTATGGCCCTCTACACAAGGTACGATTGACAAGCCCCCTATAGCTTGAACGCATTTGCTGATCTGCTTGCCCTTCTTCCCAGCACCCCACGATGGGATACCCAGAAGGCACAGGTCCTGAATTCCACGTCGTCTACGCAGACGAGAAAGCGTAAGATCCCCTACCCTCGCGTCACATCTCATATAGACATATAGCAACATGCACTCATCACTCACACTCATCGCAGAGGCAACCTCCGCACCCTCCTCGGTCCCCGCACAACCTACGACCTCTGGCACATAGACCAAACCTTCACCCCAAACACCCCCTCAACGACCTTCTTCTGGGTCCTTGAAACGCCCGCCTCAGGCGGCGGCGACACGGCCTTCACATCCCTAACAGCAGCCTACGCGGCCCTCTCCCCAGCCTACCGCGCCACCCTCCGCGGCCTGCGGTTATTCCACACCTCCGCTTCCGTAGGTGAAGTTGCGCGCGTGGGCACGGAGCGCGCTCTCCGCGAGGCCGTATCGACGACACATCCGCTGGTGATCCGGCACCCTGTAACGGGCGAGCCGAGTTTATTCGTGAATCCGACGATTGCGAGGCGGGTAGAGGGGTTTTTGCCCGAGGAGTCGGATGCGCTGTTGGGGTTTCTGCATAATCACGTCAAGAGTTTGGATTTCAGTTGTCGGGTGAGGTGGGAGGCTGGGTCGGTTGTTGTGTGGGATCAGAGGAGCGTTGCGCATAGCGCGGTGCCGGATTTCAGGGAGGGAGAGAGGAGGCATATGGTGAGAATCATACCGTATGGATCGAGGCCTGAGCCTGCGTTTCCTGAGGAGCAACAAGCCAGTCGAGAGGATGGAGAGGTGTAGTGTATATTGGTCTACCTAGTGATCCGCAGCTACATGGAAGAAGTCGATAGAAACTTTACCATTTGATAGGTCACACAATTCGAAGTATAGGCGGAATAGTATCTCCATACTTCAGGATACAGACGCGTGTTGTCTACGTAGACAATATACAGTCACTTGGCTTGCGAGGGATAGCAAAACCTCGAATCACCTTGCCGGGTTTCTTCATCAACCCCGCACTCTCGATTCTTGTGCCCAAAGTTGAGCCTCACAAAAGGCTGACAGGGATCTAGCATGGATGGGATGGGGTGAGCAGAGTGCGATGATCATACGCATCCAGACCGATTTGGAGTGCGACATAAGTGCGATAAGTGCGGTGAAAGTGCGACGGCAATGCCATTCGTCAACCCCACTACTGTCCCGCTCCCGTGCATGAAGGAGTGTGTCGCACTTACAAGTGCGATGGCCAACCCCGGTCTGCATGACAGCCTTACGAGTATCATCGTGAATAAGTGTAAGCCCAGTCCGTTGTCCCAAGCTACTTGACCTTCAACTAGAACAGACTTGTTTTCTAGCTTGACGGGCGGTCAAAGATCGATCTTCACTAGAGTTTCAATGGCGGTCAACCCGGCTCCCAACATCGGATCGCCGGTTGGACCACCTCCTGCGCCTTTGCCCTTCAGCTTGCAAACGTCGCAAGATGTGAGCGACATTCAAGAAGAGTCCAACAAACGAAAGAAACCACCAAGGAAACTGGACAGTGAAAAGTGCCAGCTTTGCAGACAACACAAATTGAAGGTATCTCGGTCCTCTTCCAAGCGCTTACCTTGCCCCGCCTGTACGGCAGAGCGCTTATGGCTTCGGTCAGAAAATTGCTGACAAGCGAGCTGCGAAGTGCCTTCCTCAACCTCGAACATGGCCGCAAAAGTGCGATCGCTGTTTGTCGAAAGGCCTAGAGTGTTCACCTGGCGAAGTCAAGAAAAGGACACGAAGACGGGCTCCAGGCGAAGAAGAGCCTGGAAGCATGATGAGTATCCCGAGCGACCGGGGATCCCACGGCCAAGATCATGGTGGCTCTAGCACTTTTTGGAACTGCGAAGATCTGTAAGGCCCATGTCAGCTTCTTTCTTGAGTAGAGGCTAATCATATGAGACAGTATGGATATACTTACCGCAGTCCAGCTTCTGAACAGCGTATACGAAGTCCATCATCACCAAAGAACCTCCTTGCTAGATATTCTCGATTTCCAAAAGACTCCCTGCCAAAGCAATGGACCTGGGACTCAGGCACAGCTCGATGTACCCTACGTCTCGGGCCTCCATCAGACCTTACCACTTCTCAAAGACAGGATATCGATCGCCATCAAGACGAGACTCGGTCACGGCAAGACTACGTGTTTCGCGGAGAGGATGTTGTTTGAGAATACTCTCAGTGAGCTACACAGCAATTTGCCGAAGCGTCCGCTTATTGATGGCCCTGTCGAAACCCATAAACTACTCATACGCGAACAGATCTCAGACCTGATGTTTCGGTCCAGGTCAAGCACGTCGGAGACCATTACGTTGAAAGCGATAGTCTCATTATCCACCACACTTTCTTCGAGGCTTCCGATACTTTTGAAGAAATTTGATCTCTACGACTGGTCTTACGTTGAACAGGGCTTCGGCCCAGAATGGGAGAAGTTGGTCCCCCATGCGGTTGTTGGGTGTCTCCTCTTCGCTCCGGGCGATCTCTACTCAGACTCGCAGCCATACGCCAAGATCTGGGCTCACGACATTCTGGTGAAAGAGGGCGCGAAGTACCCCATAGTCGCACGGGATCTCGCCCTCATCCCGCCCAAATCCAGCAGCTGGTCCCTGAAGGAGCTTGCCTTCCTCACCGACCACGTCGGACCGGACCTCAAGGACAGTCAAGGGCTGACTCTCGTCCACGCCGCTATCTTGGACCGCAGGCCGGACATTGTGCATCAGCTTCTCGAGCCGGGAGGCGCCAAACCGTGGCACCGAATATTCAGGAGACGGTTCTCCCTTTTTCATTTCGCAGCCTCGGTGGGATGCGAGTCGTGCTACGCGGAGTTGCGCTGCCACCCAGAGATCCGGCCGGCGGAGGAGACGCGGGACCGGAACGGAATGCTGCCCTTGCACGTCGCTGCCCTTCGCGGGCAAGTGAACGTGGCGGAAGCTATTCTCAAGGCGCATTTTGACGGAGCGGAGGAGAATGAGGAGTACGTGAATCGTGAGACGTCAGAAGCTGGGCATACTGCGTTGTATCTCGCGATAGCGCGGGCCGAAGATGATGCTACAGCTAGATTCTTGGCAATGTACCCCGGCGTCGACTTCCTCGTGGATCGTCAGGTACGGCAGACAGCGCTTCATGTTGCGGCGTCTCGCAAACGACACGGTCTATTGCGGTTTCTCCTTTCTCGAGCACCCGAGCATCAGCTCAATGTGCAGAACGAAGACGGTGAGACGGCATTGCATATTATTGCCCGGCATGGTGACCGAGAAACATTGAACGCTGTCTTGGACCTCCCCTCAATTGAACTTGACGTGACGGCCAACGACGGATCAACACCACTGGTTGATGCTGTGACGAACGGGAACATGGAGGCGATGGAAGCCTTGATCGGCTGCCCGGGTGTGGATATCACGGCGTTACGGCGGCCTTTGGAGCCCTTTGGGTTTTCTGCACTGGAGCATATCTTGCAAGAGGCAAACGGCAACGATGGTTCTGGGGGGTACGTCGATATTCTGGAGTGCTTGCGAGTGCGTTGTCCCGAGCTAGAAGACGATCTTTATGAGGCTTCAATGGCTGAGATGGAGACGGATGACGGTGATATGGAGGTTGAGTAATTGTACGAGGTGATATCATCCCGAGCAAGGCGGCTCTAGGCTGGCGAGGGAGGTGCTACATAGCTTCGCACTTCAACAAGCCATACTTATGACTGTCAGCGTACTGTCCTCGAGATAAGTTCGAATCACGTGAAGTTCATTAGACGTAGCTCATGAGGCCTGTCTTGAAGTCATCGCCAAATTCCGTCATCCGGTCAGCTGGGATGGACAGAGGAGCTTGCTGAAGCCTGATAGGTTGCAGTGCACTGACGACATTGGTTGACCCGACGGCGCAGTTGCAATATCGCTAAAGGGCGAGGTTTTCGCCGGGGTGATTGACTCGGAGGGCGGGGATCGAAGCGGACGAACCCCTGGGTGTTGGTCCCACCGATTGCTCATGGGGCGATGTAACGCCGAATGCGAAGGTTCAGGGGAAATGGGTGGCGAAGGGAAGGGGCGGGAGGGGCAGACACGAGGTTGATGGTATCATGGTCGACGGTTTTCGGTGTCAAGTTGGTGATGGTTCGGTGCCTTATCTGTATTCGTCGTTTCTGGGACCCCGAGACGTGGTTGGGAGACTGAGATGGTGTGCAGTCTGGATTTTGGTTAAAGTCAGCGAGCACGCAAGCAAGGCGCGGGAGGCAGGACACAATACCCGGACGGAACATCTGGTGCATCACTAACGGCATCGTGGAGCATTCCAGGCCGGATCGACACAGCGGGTCACCGTTTGGGAGCAGCGTTCAAGTGGTGAGGTCGAGCTTCGAAGGCCCGTCTCGAATCTCGACTCTGGAGTTTTCCGACCAGCGGTGGATTATTCGACAACGGGCCGAGACGGACGAACCATCCAAAAGAAAGCAGACGGAGACCCGGGAGTTAATTGTCTAAGCCTCCACCGTCAACGCGTGGTTCGTGTCCTTAGTAAAGGACCGGTCGTGGGAGGCTGACGGTTGTGGCCGAGAGGGAGAAGGAAAAACGTGACATACAGACGGATTGAAACGGCCTGGTCGACACGAGGCAAACGGCGAGAAAATTCACGACAAAGAAACGACGGCGGAGCTGAAGAAACCAACAAAGTGAAAGTTGCGCGAGCCAAAGTTGGGAAAGCTGGGAACAATGGTCGCAAGTGCAAGAAAACTCCACCGGAAGAGGAACGAAACTCGGAGCAGACACCAAGAACGAGAAGCAACGTCCGGGGAGCCATGAAGCTTGGGAAAGAGCAAGTGGGAAAGGGCAGGAGAGCACATGGCGGGACAGGGAAGGTGTCCCGGCTGGCGCCATATCGTTGGCTGCGATTGCGTGGAGAGTGGATCCATGTAGAGATGAGGTGGACCCAGGAGGTGTGGATACCAATCCCACGCTATTGATGGAAGAGGAAACGATGGGCAGGAACTGGCAGGGAAGAAACGAGGCATGAACCAGTCTATCGGAGGACCCGTCTCTTTTCCATCGTTTCCCATCTTTCCAGCGCTTCTCAGTGGCTGAAAGAGTTCTTAAGAAGCTTGGGAGCGAGCGTTGGATGCATCCAGGCGCGACGCTGAGTGTGACATTCGATATGCATATCCCAGACCTGCACCTGTCTGCAGTGCACCATACCACCCAATGCTGCACCTGCGGCTCCAATTGTCAATTGTGCAAACTTTCTTGGATTGGTCCAAAGTGTTCAGCCCAGTGCTTCAGGACAATACTCCCTCCCACGGAATCCACCCCGTCTGTGTTCGTACTTAGGTAGGTACCTTACCTGATGTACCGTCCCAGACTCCAAGGCAAGTTCCAGAAGCCCGAGCGACGCGCCCCACTCCCTCCAGTCCCCATCGCTCCAAAGGAAAGAACTCCTCCTCTTGGCTCTTGCTACACCTGCCAACCGCAGCTTCCTGCGCCTGCTCCTTCCCACTGCAAGTTGACACACACCACACCCCGTCTCCTCTCCTTCTTTCCCTCTCGTCTTCCGTGCCTTCCAACAACCCGTAACAACATTATCCAGGTTCTCTTCCTGCAGCTGCAACCGTATCTGGACCGACCTTTTCCCATCTGCCGAATCTGTGATTCGTAGACGGCTCTTTCCCTGCACGAGTCGTTCTTTCCCCTCCTTTTGAAGTACCTCACGAAGTACCTCAGTATCCCCCCCTTCCCTTTCAGTCTGGCAGTTCCCTTCGCGGCCATCCAATCCTTTCCCTTGCACCTTGTCGTTCTCTTCCCTTTCCACCACCACCACCACCACCACCACCACCACCACCACACCACACGGCACACACCTCACGCACCTCACACCCGACCACACCTCACCCTCCGGCCCGACCTAAAGGTACCTCTCCTTCAACTCACTTTACCACCTTGGGCCAAGCCGCCGCCGCCGCCATTCTTCCAATCTTTTTCTATCCATCCCAACCAACCCAACCCAACCACTCCAGACCGGATACAACATCTCTCTCATTCGCACACACACTCTCCCACCCAGTCCACTCGTTCCAATTCAACTTAACTTAATACACCAAAACCACACCAGAGGTCTCGAAGCCCGGCGTTTTGACTACCTCTCCTGCCCTCGCTCCCGCACCGACTCCCAACAGAGGTCACAGACACCAAGCTACTATCAGCCACAGAGTGCTGAATTAGAAAAAGAACAAATCCAACAGCCAAAGCACCCGATCACGGCACCACAATCAGACACTTGCTGCCAGGCAGTCCTCCAAATACGACAGACATCTTACCGCAAACGCCAGCCGGCAGAAAGGGGGGATTACAACACATCCGAGCCATCAGAGACATCTGTGTCACGAGATTGCGACCTCCATTCCATCCATTCCTACTGCGACCGATAAGCTTTTCGTCTGATCTGTTGCGCCCCTACATTACGACGTGCGTCTGCCACCGTTCACAGACATTGTCCTCCCGTAATACATTACAACCCGTCATCTGTACTTGCACAACCATCTCATCCCAAGTCGAGTCAATTGAGTTTGCCTCGTCCCGCCATCAACTTTGAGCAAGATCAATCTCTCCAGCAACCTCAACACAACAAGCTTTCCATACCTATACCTAACGTCTTCGCTCGAATAACCGTCACAATGGCTCCCGGTATCCTTGAACGTATCCAGCAGAAGATTGAGCTCTTCCGCCTGGAGCAGCGCTACACTCGTCGCCGCCATCGCCGCTCGACTTTCGTCTCCAACGCAGTTTACGTCGACGGCGAGTACGTCTACCAGACTCCCACCTCCACCGGCTCCTCGTCCGCCGGCACGACTAGCAGCAAGGAGTCCTCATCCCCACGAGTGAATGCCCTCCACCACGCCGAGCCTGCTTCGCCCACTGTCGCCCCGACGCAGACCGAACCCAGCAAGAAGCGACTGAGCCGCTTCGCCTCCATGCCCGGCTTCGGATCCTCAAAGCAGACTCCCACGAATGACTGGAGGTCAAGCCGCGTCAGCGTCAGCGAGATCCAGCGGTAGAAGCGTCTGGCCTACGCTACTTGAATCGATCAAAGAAGAAAAGCAAAGAAAAAACAGTTCTGAAACGAACTATACATAGATCAGGGCGGCAATCTCACGACGGCAACATGATTACCCTCGGGGCGAGTCTTCGAGGTTCGACGACGACGAGGTTTTGCTCAAAAGCAAATGGCATATTGCACTTTACGACCATCTTCCGTCACGTCTCTTAGCGGCGCACTTGCATGAGCATTGGGGGGGCCTGCTCTGGTTCTTTTTTTTTTTTGTTGCTGGGAGGTTTGCATTGGCCGACACGCCAATTGCATATCTGCACCTGTTGCCCCCAACATGACCAGACGCTGTGTGAGAATCGCACCGGCGCTGGTCCTTGCTTGTCTGGACACACTACACCGACTTGTAATCTTGACTGCTGTTCGGGACAGATACCCTTCAGCTTACCGGCGTCGTGCACGCACCTTTTCTCCTGTACATATCCAATGGATTATATGACTACTTCAAACACTCTTGTCTCAGTGCCCCTATTTTGTGATGTTCGCGGATTGCTAAATCAGAAGGCCATGTTTGATGAACGCAGGAATTTGGTGAGAGATTGCAAACGCTGGATGCCGTTCCGTGTCTCAGATTCCTGGTGGTACCGGCAGTGATCGGCCGCGGCTCGAACGGCTGCAACTCGAAGGCATGCAGAGAATTCGGACGATCGCCCCGGACACATCGGCGACGCTTGGCTGTCTGACCCGGTATTGCTCTGAAATCCCAAATTCCCTTTTTGCGGGGTGGATCAGTGGATGGTCCCCAAGCTCCCGACCGGATCCCGCGATTCGATTCTTGGGGTGACCCTTGGGTTTTTTCTTGAGGAAGATGGTACGAAGTATAATCACATCAAGAACAAGGGTGCCCCCTCAAACAGCTCGTCCCATGACGAAAACTTACGACCGTGCTTTGCCTCCCGCTGCAGCTTCTCGACGAGGCGAGCACCGTCTATCATGCTTACCGTGCCCAGCTCTTCACCGACCGCTTGCATACCCGAGCACATGAAGGTTGTGGTTTCTTGGTCGTTGTAGATGAGGGTGGATTGGATTCCACCGATGACCATTGGCCAGATGACGAATTTGTGTAACAACCCCGCGCTGGTTGCGATGGGATTTGATGGTGTTTCGTTGTTGGTAGCTTGTGAGGGATGTCGCTGGGCTCTTTGGGTGAAGAGGACGCGGAGGCTCGCGACGAGTGCGCTATATGCTGTTGACTCTCTTCTTGCGAGATGGGATGAGGCTTCTTCTGGCCAGAGGGTGCTCGATCTCGGTGCGGTTCCGAGGCCGGCGAGGCTGTTGATGGCGTATAAGGCGGCGTGATACGTCGTCATCAGTGCGACCCAGGCGTCTTTTGTTTCCTGATCCTCGCTCAGTCTGGTTGGTGCCAGCGAGACCTGTGCAGTCGCCGAGATCTCTGCGGCCCATTTCTCGGGCGGTGAGGTGCCGAGATACTCTAGCACAGCAGATAGACCTTCTGGGAGTTGCTTCGCCGTCTCTGGGTATAGTGCCCTCCGTGCCCGTAGCCCGTTGATGCGGATCAGGATCTTGGCCAGGTCGTTGGGGACCAGCCTCCACGGATTGCCGGCGTCGGTTTCAGAGTCTTGGAAGATTGCTTCGTAGGATTCTTGTCTTGCGAGGATCGTGCCTGCGACGGACGATGAGTGGGTGGTGGCGTTGATGGCTCCGTGGGTGGACGTGCCGAAGATGTCAAAGATTGCGAATTGCTGGAGTAGGCGGCAGAGTTCTGGGTCTGAGTTGGCGACGGCCGCGAAGGGGCCGTGGGTGAGGATTATGCTCCATGCGCCGGTGATGTGGGATTGCCACGGGGCGTAGGCAGAGAATTGGATCTTGGGGAGGTTTTAGTGTTTTGTTATATGTTGGGTGGATGGTGGAAGGATGAGGATGAGAAAGAGAGATAGAGAGCGTGTGGGGGTTACCTGAGATGTGAGCATCACCATGATGCCGAGGAGGATGCTGGGCCCTGGATCTTCGGCCGTGTTTGGTGAGCTGTTCCCTTGAGGCTGGTGATATGCGCAGAGTTCTTGGCCTAAGGCTTGCAGGGAGGCTACTTGGGATGCGAAGTGGACGCTTTTGAAGTCACCTGCTGCCATGAGTCTGGATAGTTCGGATGTATCGCCTGGCCGGGGTGCATGTTGCCTGATAGGAGGGCGGGATGTGGAGGTGGCGAGGGTCTTATTGTCGGTTGATAGTTTGAATAGAATACTTGATGATGAAGTTGAAGTCAATGATGATGATGATGATGATGAAGATGATGACGGCTGTCCGCTGATGTATCTGTGGAGGGCTGCGATAGAGATGTATGTGTTGCGGAGGTAGGAGGCGAGTGAGGCTATTTGGTGGGGGGAGATTTGATATGGTGATGTTGAGGTTGAGTAGGGGACTAGGTCAGGTGCTACGTGGTGATTATCTATGAATAAGTAATTAGTTAGTTGGTTGATTGATTGAGCAATGAAGATGAGAATGAAGATGTGGGAGTGAGATTGAAGCACTGAAAACAGAAATGAGTGAGTGAGTGGTAATGTATGAGTGAGTGAGGTTTTCGGAGTGAGTGAAAGTGAGGTTCACAATTTGTGTGAACGTAAACCACACGGGGAAGCTGTTAAGACCCCACCCCACACGACGGATCACCCCCTACGACAGATCACCCAATTCGGTACAATTCAGTCAAAAACCACTAATTCTACCTACTTCATTTTATAATATTAAAGATATATAAAAAATACTTTTAGATATATAATATATAGTTTTCTTACTAAGATAAATTTTATAAATTATAATCTATTATGATTATTAAGATATTATCAAATGAAATATAACATTTTTTACTATATAAAAATACGATTTCTAACTTTATAAAAAATAAATAAAGCTAAGTATTTTAAAAGACCATAATTTTCCAAATATTTTTCTAAGCTTAAATATACTATTTTGGCATTATACTAATTACATAAGCTTAGGAAATTCAAGTTTTTATAAATACTACTTATTATAATATAACTTAATATTTCTATATAATAATACTTATATTACTAATGAAAAACTATTTATATAAGTTCAATTTAAATCTTTTAAAAATAATTAACTTTAAATTTTATTTTTTCTAATAAATAAAAGAGTTATATAATAAAGTATAATGTTAGTATTTATATAGAAATTACTAGTAAACACTAACATTTAGAAGCATATTTTAAATCTAATATTATTATATAATATAATATAAAATGATTTTTTCTAAATATTTTTCTATACTAATTATATTTTTTTATAGCTTGTGTATTTTTAAAATATTTATTTTTCAATTATTTATATATATATGGAATAGCGGTTTTGGCTGAATCTGGCCGAATTGGGTGATCTGTCGTAGGGGGTGATCCGTCGTGTGGGGTGGGGTCTTACCCACAATATTCCATGGCATCAGCCGCTATCCTCAACTCCATCACGGTTCCGGCCGTTCTCGGCGATCGGCACACGATGCCAAGCACCGACGCCGGTGGGCTGGCGCTGCTGCTACTCCGTGTCTTTCCTCGGCTACGGTCACTGCCACTGTCGCGGCTTTGGCCCTCCGCGTCCGGCTCCCGATCCCGGACCCGGACGACGACGCCCTTTTGCGTTAGGACGAGGGGATCCCGGAAGGCGATGGGTCGCTTGTCGCCGTAGCCTGGACATTCTGTGCGTGCGATGATGCATTTACGGCAGGCGGGGAGGGAGGAGTCGCATCGGAGGCGCTTTTTGCGGCACCGCCAGCATTGAGGGCCCAGGGTCATTGTGTCTCTTGATGAGCAGCCTGGTAATGCCTTCGTAGAGAGTGTGGCGTTGAATGATGGGAGCGGAGCGGGGGGGAAGGGCCTGTGGCTGATCGTCTTCAGACTGTATGAGCAGTTGTGCGGAGCTTGGACAAGGCTGTGTCTGTCTTGTGAGATTATCCTATGGTGACGTCTAATAACCTGCTCTGGATGATAGAGGCGGCAGTGGTCGCGGGGGGGACAAGTTCCCCCACTTCGAATGATTAGTTTTCACGTTTTCGGCATATGGCGACGGTGAGTTTGCGCAGAGCGGCGATGTCGGCCCCCGATTTAGCCCAATCAACGGGCCATGGGCAGCCCGAATCGGAAGCGTGCATGGTATCGGCGCTTTGCTAAAGATACTGCTGGCTGACACGGCGACACGGAGCTTACGGAGCTTTTTGCCTTTACACGCGGCTTCACTATAATTCTGGCTGTTTTCAATTGACGAGGGCCGATGGCGATGCAATCACTGTGAAATAGGGCGACAATGAGGGGAGTTGAGGGCCCATTCTGAATGAACGACGATGTTGAGATCGACGCCGACATGAGGAGCTGGCAAGCTGCTATACCAGAGGAACTTGATCCTGGCTGTCATCTATTGGCATTCTGCACTATTATTGCGTCTGCCTTCGTGAGACCTGTGACATGGTCGCTGCCGCGTGGATCGTAGCTGAGACAGCCAGCACAGCCTCGTAATCTTGGTTACAGGTCGATCGAGAGATTTCCTGTCTAATTTGACCCACGAGGGAGATTCGAGCTTGATCGACGAAAGAATTGGAGACGGCGGCGGGTTTCTGTGGCTCTTGCGCATGCCGTGTTTTCCATGATGGAGTGACCAATATCGAAGTAGATCCAGACTTTAAGATTCCTCAATTCTCTCGCCAGGCTGAAGTCCAGCCCTGAGATGCTGATGGAGTCGGATGCTGTGAGTTTCCCGGGGCATGGCGCAGTGGTATCCGCTGGGTGACAATCTTGAGAGCTGACGACTACCCCATTCTTGGCGATCAACTACCCCTGGTATTTTGGACCTGGATTTGAGAGATCTCAACAGCAAGTGACGAAGGTTGGGTGAGCAATGTGAGATGTCTCGTTTTACACCGTACGTACTACTCGAGATTCTTGTCGCTCATTTTGTTTTCGGAATATCGGTCTTAATAGGCTCTATGCCGCTCTTCATGCGACCCTAACTCGAAGACCATGCACGTACAGAATAGCTCTTGACTACATGCTGTCCTAGGCGATGCAGAAGCTGCGAGTCTATGAAGATTCGGCTGTTTCGTTTCATTCCCAGTATGTGTAATAGCCATTTCTCACAACTGGGCATGATGAGATGAGTGAGAAAGAAGTAAGAGTCGCCCGTTGCGGCAAAATTCCAGTCGTTGAAAGGAGGCCTACAAAGTTACAGTATGGTGTTGCCAAAGTGTTGCCAAGCTGCCAATTCTCGTGGCACTTTACTCATCTCCAGAAAACCATTCTCGTCTTGGGGCTGTGAGCTTCACAGCCTCAACCCCTTGCGTGAGATTGCAACAAGGGAGATTCAGAGGTTCTCTTGTTGTAATCTCATTCTCAGTACGAGTATCGCAGTCTCGTCGCGTCTGCGACTCCAAAGCTGTACCCATCACCGAGTTTCGGTTCCCGGCCTAAGCGGGTTTGAGAGACTGCGTGGGTTTATGTAAGATGCATCTCCCAATTGTACGGATGTGATGTTATGTACTGTATGTAGTATAGTTTATGTGTAGGAAAGAACAATGCAATTGCGAAATGATTACCTCTCTTCTCAGCACCTACAGAATGGAGTTCCGAATCAATTGAGACTCAATAAGATTCTCGACCAACATCACAGCATTAGTGTTGGTCTGTTGGCCACGCTATTCTGCACTAACAACGACCGGTATCTGGGCCAGGCTCTAGAGGCTGCCGCCGTGGCATTCATTGCCCACAACCCGGCCCTGCTCGTATGGGCCCTGTTCGTCGGGTTGGGAAAAGACCGGAGCCAATCTCGGCTCGACATTGCCGTATGGTGGTAGTATTGAATCGCTAGATGGTGATTACTGTGCAGATAGCAGCCGTGCATTCTGCTTTTTTTCACGGGGCTACCGCTACCCCTGAGCTATGCATAGAGTTATGCTTGAGAGCGGGGCCGCACATTCTGCCCCGATTCAGACCCCTCGAGTTTTCTATGTATGTCTTTGAGAGGCTAGAGCATGCTGTATCTGTGAGAACATGAAAGGGGGACAATAGGGCAGAGGAGGCATTGAGAATACTCGTATAGCCGCCGTGCGTGCCGCCCAACCCAAGACTGATTTGTCCAAGCCGGGCGCTCGCAGTGGGTTCAATTGGGTCTCGTCTCGTTTCAAAGGAGGGTCTTCCGTCTCTGGGCCGTAGGTTCGCCGCACAAAAAAGACGAAAGACAGAGGGTCAGTCACCTAGTCATGGGCTGTCATGCCAGTCTTTAGGCAACCGAATATCACTTTTGGGGGCAGTGCAAGGAAACGAAAACGACCCTTCATTGGAACGCGGCCGGCGCGGACCAACGCTGCTAGAGCCGCCAAAGAGCTGCCAAAGCTGTCAGGGCTGCCAGAGTTGTCACGGACTCACGGTTTGTTCCCCTCTCCCAGAGTGCCATCCCTCCTCAGCTTGACAAGGGGGGAGAGAGGTACCGGCATTGGCTGGTCAGAAACGGCCGGCTTGGGCCGTTCTTGGTGCCATGGCGGCCCATGAGCCCCGTATCCCATACGCAGGTACGGCGGCTGGAATGTGATGGGATTGGATGCGTGATCGCCGTGGGCATTCCCATCTCACATCATCTTCAGGTGGAAGAGCCGCCAAGCTATCACTGGCCAGTGATTTTGCAGTCTCGCCGCTTCTGAGTTCTCCTCCAGGTGCGGTGCTAACTTTTAGGCTGTAGATAGCCCCTGGATTCTGACTGACTCCTATTCCAGCCGCCGTTGAAAGAGTCGTTGGAGGCGCTGGAACATGGACCAGAACCCTAGGGAAAGACATTCTGCTGCCGCTACAGATTCTCGGGTCTGTCGATTGTTTCCGTACGAGCAAAAGCTCGAGCTTGGCTTGAACTGTTCAGGCCCACAACCAAGCTTGCTTCGCCTCCCCAGCTATGCCGATTATGTACAAAGTGCAACGAGGGGGACACGAATAAGGGAGCGGCAATGTCACTGACGGATCGAGGATGTGCACAAACCGAACGGGAAATTGAAGCTTGGCAACAAACCACCCTTTTTTTCGTACCTCTCTGACTCTCGTCGCCAATCTATCGGGTCTCTCTCTCGTCTAATCTATCCGTAGAAGAGCGACCGTGTGCCCTGTCCCCCCCGTCCGAGTCTCTTTCGATCATGCAACGCTGTTTTCTGTCTTTCCTTTAAACAATTTGACGTCCAAGTTCCAGTATAGACAACGAGGAGCTATTCGACGTTGAAGGGGAAGAATCCTCTCACTCGCTTCGCCTCTTCTTCCCCCCTCCCCACCTTGCCCAGTTGCCCCCTTCCACTCTTTCAGGGGACAACCGTGGAACCTTAATTGGACCCTTTCGAGCTCATCGGATGATTCTGCACCGCGTCCAAGTATCGTGAGTAGGGACACACTCTCGCACACGCACATACCGAGGGGACACGCGAGGAAGAAAGAAAGCTTGAAGCTTCAAACGTCGCCATCGTAGAGTGCTCCCAATCGCAAGCTGACGATGCCTGCGACCAGACACCTTTGAAGGGCAATAACATTACAAACACCACACATTCGTTACAACTAAACATAAAGCAATAATCATGAAGCTCACCCAAGTCGCTCCTTTTCTCATATACACCCTCCTCGCCGCCCTCCTCCCCTCCTCCGCATACGCCGACCGCATCCTCCAGTCCTCGTCTCTCAACAACTGCCAAAAGAAATCCGACTTCTCCGCCAGCTTGTTCAACGTCGTCGTCTCCGCCAACAATGGCTCCGTCATGGCAAACATTGCCGCCGTCGTCTCGGTGGAAGGCAAGGCTGTCTTCGACGTCGCGCTGCGCATCTACGGCTACGACTACCTGAAGATGACGATAGACCCGTGCACCATGGACCTCCAGGGCCTCTGCCCGATGAAGCCCGGCAAGATCGACATGGAGTTCTCGTTTGAAATCGGCGACAAGCTCGACCAGGTGCCCGGTATCGCCTACACCATCCCCGACCTCGACGCCACCATCCGCGCCATCGTCAACCTCACCGAGACGAACACGACCGTCGCCTGCGTCGAGGCAGACTTCTCCAACGGTAAAACCGTCGATCTCGTGGGCGTCAAATGGGCCACCGCCGTCATCGCCGGCCTCGGTCTCGGGTCCGCCGGCATCATCTCCGCCATGGGCCATACCGATGCCGCCGCCCATCTCGCCGCGAACGCCCTCTCTCTGTTCGGATACTTTCAGGCTCAGGCCTTTGTCGGTCTTTCAGGCGTCGATATGCCGCCCATCGTACAGGCGTGGACGCAGAACTTCCAGTGGTCAATGGGTGTCGTCAGGTTGGGCTGGATGCAGACCCTCTGTACGTGGTACCAGCGCTCAACGGGCGGTGAGGCGGCACGACTATTCGATTCGTTGAGCGGTATCTCGGTGCAGGTCTCGAAGCGCTCGCTCGACATTGTCAACAGCATCGGTCCCGTCAAGCGCGGCATCAACGCCATCGCGAAGCGTGCGAACATCCTCCAGGACAACGGCTCCTACGTCGTCTACGGCATCCAGCGCGTGGCTTTCAAGGCAAAGATCGAATCGACGAACCTGTTCCTCACCGGCCTCATCGTGTACTGTTTCTTCATCATCTTTACCGTCCTCATTATCGCCGCGTTCCGATACGGTACCGAGATCGCGGTGAAGCAGGGATGGTCCAAGAAGGACCGCTTCGTCGAGTTCCGTCGCGACTGGAAGACTACCCTCAAGGGCGTCCTATTCCGCCTCAACCTCATCGGCTTCCCGCAGATCGCCGTCCTGTGCCTGTGGGAGTTCACCCAGATCGACTCGGCCGCCCTCGTAGTCCTGGCCGTCTTCTTCTTCCTCGGCACCCTCTTCACCCTCATCTGGGCATCGTGGAAGGTTATCCTCATTGCCAAGCAGTCGATTCTCACCCACCAGAACCCCGCGCACGTTCTTTTCTCGAACCCCCAGATCATTAACAAATGGGGCTTTCTCTATGTCCAGTACCGCGCCTCTGCGTACTACTTCATCATCCCGTTCATCGCCTACATCTTCCTGAAGTCCGCCGTCATCGCGTTCGGTCAAAAGGCCGGCGTCGCCCAGGCCATCGCCCTCATCGTTATCGAGGCCGCCGCCCTGATCGCCGTCAGCGTCCTCAAGCCATTCATGGACAAGAGCACAAACTCCTTCAACATCTCAATCTACGCCATCAACTTCATCAACTCCGTCTTCCTCCTCATCTTCACAAACGTATTCGACACCCCCGGCATCGTCGTCGGTGTCGTCGGCGTAATCCTCTTCATCGTCAACGTCATCTTTGCCTTTGTCCTCCTTCTCATGGTCCTTATCTCCAGCATCCTCGTCTTCTGGCGCGTAAAGGGCCAACCGACCGGCACCGGCCCCACGCAGCTCAACGACCCCTCCATCCTTGCAAAGGGCGACCGCACCGAGGGCAAGTCGCTTCTCGACCTGGATGAGGACGACAAGGTGAACCCGTACCGCCGCGAGTCGCTGCGCTACGGCGAAGAGAAGGCTACCGAGAGCGGCATGAGCCTGCACGTGTCCACGTCCACGTCGAACCTCAACAGCAGAGGCGATACCCACGAAATGTCATATCTGCCCTCGCCGGGCTCCAGGCCAGCCGTGAGCCCGTCGGTGCCCATGTTCCCCGCCGACCGCTCATTACGATCTCAAAGTCCTGCCCCGCCGCGGTCACCAGCGAGCGACTTCCCCCCGCCGAGTCCGTTTGGGAATGGATCTGCACGCAGTATCCACGAGTTTCGATCCCAAAACAACAATAGGTGAGTTGTCCTTTGCTGAAATCAGTCTCTTGCCACCCTTACTAACCGTCTATGCACAGTCCATGGCAGCGCGGTGCTGGATATGATCATTGAGGATTACAGATAATAAGGGCACATTCGCCAGACGTTCATCTTGTCTCTCTTTCCTTTTTCTTCTCGTTACCGTTTACATCACACTTTTCCGGGGGCGTTATATAGAGTCTCATCTGGAAACCTGCATCAGCAAGCGTGCATAGAAAAGAACACCATCTACTTTGTATAATCGGGCGTAATTGCCGAGGTTTCCCCTGGACAGCCACTTCTGAGGAACTGCGCAGGATCCATTCGCCCTCATGCCTAGACTTGAGAAAGCTTACGCTAATCAATCGGAAAGGCCCATGAAACTGTAACATGGGTTTTAATCCCTTCTTGTACCGTGTCATCGTGTGTTCAAGGGCAGGATAGCTCCGACTCCTCATCCTAACTTCGCGGGGCACCAACCACGACACTTGCCAGTGATGTGGGTAGATGTTAATCAGAAATATCGAGAAGAGCACCAGCATTAACGTATAAGCTTTGGTTACGAACCTCCGTCGCAATTCGGCGCGGCGAAATACCTCCGGTTACAACCCAAAAAGCGTGACATAATGGCTTTGTACTACTCGACTACGCGATGAAGTCGTGTATCATTTCCAATGCAGCTAATGCCCGCTTCAGTCGTGCTGGACGTTAGGAGACTCTTCTCCGGCTCGATGGAGGTGTGACCCGCAATCTCATCAGTGAAACCCGCCCGAACTATCATTGGCAACTTGGATGCTGTGGTGCAACAGCCGCTCTTGCAAATTTCCACATTTTGACCCAGTGCTTGACGTCACTGGAGGCACATTATACACGCCGCGATTGTGACGCTCGATTTACGCAATGCACATAATGGTAACATCATATTCGATGGTAGCTGTGGAAATCAAAAGACGAATCATATGTATCATCAATATAGTTGAGATACATATACTGTTATCAATACCTCACAATCAAGAGTCACTTTTGTCCTAGCTCTTGACTTCAAGCTCTCGAAATACTCTTTCCATACACAAAACCAGAATCCTCTACACACATCTCAACTCGTCAACTTCATTCTTCAAAAAGGACGTTCCTTCTCCAACATGCCTCAATACCAGCCTCAAGCCGACACCTTTAGTATGTCAAATTTCTGCCATATCCTTCGTGGCCGGGGCCGAATAGTGACGATGAACAGAGGACCCTTCCAGCAAGGCTGAGGCCAAGCAGCAGATGGCAGAGCAGCAATACGAGGAGAGGAAAGAGCACTCGAAGAGCGGTGCAAACACGCAGACGGGGCACCATGCAAAAATCGTCAAGGAACCTAAGCAAGACTGAAGTATGGTTGCTTGGGACATATCAGGACAGGTAAAAGCGACAGCATGCCTTCTGTTTGACCGATTATCTTCACTCGGTTCTTGTGCTTCGTATTGCTAGGATGTTACGAGGCATGGTTGTCATCATGTCTCATTCAAATCATTGATCAAGTACCATTGTAAAATTGCGATTCACTGATGTAGTCGAAAAGTGACTCTCTTCTAAATTCCTCTCATCTTCGAGCCTTTCAAAAGTACAGCTGTTATGAGCAATTGACATCGGATGGGCACCGCCCTCGGAAATTCTTACATCATTGCCTATAGCTTGAACTGAACCTTCGTGCGCCTGGAAGCGAGCTTAGTCCGAGGTCCTTCCTGTAACAGCTACAACAATCCTATGCAGCCTTGGCCTTTTCTACCTAGAACTGATATGGCTTGCAGGATTCATCAATGACTGCATCTTATACGTTGGAGACCAAGCTGTGGTTGTGCCAAGCATAATCCTGCAATCCTTCAAGCGCACCTTCCTTGATCAGACAAGCTTCGGGTAAGACCAAGACCCAGGCTCAAATTGCAACATCTTATAAGTATCTATGCACTTAGAGTTTTCACTTTATCATTCTTTCATCAACAAAGGTACTAGTCTTCAACCCAGCCCCTAGTATTTCACTCACCCTCACAAACCCTCCTGCGGAAATTTTGTTAGCCCAGCCTTGGCTTCCGCTTGCTGCACTTTCTCCAGATTCTGTGCCATACACAATCTTGTAAGTGTGGCTTCCAGGTCGCCGTCAACTTTCCCCCTCGTCTGTCGCTAACAGATGAGAAAGCTCAACGGTCAATATGGTGAAGATCAGCCTTGCTCTTCTCGTAGCTGTGGCATCAGCTGCTCTCGCCGCTCCTGAGGCCATCGGTGCTCGCCAAGCCGCGGGATGTCAGCCTTCTGAGACTGTTTGCCGTGATGGCTGGGCGTGGTGTTGCAGTGGCTCAACTTGCTACGAGTTCGCTCCTCCTACGGCCTGCTAGGAGAATGCGACTACTTGTTGAGATGAGATGGTAAAACTAGAGAGGATTAAGCTGATGGTATGGACTTAGATCTCATCTAAGAAAGTCATTGAGAATGGATAAATTGAGACTTCTGCTAAGATCATTTGAGATCGAATATGCCCTTCTCGATTACAGCGGTGCACGGGATGCCATGAGTTCCGAATTTAACCATACGCAAGAGCGAACAGGATAGCCCATCAGTCTTCTTTATAACACGACATCTCATTTTCATAGATAATACTAGCTTGCGTCTCAAAACTACACATGACAGACGCCACAAAGCGTGTAAATAATGACGTGATACAAAGACTCATAGGTCGACTAACCAAATTTCCAAGAATTCCTTTCCATACATTTACAACTCACGCAACGGACTTCTGAGCCATGAAGACGTTCGCTGGGAAAATGCCGCCCTGCTCAGTCATCTCCTTTGTGTATCTCTCCTCCAGGTTGGTATAGATTACCGGATCCATATCAGGAACCAACACTACATTTGGTTAGTGAGGGTTGGCTTACGGCAAAGACAGCTTGCTTCTAGTCAACTCACTTTGGGCGTTCCTGGCGACAAGCGGAATGGTGTGCATGCAGGGCTCGATGGAAGATTTGACGGCGGCCTCGTCGCCATGCACTTTACCAATCCCACACTCCACTCGCTCAACCTTGACGTTTTGAAGACCGGCCATCTTCATTGCCTGTGGAATTTTGGACGCGTATTTACGATCCATTCCCTGCTTCTCAAACATGGTCCCAATGATGTGAATGAGATCCTTCAGTGACTGGGGTTGGTTTGGCTGGTCTGGACTGATGTCCAGCTCCATAATCTGCAACCAGCCTCCTGGGGCCAACGTATCTTGCATCAGTTAGACTAGAACACGCGCAACCCATCAAACAGCAGCCCGAACCAACGAGTTCAACAACCGATGACTTACCGGCGAGGTTTGCGATGGCCTGCTCAATGCCGGACCGGTGGGCGCTGTGGAGAACATTGCGAACGTGGGTCAGATCGAACTGGCCCTTTAGATCCCCGGCCGGTGGATCGCAAACGTCGTGGGTTACGTAGCGGATGTTGCCCTGAGCTGACGTGGGCAGGAAAATGGTTGAAACATCGGCGCCGACCATGTGCGCGGATGGTGGAACCTGTTTCTGCAGGTCCCGTAGTAGTGTTCCTGTGATATCGCGTGTTAGAGGTCCCATTTCACAGTGCAGTCGAAGATTGAGATACCGTCGGCGCAGCCCATGTCGAGAATCCTGAGCCCGCCATTCGTGGTATCCACTGGCGCGAAAACGATCTTATCTTTGAGGCACATCTGGATCCAACGATGCTGGACTTGAAGGCGCGTCAGCTCGGCTTGGACATCGCCGACCATGGCTAGGTACTGGTTATCGGCGTGGCCATTGTGTCCGGTCTGGCTACTCATGTTGGAGTTCGTTCTGAACGTGTGTGTATTACGATTCAATAGAGAATGGATTGGGATGCTTTGCACCCTGAAGCCATCAAGAGCTCCACGGAGGACAAGATGATTAAATGCAACCTCACCGTCCCATCTTCAACCGATCACAAGCTCTCTAGTATCTGCCCAACATACGTGATCGGCAAATTTAACAAGCTGGCAAGCTCTTCGTGTAGACTGGAGTCTAAAGGCTACTGGTATTCTAGAAGGCGTTTGTGAAGGTGGTATAAGATCTAGATTTCGTAGACTTCCGCATTTGGCTCACTCCGAGTTATGCATAATGTCTAGAAGATATTAGCATGAACTCGAGTCACTGGCTGACAGGTCGACTCAGCAACAACTGAACACTAAATCTCTACTGGCAGGAGGGGAAAATAGGGATATCATAAAGGCCGAACAGGCGAGCCTCGCGTATCTATCGCGTGACGATTGCGATTGCGATAGCGATGTTGAACGTGTCCAGTTACAGATATCACGAACACGATGAGATCCGATAATATCAGTAATACTCAGTCTCCAATGACGAGCGCGGCTGGACGAACTCGTGTGGTTCAAATGTGGCGGCTGACATGTAGATGCAGGGCGGATGACGGCGTCGATATGTTCTGGAACTTGACGTGAGGGAGGGTAGGGACGGAGTTGCGGGTTCTGGGTGCGGGCCATCGCTCATGTTTGCTTTTCCGGGACAGCACAATTAAACATGTGTCTGCCAGATTGAGCCACGCATCAGACTACAACCAGTCGCAAGTTGTACAGAGGCAAAACGTGGAGAACTGCCGAGGTTTGTTTCTTCTGGTACGAATACGGAGCTGATGCCAGGTGGATAGATGGATGGATGATGGAAGTTCTGTATCCGTAATTGACTTCGGGAATAAAGGCCCGCCCGGCGTGCTCCCACTCGGGATCCCGTGGGCCGTCCGGTGTCTCCCGGCGAAGATCAGGAACGAGAACGACTGAAGATTCGGACATATCGATGTCATTCTTCGGGCGATCCGAGTAAAGTAGTTTCTTCAAGGGCCTCTCATGCAACTTACCTCGATGCCGTGATTTTGGAGGGGGGAAACAGATGGGTTACAACACTGTGTCACATCACCGAGCCAAGCGGGCGATCCATGCTCCTGCGCCGTGCGTATCTGCGTATACTTGAAACAGTTAGGCCCAATCTTGAGTTAAATAAGCAAAGTCACGCCATCCCTGGGCAGCGTGCAAAGAGCCAAGGGTTACAACACCGTAGACTCCCGTGGGAGATAGGCACATCATTGATGATAGGAAGGGAGGCAGGGCCAAAGAGGCACAGCTAGAGGCCAAGCAAACATTTACTGTAGGGCTGTTTCCATGTCTCTTTTGCAAATCTCTCTGTGCATGGCGAGCTTCCTTAAGCGAGTCAGTCTAGCTGATCCCGCTCACACCTTCCTGCAATGACCGTCCGAAGATCCGAATCTCTCATGCTCATTGGCTCCACTTCAAGACAGTCAAGGTTTGATGATTGATTAAGACTGTCACAATCTTACAGAGTACAGACACAGAACACTCATACAGTCACGTCAATCCGTGGCTGTTGGTGTGCCGTGCCGTGCCGGGCCTTTTTAATAAGCCTCGGGCACCCCCTCATCCGGCCATCGTCAAAGTGTTTCGAGTTCCTGTGTTCGTGTCCTTCAGTCCCTACGACATCGACGAGAGTGTTCGGTTGAGCTGTCCCGCCTCGCCTTCGAGTTGATCTCGACAAACATACACATTCATTCCTTTTCAAAAGACCGCGAGAACGAGAAGAACTCGTCGCAATATTTCACAGACAAGATGAAGACATCCATCGCTTACATCATCGCCGCGGCCCTCTTCGGAGCTACGCAGGCTGCCATCACCCCGATGAACAACATCATTCGTCACGAGTACAACCTCAACGCCAGAGCCGGTGTTCACGGCAACATTGAGAGGGACGTGCCCGCTGTTGCCGCCGAAGGCGATGTTCTGCAGCCTATTGTCTAAAGAATCGGCGCTTCCATTTGCACGCACCCAAACACGCGCAATTAACGTCGCCCCGTCTTCAATTGTCGGATACGGGTCCGAGACGGGTCACTTTCTACCCCGCGGCTTTGGCCCCCAATCTTTGAGGGCCTTACACCACGATCGACTTTCAACTTCAATTCTACGCATGCTTTCAGACATGCGACCTAGGGTACAGCGATGAGGAGTTTAGGCGGAGACTGAGATAGGAAGTGGGCGTTTGAAGGATTCTTTTTGACGGGTATGGAAAACATTTCGAGGACGAGAGCAAGACCAAGGGATCGGAAGGACTTTCGGTTGGCAAGGATATTCCAAGGCAAAGCGAGGAGCGCCGGCTTAACGGGTTGAAGCCACGATGAATGCAAACTTTTCAAGCCAAACCCCTACTTCTCTGCGCGTGCACATTTTGACGATCCTTCGACTCCACGGGCTCGGTAATGAGGCAGTCGATCACCTGGTGAACTCCCATGTGTAGTTCCACACTTGACGCCCGTCAACGATAAGCTCATAGTCTACCGTCCATCGGCCCTCCTCCGACGTGTCAAACGACACCCGACCAAACTTTGAATTTCCCCACGGGTGCGAATACACCGAGACGTCTGTGTCCTCAATCTGTCTATGGAACCGATCGAAGGGTTCATAGAACTGGTTCAAGGGCGAAGTGGAAAATTCAATCACAGACTTACCACCCTTGTCGCTAGTGGGCGGAAAGATCGTCGTCGCGTGCTCATGCCTGTCCTAGTCAAAAAGAAGCAAAAAATTAGCTCAAGCAAACTATTGAAATCTTTGGCAGGGTCGATCAAACAGAGACCAGCTTACTCCACTCAAGATGATAGCTCCGTCCGTTTGTCTCATCATCTCCAAGATCATGTCTCTCTCCCACAGATATCCCGACCAGCTATCGGCCGAATCGGGGCCCCTCCAATTTCGCGTGAACGGGACGCTGCTGACAACGACTTTCCACGACTTTTCTGTTTCAAGCCACTTTCGCAGGTCCGCTAGCTGTGCCGCGCCAAGCATCGTCTTCTCAGGCCCGTCCGCCATGTTTTCAGCCGATCGATAGCGCCGCGTGTCTAGGACGAAAAACGAAACGTCGCCCCGGCGGAAGGTGTAGTGCGTTTTGCCGACGCCATACTGCGAGGGAGGGTTCGCGTGCCCTTGATAAGACCAATATGGCTTCATGGCGGACTGATAGAGACCTGTCTCGTTCGCCGCCCAGTCGTTGATGATCTCATGGTCGTCATAGACGTGCAGCCACGGCACAGATCGAAGCGCGGGTGACCAGCTGGGCGAGGCATAGACTTGACGGTATGCTGTGGTGTAGTGCTCTGGAGTCCAGCCGAGGGCCACTGGCAGGTCGATGTAGATGAAGTCGCCCAGGAAGAGCATCATGTCTGGCTGGTTCGCCGAGACATGCCGGTCCAAGTACTCCAGTCCTTTGATGCGCAAGCCATGATCCAAGGGGTTGTAAGGGTAGAAAGGCTTGATGCAGCTTGTGGAGATGAGACTCCATCGCTTTGGCGAGAGGGCTGCAGTCCTGAAAGATCCGGCATGGCTGGCATTTGTGGTGTAGGTGTACGGCGTGTCTGGCTTCAGCCCTTCAAGCAAAAACGTCCCGGTATGATCATTGGAATCAGCGATGACGATTGTCTGCGACTTGGTAACCTGGTCATCTCCCTCCGAAGGCGCCCAACTGATCTTGACGTAGTTTGTATGGAGAGCTGGCGCTCTTACAACGATCCGCGCCGTACCTCCATCCATGTAGCCCATCCGAGAGAAGGAGAGATCGTGACTCTGGTGGAGTACGCTTCCTCTGTAGATGAAGTCCCATACGGACCCAAGTGACAGGATATTCAACATGACTGTGACCAAGGATGTAACCGGCGATGACCGGTCAACCCAACCCAAGAGTAGAAGCAGCCATGGGTGGTGTTGCCTAGAGGCCCGCCGCGAATTGGGCAACAGGAGCCTAGCAACTAGAGAGACTGCATACAACGCGCAACTCCCATAGATTCGATTGAGATATCTCTTTCCAAGTGGATGCTATTTGCTTGTTAGAATACGGTTTATCGATTCATAAGGGGCAAGGGAAGATATGACACATGTCAAGACTCACGAATCTTGTGAACAGGATTGCCAACAACCTAAGGCTGAGAGCTGCCACTGCCGTAATGGCGTCTAAGACACGAGTGAGAACCATGTCGAAGTCTTCGCTCTGATAGAGTTGTGAATTTGCTAGGTTGACGAGACTCGAGATGAGGCGTATTCCAAGCCTGTCAAACTCACGAGACCATACACCGAGTTTGAGTTGACAAATCGACCCCAGACGTTGACAAAGGCGAACGTCCAAGAAAGGGCGCTCAAGATTAGACTTTCTGCCTATTCAATCTATGGACCCGGAACCACGGCCATGGTACTCGAAGTGGATTTGAAGGATGAACACTCTCCCCATCACCACGTCGCGTACTTCCAATTATCAACACACGTGCAATGCCAGTGCCGTCACTCATGGCCGGGAACAATCAACCTCGTTATGGACTCTGTCAGGCCGTCATCCCGAGCCAAGTGCATCTTCTCAACTGAGAAATGTTCCTTATCACTTCCCGGATGAGCAGAGTCGCCTCCGGGAGCATACCGGTGGGCCGCGGCGTCGGGACCCCACTCCGATGGACGTCTTAGACGATCGCATTTCACCACGTGGGTGTCCGAGGCCCGTGGGATGACAAGTTTTCTCACCCGAAGGCGGAGATCCACCGGGAGCAAAATATAACGGCCAAGCTCCGAGCACAAACTTCACACACTAATCAAAGCTTGTTCTTACAGCGTCAGCAACGTAGTTGGTAATGGATCTAGAAAATATAGCCTGAATAAGGTGAGGCGACTACAACTTATTCCTCCAGTGTGCACCCGGCGGCTCCCGCATCTCGGACATCTTCCGGTTAACTTAGCCTTCGGCCCCGATCTCGACTGCGGTGTTCATGCCGGAGCACGTGGTTGAGACAACGTAATGAATGGTTGAGGCAACTGCTTTCTTCCTTCTTAATGCCGATAGTTCGGCAAAATGCTTTTATACGAAGGAGAGCCTAGACGAAGGAATGCAATAGCTTGATTTTTCGAGTGGATGGCTTCTTGACCCATACGCGTCCCAAGAATTTGGTTCGAAACAAGGATTCCACGTGGTAGTCTGCGAGGCACTCAGAATCAGCGTACATCATGCATTCGCGGTATTTATAACCAGGCAAACCGCGCTCGGTGCTTTGGTTGCAGCATACTTCTAAGTCATCGTCGACCACAAAGTCATCCAACATGGAGTCCACGTCAGCCTCGGTATTCGACACGATTGATCATGCAACCAAGAAGGATGTCGGAGTCATGGTATCGTCCGAGAGTGACATTGCGTCATCTCAAGAGCCTACTCCTCCTGCCAGAACCGCTGGGAAGCTCGACGTGCTGGTCCAAGGTGTCGCCTTGTTTTCCGATGGCTACAACATTCAGATCATCGGATACATGAACACCGTTCTGGCTAAGCTGTGAGTCTGCCATATGAGCAACAAATTTCTTGATGAAGACAACGTTTGACGGACAAATGTCATCAGTTATCCGAAACAGATGACGAATGCCGTTAAGACAAGGCTTTCTAATTCCATTCTGATTGGCGACATCTTTGGCATGCTCATCTTCGGTCTTTGCATTGACAAGTTTGGTCGGCGAGTTGGAATCATTCTGACTACTCTCTTCTTGGTTTTGGTACGTCGACACCTTCGATATGATCGGTCAAAGGAGATTTATCTCATCGAGAGCTGTTACTGATAGCCAGCTAGGGTATCGTCATTGCTACTGCTGCCCATGGAGCCTCCATTGAGGGAATGTTCTGGATGATGGTAATCGGCCGCGGTGTTGCGGGTGTCGGTGCTGGTAAGCGACTTTAGCTGGCCGTAACGGGAGGTTGAAGACTGACAGCAATGCAGGAGGAGAGTACACAGTCTGCACCTCGCAGGCTCTGGAGTGTGCCGACAGCACAGAGGCCATGCGCAGGAGACGCGGAATGCTCGTCGCAGTTTCCACAAACGCCGCAATCATCTCTGGTTTCGTCGGATCTAGTATCGTCTCTTTGATTGTCATTGCTGCGTATAATGGTCAAGCAAGTGACGGAATTTGGCGCATTTGCTTTGGAATTGGAATTTTCGTCAGTCAACCCAGCTCGACGGGTGCTAACCTTCCAAGTAATATGAGAGTAAACTGACCATCTTCTCAGCTTCCTTTGGCGATCTTCTTCTTCCGCCTACGGCTCGTCGATTCACAGCAGTACCAGAAGCACGCCATTCAGCGCAACATTCCGTATCGTCTCGCCATCAAGTTCTACTGGAAACCACTCCTTGGATGCTGCAGCGCATGGTTCCTCTACGACGCCGTTGTATACCCCTTCAACCTTCTTGCACCAACTCTTGTCTCCGGCTTCTCCTCCCAGCAGACAATGATCCAGTCAATCGGCTGGTCCGCCCTAATTAATGCATTTGCCCTTCCCGGTGCCTTCATCGGCGCGCTACTGATGGACCGCATTGGTCGCCGTCAGACTTACGCCCTGGGTTGGGCCATCGTCTGCGTCTTCAGATTCGCCATTGGCGGCAGCATGATTCAGCTCAATAACGTATTCCCGCTCTTCGTCACCTTGTACGGTCTCTTCCAGACCTTCTTGTCTGTTGGCCCTGGAGACTGCAACTTTTTGGTCTCGAGCGAGTCCTTCCCTACACCGCTTAGAGGTCACTTCCTCGGATTTGCTGCCGCCGTAGGCAAGGCAGGGGCTGCTATTGGCACGACTGCGTTGAGTGCGGCGCTTGCGAGCTTTGATGAGAAGTTGAAGGGACAGCAGGCGATCTTCCTCATCGGTAGTGGCATTTCGGTCGTGGGTACTCTTTGTGTGTGGTTCCTGATTCCCAACGTAAGTTGCCTTTGGTCTTTAATTTCATCTCTTCTGCTGGATCCATCTAACAGTTCACTAGGCTCCGAAGCATTTGGAAGACGAAGACGTTCGTTTCAAGAAGTATCTTGAAGCCAACGGCTATGACACGAGCCAGATGGGTCTCAAGGCGTAGTATTGGGTTTTGGGTCTAGTGCTTGAGGTATTTCGGAACATTAAAGGTGTCCGTCTTATACCGGAAATGAACTATTATCTCTCAATTCAGTTTTCTGCAATTCATCTTGCATGTTGGCATTGCACATTGGTTGACTTGAAGAGAAATACTTAGTGCAAGGCTGGTACTTTGTCGCTACATGTGGGGTCTAAGTTTACATGGCTGATAAACTCCCTTCTACGGCAATGGCGATGAAGCCTCAAGTTCAATTGCATTTCGAGCCGTGGGAATCTTCTCATGACATGTCTTTCCTGACATTGATCTGCCGAATTTCCATGCATTTCCAACGACAGACTCACTCGGAGGCCCAGAGACGTTGGCAAGCTTCTCTCATGAGTAAGGTACTTTGGGCATCGAACCCTTGATCTTGGCCACTGCAACTCAGTCAATGACACAACAAGTTTGTGCATATTGGTGGGTAACACCGTTCGATACGATCGGCGCAATGAAGCTAGCCACGGGAATGGCTTCCGTGGTAAGATTAGCGGCGTGGACAAGCGGCATGGGGAAGCTGCATTAGCCTGCGGAGGACCGCCAGCGGCCGCCATCATCTATGGAAGATACAGGGGCAGAGAACCTCAGTAAGCGAGATGTAGATCCGTCAGCATAAAGACCAGAAAACGATGATGCCTCGTGTCATCCCGCTCTTAGTTCGCTTTTTCCTTTAGCATTCCACAAAGATGCGTTCTCTGTTGGCGGTAACGAGCCTGGCCATCCTGGCATTGAGCGACAGTTATGCAACTGCATCATCAACAGTCAGATGCAATGCTACAGACTTGCACACCGTGTCCACCTCGAACGGACTGATTACCGGTCACCCGGCGTCGAACAGCTCCGATGTTCTCGAGTTTCTCGGGATTCCCTATGCGAAACCTCCAGTCGGCGACCTGCGATTCGCTCAACCGGAGAGGTTCAGAGGCAATGAGTCGTTTGAAGCATCTCACTTCGGCTTCGACTGCCCACTTTCGCCCTCTCGCCAAGTTGACTACCCGAACATGACAGCCCAAGCGCAGCGTATCATTGGATATTTCGCTTCTGCTGCCGGGACGCCCCAAAGCGAGGACTGCTTGACATTGAACATCTGGACAAAGCCAACAGCCAAAGCTCTCACCGCTACCAAGCCAGTCATTGTCTTCTTTTACGGTGGACGTAAGTGACAGAGATCTGTAATGCTTCGAGTCTTGCGTGTCACTAACAGGATCCCCCAGGTTTTGCCATTGGCAACACCAACAGTCCTTTCTACAATGGCAAGTACTTTGCAGATGCCCAAGATGTTGTCGTAGTCACAGTCAACTACCGCATCAACATCTTCGGGTTCCCAGGTGCCCCGGGTCAGCCTCAGAATCTCGGCTTGAGGGACCAACGCGCGGCCGTAGAATGGGTCCGCGATAACATTGCCGGCTTCGGCGGTGATCCAGAAAAAATCACTATCGCGGGCCAGTCCTCAGGCGGTGTCGCCGTGGACTACTGGTCATATGCCTACATCAAAGATCCCATCGTAAACGGCCTCATTGCACCGTCTGGCAATGCCTTCAGCTTCCCGCTCAACAGCCCAAATGTGACTGTGCGAAACTGGAACACCGTGGTCGCGGCTGTGAATTGCACCAATACTACTGATACTATGGCATGCATGCGAAGTCGGAAATGGGAGGATATCAAAGCTGCAGCTGCTGCCATCAGGCCGGCGTCATCCAGCAGCGTTCTTCGCGGTATTCCACCGTTCTATCCTTCGGTGGACAACAAAATAGTCTTTCCTGACTACGTCTCATTGACACAATCTGCCCAATTTGCCAAGCTGGTGAGCACTTCTTGTCTATCGTCTTGTCTTTTTAGTCAAACTCCCTAAGCCAGCAGCTAATCCTCAAATCATAGCCGATTCTCTTTGGGAACAACCACAACGAAGATGGATACTACAGAATTCCGGCGTACGGCAACGGCGTGATCCCGACACAGGCGCAAGTCGAATCATTTCTGCTGGAATCCTTCACCTGTCCGAACTCTCACCAGGGCCAGGCCCTTTCAGATAACAAAGTCCCTGCGTGGGTCTACCGCTACTTCGGAGATTGGGATAACACAAGACTCTTCCCGATAAGTGGCGCGTACCATGGCGTCGAATTGCACATAATCTTCGGCGCCTCAGGGGACGTGAGTGGAATTCCGCTGTTGGATTGGAAGTCCAATTCGACCGCGGTATACAGCCGACTGCGCAGGGGCCAATTAGGGGCCCTATTTATAATTATCGTAGCTAGCCTAACCTACGGTTAGAACCTCCTTTTTATACTTACTACGTAAATATTTATATAGTTTAATTAATCTCTTTATTAACTACGGTTCGAACTAACTACTTTATAATAGGGATATTAATATTAATTAGTAATTAAATTCTATTATTATAAATTAGTAAGGTATTTTATTATATAAAAAAAACGACTTCTTAATACCGTATAAGATAGGAGATTTATACTAATTAACTTTATAAAAATAGATAAAAAAGGAAGCGATTCTCGAATACCGTACGGAATTAAGTAATTATAGCCCTTTATTACTTATAAGAAGTTAACGTTTACTATATTAAACTACGTTAATTAATAAAACTACTTAAGTAACTAGCCTTTTACCGTTACCCCGAGTAGCTTTTTTACTAAACGACTTTTCTATAACTAGCCCGTAATTAGAAATTAACTAATTAAATTAATAAAAAAAATACTTATATAACGACTACTTACTTAATTAATTAGCGCAACGAATAAGCTTAATAATATAATATAAAAAAGTACCGCGCGATTAAAAAAGGGAATTTTTAAACGTAAATATTCTTATTTAATAATAAAAATAACCCTATAGGAGTTATTAAGTTAAGAGATTTATAATATATAAAAAAGTCTATTATTATAAGAATTTTATAAGTACGACCTTAAGCTTACGATTTAAATAACCTCTTCATAGCTCCCTTAACTACCCCCTAGGTTTTATTTAAAAATATAATATAAGGGACGGTTTAATAAAAGAAGAGGGGATTTAAAGGTCTTAATAATATTAAGTTAAGAATATTACGGATTTTAGAAATTAATTTAAGAAGAAAGTAGCTACTCTAAAGTAGTCTTATAACCTCTTACTAAAGTTATTATTAGCTTAAGAAAAGGCTAAAAAAACGAGGATTTAAGGGAAAAAAAAAAGAATTCTTTAGAAGGCTACTAAAAGGCTTCTTTTTATACTAGCTCCCGGCGCGAGATTATTAATTTTAAAAAATTAATTAAATAATAAAAAAGATCGCTAATAAGTAATAATTACCTAACCGTAATTAAATTATAAAAAAAACTATTTAAAAGATATAAAATAGGGTATTAAGAGGCTATAAAAAATAAGATTTTTAAAGTATTTAACCCTACTACGTACGAGCGATAAGTAGGTATTTTTAATAAGTTTTTAAAATTTATAATCTTATAAAAAAGAGGGCTTAACTTTATTAACTATACTTAACGGCTTATATAGTTCTTAATAACTTATATAGCTCTTTTACGAGCTACTTAGTATTTATTTTTAACTATTCTTATAGAATATTATTCTAAAGGAGGTAGGTTAAGGAAAGAAGCTATTTAAAAATTATAAAAAATACGAGGCTTAGGAGGCTAGAAATATACGGGATAATAGAAATTAATAATTAATAGAAATCTTAAGACTAATTACTATATCTTTTTATAATAATATAAACGTTTATTACTATTAGTATAAAAAGGAACTACTAAAACTTACTTTTTTATATTAAATAAAAAAGAGGATCTTAGTAAGTATAATAACTAGCGATTTAGAAGGGTAGTAATAATTATTAAAAATAGTAAAAACGAGAGTAATAGCGAGATAGCGAGAGGAAGCGGGAATCTCTTAGACCTTAATAAATTTATTAAGTAATAAAAGTACGGATTTATTATAACTAGCGCGCAGATTAAATATATCCTTATTAAAATTAAATACGTTAGTAATTACTAATATAAGTATAAGCTAGAGTACGACCCTTAGTAAGTTAGGGTAAAAAAAAAGAGAACGAAACCCGATTTTAAATAAAATCTTAATCCTTTATAAATAAATAAATATTAACCCGGATTATTAGGGGACGTAAATATATAGAATTATAAATTAGCTTAATAATAAGTAAATTAACGCGGTATTAATTTATTCAACTAAGGTTTATAAAAAAAAGGGGCTATAAGGGTAACCCCTATTTTATAAGATTATAAACGACCTTAGTTACTAACTAAACGAATAGTTCGTAAGCATAAGCTTAAGAATTATAAAAGTAGTTAATAAATTCCTTTATAAGCGAGGGGTATTACTAACGTAATTATAATTATAATAGTTATATAAAATACTAATAATAATAATTATAAAGGAGGAATTTGTACTATAGAACTAAGTATAAGTTAATAGAGTATATAATTACTTTAATAAATTTAAAAAAAGGGTAAACGACCTAGATTTCCTTTTTATAATTACTAATAGAAATCTATTATTATAAAAAGATATACCGGGGTAAAATATAGTATTAGAAGTACGATAATTAATAATTCTATTTATTTCGATTTATAACTTATTATTATTATTAATACGAAATTCGGCGCCGATTAGTTAATAAAAAAAGAGGTAAACGACCTAAAGTTATTAATAATACGTAGCGACGTAGGGATTATATATAAATACCGAAAATCTAGTAATAAATACGAAGTAATTTATAAACCTTAAAAAGATCTTTTTAAAAAAGAAATTATATTCTAGGGGGAAGTATAAGGTCTTATAAAAAACCCTAACGATGTTTTACAATTATTATAAAAAAGTCAGAATTAAGGAATATTAGTACTATTTAGTAATTAATATCGTATTTATAAATAAAGCCTCTAATTATTATTACGAAGCGGTGCGTAATTTTGATTAAAACGACTTTTTTAATATAATTAACGTAATCCGAAGCCGCTTTAAGACTTATAATAAGAACCTAGAGCTCTTATTTAAGCTACGAGCGATTTTTTTTATATTTATAACTAGGATAATAGAGGGTAAATTACGAGTAGAGATCCTTAAAGAGCTTATTAATTAAATTAATAAGCTAATAAAAACCTAGCTAAATAAGGGGATAAATAAGCGGAAAGTTAGATATTTTTATACTATAATTTAGCGTATATTAGAAGTAAAAATAACCCTATACTAAGTACCTAAAGATTACGAGACGCTCTACTCGAGGCTAAGATTTAGTTTTAATATTAAAGCGAGAATACTGCGCTAAACTTATTTTTAAGTATATAACGGCCCTTATTAATAATATTAGGTCGATTAAATATATAATAAAAAAGGAAAAGAGGCTAGATATAGTAATTACTAATAAAGAGGCCTAGATTCGTTAAATAAGTAGAGATCTAACTTATGGGTAGGGTAATAAAAAAAGTAATATTATATTTATAAAAAAGATAGATATTAGTTAAATAACTACTTTAAAAAAGAGCGTACTAAATTATATAAATAGTATAGAAAGTCGAGGGTAATAGATAGTAAAACTAGCCCTTATTAGTTTAATTAATTCTTTATTATATATAAAAGTAAATCTAGGGGTACGGAACTTAATAATAATAACTAAAGTAGCGGCCTAAAGTATATACCCCCTATAAGAAATTCGGAAGATAAAGAAGATCTTACCTCTTATATTAATAAATTAGATTATAACAAAATTAACGATATTAACTACTCTTTTTTTACCCTATTAGCCTCTAGAGGATATATAAGACTAAATAAATAAAAGGTAATAAAAGCTCTTAATAAGTAAGCTTTTATTTACGGATAGTAAGGGAAGGTCCCTTAAATAATAAATATAGAGGTAGTTAAAAGGGTAAATTTAATAAGGCCGAAGCCTATTCTCTTAACGATTAAGGAGAAGACGCTATTTTTCTTAATATTTAAAAAGAAAGAATATAGTACTAAGTAAATCTAGGGGTAGCTAGAGGGGTCCTTTTTATACTACTTAAATCCCTCGAATACTAAGCTTATATAGGTATTTTATACAAGTAAAAGGTACGGCTTAAATAACTTTTATAAAATTATCCTAAATACTAAGGTATTATAATAATTAACTAGAGAAAAAGGGTAATTTCTAAGTATTATAAAAGATCGTATTAATAACGTTTAATATATTAATAATAAGTATTATAAGGATTAGTTTTAGCCTAAGTAAAGAAATCGTTACCCTAAGTATAGTAAAAGTAAAGACGTACTTCGGAACAATAACTTTTTATATTTTACTTATTAATACCCTATTTCTCCTATATTTAAAAAACATAGATTAACTAGGTATTATACTTAATAATACGAGGAATAGAATTTTTAGTAATAAGTATTTTAAAATAATTAAATAATAATAGGGGTATGCGTTTATAAAGCTTATTAATAATACGAAGTTAATTAATTACCTAACGGAAAGTGAGTTTAGAAGACTTTACTAGAGATTCGGGTACTTATTAGTTACGAGGCTATATAACCTTTTAAAATAATTAAGTAATAATAATATTAAAATAGGGGCGCTAAAGTAGTTAATAAAAGTATATTATTAATACTAAATAAATGCGCAGAGCCTACGTAAATTTAAGTTTAAATTACGTAATAAGCTTAACTTTAACTAAGAAATCGTTATCGATATTGTCTATTTAAATAGTTAACTAGTACTATATATAATCGACGTAGCTATATCTTTCTAAATAGGGCAATTCCTCTAGGATCTATAAGTAAAAATAGTATAGGTAGCTTTATAAAAAAGCTAGATTAATATATACTAGGGACCGCTAGACGGTATTAGAACCGATATTAGTACTAGCTTTAAGTTAGTAAAATTTAGGGATAATATAACGGCCTATAGTATATAACTAAAAGTCGTACTTATTAAAGCATACTATAGTATTAAAAAGGTAAAAAGGGCATATTAGTAATTAAAAAGGGCGTTTAGAATTATTAAAAAGGAAAATCCGGATTCTACTAATAACGAATGCCTCTAAATAGTACTTAAATACTATAATAATATTATAGGGCCTAACGGACTTATATTAACGTTATTAGTATTTAGAGCATATTTAAGAACGACTTTAGCCTCGCTACCGTTACTAAGTATAAGTTAATAAGCCTAAGTAGTTAAAAAAGTAATACGGGCACTGCGCGAGGTAAGTATAAAAAAATAAGTTAATAAAGTAATTACTATATATAATAAGCCCGACATAGGGGGTAATCTAAATATATTACTAAATTCGGATATACGAGTATAGTACGAAATTACTTAATAATAGGCTAGGCTATATAAGTTAATTTTTGTTAATAAGCGCTCTTATATAGTTACGAGAGATCGTAATTAGTTACTTAAAATATTAATTATAGTAATTAGACCGTACTATATAGATCCTAACGAGGTAATTTCTAACTTATAAAAAAAAAAAAGCTAAGGGAAACTATATAACCCGTAGTAGAGGTATAAGAAATTATTTTTAATAAAATCGTTATAGTAGTATTAATAAACGACGAGGAAGAGGAAATTATTAAAAAGGTATTAATACTATTAGTAAAACGTCGTAGAAGACTACGACGGTAAGCCCTAACGCAGTAATTTATTACTAGTAACGAGGTAATTAATACTTTTTATATAGTAAAAAAGAAAGCCAATTTCGAGCTAATAGTTAAACTACGTAAAGAAAGCGTAATTATAACTACTAAAAAGCTATATAAGGAATTAGATCTTATTAAAATAAATATTCTTTATAATTAAGGGGTCTATTAATTTATTTTATATAACTTAGAAAAATATATAAACCTCCGCATATTTAAATTACGAATAGTTCGTAAAATTAAAGGGAAAAGAATACTTTAGCTATACGAGAAGTTTAAATATATAATTTAGGGGTACGGTAATATTAAAAAGGCAACGCTACTTATATAATCGCTTATTATATAGCGCTATAATTAATAATTAATAATAATACTAATAGTATTATTATAAAAGAAGGGATATAAGATTTAGAGCCGTAATATTACCTAAGCCTATACTTAATCGGTTATAGGGCTTATAAGGAAAATCCTAGCCTATTTACTAAAAGAAATAGCTAATAAGTACTTAAAAAGTACGATTATTAAAGTGCTTAAGCTACTATATAGGCTCGTAAAATCGGGCACTTATTAGTAAGCTACTTATTACGATTTTTATATTAATTAATTATTAATAGTTACTTTTATATACGACCCGTACTTATTAGTTATAGAGTACGAAAGTAATTAATTTAAAATTATTAGAATATAGACTAACGATATATTAGGCTTATTCGATATTAACTTTATAAAAAAAGAGGATAAAGAGCTTTAAAAAGCGGGCTTCGTAACGAAGCTAAAAGAGGTCCTTATAATAAATACCCCCTTAGTATTTAATAACGGGATTTTTATAATTAAAAAAGAAACCGTCGTTTTTTAATAAAAGGGGTAGGGCGAGAAGATTAACCTCGTTAATCTAAATATAATTAATATTAAAAAATAATATAAGGCTAAGCTCGCGCGAGGGGTATATATTATAAGTATTTATTAACTTAAAGCGACTTTTAATTATATTAAAATAGTATAAGCTATAGATCTAACTAAACGAGACGTTAAGGTACTTAATAAGTAGCTTAAGTAATAAAAAATAAATCTCGATCGAGGTCTCGTTTACTACTTAATTAACCTTATAATTAGTAAGCTCTACGTCTTCGTTAATAGGTTATTTATAAATAATAACGACCTTATTTTATAATTAGGGTATATTATTATCCTAGTTAACGAGAGTATAAGCGAGAGCGAATTTATTATATATAGTAATATAATTTATTATTCGTTAATTAAAAATAAGCGGGTAATAAGAAGTATATTAGTATTAGAGGTTTATAATATAGTTAATAGCGTTAACCTCTTTTATATAATTTTAACGACGCTAAAGAAGATTACTAATTAAATTAGCTTTTTACTTATTTTAATAGTTATTTATACCGATTTTTATTTACTATATAAATACCTCGTTAAATTAGGAATAACGAAGGAAAAGAGGTTTATAATTAATATTATAGCCCTTAAGTAATTATATAAAAGGCGCGAAATACTCGAGATCTATTAAATTAATAATAAAAATAACCTCGTAAACACTTTTATAAAAGTAGTACTAAATAAGGGATTAGAGTAATTCGTAAGTAGTAAAAAAGTTATTATATAAATAAAAGGATAGGTTATATAAAAAGAGTAAAAAAAAGGGGGAAAAGGAGACGACTTAGTAAACGGGCCTAAGGTCGAATTATACTTTTAATCATAATAGTTAAATTAATAAAAAAAAGAGAAAGTTAGTATTAGATTAGAAATCTAATTCGACCGTAATATATAGCTAATTACGTAGGGGCTAATTAGGGGCCCTATTTATAATTATCGTAGCTAGCCTAACCTACGGTTAGAACCTCCTTTTTATACTTATTATATAAATATTTATATAGTTTAATTGATCTCTTCGTTAACTACGGTTCGAACTAACTACCCTGTAATAGGGATACTAAAATCCGCCGTCCGATCCGCAGAAGGAAACAACTGTACTCATGCAGAGCGCATGGGCGGCCTTTGCCAATGATCCGGCGGATGGGTTGAGTTCGGTCCTCGGGTGGCCGAAGTTTGATCAGAAGGAGGAGTCGCTGATACTACTGGCACTTGAGAACAATCCTGAGCCACAGTTTGTCAAGCCCAGCGCGTACGATGCGCCGTGTTCTACAGTTACGTTGGGAGCGCTGGGAACTGCGGCACCCTCTTCATGAGTTTTGGTCACTTGATCTGTAACTCGCTGAGCTGTATTAATGGCACTGGCCGTCGCATGCATATTTCGGCAGCAGTTGCATGCCAGCCTGATGAGATATTGAGATTATGAAACTTGCTACATCTCTAGGTCGATAGGCTTGGGTGTTCCCCGTAGTAATAGTAATTACTTCTGACTTCACGTCTTTCCAAAAAGTTTGCCTCCATCTCTCCAGATCCGCTTTATCTTGTCTCTCTACTCAGTAGACGTAGAAGTTAGAGGCGTTGGGATCAGCCTCTCTCTTCTTGCGGTTGGTGCGCATCAAAGCCAACTTCATTCCCCAAGCGCAAATGACAACTCCGATAGAGAACCCGATGCTAGCAATCATTGCAGTCAAGAACCGAGGCTTATCAGTGTCTGGCCAGAGATAGGGAGTGTAGATGCTAGCTGCGTTGCCGAGGGTATTGGCCATGGCGATGGCAACCGCCTTCTTTTCGTCGGTTTGACCAAGAGTGGATGAGGTCCACCCGAGAATCAAATTGTTCACCTGTGTCTCGTTTAGTTCCATGTGTAGGAAGGACTGAGCCAATATCAACTTACACCATATGTGGCTCCAACAAACAGCATGATACCTATCGAATAGCATTAGCATCGACAGTGGAGTATTGGTGTCAGGGGAAGAATCCAGGGCTTCTTACCTGTGTAACGAACTCCCACGTTGAGAGATGAAACGCCCATGACAAAACCAATGCAAACGATGAGCTTGCTGATAGTAATGTGCCACGTGCGCTCGTTGTACTTTCCAGATGACCAAGGGACCAGAACGGAGAAGAAGGCGGAGAAGACGTAGGGCGGGCAGGTCAGCACGAGACTGACGGTGGTGCTGTAACCAAGCGTCTTGACAACAGTCTGCGTGTCGAATATCAGTCTGAGGTTCGCAAAAAGTACTAGGCATTTTGGAGAAATGAGGCACATACAGGCAAAAAGTTCTTGAATCCGTTCGCTGAGAGATGGAGGTTGTCCATAAGACAGAAGACCCACGTCCGCCAATCAGTGCAGGCCTCTCGAAGACCCGTCCAGACGCTGGTACCCTCGCGGCGGTCTGTGGTATCGTTGTAGATTCGGGTGTGTGCGAGCTGCCGCTCCTCCTCGGTGAGCCAGCGGGTCTGAAGGGGGCTGTCGGGCAAGAGGAAGAAGGCGAAAAAGGCGACGAGGATGGAAACGGCTCCTTGGATGATGAAGAGCCTACATTAGAAAAGGTCAGACTAAGTACTATTCTCCTAAGAACGACTTCCGTTGTTGTGAAAAAGGAATTGAATGAGCAAAAAGAGGCTCACCACTGCCATCCAGCGAGACCCCTTACGCCTCGCATTCCTGAGAAAATGGGAGCTGCAATGAGCCCAGAGAATGCACTTGCGGCCATGTTGCCGGTGTAGAAGATAGCCATGCGGGCTGAGACCTCCTTCCTGGTATAAAACATGCTAAGCACGTAAAGAGCACCGGGGTAGAACTGTCCTTTGATGTTAGGAAGCAGCTTCATATCGAGGATTCAAGTGGTCTCTTACCGGTGCTTCGGTAATTCCGAGCAGAAAACGGCAACCCAGCATCGTCCCGAAGTCATGGCACTTGTAGGTCAATAGACTGACAACAGACCAAGCCATCATGAAACCTTGAGGTTGCTCCAGTAAGTAATTGTTCTGCTCGTTGTATATTGAGCGACTTACCAGCCATGTAATACGAGGGACGAACCCGGTTGAGAACCATGTTGGAAGGGACTTGGCCGACAAGGTATCCGACGAAAAGGATGGAAACGCAGGTATTGTACTGATTGCCTTTAAGGCCTAGGTCCTCGTCCAAATCATCGAGTTTGCCGTTAATCATCGCATTCCTGTCGAGGAAGTTGAGGAAGTACATCAACCATAGAATAGGCTGTTGATCTTCCGTTAGACTTGTGCCGTCTTAGAGAGGAACGGGTGATGTTTGTGGCATACCAGAATGTACCAGTCAATCTTCTTCACTAGGGCGATCTCCTTCGGGTCTGTCTTTGTGTGGGCACCGAACTTGTCTACCTTCTCAATCACGGGCTGCTTCATGAGAGCAGGGTCGTCGGCAGTCAAGACGTGTTCCATCTGATTGACGGCAACCTTCTCCTGCGAAGAGATGGGCCTCTCGCCATGTGCGTTGTGCGCCATTGTTGTCTTCGTCGTTGGAAATGCACCCGCTCTCAAAGAGGGAAGAGAAAAGTCGCTGAAGAAGCAGTGCGGAGCAGTTGGGGAGATAATTCGAGGTTGGACAAATTTCCGGCCGGCGATCCTGCTTCAAGGTTTGAAAGTGAAGGCTGGCGGTCCTCTAAGTCCACGAGTTGAAGACACGACGATGGATCAAGGTCCGAAGAAGCACAGATAAATACTTTCAAACCCCAGCTCTTAATTACAACCTTCGTTCGACCGGCGAGCCGTTCGCAGCCATCTCCTCGGGTCAACAAGCGCGGAGCCAGATGAGCATAATCGGTGGAGAAACCATTTGCGTCCCCCATGGGGTAAATGGGGCACGACGGCTTTTCCGCGAAGTGCGAAGTGCGGAGTGCGGGGAAAGGAAAACAGGCCAAGACTCTTGAAGAGTTGTTCACATCCCGAACCAGGACTCGCATATTTAGTCTGAAGGCGCCCCTTTCAAGTCTCGGCGGACGGGGACTAAAGTTGATTAGCACCTTGGCCTACCTCTCAGGCTTCTGGGCTGCCGTAGAGCCAAGGTCAAAAGCCAATGTTGATTCACACGGCCCCGGATGCCTCTCTACGCTTCACGACCATGTTGCTCTCCCTAGATTCTGAATCATTGTACACAGATGTCGTTCAACGCTGTCAGAGAACTGTTCATCGACGAGGAAGTCGAAAACGTTAAGGGCTTACCTTCCAGTCATCACAATTACCAGGGTTCTATGACTGAAGGTCGGTACTCACCACAATCTGCGCGCGATAACGCGCCCGCCATCGTGGTCCCCTGTTGGTCCCTGCCACCCAACTCACAAAAGCTTGGCGTTGATGGCGTCGAAAGACATGTTTTCCATAGCACCCCCATGCGCCTCTCCCAATATGCCAAGGTCATCACGGAAAAGCCATAGGCGGAAAAGCCACGAGAAGCACGGATATGGTTCACAAACATCAATTTCGTCGTATGAGGATATTGGCCGTCAACTATCAGCTTCAAGACGCTGGCCAGGCAATCAGCAGATGGAGTTATTCCAACGTTTTTGGTTCCATCGGAAAACCCCACAACGCCGCAGCAATTGGGATCCGGGAACGAATGGGAACGCACCCATCTGTGGCCCTGACCATGGTGTTCATCCAGAGTTTCAGTCATCTGAGTTCCCGCAGCTCGCCGTGCGCTCGGAATAGCTTTACTTGGAGTTGCCATGCAGACGGCTGACCCACGAGCATTGGCCCCTCAATCTTCTGTATTCAACAGAGTGATGCTGATTGAGTGCTGAAGTGACAATAGCCGCCTCAGCACACTGCAGCTCTCGTAATCTCATACATCCGTGTCTATTTCCGCGTTTCTCCGGATCTCCAAACTTGCAGGCATACATTGAACATCGGCCCCGTATTGATGCTATTAGAAGTAGTGCTACATGGACCATGTTCCAGGGTGTATCGTGTGACCCCTGTTCACCGACTACTGAGATTGGGTTACAGCAGGAAGAGACCCAGCATACCAACCCGCATGATCACAGATCCGTGAGACCTCTGCGTCTCTGTAGCAGATACTTTTGCCCCTCAGCAAACTTTCACATATTTCGCAATAGCTTATCTTCGAGAAGAAGGGACCGCGAGTATACGCCATCACTGCTGAGGAGGCATCAAAAGTCCGAGGGCATCAGCGTCAGCCAAATGCTGGTTGTGCTTGTTCGAGAAATAGGATCACGAGATCGTAGGTAGGAAGAGGCATACTCGAACTAATCTGCCACCGTCTATTCTCGACAAAGTCCTGAGACCTACTCGGGAAAGAACGAACATAAGGTGGCAAATGCCTGGTCAAAAAGCTTTTTTGTTCATCTGGCTGGCTTGAGGTAACCTCGATGCCAGAATCGTGCGAGGGTGGGATCAGCGCCCGCTAAGCTCAAGACATTCAAACAGGACATTTTCATACTGACTTAGGATGTGCATCAATTACACAAAAGCTAGAAGGTATATGCTAATTGCCGATCATTTGGAACCGCAAATCCACTGACTTGGCCTCGAAGCCGGGCCACACCACTTCATCCGGCGACGTTACGGAAAAGCACATCACAAGTCTAGCCACCGCCAGTGATACCAGTTGCCACCTCCTGAATTTTCCGAAGCTGCTGCAAGCACTCACAAACATTTGGACTGGTTCGCATCAGACTTTTGTAAGTTGTGCAATACCACAGCCTGATAGAATTGAAAATTAGGATGAAATGTTGCTTCCGTGAGAGAACGAGAGGTTTGCTGCTCTCAGGCTTGTTCACTGAGATACACGACGTGGGGTGGTCAACCTCTGTCACCTCAGGCCATGACCCCAAGACAGCTTTGAAAGCTTTGTGGCAAAGTGTAGTCTTTATGTAGGTTATGTCCAGAAACGACATGGTCACGTCTAAAAATTGACCCCTTGGCTTCCTTCACCGTCAAGGACGAGAAAAGGAAATGAAGGATTTCTAGAAATTCCATCTCCTGAATATTGCTGATCCCCAGAAATCTTACCCCGACATATTGGCCAGGACCTGTAACCAAGACCGAATTTCTTGGTTAACCTTAGCAGGCTGTTCCCGGAATACCCAATGGCCGGCACCGGGAAACGTGACGAGACGGACGCTATTCACAAAAAACCTTGGAATCCCATCCAAAAACTTCGTTGAAAAGTAGGTGTCTGCGAAGCCCCAGATGATGAGCGTGGGCACCTGATATAACATGCTAGAAGTGTCCACATGCTGGCCGTATGGTGGGCCCGGGTAGTTGTATTTGTAGTAGGCGTACATGCCTTCCATTGGTGACTCGGAGAGATAATCATGCATCTCGCGACGCTGCTCGTCATCCTTGATACCCTCGAGCGCGGCGCCTAAGTTCTTGTCGTCCCCTTTTTGGTACTGAATGTGATGAATAGTATAGGCAGACTGGGCTTGTTGGTCTTTATCAAACTGAATGAGCTCGTGAAAGCGAGGAAGGATGGGAGAATTCATAATTATGAGCCCGGAGACGCGCTCAGGGTGGTGAAGTGCCAGTAATTGAATAGCCCCGCCGCCAAAGTCGTGGCCGCCGACGATTGCCTGGGCGGCGTTGAAGTGATCAAGGATGGCCAAAATATCTCCGACCACAGTTTGCAAAGAGTAGGTGTTGGTATACACGTAGGCAGGTCAGACCTTTTGGTCGCGACTAGGTCAATAGGTCAGTATAGGTCTATTGCGTGTGTGTAGGAGGGGAAGATCGTGGGCAGAGCCCGCGGTCCCTCAGTGGGTATAGGTAGGTGGAAGGGTCCGTCTGCACGGGCCCAGACTGCCTACCTACCACCCCTACCTAACTACCTAATAGGGCCCCTTTTCTGCCTCGTAATCCAACAGTAGGCGTCTTGCTCGACGGTGGGAATGTCGCTAGGTGGGTAGCCGCGAAGAGTGGGGCACACGACTGTATGTGTCTTCGAGAATTCAGCCACCTGATGGGCCCAAGTCTTTGAGTTGTCGGGAAAGCCGTGGAGAAGAACCATTAGGGGGCCTTGTCCAGTCGCGTAGAAGTGTATCCGTACGCCTTCATTCACAATGAAGCCCGATTGGGTTGATCCTGAGGCCACCGAGACCGACATCTTTGCTGACCCTGGATAAGCGTCTGATGATAGGTTGCAGCTCAGGGGCAGAAGATGATATGATAGAGATTCTCAAAGCAACGATGTCTCCAAAAGCTTAGAAAGAGGAAGTCGATTGCTCTAATAGGTAAAAGTTGAAGCTTAACACTAGGTGATTAAGTAGTTGAGCGAATTCAGTGGTCGACGTTCGCTGACTATTAATTCTCGGAAGAATTACGTGATCTCGGACAGTGAAACCGTAATCTTCGTACGCATTGCTCAGCGCACAACACCGTCGATCTGTAAGCCTAAACATATATTTGCCTTGATGACTAATCCCAGGTCGAAGTAAAAACTTTGCTTGAGGAAAACTGAGGATTTCGTCAAATATCTATATATTTATAAGGACATAGGCTTGGTCGACTGACTCGAATCGTCCTAAAGTCCTATCATATGTAGCATGTGTCTCTCCTTTGCTCCTCTAAAGACTTCAACGCTTGTCGACACTGCTTACTTTATCATGAGAATCTGATCTTCAATGATAGGTCTGACTGTCTAGCTTATTCGAGCCTGCCAAAACGGCCTGTATGACTGACCAGGCAGACTTACGCAAGGAGCCTTTGTATTTGCTGGTGGCCGAGCAAGATCTACTTTGGACCATGAAAGCAGCTCTTGTACTCAGGAGCGTAGTGGGTGCTATGAAACATGATCAACGGCCTCATGCGAACGTTCGTCGGCCTTAACATCGCACGCGACCTTGCCGGAGTAGGGGACGCATGGGCTGGTGCTTTTGGCTTCGTTTGGAAGTAGGTAGGTTGGTAGCTTTGATTCCAGTGAGAAGCCTACTGACATTATCGTTCACCCAGCCTCTGCGGCAGTCTGATGAGCCTGGCAAGTACTCAATTCTCCTTACCTCAATAACTTGATTGCCTTCGTATTATAGGAGCGAAAGTGTGCAAAATAACTGATCATGCCATCTAATATATGGAAGGCGCCGTCGTTCGTGAAACTGATCACTGCGTTGATTCTTTTCTTCAAGCCACCCGGAGTTTTGTTGTGGTACAGATTCGTGTGGCTGCTCACTGTTCGGTACTGGGCGCCCCTCTTCTCATCAGCTGCACTCATATCATTCACAGTTCTAGGCACCCTGATGGACATTCTTTCAGCTTGGCTGAATTACAGCGCATAATAGCTCGGGAAATCTTGGCTATCGACGCATTATGCGTCATTGTCTGACCAAGACTGGCGACGGTGTCAGAAAGGCAGTCCTACGGGCCTCAGCTGATGAGAAGAATAGCTGGGAACGGAGTCGGAGGTTAGGAGCAACAACGCAGAAGAACAGAAGCCAACGACCTGTTGATACTCTTTCTGCGTAGGAAACTACTTCAGGATTCTCATAACCTCCGTCTTTCTCGATATATGCTTCGGTCCATATCTAGTTGAGGGGACCGATGATGACTGAACATTTATGTGTGTTCTTTCTCGTGTACATTTCCAATCAGGGTTGAGTCAAGTCCCCGAACGTTCAAACTCTCTATCAGATCATGTACTGAAACCACATAAGCTATGTTCCTGGTGTGGCGGAAAACAATGCCATTCGTCACGAGACGGCGGTCTTCGACCTAGAATTGGAACCTTGTTAGTATCCTTATTACAGGGTAGTTGGTTCGAACCGTAGTTAACGAAGAGATTAATTAAAATATATAAATATCTACGTAGTAAGTATAAAAAGGAGGTTCTAACCGTAGGTTAAGCTAGCTATAATAATTATAAATAGGGCCCCTAATTAGCCCCTACGTAGTCGGCTATATACCGCGGTCGAATTAGATTTCTAATCTAATACTAACTTTCTTTTTTTTTTATCGATTTAACCGCTACGGTTAGAGGTATAATTCGACCTCGGGCCCGTTTACTAAGTCGTCTCCTTTTCCCCCTTTTCTTTACTTTTTTCGTATAACCTATCCCTTTATTTGTATAGTGACTTTTCCGCTACTTACGAATTACTCTAATCCCTTATTTAGTACTACTTTTATAAAAGCGTCTACGAGGTTATTTTTATTATTAATCTAACGGATCTCGAGTATCTCGCGCCTTTCGTACGATTACCTAAGGGCTATAATATCGATTATAAGCCTCTTTTCTTTTATTATTCCTAATTTAACGAGGTATTTATATAGCAAGTAGGAATCGGTATAAATAACTATTAAAATAGGTAGAAGGCTAATTCGATCGGTAATCTTCCTTAGCGTTATTAAAATCGTATAAGAGAGGTTAACGCCGTTAACTATATTATAAACCTCTAACGCTAGTATACTTCTTATTACCCGCTTACTTTTAGTTAACGAATAATAGATTATATTACTATATATAATAAATTCGCTCTTACTTATACTCTCGTTAGCTAGGATAATAATATACCCTAATTACGAAGTAAGGTCGTTATTATTCGTAAATAACCTATTAATAAAGACATAGAGCTTACTAGTCGTAAGGTCGATTAAGTAGTAAACGAGACCTCGATCGAGATTCGTTTATTACTACTTAAGCCGCTTATTAAGTACCTCGATATCTTATTTAGTTAGATCTATAGCCTATGCTACCCTAGCGTAATTAAAAATCGCCTTAGGCTAATAAATACTTATAATATATACCCCTTATATAAGCTTAGCTTTATACTACTTCTTAATATTAATTACGTTCAGATCGACGAGGTTAATCTTTTCGCTCTACCCCTTTTATTAAAAAATAACGGTTTCTTTTTTAATTATAAGACTCTTACCGTTAAATACTAAGGGGGTATTTATTATAAGGACCTCTTTTAGCTTCGCTACGAAGCCCGCTTTTTAAAGCTCCTTATCCTCCTTCTTTATAAAGTTAATATTAAATAGGCCTAATATATCGTCGGTCTATATTCTAACGATCCTAAATTAGTTACCTTCGTACTCCGTAACTAATAAGTACGGGTCGTACGTAGAGGTAACTATTAATAATTAATTAATATAAAAATCGTAATAAGTAGCTTACTAATAAGTACCCGATTCTACGAGCTTATATAGTAGCTTAAGTACTTTAATAATCGTACTTTCTAAGTACTTACTAGCTATTTCTTTTAGTAAATAGGCTAGGATTTTCTTTATGAGCCCTATGGCTAATTAGGTATAGGCCTAGGTAATATTACGGCTCTAAATCTCGTATCCCTTTTTCTATAGGAATGCTATTAGTACTATTATTAATTATTAACTATAGCGCTATATAGTGGGCGATTATATAAGTAGCGTCGCTTTTTTAACGTCGCCGTACCCCTAAATTACGTATCTAGACTTCTCGTACAGCTAGGGTATTCTTTTCCCTTTAATCTTACGAACTATTTATAATTTAAATATATAGAGGTTTATATATTTTTTTAGGTCGTATAAGATAAATTAATAGACCCCTCGATCGCGAAGAGTATTTACTTTAATAAGATCTAATCCCTTATACGGCTTTTTAGTAGTTATAATTACGCCTTCTTTGCGTAGTTTAACCGCTAGCTCGAAATCGGCTTTCTCTTTTACTATATAAAAGGTATTAATTACTTCGTTACTAATAATAAATTGCTACGTTAGGGCTTGCTATCGTAGTCTTTTATAACGTCTCGCTAGTAGTATTAGTACCCTTTTAGTAATTTCCTCTTCCTCGTCGTCTATTAGTATTACTACGACGATTTTATTAAGGATAATTTCTTATACCTCTACCGCGGGTTATATAATTTCCCTTAGCTCTTCTTCTTCTTATAAGTTAGAAATCACCTCGTTAAGATCTATATAATACGGTCTAACTATTATAATTAATACTTCGAGTAGCTAGTTACGATCTCTCGCGACTATATAAGAGCGCTCGTTAACGGAAATTAACTTATATAGCCTAGTCTATTATTAAGTAATTTCGTACTATACTCGTATATCCGAATTTAGTAGTATATTTAGATTATCCCCTATATTAGGCCTATTGCGCGTAGTAATTACTTCGTTAACTTACTTTTTTATACTTACCTCGCGCAGTACCTATATTACTTTTTTAATTACTCGGGCTCGTTAGCTTATACCTAGTAATAGTAACGAGGCTAAGGTCGTTCTTAAATATACTCTAAATACTAATAGCGTTAGTATAAGTCCGTTAGGCCCTATAATATCGTTATAGTATTTAAATACTATCTAGAGGTATTCGTCGTTAGTAGAATCCGGATTTTCCTTTTTAATAATTCTAAACGTCCTTTTTAACTACTAGTATACCCTTTCTACCTTTTTAATACTATAGTGCGCTTTAATAGGTACGACCTTTAGCTATATACCGTAGGCCGTCGTATTATCCCTAAATTCTATTAACTTAAAGCTAGTACTAGCGTCGGTTCTAATACCGTCTAGCGGTCCTTAGTATATATTAATCTAGCTTTTTCGTAGGGCTGCCTATACTATTTTTACTTATAAATCCTAGAGGAATTACCCTACTTAGAAAGATATAGCTACGTCGATTATATATAGTACTAGCCGACTATTTAAGTAAAAGATATTAACGACTATTTCCTAGTTAAAGTTAAGCTTATTACGTAGTTTAAACTTAAATTTACGTAGGCTCTGCGCATTTATTTAGTATTAATAATATACTTTCGTTAACTACTCTAGCGCCCCTATTTCGATATTATTATTACTTAATTACTTTAAAAGGTTATATAGCTTCGTAACCGACGGGTACCTAAATCTCTGGTATAGTTTTCTAAGCTCACTTTCTGTTAGGTAATTAATTAACTTCGTATCGTTAGTAAGCTTTATAAACGTATACCCCTATTATCGTTCGACTATCTCAAAATACTTACCGCTAGAGATTCTATTCCTTGTATTATCGAATATAATACCTAGTCGATTTATATTTTTTAGATATAAGAGAAATGGGGTATTAATAAGTAAAATATAGAAAGTTATCGTTCCGAAGTATATCTTTACTTCTACTATACCTAGGGTAATAATTTCTTTACCTAGGCCAAAACTAATCCTCATAATACCTACCGTTAACGTATTAAGTATTACTAGCGCGATCTTTTATAGCGCTTAGAATTGCCCTTTTCTTTTAGTTAATTATTATAATACCCTAGTATTTAGGATAATCCTATAGAAATCGTCTAGGCCGTACCTTTTGCTCGCGTAAAATGCTTATATAAGCTTAGTATTTAAGGGATCTAAGTAGTATAAAAAGGACCCCTCTAGTCACCCCTAGATTTGCTCGGTACTATATTCCTTTTTTTTAAATATTAAGAGAAATAGCGTCTTCTCTTTAATTATTAAAAGAATAGGCTTTAGCCTTATTAGATTCGCCCTTTTGGCCGCCTCTATATCCGTTATCTAAGGGACCTTTTTTTACTATTTATAAATAAAAGCCTATTTATTAAGAGCTTTCGCTACCCTCTATTTGTTTAGCCTCGTATATCCTCTAGAGGCTAACGGGGTAAAAAAAGAGTAGTTAATATTATTAATTTCGTTATAATCTAATTCGTTAGTATAGGGGGTAAGATCTTCCTTATTTTCCGAATCTCTTATAGGAGGTATATACTTTAAGCCGCTACTTTAGCTACCGTTACTAAGTTCCGTACCCCCAGATCTGCCCTTATATATAACGAGGAATTAGTTAAACCGACGAGGGCTAGTTTTACTATCTACTACCCTCGACTTTTTATATTATTCGTACGATTTAGTACGCTCTTTTTCGGAGTAATTACTTAACTAATATCTATCCTTTTTATAAATATAGTATTGCTTTTTCTATTACCCTACTTATAAGTTAAATCTCTACTTATTTAACGAATCTAGGCCTCTTTACTAGCGATTGCCGTATCTAGCCTCTTTTCCCTTCTTATTATACGTTCGATTAACCTAATACTATTAATAAGGGCCGTCGTATACTTAGAGATAGGTTTAGCGCGGCATTCTTACCTTAATATTAAAACTAAATCTTAGCCTCGAGTAGAGCGTTTCGTAATCTTTAGGTACTTAGTATAGGGTAATTTTTACTTTTAGTATACGCTAAACTACGGTATAAAGATATCCGACTTTCCGCTCGTTTATCCCCTTATTTAGCTAGGTTTTTGCTAATTTATCGATTTAATTAATAAGCTCTTTAAGGATCTTTACTCGCAATTTACCCTCTATTATCCTAGCTATAAATATAAAAAAAATCGCTCGTAACTTAGATAGGAGCTCTAGGTTCCTATCGTAGGTCTTAAAGCGGCTTCGGATTGCGTTAATTATACTAAAAAAGTCGTTTTAATCGAGATTACGTACCGCTTCGTAATAGTAATTAGAGGCTTTATTTACGAGTACGATATTAATTACCGAATAGTACTAGTACTCCCTAATTCTAACTTTTTCGTAATAATTATAAAATATCGTTAGGGTTTTTTATAAGACCTTATACTTCCCCCCAGAGTATAATTTCTCTTTTGGAAAGATCTTTTTAAGGTTTATAAATTACCTCGTATTCGCCGCTAGATTTTTAATATCTATATACGAACCCTGCGTCACTACGTACTATTAATAACTTCGGGTCGTTTACCTCTTTTTTTATTAGCCGATCGGTACCGAATTTCGTATTAGTAGTAGTAACGAGTTATAGATCGAAATAAGTAGAATTGTTAATTATCGTACTTTTAACACTATATTTTACCCCGGTATATCCTTTTATAATAATAGATTTCTATTAGTAATTATAGGGAGGAAATCTAGGTCGTTTACCCTTTTTTTAAATTCGTTAAAGCGATTATACGCTCTATCGACCTATACTTAGTTCTATAGTACGAATTCCTCCTCTATAATTATTACTATTAGTATTTCGTATAGCTCTCGCGATTATAATTACGCTAATAATACCCCTCGCTTATAAAAGAATTTATTAATTACTTTTATAATTCCTAGGCTTGTGCTCGCGAACTATTTATCTAGCTAGTAGCTAAGGTCGTTTACGATCTTATAAAATAGGGGTTACCCCTATAGCCCCTTTTTTTTATAAACCTTAGTTAAATAAATTAATACTACGTTAATTTGCTCGCCGTTAGGCTAATTTACGATTTTATATATCCACGTCCCCTAATAATCCGGGTTAATATTTACTTACTTATAAGGAATTAGGATTCTATTTAAGATCGGGTTTCGTCCTCTTTTTCTTTACCCTAACTTACTAAGGGTCGTACTCTAGCTTATACCTATATTAGCGGTCGCTAGCGTATTTAATTTTAATAAGGATATATCTAATCCGCGCGCGGGTTATAATAAATCCGTACTTTCGCTACTTAACGAATTTATTAGGGTCTAAGAGATTCCCACTTCCTCTTACCGTCTCGTTACTACTCTCGTTTTTATTATTTTTAGTAATTACTATTACCCTTTTAAATCGCTAGCTATTATACTTACTAAGATCCTCCTTTTTATTTAATAAAAAAAAGTAGGTTTTAGTAGTTCTTTTTAATAATAATAGCGGTAGACGTTTATATTACTATAAGAAGATATAGTAATTAGTCTCGGGATCTTTACTAATTACTAATTTCCGCTATTCCGTATACTTCTAGCCTCTTAAGCCTCGTGCTCTTTATAATCTCTAAATAGCTTCCTTAGTTAATTTCTTAAAATTAGTAATCTCGCGCCGGGAGCTAGTATAAAAAAGAAGCCCTTTAGCGGCCTTTTAAAGGATTCTTTTTTTTCCTCCTTAGATCCTCGTTTTTTTAGCCTTTTTTTAAGCTAATAATAACTCTAGCGGGAGGTCGTAGGACTACTTTAGAATAGCCGCCTTCTTCTTAAGTTAATCTTTAAGATCTATAATACTCTTAGCTCGATATTATTAAGACTTCTAAATCCCCTCCTCCCTTATTAAACCGTCCCTTATATTATATTCTTAAGTAATACCCGGGGGGTAGTTAAGGGAGCTACGAGGAGGTTATTTAGATCGCGGGCTTAAAGTCGTACTTATAAAATCCTCGTAATAATAGACTTTCCTATATATTATAAATCTCTTAGCTTAATAACTCCCATAGGGTTACCTTCGCTACTAAATAAGAATATTTATATTTAGAGATCCCCTTTTTTAATCGCGTAGTACTCTTTTATACCGTACTTTTATTAATTTAACTAGTTAATTTCTAATTACGGGCCGGCTATAAAAAAGTCGTTTAGTAAAAAAGCTACTTAGGGCGATAGTAAAAGGCTAGTTACTTAAGTAGTTCTATTAATTAACGTAGTTTAATATAATAAACATCGACCTCTTATAAGTAATAAAGGGCTACGATTACTTAATTCCGTACGGTATTTAAGAATTACCTCTTTTTTTATCTACTTCCGTAAGGTTAATTAATACGAATCTCCTATCCCGTGCGGTATTAAGAGGTCGTCTTTTTTATATAGCGAGATACTTTACTAATTTATAATAGTAAAGTTTAACTACTAATTAGTATTAGTATCCTTATTATAAAGTAGTTAGTTCGAACCGTAGTTAATAAAGAGATTAATTAAATTATATAAATATCTATATAGTAGGTATAAAAAGGAGGTTCTAACCGTAGGTTAGGCTAGCTACGATAATCGTAAATAGGGCCCCTAATTAGCCCCTGCGCAGTCGGCTGTATGCCGCGGTCGAATTGGACTTCCAATCCGACAAACCTCGTATTGAGGCTTATGGCGCTCCTATCCCATCGGGAGCTGAATGGCGTCAGTACGTTACCACATGGGGTAGTACCGAATCCCATATTTTTCGTCTTTTCTCTGTGTTAATTGTCCGAGATCTCAATTATGCATCTGATTAAAAGAATCAGAACGGAATGAGTATTGGAAAAAACCGGGCACCGATGTGTTGACGTCGTTCGGCACCCGGTGGGATATGGAATCCTCTCATACCTTGCTGGCTCAACCGCGTAATAGTGCCTCACATAATGCACGCAACACTAAAGTCCCACTGGGATGTTCTTGGCATTCGGGACAGCCAATACAGTGCTTAAGACCATCGATTCCATTTGTCACAGGTAGTACCTTATTAGACAAGGTATAAAGTATGCAGCATGTGTTTTTCATAGCTTCTGATGCATATAATTCTGCCATTCTCAGGTTTGATGTTACACTGAGGCGCGAATTGCTGCAATGTAGAGGCGATTGGCCAAGCTATTGATGCAGGTGTTGTGTGGCCTCGCCTAGGAATACGAAGCCATCCATCGGCTGAAAAAGCAACGTGTAACATCGTATTATTATTTATTGATAGGTCCTAAGGAACCATCCACGCTGACTAGGTATTCTGAGGTATAAAAACCGTCTCGTTTCCGGTTCGTGAAACTTTCACTTGAGGTCCAATTAAAGTTCATTGAAATCGTTTTGCTGATTGCAAATTGCAAAAATCCACATTCAAGTGATACATCTATTGGAAAGCCAACTGCCGTACTTGAAAATGGTCTCTTTCAAGAGTCTATTGCTGTTGGTCCCCGTCATTCCTCAGCTGGTAGTTGCGACGTCATGCGATTACGGATCCTGGTACATCGAATTCAACCTTGCAGCAGGCGCTCAAGGCAACCGACGCGGAGATCTCTATGCTGAGCATTCCAAGACTCCAGGCGTGATCAGCCACTCAGTATGGATCTATGACCCTCAGACAGAGTTGGCTACCTATACCGCGGAAGATCCGACCTTAAACAACACGCTTATCTCGGTTCTTGGTCTGCAGAGTACGTCTATTATACTAAGAGGCGGCACGAGATGGCTTGAAGTTAATTGTCATCACAGATTTTGAGATAGAGCAGACCATCCTTGGGATCCCCTTGAAGGGATCTGGGCCTATCGACATGTACTTTAGCCCGGCCGCAAACGGCCGCGGCGGCAAGGGCAACACGACGATTATTTCGGAGTTGAACGATTGAATCAGTGTGGTGGTACCATAATCTCATATCGATCTCACGGAGCTCAGATTGTCTTTCAGATCGGCTCGCGATAAGTCGTGACACGGGTATGCGTGTCATATCCCGAATTTGTCTTTTTGGGCAGCATAGTGTCCTTTAGGCTACATGATATGTACATATGAGACAAGAACATCCTCCTTGCAAATTTCGCAAGGTTTCAATTACACTCAAGGAACAGACAGCTTAGATTCAAAGATTACTAATCTTTTGTTGGCAACCTTTCTGTTGTACTCAGTCTAGACTCGCGCCCTACGATTGGTTTGGCGCGCCACAGAAAATTGTCTGGAGGCAGTTCGAAATTAAATGAATAGTAATCAGGCCCCCTCAACACCCTCGGCAGCGAGAGGAATGACGCTTCCCCCATAAAGTCCCAACTCACGCGTGCTGTTCGTACAGCATGTTATGTTGGAGAGTGGATCACAAAGGGTCCCCAAAAGAACGTCGATAGAGCATATGTGTCCCCGTCCACGATCTTGAATAGTGACAGCATCCTTTCTGTACTTGACTGGATCTCGACACCGAACACCACATTATTCCAACTTGACATTCTCGGGGGCACCGGGCATGCAATTTTCAACAATCATGGGCGATCGAAGAGCCAAAGTAGTTTCGAAGAGACGAGGCCGGAAATCGCCAATGTCTGACGACGCTAACGGCGATGACATGCGGAAGGTCAGTATAGCCACTACCTAGTTTCTGCTCGTAAATCTCTGCATCTGCCGCTGCACCTCTCCATTATATTCCAAGCGTACTGGAATGGACGACTGACCAGTTCAAGATCCGGAGAGAAAGGAACCGCGAGGCACAACAAGTATTTCGAAAGCGTCGACAAGCTGCAGATGTAGCACAGAAGGAGCGAATCGAGAGGTTGGAGAACGTGGTAGAGAACATGACGCTCCTCTTCATTGACCTCTTCGACGAGGTCATCGGAAACAAGGGTGTACTAAAAAAGCAGGAGGACCTTCTTGCCCTCTTTCAAGACTCAGCGATGCAGTTGAAGACAATGGTGCAGCCCATCACTGATACCGACGACGACAACGACGATGGGAACCCAAACTCTGGGACCACGCGGTCTACCGATATCCATGAAAGACCTATTTGTTCTACGTCGGCCTCGTTGAGTCAACACAGCAATTTGAGGCAGAACGCCGGCGCGCCCGACCGCTTGAGTCCTTCCAAAAACAATAGCGGCGGTGAAGTCGATGGTACCCCTGCAGAGGGCATGAGAGCGCAACCTAATGTAGAACATCTTGAGGCTCTGGACATGCCACATATATCGACTACGAGGTCGAATCCTCCTTCTCAAGCATTTTGCCTTCAACTGCTAGAAGCGACTCTATCTCAAGCATGCTTGATACTAGCCGGCTGTCTTCCCGTATCACCAGTCGATTTTCAGACCATTTTTGGCATTACATTGCAGTACCGTTCAAGAGAAGAACAGCTAAGTCAAGTGCGCTGCCTGCTGGGCTCGGATACAGCAAAGCGCCTGGCAGCAGGGATGTCTCCAAGTGAGTCCAGGAGGGGCTGGCGGGATCAACATAGCCTACAGCTGGGATTCGGGCTGGTCGCAGAATACGAGGCCGATGTGGTACATGGCAATGACCTCCCACCAGGGTTTCTTACAGCACTTCAAGTTCAGAAGCAATTGCAAAGCCTTGGCGCACGAAAGCGGGGGAATAACATTCTCGAAGTCAGTATCACTTCGGCGGTGGAGAGTCCTGATATTACTGCACATGTTTTCGAGTCTACGCTCTACGAACGCACCCCTCAACCCACCGATTTTGGCATCGCCAAAGCCTTGACTTTTCAGCTGAATGTGTCATTACTCATCGCAAATCTTACAAGTTCCGCAAAGTGCTTTTTGACTGGGCCAGCTTACTCTCAGTTGGGCTTTTTCAAGGCCGTGGAAGCGTCAATGATATCAGTCACTGACGCTCCAGCTGGCTAAGCGAGAAACCAGAAATGCGGGATTTTTCTTTCGATGCAGGAAGTTAGAGGTAGAAGACTAGAGACATGTTTCAAATGACCCACAGATTCGACTAATAGGGTACATTGCGGCATCTTGGCCGCCTGCACCGTGAGTCTGCAAAGGAATCTTGATCAGTGCCGGCCTGACATTTTCAGACACCAATCTCCTCCGTGTGCGTCTTCTTGGCGATCCCGAGTCGCGATTTCCCTGATGATAGACGTGACAACGTGGCATGAACCTGGCGCCAGGTAGGTATTTGTAGCATCTGGTAGGACTCCAACAATCATCCTTTTCTCTCTCGATGGCAAGCTCAAGTACTTACTGACTTCTCGTAATTCAGTTGTGACTGAAATAATCGCTGTGATCCCCTTGGCAGCGTATTGGTGGTTTCAGTCTGCTAACAAGAAGAGGAATGCGCCGAAGGAAAATGTGAAAGACCAAGAGAATCATAGTAAGGAACCGCCGACAGCATCTCCAACCTATCCGGTGGGTTGGTCCCACAGGAGCTAATGACGGGATTTCCACGGCCAACGAGGAGTGATAATAGAGAGATGGTTTAGGAGCAAAGCTAAGTGCAAGAGCTTCTGGAATGAGTGAACACACGTTCCTCTCCAGCATTTGGTAGGAAATCTCAGCCTTGAAAAACAAACATACTTAATGAATAAGCAAACTTGATTAAACTCCACACTCAGAGGTTTGTCGTTGTCATATTGTTTTACGTCCATCAGTCCTGTCAGGGGCAAAACCAATGCGTTCGCATCCTGACCTAGTAATAGATACGTCCCTAAATATTCCAACTCGCGATACCTAGCATTTATATGCACAATCTTGTATCAATCCTCTGTGCTCCATCTGACTACTACTCCCGTAAGTTATCTAATACGTACATTAGTAATTCAGTGCTTCGCTTGGTACTCCGCGAGAGAGGTCTCTTGGCCCCTGCCGCAGGAGTGGAATCTACGCGGCTAGAAAGCAATGGGGTTAAACACAAGCTCTTGTCATAATAACATAACTACCAGTACGGGTTCAAGAGCTCAAAGACGCCTCTGAGGCTAGTCTAGATTCCTCAGTAGCCGCATATCAAATTCATCAACCAATCAACTTAGATAGGAAACTAAGAATTATAGTGGGTAAAGTCCGCGAACGCTACTCTGTAGTCAGCTAATCCACTCTCGTCCGAACACCTATAATATTAATAGCAATTAAGATAAAAGTACTAATAATATATATCGTAATAGCTTTAACTATCCATAGCCTTACCGCACGTTACGTAACCTCAGTTATATAATTACTAAAGCCTACTTCGCTCGTACCCTCTATATTAAAATAAGCTTTATATTTATTTCTTATTTTTAATAAATAACTATTCTTTTTATATATATTAATACTTTTATAATAACTCTATAATAATTATAAACTTAGCTCTAATTTAAACCCCTATACTTTTATTAAAAAGTTATTTCCTAAGGACTACGGTTTATTATATTCTTTTTTATAATATTATTTAACCCTTATTACGTTTATTAATCTTATTTCTAAATAAACTAATATTTTTTAAAAAGATTACTAATACTCCTAAGTAAAAGCTTAATTATTAGTAAAACTAGCCTAAATAATACCTCGTTTTACGAATTAAGGCCCGGTTAAAAAACGTTTAGAACTTATTAAACTTAAATAACCTTATTTCTTTATTAAATCCGTTACTTTTTATTAAGTTTATTTTTTTTAATTAAGGAGTATATTAAAATATAAAATACTACTTAAGATTAAGTATATAAAACGGCCTTAATTAAATATTAATAAAGATTTAAAGAGTTTACTTAATAATAAATTAAATAGTTAAGAAGCGAGGCTATAATTAAACTCTTAAACAAAGATAATTAAATTAAATAACTAATTACTTTAATAAAACTAAAGGTTATAATAATAAATTAAGTACGTTTTATTAAAAAATATGCCTCTTTTATTTAGTAAACCGTATTTAAAACGATTTCTTATTTATAAAAAAAAAGATTATACGAATTAATAAATTATTAAATTTTTTTATAATTACTTAAGAAATTTTAAAAAATATAAAAAAGAAGCTTATTAATTTTTTAAACTACTCCCTTTATATTATAATCCGGGTTTTTAAATAAAAGTACGTACTAAGTAACTTTAGTTTATTTATAATTATAAAAAAGGAATTTAATACGGTTATAAATAGGGCGAACTCTAGCGTTAGCTTATTAACTTAAATTAAAAACTTTTTCTTAGCTTATTATTAAGCTAAGTAGCTTAAGTTATTTAAAATCTAAAGTACTTTTATTTTAAAAACCTTTTTTTTATATAACTATACGTTATTTTTCTCTAAACTAGTTTAACTAAGAGCTTATTAAGATTGTTAAATTAAAATAAAAAGGGGAAGCGATCCCTCATATAGAGTATTATATTAAGATTTTTAACGACTTTTTATATAAAAAAGTAGTATATAATAAGAGTTATAAATAAACCCCTATAATATTTATAATATTAATAAGTTACTTAGATTCCCCTAAGTAAAATAAAGTAATTTTTAATTTATTTATTAATTACTTTTATAAGGGGACCTATTATTAAAAATTAATAAACTATATAAAAGTAGAGCTTATTTTAATAAGTAAGACGAAGTTGGAATATATTTAGTTAAATAATAACGAAGCTTAAAAAATAATTTCTTATTTAAACTAAGAAAAGTATACCAATTTTTATACTAATTTCGCTTAAAAGGGCTAGATTTATATAAAACCCCTTTTTAAATAAAATAATATTAACTAAGGTTATTTTAGAAAAATAACTAAAACTAATAAGCTAAGTAATAAAAAAACTTTAAAAAAACTTACTTTTTAAATATTGTAGTTATAATTATTAATATTAATCTATTCCCTAAGCTAAGTACGGAGGGGAATAAGAATAATAATCTTATTATTTCTTTTATTTTTTTTATTAGCTTATACTTCTTTTTCAAAAATATAATTATAAATAACTATAATATTATTTACCTCGTTAATAACTCATTATTTTTAAAATTAGATTCTATTTAATAAAATAATAGCTTAGAGAATATAGATTTTAAAACGGCCTTTTATTTTATTATTATTAAGGGAACTATTACGACCCAATATATATAACTAAGACCAGGGCCCGCCCCGCAGGCTTACGGTAGCTATAATATACTATATATATAAGAGTATAGGAATATAAAGTAACTCTTATAGAACGGAAGAACTATAAATAAGTTACGTATAAATAAGAAGTAATAATTACGTAATAAGGTAATTCTAGCACGTATAGCTTTAACGAGGTAATGCGGGATATTCTTATACAGAATATGAAAAGTGAATATTCATATAGAAGCAAGAATATATGAATATAGGGGAAATAAGCGTATATAAAAGAGGTTTTTGTAGTAAAGAGAGTAATATAGTTAAATTACTATATAAGAAGTTGCTTGCTTAACGAAAGGTCTAGGTAGGCAAATACACGCCTATATATAGGTATAAAAACCTCCTACTAGAATATTCCATTGCTTATTAATTATGATATAATTAATAAGCGTATACGTAAGTGAATGCGTAATCGTAGTACGTAATTCCGCCTCGAGTAAATTCCAGATTATTCAGTTACCTTCCAGTACTTTCCATTGCTCACGTAAGCTTATATAAGCAGTATTGCTTACATAATCAATACCCATAATAATCTACAGAAATCGTAGATTAATATGGTATATAGTTTGCTTACGTAATATTGATAATAAGGCGAATAATAAGGTAAACAAAGTTACCTTCGTAACAGTAATTATTATAATTACTCTAAGTAATCGCTTATTAATATTTACTAAGCGATTACCTAACGAATAAGAGTAATTACTAATAGAAAATATATTTATAAACGGATTTATATATAGTATAGACTTAAGCCGGGCTCTAGGATAAACTTCTATAGCTTTTTTAGTAATTAACTTAATATTAAATCTTACAATCGTTTTTAGCTATTTTTATTAAGAACCTTTTTTAATAAGACTATGATTAATTACCGAAGCCTTACCTACCTTATAACTTATAAATATAGTTTTAGGGAAGCTATTTATAATTATAATACTATTTACTTAGTACTCGTAGCTTTAACTTTTGCTAATATACTTATTACGACTAGCTAGCCGTAATAGGAACGAGGATTATACGTAATATTTTTATAGGACTAAAGGGGCTTAAAATAGAGTACTTTACTTTTTATAATATCGGTTTTATTAAGAACTTTTATATAAACGTTATATTAAAAGCTTATTTCTAAAAAACTAATTTTTAGTACTCGGGTTTTAACTATACTCTTTGGTTTAGTAATAAATTTAAAAACGTTATTATTGAATAGCTTAAAAAAAAGGTTAATTTAGTTTTTTTTAGAATATAAGCCCTATTCGTCCTATTTTTTACTTAAAAATTAGTCTTTACTTATTAATATAATTTTAATACGTAGTACTTAGTACTTACGTTTTTTATACTAATTAAAAAATAATAAATTAAATATAGCCTAGCTCTAGTACTTTAAATTTAAATATTTTGCGCTAGTAATACTCGAGAAGCTCGTTTTAACTACTTAGGGAGTAAGGATTAAAGGACTAAGCCGTTTAGAATATTAATACTATATAAATACTTATATAAAATAGGTTATTTTATAACGTACTTTAAAATAAAAAGTAACCAGACCTTATTATAAAATTTTATAGGACCTCTTTAATTACTTATTAATTTATAAATAAAATAAATAGCTAATACTAATTAAAAACGAATATTTAAATAGGATCTTTGTTTTTTTATAAGTTATAAATATTTATAATATAATATTTAGGGTCTTATACTTTTTTAAATAATAAATACATATATAAAAGGGCGTAACTATTTATAAAATTTAATAAGACGTAGAACGTATAATAATTATAATTAATAATAAAACTCGTTTTTAAATATAAGTACGTAAGCTTAGAATAAACTTAGAAATTACTCTTTTATATATAAAAAAACTAAATAAAAAAGGGGAACGAGTTAACTAAGAAATTATTAATAAAGTAATTAGTATAATATTAGTAACTAGCTTATTAAACGAACTTTAAATAAAAGCTATATTAGCCATAGCCTATTTATATAATATTAGCCTTAGGTAACGTATTAATTAGCTATTATTAATTTAAGCTAAAGAAGTTTAGTTTACTTATTATTTTAAGTAGTAATAATTAATAAATATACTAAAGCTTATTTATAATCTATATTTTTATGAAGAGTAGACGTATATATATAGCTATAAAGTATACCTTTTTAAAAAGGACTGTAAAAAAAGAATTAATAAAAGACGCTTTAAAATAAAATAAAAAGGATATATCGAGTACTTTATAAGTTATATATTAAATACTTATAACTTATATAAAATCTAAATCTCTTCGTTTTTAAAAATTATTATTAATTAAAATATAACGTTTAATAAAATAGCTTTTTATTTAAAAAATAATACTAAAACTATAATTTATTTACTTAAGTTAAGGGCTGTAGTAAATAAGATTTAATAACTATTTATAATAATTAAACCTAAGCTTTAATTACTTAGAATTATAAATAAGAAAGAGGCCGTATTAATTAATAATAAAAAGTAATTATTATTACTTATAACGTACATAATAAGCGAGCTACCTAAATAAGCGAGCTACTTATCTAACTATAACTATCTTATCTTTTACTTTCTATTTTACGTAACGTTATAATATAATTATAATATTATAAACTAAAAAAACTTAGTTAAACTTAGCGATCTAAGTTATTAAAAAAACCCTAAAACTAAGTATTTAAGTAATAATTAAGATCTACTTAGTCCCTCCTAGGACCTTAAGTACCCGTTTAAAAAGTATACTTATATAATAAAATATTATATTAAACTCGCAAAGATTAACTATATTTAAAGAAAAAAGCTAGTTAAGTATATTCTTAACCTAAATTCTTAATTATTTCCTTCCCGTATTAATAATATAAAAAATATAGCTAATTAATTACTCGCTAACCGTAACGTACCCCCCGTTAAAAAGCGCTAAGCTTCTAACTTTATTAAGCACTAACTATAGCTCCGAACGCGATTTTTTTATAAATATAACTATAAAAGGGCCTAATATAAAGACCTAGATATAATAAACGCGTAGTTTTACTTCGTAGCGAATATAATCGTAAAATATAGTATTATAAAGTCTAATATTTATAACTTTAATAAGACTAGCTTTATAATAAGCTAGATTATATTTAGGATAGTCGTTATAAATATAAAAAGGCGTTTAAATACGAAAATAATATAGCTTAGTAATCGTAAATAGGTTATAATTATTTAGGCTATTAGCTCGTTAAGTTATAGCGTCTTATTATATATTATTATTATAGGTAAATATTACCTCTTTATTTAGTATATAAAATCCGGTTTACTATATAATTAGGTTATTATAACGTTTAAAAATAGCTAGATAATAAATAAGAAAGGCCTAAATAAAATAAAATATTTTAAAAGGTATATAAAACTATATATAAAAGGTTAATATTGCCTCCTTATTATCGATAGATATAAAAGTTATTATTCTACGGATTTTAAATTATATTATAAAAAGAATAATATCGTTACCCTTTATATACTAGCTTATTTATCTTATTTATTATAGCCCTTAAATATTAAATATTTCAAGCTTTTAAAAACGGCATATAACTAAAAAATTAAAAAAAAAATACGATAGAGTAATACCTATATTATAAAAAAGGACTTCTTTTCTACGTTTTATAGGGTATTTACGTAAGCGATTATAAAAAAGAATATCTAAGGAGGATTTAAAAAAGCTAGGCTTATACTTTGAAATATAAAAAGTATACTATCTAAGCTTAATATAAAGTTATATACTCTAACGCTTTTAAGATCCTTCTTAATAATACTACCGGCTTAGACTTTTTAAATACTAAATAACTTAATAAAAGTATTATTATAGTTATAACTTATTAAAAATCGAATTACCCGTTATTAAAATAGCTCCTTAACTTCGATTATTAAAATTATTAAGTATTTATTAAAGGGGGCGCGAGGATTTATATACTAAATTACTTTATTAAAATCGGAGTATTAGATCTTTTAAAAAGAGAATCACTTACTTAACTAATATAAGAAAGCTAAGAAAATACGTTTTAAATAAAAAAGAAGTCTTATAATAGCTAACAGAGAAGACCTTTAGTTATAAAAAGAGGTAATAACCTAAATTAAAAAAGAAACGTATTAAAGTAGTAGTTATTAGCTAAGGACTAAAACGGGTTAATAACGATATAATATCTACGAAAATACTAATTATAATACGTAAATATATTAAATCGTTAAAAAAATTTCTAAAAAAGAGGATACTAAATAGTTTTAATTAAATTACTTTTCTAAGTACTACTTTTTAATTACAAATATAATATAGTTATAATTAGGTAAGTAGCTCGCTTATTTAAGTAGCTCGCTTATTATATACGTTACTTATTTTATAAAAAGCGAATAAGGCTATAAAAAAGCCTAGTTTATTTTTAAATAAATAAAGCGAATAGTTATTTATTCTTAAACTAACTTTAAATTTTAAAACTCCGGAGTTAAATACGAACCTTACTTAGTTAACTAAGGTTATAAATAAAGCTATAAAAAAAGTTAATTTTTTTATTAAGAGGATTAAAGATATAATATATATATAAATAGAAATCCCTCTAATAAAGTAATCCGCCGGGGCCATACTATATATTACGTATTAAGGAAAACTAAGTATATTACGCTCTATACTTAATTACTAATTAAAACTCCCGACCTTTCCCCGCCCGTTTAGAGGGCGAGCTATACTCATTTTAACGTATATAAGACCTTTTAGTACTAGCCCGCATAAGTAACTAAATCCCGTATTATATACTCCTTTTTATTAAGGGTTAAGGGGCCCCTTATATATTCCCTTATATTTATAATATAACCCGTATTAAAGGGATTTCTAGCTCTATAAAGTATAATTTCTAAGCTAGCGTCGATATACTAAATCTTAACGTTTATACTAGCCCGGCTATTTATAGTATTTATATTATTATTTAGCCGAATTCCGTATTATTAAAAAGTACTTTATTAATCCTCGGGCGTACTTACGTTAGCTACGATAGCTATAGTATCGAGCTAACTAAGGGCGCCTAGCCCGAGAGGGGTAGACTTATTAACGGGCATTTTTAGTTCTAACTTACTAATTACTAATTATATATTAAGAGAGTAGTAGTTTATATATTAATAGGTTTATTTAGTAAATTTATTTAGTAAATCTATTTAGTTTAAATAGAGAGCAGCTTTAGGTAATATTAAAAGCGATAAGGATAAAAAAAATCTTTATAAGCTTTAGTACGAGTAATAAATATTAGCCTATTTAGCCCTTTTTTTAAAAACCTCTACGTCGCTATTAAAGTTCAGAACCTCTATAGTTAAAAAAGGCCGCTTCTAACTATTATAACTAACTATTATAACTAATTATTATAGCCGACCTCTATTATTAACCTTTCCGGCCGGCGCCACTACGTAAAGAGCAGCTTACTTATCCTAAATTATATAATAGTTTTTATATTAAAATTACTTTATTACGTTAAGTACGTACTTAGGGCACATTGCGCATATTATATAATTAAAAAGTATACCGTATTATATAATTTCTTTTAAAAGCGTAATCCCGTTAAGGTCGATCTTTTGCGCCTATAAAGCTAGAAAAAAACCACTATATATAAATAGAAATAGAGATTTTTTAAAGCTTTTATAAAAAGGATTTTTTTATTTAATTAGACCCTAATAAACCCCTTTAATAAGTAAGCTTATATTAAAAAGTAAAAATTGTAAATAACTTAGTTAATAACTTTAATATAGTTAATATATATAGTTAAGAAGAGAAAGAGTATATTAAATAAAGCTAAAGGTTAAAAAACTAATTACTAAAAGTATTTATTTAAAACCTAAGTTAACGAGAATAACTTAAGTAGTACTCTTTTTATATTTAAATAAAAAAAGACTAGGACTCCTTTTTTAATACGTATATACTTAATTAATAAAAAGCGGTTAAGAAAATAACCTAGGGGTATTAGACGTTATATTACTATATTTATATTATAACTAGTAAAATAAAGTACGTTTTAGTAATTATAGTCTAATTTAACTAAATCTATATAGATTAATTAATTACTTTTTTAAAGAAGTAGAAGGATGTTCTTAAAATATTAGAACTTCTAAGAAGTTAATTCGTAAAAGTAATACGGTTAGAAATTTAGAAATTAAAAAAAATAAATACTTAGAAAGTAGTTAATAGGGCGTTAGTTATTTTTAAGTCGATACCCTTTGAATAGGTATTTAATTATAAGCTAAATAGTAATAATTACCTCGATTATTATAAAACGAGAATTTATATTAAAGAGGATTTTTAAAAATAATACTCCTTAAAAAAGACTTATATCATAATACTACTTATCAGGATATTTAGAATAATTATAGCTATTATTACTTAATTTAATTTAGAAATTTATTAATATAATATTATAAATACTTTTTTAAATATAATTAAAAAGCTAGGTAACCCCCTTATTATTTACGAGCTTTTAAATATCTTTTATAAACTAGGAATATATATTAAACTCGAGCGGGCCCTATATAATACTTATAACGCTTTATTATTATAATATAAAAAGCTAGTATTAATTTTTCAAAGTTTAAGTTTTTTATTTATAAACGAGGACCCGTACTTATTCTAAGATTTTATTAAAAGGGTCCTAGTCCTTTTTTATATAAATAATATCCTTATTTTTTATTATAAAAACTACGTTTACGAGGCTAATTAAGTAACTAAGGGATTTAAAAAAAAATACGAAATAAAAAACTAGGGACTAGTTTCGTAATACCTTAAGATAAGGGTCGTTTATAATTAACTAAATAAAAATATTTACTTAGCTTATAATTAGTATTTTAAAAAAATAGTTAAGAAGTTCGATTTTACTAACTTTATTATTTTTATAGCCCTATTATTAATAATCCTAATTAAAAAAAACTTAGGGATTATATTCTTAAATAAAACTAAGTTTTTTTAAAAAAAGTTAGATTGATATTATATATAATAATTATAATTTAGCTTAACGTTATTTTTATATACGCTCTACTCTCTTAGTTCTTAATAAACCTATTTTATTAATATTATTTTATTATAAATTAGGTTATATAATACTTTTTTTATATATAATACTTAGTAATATACTTCGGGATCTCGGGGAGTAACTAGGTATTATTAATTATAAACGACGCTTTATTTATAAATAATAAAGAGACCCGAAGATTTTTATAGGGTTTTATAATCTCTTTTTTTAATAACCTCGTTTAGTAAAAAGTAGCTCGTTAAAATATAATAACTACGTTAATTACGGAGGCTAAATTATTAAGCTTAGAATATATAACTAAAAAAATACTTATTTTTAAATACTTTTTTAAAAATATTTTATTTAAACTTAGTAATATATAAAAAGTATATTATAATAATTATTAAATAATTAAATTCGTAATAAAAAAAGGGGAATATATTTTAACTTACCTATATTATATTAATATTTAGAATATATAGTTATAATAAGAGTATTTAAAAGGCTTATTTTAAGTAGTTTATATATTAATAAATAAAATACTAATTAATAGTTTTATAAAGAACTTTTTTAAAGTAAAGTTCGAGTACTTTATACTATTTTTAAATATAAGAAATATATAAGAAATAATTATATTAAATAAAAGAACGTTTAAAAAGTAATAAAACGGCCCGGGGGGCCTAGTTTTTAATTAAAAAACGTAGTTTATAATTAAAAAGTATAAAGTCGCTTTAATAACCCTATTAAGTTATTTAAAAAGAGGCTATTTATTTAAAAAAGTAAGTGCGTATTTATTTAAAAAAGACTTTAATATAGGCTATATACCTAAAGGGATATATAAATTAATAAGAGGCCGTCCATGATCCGTAGTTATGAACTTTGTAAGAGGGAAAGTTAAAAAGTTAGAAAATCTAAAAAAATAGTCTAGCGAGACAGTGTGAGTATCCACTAATACCGTGTATTAATACCGTATAACCGATATCGAGAATCGCCCGAGTAGCTAGCAAAGGCAGAATACTAAAACAAATAAATTAATAAGAGTATTAATTTTAATTTAAATATTATTTATTTTTATAAATAAAATAGTTAATATTATTACGTCCTTAATAAGTTTTTTTAATAACGCTTTTAATATAAAAAGAGTATTTATAAACGCCTCTCTTATTAAAGCCTCGTTTATATAAACCCCTTTATTCTTTTTTTTATTTAAAAAACCGTTATACTTAAGGGCCTTACGTAACGTTATTATTATATAAATTAAGGTTTATATATCGGATTATAAATAATAAATAAAACAAAAATAATTTAAAACCTATTTTATAGGATATAGGTAGTTTTATATTAGTAACTATAACTATTACTAACTTTTTTATTACTTCTTATTTAAAATATAAGAACTTTATACTTAAGAACTATATATACCCCTTAAGAATAGGAATATAATCTAACTTCTTATAGGTTTAGTAACGTTAATATTTATTATTAATATATAAACTTAAAAAGTACGTACTATTTAAATAGTTATTAAGGGCGCTTTTAATATACTTAAAGTATTTATAATTAAATAGGGGAGGTAAAAGTATTAACTCGTATTAAACTTTAATATTAAAAATAGTACTAAGAGGGTCTATTATTAAGAATTAGTTTTATAAATAATAATAATTAAAAAAGTATTATATATATAGTTAATTATTTTATACCCTCTAAAAAGAGGTAAGGGAGGGGGCTATAAACCCTCTTTATTTATATTATTTTCTTAAAAAATAAGAATATTTTCTTAATTTCTAAAAAAGAGCGAGGGAGGGGGCTATAAACCCTCTTTATTTTTATTACTTTTTTAAATAACTCGTTTAGTTATAAAGCTACTACTTATTAAATAAAATTAATTAAATTAATATTAAATAAATAAAAGCCGTATTATAATTAAAATATAATCCCCCCGACGGAGCAATCTACTGGGGCCGTATTATATATTACGTATTAAGGAAAACTAGGTATATTGCGCTCTATACCTAACTACTAATTAAAATTAACCGACTTAACTATTATCTTTTTTATATTAATAGCTCCTAACCTTTCCCCGCTTCTAGCCGTCTAGAGGGTAAGCTATACCTATTTTAATATATATAAAACCTCTTAATATTAGCTTATATAAGTAGCTAGATCCCGTATTATATACTCTTTTTTATTAAGGGTTAGGGGGCCCTTTATATATTCCCTTATATTTATAATATAGCCTATATTAAAGGGATTTCTAGTTTTATAAAGTATAATTTCTAAGCTAATATTAATATACTAAATCTTAACGTCTATATTAGCCTAGCTATTTATAACGTTTATATTATTACTTAGCTAAATTCCGTATTATTAAAAAGTACTTTATTAATCTTTAGGTATACTTACGTTAATTATAACAGCTATAGCGTCGAGCTAGCTAAGGGCGCCTAGCCTAAGAGGGGTAAACTTATTAATAAGTATTTTTAAAGTTCTAACTTACTAATTACTAACTATATACTAAAAGTAAACTATTTAGGTAGTAGTTTATATATTAATAAGTTTATTTAGTAGATTTGTTTGATACATTTATTTAGTTTAAATAAAAAGTAGCTTTAGGTAATATTAAAAACGATAAGGATAAAAAGAATCTTTACGAGCTCTATAAATATTAGCCTATTTAGCCCTTTTTTTAAAAACCTCTATATTATTATTAAAGTTTAAAACCTCTGCGGTTAAGGGCCGCCTCTAATTATTACGGCCGACTATTATAGCTAATTATTATAACCGACCTTTATTATTAACCTTTTTAACTAGCGCTATTACTAAAGAGGGCAGCTTACTTATCCCGAATTATATGGCGGTTTTTATATTAAAATTACTATATTACGTTAAGCGCGTGCTTAGGGTATATTATGCGTATTATATAATTAAAAAGTGTACTATATTATATAATTTCTTTTAAAAACGTAATCCTATTAAGGTCGATTTTTTACGCTTATAAAGCCGGAAAAAAACCACTACATAACTAAAATATAAAACGAGGGAATATTATTTATTTATTTCGGGCTTATAGGGGGGGCTAAAAGAGCTATTACTCTTTTTTAAAGCCGTAGTTTTAAGCTTATACTTCTTAACCTCTTATATTATAATAATACGAGCGTAGTTTTTAACTAATCGTTTTAATAATATTTAAATAAAAATAATATTATTAATAAAAATCCTTTTTTAATAATATATACGTATAAGAACGCGAGTACGGAAGCGAAAAGTAAGAGTATATACGTATAATAGTAATATAAGTATAAGTTAAAAAGGGAAAAAAAGTCGGTACTATAGGTAGTAATAAGAAATTTATATATAGTGGTTTTTCTTTCTAGCTTTATAGGCGCAAAAGATCGACCTTAACGGGATTACGCTTTTAAAGGAAATTATACGATACGGTACACTTTTTAATTATATAATATATATAATATACCCTAAGTACGTACTTAATATAATATAATAATTTTAATATAAAAACTACTATATAATTCGGGATAGGTAAGCTGCCTTACGGTAGTACCGGTTAGAAAGATTAATAATAGAGGTCGGCTATAATAGTTAGCTATGATAGTTAGCTATAATAGTTAAAAGCGGCCCTTAATTATAGAAGTTTTAAACTTTAATAATAACTTAGAAGTTTTTTAAAAAAGGGCTAAATAGGCCAATATTTACTACTCTTTTATTATACTAGAGCTTATAAACATTCTTTTTATTTTTATCGCTTTTAATATTACTTAAAGCTAATCTTTATTTAAACTAAATAAATTTACTAAATAAATTTACTAAATAAATTTACTAAATAAATTTACTAAATAAACTTATTAATATATAAACTACTACTTAGATAGCTAGTTAAATAACTAGTTAAGAAGTTAGTTAATTAAAATACTACCTTAATAAGAACCTAAAAATACTTATTAATAAGTCTACCCCTCTTAGGCTAGGCGCCCTCGGCTAGCTTAATACTATAGCTATTATAACTAACATAAGTACGCTTAAAAATTAATAAAGTACTTTTTAATAATATAGAATTTAGCTAAGTAATTATATAAATACTATAAATAGCCGGGCTAATATAAACGTTAAGATTTAGTATATTAATACTAGCTTAGAAATTATATTTTATAAAGCTAAAAATCCTTTTAATATAAGCTATATTATAAATATAAGGGAATATATAAGGGGCCCTTTAACTTTTAATAAAAAGGAGTATATAATACGGGATCTAGCTACTTATACGGGCTAATACTAAGAGGTCTTATATATATTAAAATAAATATAGCTCGCTCTTTAAATAGCTAAAACTTAGAGGATTACGGGGGAAGGTTAGGAGCTATTTTAATTAGTAGTTAAGTATAGAGCGTAATATACCTAGTTTTCTTTAATACGTAATATACGGTACGGCCCCGGCGGATTACTCCGTCGGGGGGTAAGAAATTTATATATTTATTACTTTTAACCTATAAATTAATTATTTAATTAATAAGAGTCCGTCCCTTAGTTATACTTTTTATTAATAATATAACTTTAAGATTACTTATAATAACGAATATAAAAATTAATTTATAACTAATTTATTCCTTATTTATAACTCTATATATAAACCGATTTACTTTATAATTCCTTTTATAAATAAACTTTTATATATTAATATTTAGTTTTCTACTTTTAGTAAACCTTTTTATAATAATACAAGTAGTTAAATATGCTTTTTTTTAAATATATATTCGTTTAGGGGGGTATATTATAATAGTTTTAATTATTTATAGCCTTATTATACGTTATATAACCTTAGTTATATAATTACTAAAGCCTACTTCGCTCGTACTTTTTATATTAAAACGAGCTTTATACTTATTTCCTATTTTTAATAAATAACCGTTCTCTTTATATACGTCGATACCCCTACAGTGACTCTATAATAATATAGCAATAGTGATAGTGATTAGCACAGCAGCTATAGCAGAAGAATCACTTGCGCACGGATAGGGTGCCATTACGGCCGTTTCTCAGGGTTCGGAGGAAAGATCTCCCAGGCCAACGGTTGATTACGGCATTAAATACACATTGCCAATCGAAGGACCCAATTGCATCGCGAGCCCTGTTATATGACTAGGATAGGATCTAAGGAAGAGCCACAAAGATTCGATTAGCAGCCAGTCTCAGAGTCCCAGCTACCATTAAATCCAAGATAGCGTTATAAATAACAAATTCTTGCTCTCAAGAGAAATAAGACTGTACTACTTAGATGGAAGATGTGATGCTTTCGCCTTAAGTGTTGCCGACTGGGGAACGCCCATTAGTGTTGACCATGGACGCGATCAAGTAGTCCTTGATAGCGAGTCACGATCCCTCGTCTGTTAAGCTTCCCAACCGCTGTTGTCAAGCCCTGGGGTCAATATTAGTCTCGAATTACTTGATGTCATGACTCAGTTCTGAATGATGGCACTAACATTTTGAGGAGTCCACTCTGAATCGTCAACAAGCACAACAGCCTCTACCACCTCAATCGAGGCAAGTCCGGCCTCCTGAGCAATCTGTTGCAATTGCAGAAGGGCGCCATGCACGACAAATGGATGTCGTATAAGCGCTGATGTTTCGCAGGGGGTATCTAAACCATGTCTCTTAGCTAGGTCCTTCAAGGCTGGCGGTGAAGGAACGACTATAGCCGTTGGCTTTGCGCGGTGAGGCGATGCGTGGATGCAGATGTTAGCCACTAGCTTTGCAGAGCGGTAGATAGACTCTAGCTGGAATGAGTGAGTTGTGGTCAGTGTACACACCTTCCACGGGCAACTTAACGATGCATCATGCAGATCGGCGTCATACCTTTTCAAGCGCGATGTACTCTCCGTTGAGTGTCTTGACGAGGTTCTTCTTCCGGTCAATGATTCTGAAATGAAAGTCGTCGCCGCTGCATGTGGGTTCCCACTGCCCAATGTCGCCAGTGCGGATCCAATCGCCAGGCGCGACTGCACTCTTGGACTCATCGTCGTTGTCATAGTACCCTTCCATAACACTATCGCCCCGTATCCAGATCTCCCCCTGTGATGGAGTGTTACTGGTGAGGTAGCCTGCATCAGGGCAGTCAACCAGTTTCATTTCTATACTGGCCGGGATGCTCATAGATCCTGGTCGCCATTGGCCGGGATCCATCAGACCACCCATGCTGGAGGTTATCAAGACATCAGCTTCGGTTCAGCTTTGAACTCAGACTATCGAGTCCTTGAACTTACGCCATTGTCTCGGTTAAGCCATATCCGTTAACCAAAGGAGCCATTGCCATGGTCAAGAAGTTCTGCGTGCTTTCCGCTACGGGCCCGCCGCCTGACATGGCGAACCGCAGCAGGGGCCCAACCACCTCACTGGCGGCGGACGATAATATCCCATTGAACCCGCATGTCCCGGCCAATCCGGCTGCGGCCCATACTTCTCTTGCTTTGACCCTCGACCAGAAAGCAAGTCTGTCAATAAAGCTTGAATTTTCCACGTTGGACAAAATCGCCTTTTTAATCCTTTCCCAGATAGCAGGAACACCGATCATAAAGGTGGGTTGGAAGGCATTTATGTCTCCCACTTCGAGAGTGCCGGATGGAGTGCTACGGTCGAAGAGCGTACGTGCACCACCGTAGCCCATTTTCACACCCCAGTAGAGACAGCTATTTTCGAAGGCGAATTCAAGAACATGAGCTAATGGTAAGTATGCGAGGAAAGAATCGGAAGACGAGAGATAGTCGCCGATCACGGAGTCAAGACCTGTGACTGTTGGCTGATTAGATAAGCGTTCATGGCATTCTAAGGGGAAGAAGATCAAGTATCATGGCGAATCAGGGGGTGACTTACCTGCCGCTACAACGGCCTTGTGTTTCACCGGAACTCCTTTCGGTATTCCTGTAGAACCAGAAGTGTAGTAGATGGCGCAAAGATCCTCCCTGTCAGGTGGAACAGGCTCACTCATCTTGCTCCGGCCAACCTGGCATAGCTGGCTGAAGCTGAGTATTTGAAGCCCTGGTTGTGTCTTCTTGAGTTCGAACAAGCCTTTGATCCACTCAGCACCTGCATCAATTGTACCACTTGGCTGGTCGTTATAGACTATGGCCTCAACTCGTGGAAGAGATCTGTTTGTCATTGCAGAAGTCACCTTTTGACAGAGATGGTGATCCACGAAGATGGCTTTGGCGCCTGTGGACTCCAGAGAATGCTCGAGGCCAGCAAGGCCGAGAGCTTCGTAGGCTGTCACGAAAACCATGGACTGTGAAGATGCACCATGAGCGATTGATAACCATTGTGGGCTTCACGGTATTCGTCAATTTTGGTAATTCAACAAGAGTCTGCAGGGGAAACTTGCCTTGTTGCTGCATAGACGAGAATCTTATCAGTTTTCTGGAGACCGACCGCCCGTAAACCAGATCCTACATCATGAACCACAGTACAATAATCTTGGTATGATATGTAAGTGTACTATTGATGCACTTTTAGCCGCCTTGTCATATGTGATTACGGCAGGGCACGCCACCAACCAGAGAATCTCCTGGCAATCTGTTTCTTGCATTTAAGTTTTCGGCTTCACTTGCTCGTGCACCCAAAGCAGGCTTGTCTCCATATGTCTCTGCCGCCCAGTGCACGATGTCATAGACTGTCTGTATCTCGTTATTGGGCTGCGACAATAACCCGGGTCTACCAGCAAGCTTGGTGTTTCTTTGGGGCCGAGTCTTGGCCGGGATAGGTGGGGCACTCGGTACCGCAGTGGAGAACGGGGCGGAGCCGGAGGCCCGGGCGCTGGATTCCGGGGACACCGTCATTGTGCCGTATCGAGCTTACTTGTGGGCGAAGTAAGACGATGCCCATGACTAGCAAAGCGAATTGTTCAATTTAGGCTGTTTTAACTGCTGCACGGTCTGGTACAGATGCCGTGTACCTAAGTCCTCGGGTGGTTTTCATCTGTCGCGCGTAGGCGCTGCGGCTCATTTTTTAGTCCCCGAATGCCGCCGCATTGCACATAAGCTCGCTCCTATTCTAGGCGAAATGGCCCGCTACCACAAACAAGTCAACTGGCTACTCTTCCTGGAGACAAAACCCGTGAAAAAACAATTTCTTTTACTGACTGGGAAGTATCGTTGAAGAAATTCCAAAGTACCCGCGTGCAAGCTCTTGTGCCTGTCTCGCCCGAGATATTAGCATAGCCCGGGCCCTCAAGATGGCGACCCGCCCAAGGCCAAATGACCTGAGTCCGTCACCCCATCCTTTACAGAGCCTGCCATGTTCATCGATCGACCATGCATCGCTAGATACTCCAGTAGGCCCAAAGAGAAGACCTTCGGGGTCGTATTTAGACTTGATGGCCTGCAGCCGCGGGTAGTTTGCCCCATAGAAATCCTCTTTCCAAGTTTTGAGCTGGAAATCGCCCTCGTTCATATAAGTCCCGGAACCAAGCGTAAGTTCCCTCAGTCTTGGCACAACGACGTCGGTGATCTCGTCGGCACGACGTTGGCCGTCCGCTCTAAGCGCACTGAAGTTCCACGTCGACTGTGCAAGTACCGTGATCAGGGTGTCTCGCCAGGCCGGGAGGACGGCATTGTCCGCAACGGGTTTCCGTCCAGGCACCTGCTTTACATCCAGAGCAACAAATCCCAGAAAAGCATCCGTGTCTTCAAGAATGTTGCGAAAGGCCCCGACAAGAGCGGTGCTGTTTTCCTCGACATTGGAGCGCGGGATCATCCTTCCGCCAAAGAGGTGGTGAATCGTGTAAGGGCCTCGGGGCAGAGGTCCACCGTGCTTGCTGTAATGCTCCAAGAATGTGGGTTCCGATGTCACTTCGAGCGTGTACTGTACGTCTAGCTGATCGAGTCGGTCGACCAGCGGGCTTATCATTCCGGAGACCTGTTGCTTGGTCCACCCAGGGAGGGTAATAGGTGCGATGAAGAAGGCGTCCTTGGTGACGGCGTATCCAGCTGTCCCACCGGCGGTAGTGAGGCTAGGGAGGAGGTCTTGCCAGCTTTTGAAAAAATTCCAGAAGTCATCTTTCGCCACACCGGCGGTAGAGAATGCCAGAGTCGCACCTCCGATGTAGCCGTCAGGGTATGCTCTCACGGTTAGCGAGATCACGACTGCGTAGGTGCCAGGTCCGCCTCCGCTCAAGGCCCAGTACAGATCTGAGTGCTGCAGAGGTGTCGCCACCAGATGTTCTCCGGAAGGCGTGATGACTTCCCACTCAAGGACCTGGTCGGCTCCGAGCCCATACTGTGAGCTCAACGGACCGTGGCCTCCGCCTTGGGTATAACCGCCGGCGACGCCTACCGTCGGGCAAAAGCCTCCAACCACGCGAAGGCCTTTGTTGGCGGCAGCCGTGTAGGCTTCCAGCCCACGTACGCCGGCGCCCATTCGGATAGCGGGACCGGTGTATGTTTCGCTTGCAAAATCCAGCACTTCTATCGAACGGAGGCTACTTGTCCATAGGGCAAGGCCCCCTTTGGCGGCGGACTTTCCCATGTAACTTGCAAACGTATGTCAGTGATTGTCTCGATACCTTATGCCAAAGGAACTTCGCTTTAGATGTGGCTTGTTACGCACTCATGTCCCGTGTTCTTGATGGCCAGCCGTAGGGAGTGCCTACGTGCGAATGAAAGACCTTGCACGACGTCTTCTGCATTTGTTACGTTGATAGCGTAGGAAACACTATGTCCCAGCGTACAAGGGGTATCAGCAGGAGTGAATGGATCGCAGCTGGAGTTCTGCCAGTAGGGGCTCTGGATGCCGCCTGGCCAAGATTCGCTGCAATTACCTGTCAGACTGTATGACCCGAGCAAGGAATCAATGGGGTGTCAAAGCTCACTGAATCTCTGGCCAAACCCAGTCCTTGCGAATAGCGGCGCACTCGGCCTCGTCATAGTTCGGGGCGTGGCAGACAGACGCTGGAGGAACTGGAGCAATGAGACGACCGCCCACAGAGGCGTTAAGGTCCTGCCATTGCAACTCGGATGGCCAACAGCTATCGCCGTCAGTACATGTGCAGAACGGGCGGGCCCAGCTGGCAGAATTTCTTGTCAGAAACAAGGCGGCTGTAATTGCCAGCCCCACGATTGAGGCTGGCCCGGAAACTTGTGATCGAAATCTCATTGCTAACATAAATGAGCATTGAAAGCCAACTATGCGGTTTTCTGCTCCAGAATTTCTTTGCTTCACTTGAAATAGAGCAGTATTATCGCGGAATAGAACCAGGACAAGAAGCGCCCAACAAAATTCCGCAGTCGCTAGGATTTGGCCGAGCTCGTTATTCCCCGGTGTTACTGATGGAAACAACACTATGGAAGATTACTTCGACTTACAAAAGAAAAAAAAGCCCCGACCTGCGTAGATGAAATCCGTGTGGCCCGATGCTGACGCCCATGCTGGCTACCTGACCAGCAACAAAAAAAGACTTCCCACTGAACATCGGCCAGAGCGAACTCAACCAAGACGTGAATTTTGGAAGAAGATTACCTCAAAATAACCAGGCTTTGAGTTTGATCTCGTCAAAATTTGTTTGGTCGTCACTTTCCTTTCCTGCCCTCCCGCCGGTCCTATCAACAGCCGACATTTGCCCCGTCGTAGCCGCACAATCATTTCCAAGCACCTCAGAGACCACCAAATATGATGGATTCCATATCTACGCCCGAGACTCGCTCATCTGCCGTTTTCTATGGCATGACAGGGCTGGTATGTTCCACCGTGTATCTGCTCTCTCTGGGTATCTATCGTCTGTACTTTAGCCCGCTTGCCAAGTTTCCAGGGCCGAAGCTGGCTGCTTTAACGCAGTGGTACGAGGCCTACTATGAGCTCTTCAGCGGCGATGGCGGCCAGTTTATCTGGCATTATGCTAAGTTGCATGAGGAATATGGTGTGTGGACTTTGACTCGGCAACTGCCTGATTCGAGATCTCAACGTGTTGCTAACTGGTTTTCAAAGGCCCAATCATCCGAATTAACCCATGGGAGCTGCACATCCAAGATTCTAGCTTCTATGACGTGCTTTACTCGTCTTCTAGGCACTCCAGCAAGCTGACCACCCTCGCTCACCGTTTCAACAGCCCAGAGTCGGCTTTCTCTACCGTTAACCACTCCAGACACCGCCAGCGGCGGGCGGCTTTGAACCCCTTTTTCTCCCATCGCAGGATCGCTGAGCACCAGCCCAATATCCAGCGAATGATGCATCGCCTCACAGATCGCCTCAGGCGGGAATACCTGGGCAAAGAGAAAGTGTTACGTATCGATCAAATGTGGGGATGCTGGACGTCGGATATCATCAACGACTACGCTTTCGACAAGCCGCATAATTTTCTTGACGCTCCGGACTTCCACGCGAGCTACACAGATGCCATGGTTGATCTTCTGGAGCCTGTTCACTATATCACGCAGTTTCCCCTCGTGACAAATCTTTTCAAGATGCTCCCGCTGTCGTGGGTTAAGGCAATGTCTCCTCAAATGGGAACTGTGCTAGACTTTAACAACGTTAGTAGTAGCCCAGACCAGAGATACCGAACGAGCTGACTTTCGGATCATATATGACGTTTTGCTGATGTGTTACACGCTCGACTAGGAAATGACAAACCAGATCCGCATCCTCTTAAACAAGCCGGCAGAGGAAAAGGGGCAATCCAAGACCATTTTTGGCGTCATCCTCGAGTCAGACCTCCCAGCCTCAGAGAAGACGATCGGCCGTCTCCAGCAAGAGGCAATCAGCGTGACCGGCGCTGGTATCGAGACGACGATGCGGGCCCTCAGTCTGTGCACATTCCATGTCCTGGCGAACCCCCCAGTGCTAGAAAAGCTCCAGGCCGAGCTCAAAGAAGCTATTGTGGATCCCAGAACCCCTCCCGACTGGGATGCGCTCTCTCAATTACCATATCTCTCAGCCTGTATCAATGAAGGTGAGTGCAGTTTCTCGACATAGCTGATTACAGGTGAAATCTGCTGACCAAAATCATCCTAAAGCCCTTCGATTCGCATATGGAACGTCTCAGCGACTCCCTCGCACGCTCGAGGACGAGCCTCTCCGTTACGGCGAGTGGCTCATCCCCGTCGGCGCCACCGTGAGCATGGACAACTACGCCGTGTCCCACGACGAGGCTATTTTCCCAGACAACATGACCTTCCGGCCAGAGCGCTGGCTGGGCGACCCAAAGGCTCCTGATGGGAAGAAACTCTCGCGCTACATGGTCGCCTTTGGTCGCGGAACACGCTCCTGCGTGGGCATGCAACTTGCGTGGGCAGAGCTGTACACGGGCATTGCGACGCTGTTCCGTAGGTTCAAGATGGAACTCTATGAGACTGAGCGGGATGCGATGGATTTGCACATGGACCGATTTGTACCGCGTCCTAAGCCGCATACTCTCGGAGTGCGGGCTCTGGTTAAAGACGATATGTATCAGTGACTGATTGCCGGTGGAAAAGACTGAAGATGTTGGGAATGTTTTGGGCAAAATGCTGTAAATCTGTCGTTACCGAGCTCTATAACAATATTTTTCTCACGGAAACTTACAAGCTTCAATGGATCAATTCTGTGTAAACTCTTCGTCACGCAGAAATGGTGTCTTAATGATCTAGGACATGGATCGGAATTGCTTGGACGCTTAACACGGACAGCATCTAAACAAGGTGCATTGCGACTTAAGATTCTAGATAAGCAAGTGAATGTGTAGTGCTAGGCACTCTGAAGGCCACTAGACCCTTATTTTCACCTCCGTTTTGTCTGTTCAAAACATTTCGGAACGTTCTAAGGGCTAATGTTGTGAGGTGATATTCGTTGTGTTTCATTTGCGACATCACTACAATGTGTGAACATAATGTTGGAATGATTTTCAAGCAAACCGTTGTAATAGCTAATATGAGTTAAGACCGCAAAGAAACCCTGAAGGAGATGATATCAGAGAATAAAAAAATGAAACACAGAGTCTAAAACGCAAGAAAGTCTTCATTCCTTCTTCTTCATCTTGGAAACAATCTTCTCACACAGCGCTGTTAGTGACGTGGCGCTCGTGATCTCCAGCGTTGTCAATTCAACTCCGAGATCCAGCCTGACCCAATTTCGCAGCTCTACGGCAGACAAAGAGTCCAAACCATAACTACTGAGTGGCTTGGCAGGTTCCATTGGTTCCGACAAGCGGAGGGTGGCCTGGAATTGCGTGTTAACGACGTCCACAGCGGCCTTCAATACCACCGAGGAGTCTGCACTGGATTGTAGTAACAGCATTAGCGCCTGCACCGCGCGCGATTTGTCGTCCTTGCCATCCCCACCAGACGTGGCCTCGCCGGTGCCGAAAGCCAGGCTGACGAAGCGAGCGTCAACAAGAAGGTTCGAGGAGTCCGGCTGCGGCACGGCGATGGAGGTAATAAGTTGAGTGGAGTTGCCCGTCGAAGATGTTCTTTGCTGCTGCTGGATTGAAACGCGGACAATTTGGCGGAACAGGTTCTCATTAATGGGAGTCCAGGCGTCCCGATCCAGAGCCACGCGAAGGTCATTGTGCTCATGCATGTAGCCAACGTCGTCGATGGCACCCAAATCGACCGAAACAGCGGACAGCCCGAGACCTTGGCGGTATACGGCAAAGGCATCGAGGAAGGCATTAGCGGCTGCGTAGTTTGCCTGACCCTTTTGGCCAACAACACCAGAGACCGAGGAAAGCATAGTGAAGAAGGAGAGATCGAGGCCCTCCTCCTGAGCGACGTTATGAAGGTTCCAAGTTCCGGGGACTTTGCAGGCCACGGCGCCATGGTACTCCTGGGTCGTCATGGAGGTGAAGATTTTGTCTCTCAGGACCATGGCGCCCTGAATGACGCCACTGACGGGAACGCTGGAGGATTTGAAAGCTTTTCGAACGTCTTCCAAAACTGAGACATCGCCCCTGACCAGATCGACCTTGGCACCTTGGGCATGAATGTTCTTCAACACAGCCTGTGACCGCTCATCATCGTAACCACCACGTGCGAGGATGACGAGGTGCTTGGCGCCCTTTTGGGCCAAGTAGACGGCCAGAGATCCGCAAAGACCTTTCAAGCCACCGACGATGAGGATGGAAGTAGTCTGGGGCAGATCGAACCTGCGTATCGCGGGGCGGACCATCACAGTCGGCTTGTCAGCCTTGTCTTTGGCGGAGAGAACGATCTTGCCCATGTGCTTAGCCGCACGCATGTAACGGAAAGCACCAGCCACATCCTCGAAGGGAAAAGTAGTCATGGGAGCAATGGGCTTGATGGCGCGCTGGCTAATGAGGCTCATCATCTGGCGCATGAGCCTGGCAATGACGGTGTCCGATACGTGCTCGTGGGACATATCAAAGCAGCGGTATGAAGCGTTGCGGCCAAACGGCTCCCTAAGATGGTGTCAGTTGTCGGCCTCACGTAAGGAGATAAAATGAATGAGACTCACATGGAGAGGTAATTGCGATCAAGCATATCCCTCTTCCCCAGCTCGACCATGGTGCCGCCATCAGCGATGCAGCGCCACGACTCGTCCAACATATCGCCGGTGAGAGAGTTGAGAATGACATCGACGCCGTGTCCTTTTGTGGCGGCCTTGAGCTGAGCAGCAAAGGCAGTGGTTCTTGAGTTGAAGATGTTCTCTCTGGGGATGCCAAAGCTGTCTACCAAGAAGTCCACCTTCTCATCAGTGCCGACGGTCGCGTAGATCTCTGCGCCAATGAATTTACAAATCTGGATCGAGGCGATTCCAAGACCACCGGATGCGGAATGGATAAGCACTTTGTGCCCGGCCTGTGTGTTGGCAAGATCGAAAATGCTGTAAAGCGCAGTGAGATACACACTGGCCAGAGTTGAGGCCTCCTCGAAAGACATCCATTTGGGGATGTGGTGCGTTCGCTCAACAGAGGCGATGACCCTGTTTCCAAATGCTCCCTTCTTGAAGACAAGCACCCGGTCTCCTGGCTTGTATATGTTCGCAGCGTTTTTGCCAGCCCGACGGATCTCGCCCGCACCTTCGAGGCCGAGGAGGTGTTGGTTCTCCGGAACAATGCCCATTGTGACGGCGACATCCTTGAAGTTTAGCCCAGCGGCGAACAGTTCAACTTCCACGCTGCCGTCGGGGACAGGCAGCTCTGTAGCGGCGACCTCGGTGTACTGGAGAGAATCAATTGTGCCGACACGCTCGCACTGCAGACGAACGGTCGTGTTAAATCCATGTAGCTCACCCTCAACGAGTTCAGCGCCGTGGGCCAAGGCTTTCTCAACAACGTTAACAGCCTCATTGGGCTGCACTCTGCTGATATGAATGACTCCCTGGCGCTCGACAAACGCGTTTTCAATACCCGTCGTTTGTCTCCGATGAACAGCCCTGCCGAGGTGCTCAAGGATGTCATTTATGGCAGAGACGGTCTTCGGACCCGTGGCTGACTCGACATCCAACGTTGTGATACTGATGGAAGGATCCTCGTGGCGAACTGTACGACCCAGACCGTGGATCATGGCCCTGTCGGGGCTTGTGACGTTCAGCTGAGAGCCCGAGGTCACCCACAATACTTGGTTGCCTGATACCAACGTGTTCTTGAGAAGCTGCCACTGGGCTTCTGTAATAGTCGGCAGGACAGGGGCGGAGAGATCACTTAGTACCAGAATAGTTCTGTGGTCGTCTTGGGTATGTTCGGTATCCGTGATCTGCCATCCGAACTTTGATAGATCTGAGACAACTTGTGCGGTCACGTCTGTTGGGTCAGAGAAGTGTATAAGCTCAATGCCTTGCTTTTTGGACACGGCCTCTGAAGCAGCGACGAGAATGTGAATAGTGTTGCCATCGCCAGAAGGGATGCTGAAAGATGAACAGAAACCAGAGGATGACGAGATTTCCGGCACGTCAGCTCCGATGGACTGGATTACGACGTGGCCGCCGTCCGATACCAGCGTGCGTGCGTTCCGTACCACATTCTCTTGCGACTCCGATGACCCATCAGCCGCTCTGATAATGACAAGATCAAAGGTTTTGTCAGGGGTCTGCAATTTTTCCGGGTCAGCTGCAACGTCGAGGACGGCGTAGGCCACACCTGACTTGCTGCCATACGTCTCCTCAGCGTTCACGACAGCAGAAGCATCGTGAGAAGAGAACTGGAAGCTGCGACAAGCAGACCTCACCACAGGGTCGGCTTTGCTACCCTCAAACCATACACTACCGGCCTCGGAGGGTATCATGCTGGCCTCAAGCACACTGAGACTCGGGAACTTGTGAGCAGTCAAGTCGATGAATTCGTTGAGGGGATCTTCTGCTGCGGCGATGGCCGCCACGGTGTCTCCAGTAAGGAACGTCACATCTGGCTTCCATGAGATGCGACTGTACGTGTGTGACGAGTATGGATCCTCCTGTGTATCCAGTTGGTGATATCTTAGGCCAGTGAGCTTGAAACGCAAATCTCCAGTCTCAGAGTCAAGAACGACTGCGTTGGACTTGTAACTCTTGGTACTTTCGGGCAGGCCAAGGCCTACGTACTCAGAGCACGTCGTGGAGATACCTTTTCCAGAAACGCTCTCCACTGGGAAAATGGTCAGCTCATCAATGATGGCAGGGACCAATACGGCACTGATCCCGGGCCTATCACCGGCCCACAGAGAAGGGGCACAAGACTGGAATGATCCATCAATGGCGGCGGGGTGCATCGGATACCACGACTGCGGGTGCTCCGAGGCGGGAGGACTCAGATCCACGAGAGACCGAGACTCGCGCGAACCGGCGATGGACTCGATCTCAAGATGTTTCTGGAAAACCGGACCAAAGTTGTAGCCTGTATCGTGCATGGCCTTGTACCATAGAGCGCCGGGGACGGGGTCAACCAACGGCTTGACAGTGCCCTCGGCTGCAGTCAAATTTTCGGTGGTGCTCTCCTGGATTCTGACTAGGCCACGGCAGTTCTCGAGCCAGGCGTCCCCTACCTGAGAGCTGATTTTGAATTCGTACCAGGAATCTTTGGCTCCCGTGCGCGGGTGAAGTGCGAGCATGACCTTGGTAGCTTCGTCTGAGTCGTCCAGCACAAGGGCGCGGATGAAGTTGACGTCTCGAAGCTTGTAATGGTATGCTGTAGGGAGAACCTTAGTCTCCAAAGTACGCAGCGCTTCGGTGTTCTGGCGGATAGCCTCCATAGCCATGGCGATGAAGCCAGCCGCGGGGAAGACAATCTCCGGGCCCATCTTGTGGTCCCGAAGCCAAGGCAGGTCTGCCAGCTTGAGAGACTTCTTGAAAGACGGCGCCTGCCAGGAAGTACCCAGGATCTTGCTGCCCAGGAGGTCATGGTGCGGGAAAAGACGGTATCGCCAGTCCTTGCTAGCGTCGCTTTCGTACCAGTACTGCGTAGAGTGGTCCCATGAGTAGTTGGGCAGGTCGATAATGGTTCTCGGTTTCCAAGTCTCAGTCTTGTTCACGTTGGCTAAGTTGACCTCTCCGCCGCTGATGAAGAGCTTGCCGGCCACCTCGTAGAGCGACTTGAGCGCGGCGGGGCCACGAGACCAGGCCGCAATATACTGGACTTCGGCGCCATCTCCGAGGACAGCCTTTTTCACCTGGGCCACAGGACCTGAAAGCGCACCGCTAGGGCCGATCTCGATGAGAAAGTCCGGACGGTTGTCATTCGCGAGCATGGTCTTGGTAGCTTGTTCAAATCGTACCGCAGAGCTCATATTGCTCTTCCAGTACGCCGCATCAGCAGCGTAGCGCATCTCTTTGCCAGACACGGATGAGAACATCCGGACGTTGTCATGTTTCCTGTCTTTCTTGCACGCGCCAAAGTCCTGGCGAAGCAGAGCCTCGTATAGACTGCTCACTTCCAGCATGAAAGGCGAGTGGTATGCCAGGTTCACCTGCAGCAGGCGGGCAAAATGCGATTCTGCTACAAGGGAGACCATGACCTCCTCGAGCTTGTCCACCTTGCCAGACAAGGTGACGCTGCTGGGGCTGTTAAAGCAGGCAATGTGCACTAGGCCAGCGTAGGGTTCCAAGAAGGGCATTACGGCTTCAGCGCCCAGCCCGACCGCGAGCATGCCTACGTTCTTGGTGCCATCTACGACGTTGGCGAGCTGCTTGGCAGCTAGGCCGCGGTAGTAAGCGACCTTAATCGCGTCTTCCTTGGACAGATAGCCCGCAGCATATGCAGCAGCGATTTCGCCCGATGAGTGACCGACCACGCTGTGCGGAGCGATGCCCCAGACTTCCAGCACGCTCAGGATGGCGAGCTGAAGCGCTGTGCAGAGTGGCTGGGAAAACTCGGGCTGGCGAAGGAGACCAGGACTGCGCGGCTCTACCAGTTCATCTGCATTGATGTGAGTAATTAGGATCAAGAATGCGTCAGGGATGAGGAGCAAATACCGAGCAAAGACCACGTTGGAGGGACAAGAGCGGTCTTGAGGACAGTATCCAGATGCTTCAGCAAGTCTCTGGCGGTAGGGAAGGCATCGACAAGGGCCTTTCCCATCTGCGACCATTGAGCGCCCTGGCCGGTGAAAACAAAGCCGATCTTTGGAGCTTCCGGGCTCTTCTTCCCCAGGACGAGAGAGTCTTCGGCTATCACCGCCTTATCCGCTAGCAAGAATACTCGATTGAAGTGCGCGCTGCGCTTGCTCGAGAGTGTGAAAGACAGGTCTCGCAAGTCGGCTTTGACACTCGGGTTCAAAAGGTGCTTGCGCAGCAGCTTCACGTAGCCGCGGAGCGAAAACTCGTTATTGGCCGAGAAGACAAGCAGCTGGGGCTTCTTTGCGACTGGTGCCGTGGAGGAAGCATCATTGTCGTCACCGAAGAGATCCGCATCTTCAGCGAGGTGTGAAGAGACGTGGGAGGAGGTCTGGTTATTCTGTAGATATTGATCTGCAGACTCGAGGACGACGTGAGCGTTGGAACCGCCATATCCGAACGAATTTACAGACGCCCGCTTGCGTGCCCCTGTCGGCCAGGGGATGCTAGTGCGTGTTGCAAACACCTTCTGGCCCTTAAGGTCGATCTTGGGGTTGGGAGTCACGAAGGTAGGGTTGCCGAAAATGGTGCCAGTCTCGAGAGACAGGATGGTCTTGATCAGGCCTGAGATGCCTGCTGCCGGCTCAGAGTGACCAATATTGCTCTTGATCTAGGTAGGTGTTAGTTGTGGTCAACTTGTGTCATTTTACCTGCAGTGGAGAGGATGAACTCACGGAGCCGATTATCAAGGGCTGATCGGGACTACGCGACGGCGCAAACACTGAGGCGATACCACTGACCTCGGTCGGATCGCCTGCCTGTGTGCCAGTGCCATGGCACTCGAGATACGTGGTTTCGTTAAAATTCGTGATTCCAGCGTTAGCATAAGCCGAACGGATGGCCGCCGCTTGTGCCTCTGAGCTGGGGCTGGCGATACCGGGAGTGTTGCCGTCACTATTAGTAGCGGTGCCGAGTATCACGGCGCGAATAGGGTCACCGTCACGGAGGGCGTCCGAGAGGCGTTTCACCATTACGGCATTGACTGCCTCACCCTTGATGTAACCGTCCGCCTTGACGTCAAAGGTGTGGCATTTTCCAGATAAACTCGAGGCTCCCTTCATTGGGCCAACATCCATGTTGTGTTCCGGGCTAGACTCACCCCTCCAGAGTCAGACAGTGTTTCCTGATTAAAAAGACGACGGCCGAGAAGGGAAACTCGCTCTAGTGCTCACCTCAGGTACAAGTTGCAGCCGGCGACAATTGCTCCGTCCATCTCCCGGGTACGTAGATAGCGACATGCCACATCAAGAGCTACCAGGCTGCCCGAACAGGCTGTATCTATTGTCATACTACCGAGACAGGTGTCAGATGTGGCTGCAGGATCCGTGGGGATCCGCCGGGTAAGACGGATCGATGCGCTTACCTGGGACCCTTGATGTTCAGAAAATGACTGATTCTATTGCTTAGAATAGCCCGACCAACGCCAATTGTGACAGAAGGAGCGCGGTCTTCGGGATCGCGGGCCTGCATGTCGGCGTAGTCTGCAAATTTTGTGTTGCTGTAAGCCAAGGTTCATCCCATAATAGCACCCAGGGCAAAGATCTGGCCTGAACGAAATCAGACGAGAAAAGAACGTACCGACGGCGTATGATCCGACGAAGCACCCAACCTGGGCCCCTTGCAGCTCTTGCAACGTCACACCTGAATTCTCCAGACACTCGTATACGACCTCGAGGAGCTGTCTCTGCTGCGGGTCCATTGCGATGGCATCGAGCCGGGGAACCTGGAAGAAGCCGGCGTCGAACTCACGTGGGTCAATGTTCTCTAGGAACATGCCGCCCGGAGACCTCATCGTTTTGGGCTTCTTGGATCCGTCATGGTGGCCGTCCAAGCTGAAGCGAGATTCGGGCGGCTCGTTACAGGCGACACCTCCGCGCTTCAGGAGCTGCGTCAGTGCGTGCGGGTTGTCGACTTCGCCCGGCAGACGGCATCCCATGCCGATGACGGCGATCGGCTCATGGGCTTGAGGTGGGCCATTGGTGGGGCCGTTTACGCTGCTGCCATTATAGCCGTTGGTATCGTTGATCCCGTTGGTTCCATCGGTGTAAGTGGCGCCGTTGGTACCGTTGCTCGGATAGTTGTTGTTCGGAATCGTGTACGCACCGTTTCTCCCGTCGTTGATCGTCATCTTGACTGCAGTTGTCTAGGTCTGGGCTAGGCCTAGCTGTTTGAAGAGGGAATAGGGTAGAGAAGCCTTTTAGTAAGGTAGATAACATCGACAGTCTATAGGCAATGGTCGTGAGATCCTGGTTCCTTGGTTATTCAAAGCGGACAATTAGTCGGTATGTACTGAATCTCGAAGAAGCAGGAACGAGAAAGAAGGTAATAGAGCCACGCCACGAACTTCTCTTTGAACAAGAGAGGGCCTTGAGAGTGTCCTGGCCGTTCCAAAGTGATACCAGTGCTTCCGATAATGGTTTCAAAAAAACATTCGCCGATGACTTACATGTATTTTGACATTTTATGGAGTTCGGGAGTGCCTCGGATGGTTTCCATGTTTGGTCATCGTGGCAAACACTCATCATCAGTTGGTAGGGTCTCCCATCCGCTCATAGCACGCCACTAATCATCAGCCTTGCTATGGCATGCCCACAACTCGGGGATATTCTGACAGGGAATAATCTGACATGCTGATTGGGTGAGCCGGTTCTTGAGCTGGGTATCAACACTGTTGGTCTTGAAAGTGGCCGGTGCAAGTGGAAGACTTCGGGCAGTTTATCCTACGCCGTAGACCTTTCAGTTGTTGCATTGAACTCGCCCATTACAAGGTCAACTGTCTGATAAGGAACGCCTAATGCGCTTGCAATGCGTGAATTTTGCCATCTCGGTCACTAGATAGCCCTACCAAACAAGTTCTCTTCCGTCGAATCCTGCGTCTCAACTGCAATAATGAGTACCTTCTTCCGCGACGTGGAATTCCAAACCGTGGACGGGCTGACCCTTAGGGGCTGCTTCTATCCCGCTCCTGGCCGTGGTCCTGCAGCCATCATTACGCCCGGGGTAAGGATCTCATGATGAAATTCTCTGCTCGTTTTTTGAAGGCTTTCCCCAGGTTGACATTCAGCCCCCGTCTAGTTCAACTGCGTGAAGGAGATGTTCGTGCCAGAGGTGGCCGAACAGTTCCAGCTCGCCGGAATTTCAGCACTCATTTACGACCCACGCAGCCTAGGCCTCAGCGATGGTCAGCCCCGGAACGAGATCGACCCGATGAAGCAGGTCTCAGATTACTCAGATGCGCTGACCTACCTCCGCGGCCTCCCCGAAGTCGATCCGGAGCAGATCTTCTTCTGGGGCCAGTCCTTTGCCGGCTGCGTCGCACTCTGTGCTGGCGCCCTCGACAAGCGCGCACGCATGGTCGTCTCCATCTGCCCACTGCTGGACTTTGAACTCACGCCGCAAAAGTTCCCCCGCGTTCTCGCACGCAGCATGGCCGACCGCGAGTCCCGCGCCGCCGGCAACCCGCCAGTCTTTTTGCCTGTGCTGACCGAGGACGGCGTCAACCCCGCCGGCCTGGGTATTGGCGCCGACAAGGAGGAGTTTGATTACATGGTCAACGCCAAAAAGTACGGCGCCAGTCGCCACGAGAACAGAACGACGCTCCAGTCGTACTACAAGCTCATTATGTGGCAGCCCCATGGTATAATGAAGTACATGTACCAAACGCCCGTTCTCATGGTCATTCCCGAGCTGGATCAGATCTCGCCCCCAGATCAGCAATTTGATCTGTTCGGCACGTTTCCAGGCCCGAAAAAGGCGCACGTATCTGTTGGCAAAGGACATCTTAATGTACTCAGCGGTCCAGAGTTCCCAGACCTGGTTAAGATGCAGGTGGACTTTATCAAGAATGTTTTGGCTGGAAAGGTAGATGAGTATGTGGGTGTTGCGCACGGAACGAGCAATGGCGAGACCAATTGACGGTACTAAGTAAACGAGTAAATACAGATTTCTTATCATAGGTTCAATGACAATCATCTTGTTTCACACATGAGTAAAACATTCGGATTATCATGTCGTTACAATGGTGTACATTAAATAAGGTAGTTACATATGTTTCCTCTGGATTTCAATGAGTGATCAAGGATCGCTGCGAGACTCGACACTCTAAGTCTAGAGTAGGTAGATTTAGAAATAGTTCAAATTTCTTTCACTAAACCTCCACTAAGGCAACCGCCGACTCAATCAAATCGCAAATTTCTTCACTCAAGTGTCGCGGAACTTCATGGCCATAACAATGCTCCAACACCGAAGCCCGTTCAGCACAAGCCAGCTCTAGCACATCTTTACTATGAAGGTACCACGGATCACGCCGGCCAAATATGTGAACAGTAGGAATGTCCATTCTGACTTCATCCGATGTTGAATGGAACATTTGGTAGAACATGGCTGCGGTCGGCTGTTGACATGCCTCTTCGGTTCTGTGGAAGTCCTCATCGTCGTCATCTTTGAGGTACCTGTCTGGGGTAATAAGATACGTAGGGACCTTATTAGGACGATTGTACCGAGCAAGGATGCTACAGTCCACATTGCAAGAGACGCCAAAGTAATCCCGCGTGTCAATCCCATACATCAGGCTGTGTGAGAAGGGTAAAGGGGAGCCGATGAGAATGGCAAACTTGAAGAGGGGTGGTGTTGACGGGGTTTCAAGCTGGTGGCGCAAGATCATCGACACCGCGACTGCAGCGCCCTTACGGTCAAGTTTGTTAGACCCCGAGCCCGATATGAGAAGGATGGACTGCTCCCGGTGAAACTTACCTGGCTGAACCCCATGATTCCATCAAAAGGGCCCTTTTCAGCCATGATGGACTTGACGTGACGGTGGGCCGCGGTCACCGACTCAGTAGTCGGCGTTCTATACCAGCAAAGGTACGGGCCCGGATACACCTTGGCTATATCCGCCTCTGGCTTACAAGTGGTCGGACCATCGACAAATGTGAAGTCGTAGTCCGATGGCAGCAAACTCCGAAAGGATTCTGTGAGTTGAGTCAGTAGTGCTGATAGCGCGAGATAAGACAGCATGAAAATGACTCACCTGTCTGCGAGGCAAATATCTGGCTGTTGATGCCCATGCCATGGAGGCAAAGGATTCGGCACGGCATGTTGGATTATACAGATCATCTATTGGCTGCTGATTGCCACTGAACAATTATTCTGGGTGCTTGGGAGTTTCGGATACTTAAATGCTTACCTCTTCGGGGGCTTTTTGGGTGTCTTTAAGGTTTGCACTTTGAATGGTGGGATGGCAGCTATCTAGTCAGAAGGATGAATTTGAAGGATTCGGCGGCTTGGAACTCCCACCGCACCTAGACGAATCGAGAAAGTCCCTGCCGCCATAGAGTGAAGTCAAACGGGCTATCCCGACCGCCCATTTCTGAATCCTTGTCTCGATAGGCCCCTTGACCTCATCTCAATTGCAGGCTCTCTTATTCTTTCTTTCGTTCATTTGTAGCTGAATGAGCACAAGGAACCTGTCCCAGACCGTGCGTTGCAAATGCATTACTAGGGCTCCTCGCGACAGCATTTTGAAAACATAGCAGAAGCTTGTGTCACAATCAAGTAGAATCACAAATTGTATTTGATTTCATAGGGCAGTATTCTAGATCTTGAGAACAGCCTTTCCAATGTTCTTGCCATAAAACAGGCCCACAAATCCATCGGCTGCTTGATCCACGCCGTCCACGACAGTCGACTTCGACGTGAAGCTACCATCATGAATCCACTTTGAAACGTTCTGCATATGCTCCGCGCCATACTTGGGACCAATGTTGGGGTCAGTCACGATGTACCCAGCCATGGTGACTCGCTTCACGGTGATGTTGAAGATATTGGTAACTCCATAGCCCGTGTAAGGGCCTTGGACACGCGAGTACTGACTGATGGCTCCGCAGGCGATGATTCGTCCATACGTGTTCATCTTCAGTAGAACCGCATCTAGCGTCTCACCGCCGACGTTGTCGTAAAAGATGTCGATCCCGTCAGGTGCAAGACGGGCGAGGCCCTCGTCGACTGTCTCCTTCTTGTAGTTGAAGACAGCGTCGAAGCCGAGCTCACGGACGAGATAGTCGACCTTTTCGTCGGCGCCAACGGAGCCAATGACGTGTAGACCTTCGCGCTTGGCGATTTGCCCAACTACATGGCCCACGGCGCCGGCTGCAGCGGAGACGTATAAGGTCTCGCCTTTTTTGGGCTTGCCTATCTCGTAGAGAGAGGCGTAGGCGGCGAGTCCGGGCATCCCCAGGGCAGCAAGGAATGTGTCGAGCGGTAAGTTGAGAGGGTTCTCGATCAGATGGGCCCATCCAGCTTGCAAGTCCTCGGCGGTGGCGACGGCGTACTGGCTGATTGGGAATTCCCCCCTGACTATGGCGCCTTGCGGGAATCCTTCGTTTTTGGATTGAAGGACTTTGGCGAGGGCTGTGTTCGGGATGGGCTCATTGAGCTTGTAAGGGCCCATGACCGGCTTCTCAACCATGCGACCCTTCATGTACGGGTCGAATGAGACATACAGAACTTGTACCAAGATGGAACCCCCCAGCAATTCCTAAATCAACGTGTTAGCAAAACGCCATAATTGTACTCCAATGGCCAAGCTGTCAATGACAGACGACTGATATCCTTTGCGTGCGTGCATACTTACCTGGTCAAGATCAAAGTCTCTGCTCTCCACAGCGATATCCTGTCCCGCTACCGTGGGTGTCTCGTGGACCTTCTTGAAGATCAATGACTTGTTTGCCACCATTCTGAAGATGTATGTTGTCTCTCTTGGATCTCTCTAGCTAAGCGTGTAATTCAGTCTTGACTCTGCTAACAAAACTCTGTTCACAAGAGGGCCTATTGATGTAGTCTTAGAAGGAAGAACTTGTGATCCGTCGATCCGTGACAGTGGAAAAAGACCCGATCAACCACCCGGGCCTGTCATGGTTGTTTGACAACTGCCTTTTTTGAGTCAGTGGCTGATGGGCATATTACATGTATTCTATGCGATACCGCGGCGTAATGGGCCGATTGGACCAAAGTACTTATCAACTCGCCCGTGGCGGGCGCGGCCAAGCCGAATCATGTAGGCTAGATCTGACAGACGTAAAGCCACCCCCCACGCCCTATGTCATGTCCAAAGCATTCAATCGAACCTTGCTTGCTGCTTCCATGGCTGCGCGTTTTCTTGCGTCGAACATTTCGTTCATGGTTTTCAAGTTCGGGTTGTATCACCAGAGTTGTGAGTTGCATTGTGGGATTGTGCCTACATGTACATGAATTGACAGGGGTCTGGTGTCTTCATGCTGGATGTCAAAGGGTCGGACAGGGGGGCGGACTGGAGCCCTCAACCTACTTGAGAATTTCTTGACCATACGCGGGGTAATGCCGGTTAGGTTATCTCCGTCAAGTCATTGTCGTCTTAGGATGAGAATCCGAAAGTGCACATTCTTTAGGAAAACTATGAGGGAGACTTTTGTGAGTGTGAGAGACGGGAAGCCGGACTTGTATCTCGGTCAACGAGCAAATCCTTTAAGTGGAACAAGCTGGATCTCTTGCATCTAATTGGACTGACTACTCCGTAAGGTGCGCGTCCACGGCGTGATGTGCGCCCACGGAGGAACCACGCTATCAACAGACATAAGCCCAGAAGATGTACCTCCATCAAGTAAAGCGCTTACACAGCGCCACATCTCTGCAGACGAAGGAGTCAGGCTGCCTAGTATTCTAGTGAATGCCTGTGGGATGATGAGCAGATATAAAAGTGAAGGTGCCAAATCTTGTCTGCCTCATATTTGGGTGACGAGTTTTAGCTCGCCTTCCTATGGTTGGGACGGATGCCGAACCATCCAACAAAGGGTGGAAACGGGCAACTTCAACCAGTCGAAGATACATATTACCTTAATAACCTCGTATACGACATGAGCAATACCGAAATACAGCCTGGGGAAGCTAGTCCAGCCCCTGTCACAGAGGGCCAGGGAAGCCGAGACCAGGCGGGGAACCACCCGAACAGGCAATTTAGGCTCCGCAACTCTTGTGACCGCTGTCAGGATACGAAGCTCAAGTGCTCTCAGGAAAAGCCGGCGTGTCGACGGTGTGCCCGACTCAGTCTCCCGTGCGTATACTCTCCGATCCGCCGGCTCGGCCGGCCTCGCAAGCATTCCTCCAATCAGCTAGAGGACTCGACTCAACAACAGCAGCAGCAACCCCGTCAGCAACGGCAACCGCCGCCGCCTCCGCAAACGTCAGCAGTAACATCTTCGGGTGTCGCAGGTGCGAGAGGAGGCGGCCAAGATGAAGATCACGAAGGCGAGGTTGCGAATATGGGACAAAGCCATGGTGGACCAGCAGCGTCTCTCCCTTTGCAGAAAGTTCCAACCCCAGCTTTCCACGAGACAATTTCGCCCTTCACAGATGCCTTCCTCGACGCCATGACCGGAGTTAACGATGACAGGGCTAGCACGATAGTGATCCCTAGCGCCTTGCATCAGCCAGTGATAGACAGCAATCATCAGTTTGACGTGGTGATGGACACACTGTTCACGACTGACCCGGCGTCTTTGGAGCCCCTCGCCGCCATCAGTTTGACCGAGACGACGTTTGAGGATCTCCAGAACTGGACTACCGAACCAAGTCATTACAACACCCCAGTGGACCAACACGAGCAGTTTGGAAGTGAAGCTCTGACTGGCACGACTAAACGCCCTTCGACTTCTACCATAAATTTGTCTGAAAGTAGCGCGGCTGCGGCGGTGGCAGCTGTGTCCGACATATTTGGCCCAGAAGAAACACCAATGCACTTTCACACACAAGCTCCCCCTGTTCCCACATCGGCATTAACCTCATCCTCTCTTATGTGCAGCAACGACTGTTACCGCTGTCTCAGCCAACAGCTTGCTGGTCTCAATAGCCTCACCAACTCCTCGGTCACCCCGAATCTCGACACGATTCTACAAATTGACCGGAACATGCAGGCGCTCACAAAGGGACTCCTTAACTGCCCACATTGCCTAGCAAACGACAGCAGCTTATTACTACTTTCCATCATCATGGACCAGGCGACCCGGCTATTAGATTGCTTCATCGAGAAAGTCAAGCCCAATGTGGCTGTCGTAGATCATCAAAGCTCAATCCGAGGAGGGTCAAGTGCTCCGAACAAGAATACCGCCGGGGATGGCAATATCGGCGTGACGTATCAGAGCACCTACCGCAGCCAGCCCTCCGCGAGCGGAGTCGGACTGGGAAAGCTTTACATACCAGCGCCGGGGGCGACGATGGCGGCGCCCTCTCGCAAACAGTCATTGATACATACGACAGAGTTGCGGATAGGCGACTACGAGGTCTTAGACGAAGACTTGAAGTTGACGTTTCTGAAGCGGCTTGTTTGCCACCGCTTGAGGATACTGGTTGGGATGTTAACAGACCTCCAAAATACTACCGGAGGACATATGAAAGAGATGCAGTGCAGCGCGACTCTCGGAATGTTAAGAGGAGTCATGGAGCGGGTTGAGCGCCTGCGAGGGAAGATGTCGATCAAGTGGTGATTGTGATGATCAAAGCAAAAGTCCAACTTGTAATTGTATTGTTGATCTTATACAGCGAACATTGATAGAAGCGTTTTTCTTTCTGAAGTTGCCGTCTAACGTCTGCGCCCCCGCCCCCGCCCCTCGAGAATTAGTCGGCAACATACAAGATATGGGGAAAAGTCTACACAATTACAGATATATTAGTATGCATATAGAACGAACTTCCCTGCTTTTCAATATCATACCATGTTGTATTAGTTGAAACCTATTCGCTGGTCACCTGACCTTACGGGATAATTAACGCCGGCGCACTGCCAAAATCTATCTATTCTATTCATCCAAAACGATTTTTAGAAGGTCTCTTCGAACTAGGATCACAGAGTAAATATAAATTCAATCCTATCGCTCTTCTCTGAGATACAGAGCAATCCATTGTATTGTAGCTCGATAGTTGCTTGCCCTATAGTGGTGAGATATATCAGTGCATTTATCAATTGGAACAAAGACCTTACTCCCTATCAGAACCCTACTTGAACAAAAGACAAAAAATCATGATAACATTGCCCCATTCTTTTGACAGCCCCTACTTACATGGATTATGCCTCCGCTAACGCCTGACTTGCAATCTCGGGTGGCGTTAGCGCGCTCCTAGCCACGATCCTCGGCCCCAACTTAGCGAGCGGGCTCGGGCTCAGAATATCAAAAACAGACACGTCGCATCGTAGCTCCTTGAAGATCCAATTGCGCACCTCGACCGCCTTGAGCGAATCGACACCAAAGCTATACAGCGGCCTCTCCTCATCGATGTCGTCTGGACTGGCTGTCATGGCCGCCGCAAGGTTCGCCTTGAGAGCGCCGAGAACCACCACAACAGCCTCTTTCAACGTCTTTGCCCGGCTCAACCCGTCTCCGAGTCTCTCCGCGTTCGCGCCGTTAGGGTCTGCACTAGCGGCAGACGACCCAGTTCGCGCGATGCGGTGCTCGAACTTGCGGTCTTGGGGCCATGCTGCGCGACCGTCGCGTTTCACATCGTCCGTGATGCCGACGAGGAGCTGCTCCGGCAGATCCCTGGCACTCTGGCGGAGGACGGCTTCGATGACGGCCTGCATCTCGTCGTCCGTCACCCTCGCCGACTCCCAGTGGCCATATTTTCTGAGGTAATCGTCGGCCGTAGACGTCGCATTGAAATGGCTCGCGTCCGTCACCAGCCCAACGTTCAACGTCGTCGCCGCTAGCCCCAGGGACCGACGGTGAAGCGCGATGGCATCCTCGTACGCGTTGCCCGCGCAGTAATTTGCCTGTCCGCTGTTACCGATGATGCCGGACATGGAGGACAGAAGAATGAAGAAGTCGAGGTCTGTGGGCACCGTGGAGTGGAGATTCCACGTCCCCACAATCTTAGGACGCGTCGCGGTGTTCCATTTCTCGATGGTCATATTCTGCAAGATGGAGTCTTGAAGGACCATGGCGCATTGTATCACGCCTCGAAGCCTTCGTCCGCTCGTTTCACATCTTCGGATCGCATCTTCAACTTCTGAGTGTATTGTGACGTCGCATTTGGGAGTGTCAACCTCGCAGCCGAGATCGCGGATGTCCTGGATGGCGTCTTCTTGCCTAGCGTTCACGACGCCAGACCGCGATAGAAGGACCAAGTGCCGAGCGCCATGAAGAGCCATGTTCTTCGCGATAGTTAGGCCGAGAGCACCTAGGCCACCGGAGATGAGGTAACTTGCGTCGGCATCCAATTGGGGCGGAGCCGGCGGTCGCGGTAAAACCGGCACCACGGCTTTTTCCCCAAGCTCGATGACAATGTTGCCCTGCTCGACGGTAGCTGAGGATAAGATGTCGCTCAGGTCTTTCACGGCGCGTACACTAGTCACAAGAGACCGTTCTTTCACAAGTCCGGACCGCAAGAATCCGAACGCCATCGCGAGCAGCCGGGCGCGCCTCTCATGGGGGAGCTGTCTGACATCGACAGACGAGATGGAGGCGTTGCGCTCGAATACAGCGGCGCTAATGTCCTGGGGACGAGCCCTATCGGTGCCGATGCGTACGAACCGGCCCCAGGAAGCAACCGTCTTCGTGGCTGAGTACAATGATGTGCCCGACGCAGCGCTGATGACAATGTCGACGCCGTGCCCGGAAGTTAGCTTCATGGCGGTCGTTGAGACGGTGTCACCGTCCTCTGCTCGGATGATATGGCTCTGGGGAATGTTGTACTCGGTCAATAGCTCCGATGCCGTCTCATCGTTATTGGCTGTGATATACACCGCTGCCGCACCTAGCTGTGTCGCAATCTGAAGGGCAGCAAGTCCAACGGCATCATGCACGGCGTGGATCAGGACGGTCTCGCCTGCTGCAAGACGACCAACTTCAACGATGGCGTGGTAGGCCGTCATGAAGCTCAACGGTAGAGAAACGGCGAGCTCAGACTTGACATCATCCGGAATCTTCTGGACCAGGCTGAAGTGCTGTCTGATATGTGTCTTGAATGCGCTTTCATCAACCAGGACTACGACTTCATCACCAATTTTGAGGTTCGGGACCTCGGAACCAAGACGGACCACACGTCCCAGAGCCTCCGTCGCCATTGTGGTACCAAATTGGCCTGATGATCGAGTAAGGTCAGAGCCGTTGATGCATATGTGGCTGGTCTGGATCTCAATCCCCTCGTTGTTGAGAGGTTTACTCTGGGTTGTGTCCGCGATCCAGACACCGGACCCAGCGACGTCAAACTTCAAAGGAGTTGAGTCCCCAGGCTCGCCAGCCGCCCACAATCCGCGTGGAACCGACTTCAGCTGACCAGAACGCAACGCCAGTTCATGGTCAGAGGGCAAGTCTGCCACGGCCCGAGGAATCAGAAGCCTGCCTCCAGACTCGAGAAACTCCATCTCGTTATTCTTCCCTTTGTATAGGTCTTTCCTGCTAAGGCTCAACACCTCCAATGCCAAGTTTGTCTGTTCTTCAGGGCCGAGCTCCGAAGTCATAGAGAGATCTAGATGTGGGAGCACGATTTGCGGCACCTCGGTTCGAATAGTGCGCAGCAAGCCGGTGGTAGGGGAGAAGGCCAGTGACGCCTCACTTCTGTCGGCGATGCCGCCGTTCGTCAGCCATAGAAGGTACTTGGCGCCGAAAACCAAGGATCGGAACTCGTCCAGGTCTTGGGCAGTTAGATTGATTGTCCAAGGCTCATCGAACTCCAGAAGGGAGATAAAGATCTCAGATCCAGAAGTGGCGGCCTCGGAGAGGAGGCAGCTCTTGACCGCGACCCCTGAGCTCTCCAATTTCCGTTTCAAGACCTCCTGGACTCTCAAAGCTGCCGTCGAAGGCGAGAGCCGGACAATCAGGTTGATCTCCGAAATGTCCAGCTTCTTCTGGACCTTTGTTGAGGAAACGATTGCGTTTTTGAAGTCGATATCAACCGGGGCGAAGCCGGCGCCACTTAGATTGTCGGCGGCAGACACCTTGTCTCCAACTAAAGCGACTCGACCACCGGGATGTAGAAGGGACTTGATGTGAGACAGCCCGATGTCCCCATCACCATCGAGTAACTGTCGACTGTCCCCGATGACGATGTCAAACATACCCAGGTCCTCAACAAGTTGATTGGACGAATCCTCTGCTAGGGCTGCAGTTGATGGCACGTATATAAGATCGGAACTATTGGGCAGCGGAAATTGCATCGCTGCAAGCTGGGAATGCAATTGCCTTGCAAGCTCTTGAGACGGCGCAGCAAACTTGATGTCGGCGGCGCGAAGGCCTCGCTCCTCTTGCGGTGCGAAGATGGTTGCCAAAGATTGCAGTTCATGGTTCTCCTCGGCATGAAGGACAAGAAGCCTCAGATCTGCTTCTTTATAGGTAAGAAGTTCCAAGTACGCAGCCAAGTCAGGGTTGCTCAGACCGGTGAAACGGTCCTGACATCCACCTGCACAGAGGGCCTGTGATGCTACCTTGCCCGCAAGCGCATCGACGTCTTCCTTCCACTCAAGTCGGCCGACCCTCTTTGGTGTTTGAGAGAAGGGCGACGATGAGCTCTGAGACTTATCATCAGTGGATGATACCTGACGGACCACCATGTTCCGCATGACGATCTTGGGTCCCGACCAGCTCTCATCCGAGATGATGATATCGCCACACGCCTCTCTAGAGTTGGTCTTCCTCGCCTTTGAGAACCCGACGTACTTGGATCCCGCACCAGAAGGCTGGTCCGTCGCGATAAAGATGGTTTCGACCGTCACCGGAATGGATGCTTCGTCCATGGGATATCCTTCAAAAAGGGCGATGAAGATGAGGTGAAAGATTGCGTCGAGCGTTGCCGGGTGGATATGGTGCGGGAATTCGACGCCCTGTGGCATCGTAGACTTGGTGTCCGGGATGGACACAGTCGCAAGACCTGTTTGCTCACCCGGCAGTATGGTGGCGTCAACGACATTGGTGAACAAGGGCCCGTAGTCCATGCCGATAGACTTCAGCTGGTCGTAGAAGGCTGCGACATCAAGCTTCCTGGAGGCACGCTTCTTCATGTCCTCGAAGCTCTCTGCCCGGGCTTGCCAGTCCTCAATGTTGGAACCCGTGTCCTCGTAGATAGTGATGACAGTACCGGACGAGTGTTTCTGCCAGGTCCCGCCAGGTGGGATGGAAAAGATGGTCCAGTGATACTTTTCAGGGAACATTTCGTCTGGTCGCATGCTCAAAAAAAAAGATAGTATTTAAGAGGGGGAAAGCGATTCCTAATCCTCTTAATATTATTAATAAAAATAAATCGGCTATTACGCGAGAGGCGCAATTTAATAGTATTTTTAAAATAATTAATTAGGATACTATAATAACTAAGAGTTCTAATTTTAATTTTAATTTTAGTATTTTAAAAAGAATCTTTAAAAGTTCTAGAGGTTCGTAATAAGTTTTTATATATTTCTTTTATATCTATAGTTTCTCTATTTAATAAAATACTCCTTTTTATTATTTTTTATTCTATAGTTAATAATTTATTTAATTTCGTATTTTAATTAGTTTAGTTTAATAATAATATAATCTTCTATATATAAACCTCTTAATATAGGTTTAAGTAATAAAATATAAAAAATAGGATAGTATCGTATTATATTTAATAGCCTTAATTCGTAATTAATTGATAAGACTTTTTTAATAATTTTAAAAAGTCTAAGTTTTTTATAGTCTAATTTATCGCTTAGTTATTTCGTTTTAATATTATAATAAAAGAAATAGGTACTATTCCCCTTTTTTAAAAATAGTCCTCTAATTTTTAATTTATTTACGTTCTTTTTTATATACTATTATATAAACTCGAGGTTTAATAAAGCTTATTTATAGACCTCTTTAAGTTTACTTACGTTTATTATAGCTTTTATAGCTTATAGTCTTTATTATACTTCTTTATATATTATTAATTAAAATCCGTAATTAAAATAGAACGGGGATTTTCTTATACTTTTACTAACTATATTATTATATACGAACTAAGTTATTGTAAGAGATTAGGCTATGAGCACTTAACTAGCGAGGCTATAATATAGGTATGGGTGTATTATAAGACTAAAGCTTGTAGAGTCCTTCGTAAGGGCTCTGCTTCCTAGAAAGTTCTTTCGTAATGCGATCCGTGCACCGGTCGCTGAGTCATCGGCGTCCTGTCGCCGGCCGCATCCCGAATCCATTATAGTTATTAATAAAAGTACTACCTAATTATCCTAGTTATAGTTTATATAATAACGAAAGTATATTTTAAGGATCTAATTAATCCTTTTTATTTATTTATTAGTTTATAAATAAAATAATATTAATAATTTATAGTCTAACGTATATAATAAGCGAGCTGCTTAGATAAGCGAGCTACTTACCTAACTATAACTATTTTATTTTCTACTTTCTACCTTACGTAACGCTATAATATAACTATAATATTATAAACTAAAAAAACTTAATTAAACTTAGCGATCTAAGCTATTAAAAAAACCTTAAAACTAAGTATTTAAGTAGTAACTAAGATTTACTTAGTCCCTCCTAGGACCTTAAGTACCCGTTTAAAAAGCATACTTATATAATAAGATATTATATTAAACTTATAAAAATTAACTATACTTAAAAAAGAGAAGCTAGTTAAGTATATTCTTAATTTAGATTCCTAATCGTTTCCTCCCCATATTAATAATATAAAAAATATAGTTAATTAATTACTCGCTAATTATAACGCGCTCCCCGTTAAGAAGCGCTAAGCTTTTAACTTTATTAAGCGCTAACTATAGCTCTAAATACGATTTTTTTATAAATATAATTATAAGAGGGCCTAATACGAAGACCTAAATATAATAAATACGTAGTTTTACCTCATAGCGAATATAATTATAAAATATAATATCGTAAAGTCCGATATTTATAACTTTAATAAGACTAGCTTTATAATAAGCTAAATTATATTTAAAATAGTCGTTATAAGTATAAAATGGCGTTTAAATACGAAAATAATATAGCTTAGTAATCGTAAATAGGTTATAATTATTTAAGCTATTAGCTCGTCGGGCTATAGCGTCCCGCTATATATTATTATTATAAATAAATATTACCTCTTTACTTAATATATAGAATCCGGTTTATTACGTAATTAGGTTATCGTAACGTTTAAAAACGGCTAAATAATAAATAAGAAAGGCCTAAATTAAATAAAATACTTTAAAGGGTATATAAAACTATATATAAAAAGTCAATATTACCTCCTTATCGTTAATAGATACGAAAGTTATTACTTTACGGATTTTAAATTATATTGTAAAAAGAATAATATCGTTACCCTTTATATACCGGCTTATTCGTCTTATTTACTATAGCCCTTAAATATTAAATATTTTAGGCCTTTAAAAACGGTATATAACTAAGAAATTAAAAAGAAATATAACGGGGTAATATTTATATTATAAAAAAGGACTTCTTCCCTACGTTTTATAAAGTATTTATATAAGTAATTACGAAAAAAAATATTTAAAGAGGATTTAAAAGAGCCGGGCTTATGCTTTTAAATATAAAAAGTATATTATCTAAGCTTAATATAAAGTTATATACTCCAATACTTCTAAGATCCCTTTTAATAATATTACTAGCCTAGACTTTTTAAATACTAAATAACTTAATAAAAGTATTATTATAATTATAACTTATTAAAACTCGAATTACTCGTTATTAAAATAGCTCCCTAACTTCGATTATTAAAGCTATTAAGTATTTATTAAAAGGGGCGCGAGGATTTATATACTAAATTACCTTATTAAAATCGGAGTATTAGATCCTTTAAAAAGAGAATAACCTACTTAGCTAATATAAGAGGGCTAAAAAAACACGTCTTAAATAAAAAAGAAGTTTTATAATAGCTAATAAAGAAGACCTTTAGTTATAAAGAGAGGTAATAACCTAAATCGAAAAGGAAACGTATCGAAATAGTAATCGTTAATTAAGGACTAAAACGGGTTAACGATAATATAATATCTATAGAAATACCGGTTATAATACGTAAATATATTAAATTACTAAAAAAATATCTAAAAAAGAGAATACTAAATAGTTTTAATTAAATTACTTTTCTAAGTACTATTTTTTAGTTACGAATGTGATATAGTTGCGATTAGGAAGGTAGCTCGCTTATCTAAGTAGCTCGCTTATTATATATATTATACTAAGTTACGAAATTAGAGATTTCTAAAATTTTGAAATAAATAGCTTATCTTTATTTAAAATAATTTCTTTTAGTAAACCGTAGTTTAAAAGTATAGTCTTAGTAAATATATATACTAGGTCTTTTATAATACTTAATTCTTTATAAAGGATAAAATACGTAAACTTAGTAAATTAGTTAACTATAATTAAAATATTATTATGCTATATTTTAATAAATAGTTCTCTAGACTTTAGTAATTTAATAATAAAGTCCTATATAATTAATTACTATATTTCCGTTAGTAGTTATAGTAATTATAGCTTACTATAGGGCTTATATAAGTTATTTTTACTTTTTTTATAAGTTACGTAGTCCTTAATTATTTTTATAATTTTAGTATATATAGTAGATTTATTATAATACTAATAAATCCGTTTTTACGTTTTAATAATTCCTTAATAACTATATACTAGCGTATTATAAATTTTTATAATAAGCTTAGGGGTTATTTTTTTAATTAAGCTAGTACTAATCCTTCTAACTATTATAAAGAGCTTCGTAATTAATATAAAGCTATTATCTTTTTTTTATTTAAAAATAACTTATATTTTTTTAGGGATTACGACTTTATAGTTAGGTCTTTTACTAAGAGCGTCTACTTTACTATTTTCTAAACCTTTTTAATAAATAATTTAGAAGTTAAATTTAAATAGGAATTCGCTTTATTTAATTTATTATTTATTTAGGTTCTTATTTATTATAAAGTTTATAAAGTTCTTATAGTTTATATAAACTATAACTTCGTATTTAGTCTATCGAGACAGTGGGAGTATTTATTAATACTATATATTAATACCGTATAAACGACATCGAGAATCGCCCGAGCAGCTAGTAAAAGCAGAATATTAAAATAAATAACTTCGTATTTAGTTCTAAATAACTATAGCCTTTATTTTTAAAATACTTCGATAATAGTTATTAGTTTTTTATTATAAATTTATTAATTTAATTCTACTCCGTAAAATACCTTAGAGTAAAAGTAATATAAATAAAGCTTTTTTTATTTATCTTATTATCTTAGGACTACTTTTATAATAAAATTTAAAATATTAGTCTCAACTTTAAAAAGTTTTTAGGGGTCCGGGATTATAATAATTAGTTTAAAAACGACTATATTCTTAATTTTAATAAATACTTTTTTATACTTAGGATCCTAAATAAATAGAGTATCCTTTTATATTAAGTTATTAAGAGGTCTAACTATATTAATATAATTTTTAAAGAATCGTTAATAAAGATTAATAAATTTTAAGAATCTTTATACGTCCTTAACGTTTTATAATATAAGCTAGTCCCTAACTACTTTTATTTTTAATATTTATATATAAATTTATCTTAATATAAAAGTATATTTAAAGAAGTTTACTCTTTATATATAGAACTTATATTTAGAAAGTTCGGTATATAGCTTAGCGTTTTAGAACTTTTAAAATACTATATAAATATACTTTTTATATATCTTAAGGTCGGAAGAAAAGATAAGAATATTATTAATATAAATAATAATAAAGATATTAATATACTCTTAGAGTACGTAGTTAACTATTATTTAAAAAGTTATTAAAGCGTTAGTAAGTTTAAAGGGTATAACGAGGTACTTAAAAAGTCCTCTATAAGTTTAGAATACCGTTTTTTATTTATCTCCTTAATCCGAATCTAATTAAATACTTTTTTAAGATCTATAATAATAAACTAATTAGCTTTATAAATAAATCTCTAAGCTTAGTAATAAATAATAAAAAATAGTAATTCTTTTTTATAATTTCGTTAAGTTCTTTATAGTTAATAACTAATTTTTATTTCTTTACTCCTTTTTTTAATATAAAAAATAAAAGTAATCCTATAAAGAAATTTAATAGTTAAATAAGTCCTTTTTTAAGTTTTTTATTAATATATTCGTTAAAATATTCTTATTCTTTTTAATTTATTAAGTATATTAAAAAGAACTTAAGTTACGTTCCTTTTTTAAATTTAATTTTTATATCCTAGTTATTATATTTTAATAATCTTATTCTTTTGAGTTTTATAAATAGTTTTATATATATTTAGTATTTTCTAAGTATAGTTTAGAGTTATTACGATCCCTAATTATTAGTACTAGTTATAAACTTCTTAAAGCTTTTTATTATTTTAATAAAAGCTATATATTATATTTATTCTCGTTTTTTAAGAGTTCTTAAAAATCCGTTTAAACCCTTCTTTTTAAGTTATTTAGTAACTAGATTTTCTTAGAGGACTTAGTTAGTAATTTAATCTATCTGTAAGTTATACTTTTATAATTATAAGATTTTTAAAATAACGTCGATATTTCCGATTTTTATAATATTATACTATAGTTATTCTTATTAGTTATTAATATATATTAAAAGGTATACGGTTTCTTAATTAATATATTTATAATTATAATTAACTCGTTCTCTTTTTACTATTTATAATCGATATAATTATCTTTTTATACTTATAATAGATTAAGTTTATTTATTATTCTTAATAAGATATAGGTTTTTTATATATTATTATTAATAATAATATTTAATCCTCGTCCGTAAATATTAAAATTAATTTATAAATATATATTATTACGTTATTTAGTTATATATAAGAACTTCTTTTTTATTTTTACTTTTTGTTATTCTTTTATAATTAGCTTTTTTAACTTTTTATTATACGCTTTTTTTACTAAGCGCTTTACTTATATAGTTCTTATTATTCTCTTTAAGCTTTAGCTTTTTTAATATAATAGACTTAGTATTAATCGTGTTTATAATCTTCTTATTCTATATACTTATTATTAAAGTACTTTATAAAAAGGCTAGGGTCTAGGCTAAATATTACTTTATTATTATTATAAAAACTTAATGACGTTTAGCTAGGTAATTAGTTTTCTATATAGATATTTTTAATAAGCTTATTATCGCATTTCTATAAATAAAAGCGACTATCTTATTTATATATAAAGTACTAAAGGTATTTATTATTTAAATACTTTATTTAAAATAATTCCTTATAAAAGGGGTTTTTAGGGTTAAGTAGAGAGTAATTTTTATTTATATAGGGGGTTATTATAATATTGTTACGTTTTTTAGTTCTATAGAACTAAATAGTTTAGTTATCTTTAAATAAATAAATATATTTATATTGTAGTTTATTATTATCCTTTTTAGAGCTAGTATTATTAACGCTAAGTAATACTTTATAATTAATCTCTATCTAAATACGTTATTAAATAACGTTACGAGGTTCGTCCGAATTATAAAGTAATTCTATTTTATTAAAATAAAAAAAACTAGTTCTTATTTTAATATTTTCTTTTTTAATTCTAAAGTCGATTCTTTTTTTATTTATAATTCTAAAATTAAGAATTAGTCTCTCAAATACTTCGATTTTATTTTTATATACAAGGCTTTTAAGTTATTTTTCAACTTTATAAATAAATTTTTTATTAGTATCTACCCGTCGTATTATATAAATAAACTTAGTTAGGGTTCTATTTAAATCTAGTTTTTTAAACTTAGTAAGTTATTTTTAGTTTATATAGTTTCGTTGCGCTATATAAATAAAGCTACTTATAATTTCTTTTATATCGGGTCCTCTTTTTTTAAATTTAAAAAGTTACTCCCTTATACTAACTAAGAGTTTTTACTTAATTCGTCCTTTAAAAAAGTAAAGTATATTTTTTATAACGGAGTTTATTTTAGCCTTTTCCTCTATATTCTTATAAGTTTAAGAGAGTATTATAATATATTCGATATTATTTTCTTTAAGAGTATAAGGTTAGTAAGTAAGTATCCCTTCTTTTTTTATTATTATTACTAGGGTTTTAACTAAAAATAAAGTAATACTATATCTTAATTATCTATTATTCTTAGGTTACTTTAAGTACTATCCTATTTATTCCTTACTACCTTAGTAAGTAAGGTAGTTATTATTATAATAAGCTATTTATAAAAGTTATTTATAAAGGACTTCTTTATTTATAATATTAGCTCGCTTTTTTAAAATAGGTTAGTATTAAATACGCTTAGGTTATTAGTAGTCTCTAGCTATATATCCTAATTTATCGTAGTTATAGTATTTAAAATCCTTTTTTTAATAAAGTTATTCCCTTTTAGTAACGCTAAGGTCTATTAGTTTACTATAATATCCTATTATAATAATTATTAATTTATACTTACGTTTACTATTAAGTTTAGTTCGGTTATTTTAAGTATTCTATCTTTTTCATTTAAAGCGTCGTTCGTAAAGTTAATTATTAATCTTAATTATTATATTAATATAATTATAAAGTTTATTTAACTATTTTTTATAAAAAAGGTTATCCTTAACTTCTTTTTTTAAGCTATAATAAAAAGCTATTATAAACGCGTTATTACCCTAACTAAGTTTAAAGATAATCTACCTAAATTCTAATATATACTTATTAACTAATCCTTTTTATATAAAGGTTATAAGCCTTTATTTAGTAATTCGTTCTTTATTAAAGTTACTAAAAGTTTCTTTAAGTCTTTTTTTAAACTTATTATAATCGTTAAAGATTTTCTCAGTATTTTCGTCCTAAATATTATATTTATTCTCGAAGTAATCTTTTATAAAAAGTTCGAACTAAATAAGAGTATTTGTTTTAAAGAATAAAACTATATAATAAACCTTATTAGCTTTAGTAATAAAAGACGTTTTATAGTAATATAAATAGGCCCTAGTTTAAATAAAGAATTTTTAAAGAATATCCGGGGACCCGTTATAAAGTTCTAGTTTAGGGTATTTAGTTCTAAGTATTAGGAGAGGTTAGGGTATTATAAACTAAGTATAAAACTACTTATTCTTATTTTTAAGTTTAAATATTATATTATATAGTTATTAAATAATAAGTATAATTACTTTAATAAGCTATGCTATATTATTATTATTAATACTTAATATATTTATACTATTTAATTAGTTTTTTATAAAATAAACTTATTAAATAGGAGTAATTAAAATATTATAATTAGCTAGTTATAATAAGTATATTAATAAAAATTAAGGCTACGAATACTAAATAAATAGTATTATAGTTATAAATAGCTTTTCTAAAGCTATATTTATAAATTATAAAGTAAATAAGGCTTTAATAATTAATTATAGTTTTATTAAAAAGGGTTCTTAGTAAAAATAGCTAAAAACGATTATAAGATCTAATACTAAGTTAATTATTAAAAAAGCTATAAAAAGTTTATTTTTAAGCCCGGCTTAAGTTTATATTATATATAAATCCGCTTATAAATATATCCTTTATTAGTAATTACTTTTATTTATTAAGTAATTACTTAGTAAATATTAATAAACGCTTACTTAGGGTAATTATAGTAATTATTTTATTATATAATTACTACTTCTTATTTATATATAACTTATTTATAGTTCTTCTATTTTATAAAAGTTATTTTATATTCCTATACTCTTATATATATAATATACTATAGCTATTATAAGCCTACGGGGCGGGCCCTAGTCTTAGTTATATATATTAAGTCGTAATATATACTTAAAATAGAATTTCTAAATACCCTTATAAAAGCCTAATTTAGTTAAATATAAATAAAGAAAAAATAAGTATAAGAAATATACGTTTTTAAAATTACGTTTATTATAAATATATCCTTTTATTTAAAATAAATAGAATCCTAACCTAAAATAGTACGTATTTTATTATTTTTAGTATATAAATTATTAACAATAAGGCTACTTAGCTACTTTACGTATATCTAAATTCTTATAGTATTACTTAGCTATTAATTCTTTTTTTAACTTCTCGTAATTATTATAAGTACCCCTATTTATTACGTACGCGCGCTTATACTATTAAATCGTTTACTAATTTTATTTTAAATATAAATATCTAATATATCTAAAAATAATAATAAGTTTTATATAATTTTTTATAATATTTCTTATATATATATTATATAATTTATTAAGAGTTTAAATAAGTAATAATATCAACGAGCCCCTCTAAGTTATTACTCCCCCTATAACCTCTTATTTATTTATTAAAGCCCGGTTACTAAGCTCTTTTTTTCTAATTAAAAAGATATCGAAGTTATTAATTAAAACGTTAAGAACTTTATTAAGTTCGAGGCTCCTTTTAATAATCGTAATAAAAGTAATAATAAAATAAATAATAATAATAAGAGCTTTAATAAGCTTTTACTTATTCTCTTTTTAGAGCTTAAAAATAAAAATAAAACTAATTTAAATAATAAGCCTTTTAAAAAGGGTATATTATATATTATTATTTTAAAAGTTTATATTTAATATTATTTTAAAATTTAAAAAATATAAGGCTAGCTCTTTTTAAAAAAGTAATAAGAAATAAAAAAGAACGCTAAAAAGTAAAAATACTCCCTATAATAAGTATAGTTCACTTTACTATTTCAAGCCTATTTAACGTATATTTAGTCCTTAAAAAGCTTAAAAAAAAAGTTCTTAAAAAACGGGAGGTTTAGTACTTATTTTATTTTAAAATAGCCCTCTAGTTTACTAACCCTAAGAATAGTAGTTATTATTTTATAAAAAGTCGTAGCTAGTATGCGCGCTATTTTAATAACGATTAAGTTAAAAAGTATATTAATATCTTAATTATTTTATAATTAATAACCTAAGCCCTTATTAAAACTATTATAAATAGCGCTCCCTTTTTTATAAATATATTATCCTTTTTTATTATTAAAAAGCGCATTTTTAACTATAGTTTTAATAAGATATTACTAAGCTCTATTATATCGTTTATTAAATATATAATAATTAAAAAATATATAAAAACTATATCGGCTTTTATATAAAGGACTTCTTCCTTACGCACCCCTAGTCCTTTTTTATATTTATTATAATTATTTATAACTAACTTTTTATTATACTACCCGTTTTTATACCCTAAGTTATTAATTTAATAGTTATTCTAGCTCTTATGCCCCTCGTTACCCCTATTATTCTTAACTTCGTAAATTTCGAAGTATATAAAGCGTATTTCTTAACGTATATACTAACCCTCTTTTTTAATAATACTATACTCTTAGTAATTATATACTTTATAAACTAAAAATTGAAATAGTAAATATAAGCCCAGGTCTTATTTTTATATATATATACTTTATAAAATAAGGTTATTTTAAAAGTTCGGGTCTTTAAACTATAAAAGGTTTTTATTTTATTTATTTTAAGCCTCCGGGCCGCACTTTAAGTTCTGTTTATTATTTACTTTTAAGTATTAAGTTTTTCTAAGTATAGCTTAAATTAATTATTTTTAACTATTTTAGCTATTTATAATAGCTTTTTACGTATTATAAAGGTTAAAAAGTATACGAAAATATTCGAACTTAGTTTATAAAAGGTTTTTAATAAGTCTATTTATTAATATATTTTTTATTAATATATAAATAACCTCAAAGCTACCTCTAGTATGCTTTTATATTAGCTATATATTCTATATATTAATATAATAAAGTCGAGTAGCTATTCTTTCTCTTTTCCTTATAATAAGTTAAATTATTTACTAATTATTATAATTAACTAACTATACTTCTCTTAAGTTAAGGGTAATATTTTTAAAAAAGCGCTTTAGAACTATAGTCTCTTTTATAATTTCTTTAAAATAAAAAAGCTTAGCTTCGGTAATTAATATCGTAACTATTACTTAGTATACTAATTTCTATTAAATTAAGCTATTAAAAAGGAATATTATATATTCTTAAAATAATTATTATATTACCTTATTATTTACGAAGCTAGTATCTCTAGCTAAAAATAATAATTATATACTTAGTATATTATTATAATAAAGCGTAAGATATCTTATTATATAAAAATATTAGATATAGTAGTTAATTATTTTAATATAAGTTGCGCTTAGGTTAGTTAGGAACCGTAATAATTATAAATAAATAAAAGTAACGTCTAGTTTAATTATAATAACTATATAAAGTATATTCCTAACCTTTTTTTAATAACTTTTTATTTCTTTTTTTATTACTTACCCCTCGTTTAGTTTAAACTCTTTTTAAAAAAAAAGGGGTACCTAAATATAATAAATCTATAAAGTTAAAGCGCTTAGTAATTTACTTAATATATATATTATAAATAAAGTAAACCTTACGAGTAGTACGGTTTTATAAAATCCGTATTCCGAGGAAGTAATTAATTGGTCTATTCTTTTTAAAATTAATATATCTTTTTATATTATTAACGATCCCCTAAGCCGCTTTTTAGTTATTTTAATAATATAGAATAATAAAGTTATCAATATAAAATACTAATATTACCTTCTTATTTATAATTTAATAAATATAGATCTCCTCGTAGCTATATATTATATTTATATTATGAAATATAAAAATAAAAGTTTAGAACTAATGAATTAATAAGTTTTAGAGGCTATATAGAGCGTATTAAAGCTTATTTATTTTATTAATAACTTTATATCTCTCTAAGAGTTTAATAATTAGTAACTTTTTATTTTTAAAAAGCGCGTTAAGGAATGCGTTAATAATATTATATTAGTTTATTTTAAAATCGAATTAAGTAGTTATTATTATTATAAGCCTAAAGGCTTTTATAATAAGCGTTAAAACGTACGTATTTTATAAGGGGTTAAGTAGTTATATATCCCCCCTTATATATATACGTACTTTTATTTTACTAACCTCGTTATTAACGTCGTATTCATAAATATATACTTATTTTAATAAAAATAAAATCCCTTATTTAAAATTATAATTAACCTCTTTTTATATACTAATATCCTTTAGCTTTTTTATTTTTATATTTATAATATTTTTAAATAGCTTTTATAATTATAATAAGAGATATTTAATATTACTAAACTTCTTTAATAAGCTCTAGAAGTTAATTTTAATAAGTTATAGTTTTTAAACTCTTTTAGAGCGCTCTAAGTAACTCTTATAAACTACTCTTTTTATTATTTAATAAAATATTATATATCCTATATTACTTTCCTTTATAGTTTTTTACTAATTAAGTATAAAAATAAAAATAAAAAGTAGTCTTAGAAATAGTTATAATAATTACTATCTCTTATATTTAAATATAAAAGTATTATAAAAATACTATTATTAAAGCGTTATAGAGGTTTATGGGCCTAGTTTAAATATTTAGGACTTAATAAAGCTTTATTTAGTACTTAATAAAGTAGTTCTTATAATCTCTATTCTTATATAATAATAAAAGTTTATTATAAAGGTTTCTTATTAACGTCGACTTTAATATTAAGAATTATTTCTTTATAATTAGTACCTCGTTTATTATATATTTTAGTATTTTATTAAGAGCTATTAGGAATTAAAAGCTTAAAAACCTTTATAATATATATAAGTACTTATAAAAAAAATTATAAATTATATAGAGCTATTTATAACCTAGTTATTATATCCCTTTTTTACCCCTACCCCTAAGCTCGTATAAGGGGGTTATCTTAGGGGTTAATAATAATAATAAAACTATATTAGCCTTTTTAACCTTATTAACCGCACCCTAAAGTACGTTTATTAATTACTTAGTATTTTAAATAATTAAAAATTTAATAATAATACTATCCTTAACTATAAAATTATCTTAAGTATTAGTATTTTTAAAATCTAAATCTACTTCTTTAAGTACTCAAACTAACTTATTATTAATATTAAAAAGTTCTTATATTTTTTAAATTATTAAATTTACTTATTTACTTATAATAGCTTGTTCTTTATATATAGGATTATAAAAAACTTTTTTATTAAACTTAATATTTTTTATAATAAATACTTACTTAAGCGCGGGTACTTAGACTTTATATAAGTTATACGTTTTTAATATATATTTAATTAGGTATTTTATATACTTATAGGGAAGTATTTTAAACTCTTTTCAACGTATACCCCTCTTACGATCTTTATAAAAAGGGTATACTTAATAATTATATATATAAAGGCTATTAAGATATGGGGTAACCGGTTTAAAATCCCGTACTTAATAACCTATTTATTATTAGCGTTAATACTACTTTTACTAATTAATTTTTATTACAATAAGTAAATTTCTTTTATTAGCTTTTTATAAAGTAATATTATAAATAGAAATTACCGCTAGTACTATTTCGTTTTATAAATTTATAAAGAGGTTTATAAAAAGGCGTATTTTATAAGCTTTAGTAATTATAAATTAACTCACTTTTTTAATATTATTTACGGGTTTTTTTATATATAGAGGTAGAAGTTCTATTCTAATTCCTGGCTCGTTATATTACGTTTTATATACGTATTTAACGTTTATAATTAAGAAAGTAGTTTTATTATTATTTTTAAAAAAGTAGATTAGAGTCCCTTTTTAATAATAAATCGCTACCTCGAGGTTCTATAATATAAAAAGTACTTCTTTTTCTATTTTAGTCTCTAAAAAGAACTCCCTAAGTTACTTATTATATTTATTAAAAACTATAAGTATATATTATTATTTACTAAGAGAAAGTTTAAAATAAAAAAGATCTTAGTATATATAGTACTATAGCCGTGAGGCTTTTCTTAAGAATAGTCCTCTTAAAACTACTATTTTAATATTAAATAATATATATACTTCGTACTTAACTTATAATAAAGGTTTAATATATATACCTCGAGTCTTATATAATAATTAATAAAGAATATTAAGTTTAAAATAACTTATTTTAAAATACTAAAAGAGCGTATTATTAGACTTTTTATAAGTACGTTAATATAAGTAACGGAACTTTTTATAACTAATTAATAATATAATACTAACTAAGCTTTATAAAATATACTTAAAGTTTATAAAAAAAGGATAAGATTAAAAGAGCTTATATTTAAAAAAAACTAGATTATTTTTTTAAATAAGCTACTTTTTTATAGTACTTTTATAAAGCGTTCTTTATTATAAAATATGATCTAAACTATAATATTAAAATACGCTTCTATTTAATAAAGTTTTTAAAACTATATTAATATAAAATCCCTTAATATAAACGACGTTTTAAAGTTTTAAATCGTAAGTTCTTTTTTTTTTAAGTCTATTTAAAACGCCCTTTATAATATAAGTACTACGTATAATAATAAATAATATAATAGTTTTTAATTTAATATAGTCTTTATTACCTAATAGTACGTAACTCTTAAGTTTAAATAGGCTCTTATTATTAACTAAATATATTATTCTATAGCTATTTATTACCGTATTTTAAGAAAGGGGGTAAGTGCTACTTATAAGGGTATTAAGAATTACGTTTATTTCTAAGTCCTAACTTTTTATAAATATAATAACTACGTAGCCCTCGTTTTAGTTTATTAATAAGCTTATTATAAGTTAGTTAGAAATTTTTTTTAAAAACTTAGGTTTCTTAGGGTTTTATTATTCTTTAGCTAACTAGCTTTTTTAAGCTTATTATAAAGTAATTTTTATTTATTTAATTTAATAATAGCGAGGACTTTTTTTATATAGCTCCTTAGTATTTATATTAGTAATTTATTAATATTTCGGTTTATAAGTATTTATTTTAATTTTTAATACGCCGTAGGGCGTTATAAATATATATAATTATAAGAGTATATAACGTTACCCTTATTATTTATATTATTAACTAAGTTAGAGTATTTAATAAAAATAAAGTAAGCCCCTCTTTAATTTAAAAATCGTTTAGTATATACGTCTTAAATTACTAAGCTAAATATATACGTAATCTCTTTAAAGGTCCTTATATATATTTTAAAAGCTATCGATTTACTAAAGGTTTTATATATACGTTAATTTTATATAAAGTTAAGTTTAAATTTAATTATAATTAAGAAGTTAAGTACGGCGATCTCTTTACTAATTTTTAAAATATTATATATTTTAGCTCGGAAATAAGTAAATTACTACTCTTTATATTAATATTAGGGGTTAATTCTAATCCTTATTTTATTAAGGGCTTATTAATATTCCTCTCGAACCGTATTTCTTATTACTAGTTCGGGGGGCGCAAATTTCTATTTTAAATATTTAATAATTTACTATATATTAAACTTAGCGCCGTTTTTAATAGCTTTTTAAAATACGTATTCGTATAATATAGTATTAACTAATTTTATTAATTATTAAATAAGAACTTTAATATATATATTAATAATATTATATTTATAAACTATAAGTTGTTTATATTTAGTATCGAGCTCTTATTAGTTTTAAATATTCTTAAGTATATAGATCCTCTTTATAAGTATAGTATAAAAATAGATTTATTTATATAAAATAAGTAGTATAGCTAGTTTTATAAAAAGAAACCTAGCTTAGTTTTATAAGTTACTTATATTTAAAGAAGTTAAAAAGTTCGTACTAAGAATTATATTTAGAAACTATTAATAAAGGATTTTTTAGTTTTTTTAATCGTTCTTGAACATTTTATATAGTGGTTTTTTTCCGGCTTTATAGGTATAAAAGATCGACCTTAACGGGATTACGCTTTTAAGGGAAATTATATAATACGGTATACTTTTTAACTATATAATATACGCAATATACCCTAAGTACGCGCTTAACGTAATATAGTAATTTTAATATAAAAACCGCTATATAATTTAGGATAAGTAAGCTGCCCTACTACTTATTAATAATAAGCTAAGTAATATACTTACGTAATAGCGCCGGCTAAAAAGGTCGATAGTAGAGGTCGGCTATAATAGTTAGTTATAATAGTCGGCCGTAATAGTTAGAGGCGGCCCTTAATTATAGAGGTTCTAAACTTTAATAGCGACGTAGAGGTTTTTTAAAAAAGGGCTAAATAGGCTAATATTTATTACTCGTACTAGAGCTCGTAAAGATTTTTTTTATCCTCATCGCTTTGAATATTGCCTAAAGCTCTATTTAAACTAAATAAATTTATTAAATAAATTTACTAAATAAACTTATTAGTATATAAACTACTACTTAGATAGCTAGTTAGATAACTAGTTAAGAGGTTAGCTAGTTAAAATACTACTTTGATGAGAACCTACTTTCTTAGTATATAGTTAGTAATTAGTAAGTTAGAACTCTAAAAATACCTATTAATAAGTCTACCCCTCTCGGGCTAGGTACCCTCTTTAGCTAGCTCGACGCTATAGCTATTATAACTAATATAAGTATACCCGAGGATTAATAAAGTACTTTTTAATAATACGGAATTTAGTTAAGTAATAATATAAACGCTATAAATAGCTAGGCCGGTATAAATATTAAGATTTAATATATTAACGCTAGTTTAGAAATTATATTTTATGGAGCTAAAAATCCCTTTAATACGGGCTATATTATAAATATAAAGGAATATATAAGGGGCCCCCTAACCCTTAATAAAAAGGAGTATATAATATAAGATCTAGTTATTTACACGGGCTAGTACTAGGAGGTTTTATATATATTAGAGTAGGTATAGCTCGCCCTCTAAACGGCTAGAAGCGGGGGAAGGTTGGGAGCTGTTTTAATTAGTAATTAAGTATAGAGCGTAATATACTTAGTTTTCCCTAATACGTAATACACGGTACGGCCCCGGCAGATTGCTCCGTCTAGGGGCTCGAACATTTTATAACGAGCTTAATAAGCTTATAGTTCTTTTTTATTATAAGTCGTAACTAATTATTTAAATTTAAAAAGTAAAATAAGTATTATAAAGGGGTTAAAGAATATATTAAAATTTAGAGCGTCTAAGTTAACGTACTTTTAAACCCCGACGCCCTTATTTATAATATAAAATACGTTAAACTATTTAATTTAACTATTATAATTAGTTAATTTAGCTTAAATTAAAATAAGTATAAATAAGTTAATTATTTTAAAGAAATTATAAGAATTATATTAATAAGTACGTTATTATAATATAAGGTCTTAACTAAGAGCTAGGCTTATAATTATTACGAGTTATAGTACGTAATAATAAGTATATAAAGTATAATAAAAGTAGCTTAATTATTAAAATAAAAATAGATATAAAGAAAAGGTCTATATATACGATATCTAAGATAAATACGTAATTTAGCACGTGATGGGCACTTCGTGAGATATAATTACTATCCTTATTATGTGATAAAGTTAGTAATAGACCGTGAAGGAAAGAGGATAATTGCCATGGCGTTCCATCATGCCATTATAAAATTCGGAGGCTAGTAGCTTCTTAGTGATATATCCTTTTGATCCAGTAAATTGCCCAAGCATGATAGGTGAGGCTTGGGTCGGCTGCAAAATTGTACGTGGGCGCTGAGTTTCCGGTGGGAGTCGAACCAACAAAAAAAAAAAGTCCCGGCCACAAATTGTACCCTGATTTCGAATGGCTGGCAGGGTTGCTCAAGCGCAAAAAAGGGATAAGATCCAGAGCGATGAACACGTAAAGTCGTGGGAAAGAGGCAGGCCGTTGACTCTGAGTTCGACAATCTCGTCAATCACAAAGTCTCCGGCAAGCCCCAAGATGCCGCATCAGACGCGAGGATTCATCAATCCCACAACTCCGACGAGGCCGACTTCTGAACCAGGGCTACACCCAATCAGGCGACCACAATGATGGCCTACAGTCCAGCCACGGTGTTTAACCGCTCAGTGTAACGATGCGATACTCTCAAGGTATCTTGATTTTCGTTGATTCGTAAATCACATATAGGCGATGAAGGAGAGGCAGTCCCTCCACCGGAGATCCCACCGGTTGGCCCACCGGAGGTTCGCATTCTGCCGTCTAGGCCTGAGAGAAGCCTTTGTGATGGTAACATGTCTGCATTTTCTTGCGAATAATGTATCTTCCGGGTCGAGGGAATTTCATCATGGCGGTAAACGAGGTGGTGCAGATCTGGAGTTCCCTCAGGATTCAGCCACAGATTGACATCCGATTAAAAGGTTATCATAAGAGTGTCCCCATGATTATCTCGCATATAAACGATCAATTGAGCTGAAGAATACACGGCAAATCAGACGTTCTTGCAAAGAACAGTCTATGTCTTGTGTCATTATGCTCGTCTACTTCGTCTTCCTCCAGTACTTGGCCTGGGCTGCAGCCCAGATCAACTTCACCAACCCGATCATCTGGCAAGATCTCCCAGACATCGACCTAATCCGCCACGGCGACGCATACTACTATTCCGCCTCAACCTTTCAATTCTCACCCGGAGCAGTCATCCTACGCTCTTACGACCTCGTCAACTGGGAATACCTCTCCCACTCGGTACCAAGTCTGGAATTTGGCAACACAGAGGGCTTTGATCTCGTCTCCGGCCCTGGGCAGCGCTACAATCAGGGAATCTTTGCATCCTACTTCAACTACCGCAAGAGCACCGACACGTTCTACTGGGGAGGATGCATCGTGGGCGACTGGAAGACTTATGTCTACACCGCGCCCGCCGTGGAAGGCCCCTGGACACAGAGCTCCGTCATCGATATCTATCTCTACGACGCAGGCATGCTCATAGACGACGACGATACGATGTACGTAGCGCACGGCAACACCAACATCTCAGTTGCTCAGTTGAGCGATGATGGCCTACGTGTTGTCAGAAACGAGATCGTCTTCAATTCGACAGAGGAGCTCGGCTACATCGAAGGATCCCGTTTCTACAAGAGGAACGGCGCCTGGTACCTCTGGATCGTCAAGCCAGTCCCGGACCAAATCGTGCTCAAGTCTACAACTGGACCGTTCGGACCCTATGAGTGGAGATGGGTACTGCAAAGCAATGGAAATCCAGTTCCAGGCGCGGGCAACCCGCACCAAGGCGCTCTCGCTAGCACGCCCGACGACAAGTGGCATTACATCGCGCACCTCGAAGCGTACCCAGGAGGCCGCATTCCCGTCCTCGCACCCGTCCACTGGGACGACGACGGTTGGCCTCACGTGGATTTTGTGGATGGGCAGTGGTCGAGCTCCTATCCCTACCCTCTCCCAGAGCACCCAGTCAAGCCCATCACCGGCACAGACAAGTTCGAAACACTCGGTCCTCAATATCAATGGAACCATAATCCAGATAACTCGGCATGGGCTATCAACAACGGCCTCGAGCTCCATACGGCGACTGTCACGAACGACTTCTTCCGCGCTCGGAATACACTCACGCATCGTATCCTTGGGCCCCAGTCTACTCTCACTGTGGAACTCGATTACTCGCGGATGGCGGATGGCGATCGGGCGGGTGTTGTCCTCTTCCGCTACGCTGCCGCTTGGATTGGGATCATCAAGAGTGGAAACAGCACAAGGGTAGCGATGGTGAACAACATTCTGATGATTCCGGATGATGGATGGCATACTGTCAACAAGGGCGACGAGATTGCGAGTGTGGAGGTGAGTGGTGCTATAGTTTCGTTGCGCCTCGAGGTTGGCGTCAACTCGTTCTCTAACCAGGAAGGACGGTTTTCTTACAGCACTGATGGTGTCAACTTTGAGCCTCTCGGTGAGCCACACGAGGAGATTGACCGTGGCATCCTCCACTTCATGGGGTATCGGTATGGCGTCTTTAACTATGCCACACTTGCCCGAGGTGGCGCTGTCACTGTCAAGTCTCTTAGCATCCACGAGTAGTGAACTTTCTTCGAGCCTTCTGTCGCTTGGTGAGATGTCAACAAGTGTTCGCTCGAAACAGATTGGGATCTGGGGTTCTCGGTTTTGCGGACATTGTGCACTTCCCTATTATGATATTCTTGACAGGTTACCACCATTAATGATCAATCTTAAGCTGCCAGTATTAGAAACAACGAAGCACAACTTCTGAACGATCATCGCAATCATCTGAAATGCATATACCTGTCTCATTCCTCGCAAACTCAAAATGACTGGATTCCTGCCACCAAGCACAGGCACACAAGTTGAAAGAACATCGCCCTGAACAAACACATGCCAACACAGATCTTGTAAACATTCAGCCAGCCGGATGTGCCTACCTTGATGCCCCCGCATCCATGGGTGCTTTCGAGCGATCCGCGTCAGACATCTGACCGTCTGGCATACCTCTTACAATTCAGGTCTAGCCGTGCCGGACAGCCGGAAAGACATACGCGTCCGGAGGCGGAGAAGGGAGATCCATCGTCCGAGAACCAAAAACCCCCTTAAAAGCCCGCCGCGCCGTCCGATCCGGCCCCGCCTCCTGCGCCACCACCAGAAACCCCCCCTCCCGGCCGGAAGGCCCGCTACCGCGCGCGCGCGTATGAAAAAACGGATATTGCTGGGAGCTTGCATTTCATATGGAGTATTCATATGTACTCTGTACGGAAGAAACTCTCCCAAGTTAAGAAACGGCCCAGTCTAGAACTCCCGTTGTGGAACCGTTATGTCAACGGGGCAAAAGTCTAGGCCTCTCGTTCCTACGGTCCCCCGCTCCGCCAACGCGTCCTTCCCGCCATGGATGCATGGACGAACGGACCACTCAAATGGGTGAGAAAGTAGGATAAAGGTGCCGTTCAACAGAACCAGCCGCCTTCGTATAGCAACTATGAGTTTGGCAATTACTAGGCGCTTTCTAGAGTGTATCCCATACGAAATAATTGAGGAACGGAAAGCAGGAATAGTGATGATAGCAGCAACAGCAGCAGCAAGGGTAGTAGCAACAGAAACAGTAATAGTATGGATGGCAACGGTAAGAATAGTGATGCCAGAAATAGTGGCAGCAAGAGTAGCAGTGGCGATAGCAGTGAATAGTAATAGTAGAAATAGAACGAAGGTATTGAACGGTAAAGGATTGTACCACCGACTCGTTACTAAACTAGAATCTCAACTCTCAAAGGTTTGGGTCTCTCCAAACAATCCACATCGGCACTTGCTCGGTAGTCCCTCATACAATCCCAGAAAGAAAGCCCACCAAATGGTCAGATTTTACTCCATCACAGCATCAATGCCTCGTTCCAAAGGGTGGGCTGTCGTTACACCACGACGCACCAAACTCAGGGGCAAATCTGCAGGCAGAGAGCCAAGCTTTTCTCGGTCCGTTGATGGCGCCAAACGGTCAACCACGCCACCGGCAATCAACCCGTCACTCAATGAGCCGCATCCTCCCGTCTACAAAGCGACCATCGCGTCACAGAAAGAAAAAAAAAAAAAACGGGAGCCCAAGGTACTTGGACCCCCAAACATCTAAACACCATATTGCGATCTCTGGTCTCCCACCGGGTAGAGGGTCAACGTTTGATAGAAAGTATCCGTAGCGTATCCGTAGCGCAAAGGCAAGCCTGGGCGTAAAGTAGCCGTGTGAAACATTGATTGATAACAACGCTCCAAAGTTCGGTGCTTTCAACGCCTGGTAGATCCCGCCAATTGGGGGGGACGCGCTACACGGTCCCAGCGGAACGCCCATCTTATCCACCCGGCTGGCTGGGGGCTGTGGCATATCGCTGGGGGGAAAGAAGTTGCAAGGTAATCTATCACAAACGTCTCCGGAAGAGCCGCCGACGGGAATGTCGCAAGATCGTCATCCACAGATTCATTGAGCGCATATTGCAATTTGCAGGTCTTTCTCTCTCGGCTGCCCTCCCGGTCAATACGGTCAAATGACGATTGAGAGTAAAACGGAAGATCGGGTCTGGCAATTCGTAGAGCCTACCAATTCGTACCGCGTAAAAAGCCCCGCGTATGCGAGTCAATCATCAAGCTATGAGCGGATATCCCCCCAACGAACATATTACCCAAACCCACAACACAATCTCGTCAATCTGGGCGAAATTCCTCCTATATCTGCATTCGTCCTCCGTAAGGAGTACTCCAAGGGTCATTATGGTCTCACAACCGTCACGCTCAAAATCTAAACCGTTATCCCAGTGGAATACCCGAGGGGGAGGGGCCGAGGGGCTCGTTAATTCGAATAAAGTTATAGCGGAGGAACAAAGAACAAATGAACAACCCCAGTCCATCGCCCCCACCGAGGCACCAGGTAAATTGGACCAGGACCCCCGGGGAGCGAATGATCAATTTCTTCCCCGATTCCCCGATTGTCACTCGGAACCACCCAATTTCACCTTTACCGTTTGATTAGTTTAAAAACGGTGGATCGAGCCCGCCTGGGGACGCGCAAGCACCTGTGGCCCCCCGCGGTAAGCCAAATGGGTGGTGCTATTCGGCGGAGATTGTGCCGAGTCGGGACCGGGACATTGTTTATGTTGCAGGCATACCTTCCAGTTCTACGGATAGTGTTAGGTCCAAGATGTGAGGCTCAAGTTCAGTAAATTTGTTTGGACATCCGCAAGGGTCTCGGATATTGTTGGTAGCCATGTCACATATCAACGCAGAGTTGTCGTTTTGCGAATTGTGTAACTCATGGGTATATTTGATCCCATTATCAGCGATAGCTTCCCACCTCTGCCTCTAGGACAGTCAAAAGGTCAGAATTACAAAGTTGGCTAGACCCAAAGTTGTCCTCCAACAATGTGGAAGTGAAAGCGAAAAAAACCCAGAGGTTCAAAAAAAATCATGATCCTCGGGCATAAAAAAACGATACGCCGCCCATTGCCTTTGCCCACCGGAACGCCTTACTGTGCAGTTTTGAGGGTTTCTCGTCCAATGTACCTTTTCGTCGTTGTATATCCGAACGAAATGCAAAGCCTCATGTAGTCTTGCTCATCTACCACTTTCTTTGACTCGTCATTATTTCTGGGCACGCCATCTTAGATGACCAGTCCCTTACCGATGCCCTGGACCTGGAACCCAAGCTTCTCAAGGTCGGGAACGGAGACGACGTTACGCCCATCGAGCACAAGACGAGGGCGCTTCATGACCGACGCTGCCCACTCCCAGTCCACCGGGTCGCCCAAGTCTTCGTTGGCGGCATCGAAGTTGCAACCCTTGCAGCCTTCCTGACACTCAGCCTCGGCCTTCATGCGCTTCAATGGATCCGTCGGCGTGTTGGTGCTGGTGCGAGAAACAAATTTCTCAAGTTCGACAATGTCCATCTCGGACAGAGTATCCTTGATGAAAGCCTTGGCCTCTTCGCGGGACGCCTCGGGGCTGCTCCAGACAGACGAGCGACGAGCAGTAGTCTGGGCCTGCTTCGGGTACCGGAAATGGTACCAGGGGGTAAGAATACAGATCGCACTCGAGCCGTGGACGGTGTCTCTCCAGTTGGTGTGGACCTTGACACGCTCAACGACACGCTCGTCTGGAATAGACTGACGAACCTCCTCCATCACCTCGACAGGGTCACAGCCAGGGTCGAAGATTGCGATTTCGTTGGGCATCTCGTGAGCCAGCTCAGTGATGATGTGCACAGCAATACTGTTGCGGGTATCGTTGGTGTTCTCCTTGAAGGCAAATCCGAGGATGGCCACCTTCTTGCGGCGCAGGTTGCCGTTGAGAGCGCGGTGAACCTTCTGGGCAAAACGCTCACGCTGGTACTTGTTGATATCAAGGACACCCATCCAGTAGTCGGCGACGGTGTCCAAGTGGAGAGTACGGGCCATGTAGGCCAGGTTGAGGATATCCTTCTCGAAGCAAGAACCACCGAATCCAACACCTGCGTGGAGGAACTTCTTGCCCAAGCGAGTGTCCGCGCCGATACCCTGGCTAATCTCCTGCACGTCGGCACCGAGCTCCTCGCAGAGAGCACTGATGCTGTTGATGCTGCTGATACGCTGAGCAAGCATTGCGTTGGCTACCAGCTTGGTCAACTCGCTGGACCAAGTGTTGACGGTCAAAATTTTCTGCTCGGGAACCCAGGCGGCGTAAACGCTCTTGAGGGCGTTGGCAGCCCGAATGCCAGCAGGAGTGGTAGAGCTGCCGATCAGAATGCGGTCGGGGTGCATAAGGTCGCGCACTGCGGTTCCCTCGGCAAGGAACTCGGGGTTCGAGACAATCTCGAATTCGGCGTCGGGCTGGTACTGGGCCATCTATTCGGGTATTAGTTTCGATCTATTCCTGCTATGAAGACGGACTATGTTGTGGTTGATGTATTCTTGGGTTTAAGAACTTACAATTTCGCGAATCATGCGAGCAGTACCTGTAGGTACTGTGCTCTTCTCAACAATGACAGCACCATCCTTTGCATACTTGGCGACAGTCTCAGACGCTCCTTCTAGAGCGCTCAGATCGGCAGTGTAGCCGGCACCGAGTCCGTAGGTCTTAGTAGGCGTGTTGACGCAAATGAGAACAATGTCTGCTTCGCCGATGCATCGCTGGACGTCGGTTGTGAAGGTGAGGTTGGGCTTGCGAGGAGCAATCTTCACGGAGTTGCTGACTGAGGGGAGGAAGGCTGTCGCCTCATTGGTACCATCACGAGAGATGCGGACGATCTTGGGAAGTCCAGCCTCGTGGATAGGGAGATGGGGAGAGTTCCATGCGGCGATACGGTCGGCATTGAGGTCCACGACGTTCACGGTAAGGTCGGGGTTGTGCAGGGCGATCAAAGCCGCAGTAGGGCCACCTGCAGTGATTTGTTAGCTCCATCTTGGATCCTATCGAATACGAGGTCTGTATGAGTCCAATTTTGACGACCGTGCTTGCGTCAGATGTAATCAGTGACATTTACAGCATCCACCGATATTAAGTTCGTGACGCCTGCCAGCTAATTCGAATCTGGAGCTAATAAAGCAGTTCAAGCCTTGTAAAACATGGGCTGAACAAGGATGTAGGATGGACAAGAGTCATGGCCACGGCCACGGGGGAGAATTCGATGCCGATAGCCATCGCGACGATTTCACTTACCAACAAAACCAGCGCCAACGAAGCAAACGTTCTTGACGTTCAATGGCTCAAGGGGTTCCAGATCTGAGGCATCCAGCGATTCGTGATGCTTCAGCTCGGGGCTGCGAGGCCTAGAAGCGGGAGGGGAGGAGTTCGGCGTTCCGGTGCCAGAAGCAGCATCTGAGTGGCCTGCGCTGAGGGCCGGTGATTCGGAAACCATACTGCCGACGGTTGAGGATGAGTCTGTGGTGATGAGGGTTGTACGAGCAAAGCTTGCAGCCATCGATTGAATGCTCTGTTGACGAACAGAGCTAACGATAATGGACGAATGATAAAAGGGTTGACGTCCCTTTTTGTTCACTGTGATGAAGGCCTGGGGTATTTGCAGGGTACGCAAGGCCGGTGGGATGTCGACGGGTTCCGAAGAGAGAAATCAAAAATTGATCCAGTCGATACTCTTGATTAGAGAAACGTGGCTTGAGTTTGCGAAAAGCGAGCGAAAAACAAGTTGTCGTGGTAGTTGTTGATCTTGCTGGCAAGTCGGAGTGACGAGTGTGGCCCTTTTGAAGGCACACGGGTTGGGAGTTTGGGGTGGTGAATGGTGGACACTCTTAGGATCGGACGACGGCCGCGAGTTGTGTAAATTGATGGGTCTGAGAAGTGACTGATAATCGAAAATGGGGTTCTCAAAAGCCCAAAGCTGAATTCCCTTGCGTTGCTTGGCAAGTCAGTTTCTGCTTCCTTTTTCTGCGGTTTGTCTGGTGAATGAACAGCGAGACAAATCGAGTCGAGTCGTACTTTTGGAGCGAACAAGTACAAATTGGCGGGATCGGAAAGGTGGGTGCGGGTGACGGCGTAGACGTAGGACGAACGGCGTACGTGGGAGCGGAAGTGGGATTGGATAGGTGCACTAACGCTCAAACCGGCTTCACATGGGATTGGCGCCCGTTGTAAGAAGTGGCCGATGAAGTTCAGTGATGTGTCCCAGACAGGTGAATCGGGAAGAGAGGTAAGGGAGGTGAGGTGAAGTGAGGTGGGAAGAGCTCTTGGAGGAGGGGGTGATCTGGTGTAGTTTAATGTGAAAGAAGCTGGGCAGACGTGGAGCGAGCGGCAGGTTTATTCAAACCCGGAATTTCATCAATCTCCAACGAAAGTGAGGGCAAAGCGCACGAATACAGTAACAGTACCACAGTAATGGCTGAACGGACGATTTCAAGGGGGAAAATGCAGCAGGTAGGGCACAGGGGCTCTTTCTTGATATAACCTCCAGGGTCTTGGCTCTTTTTCTTGTTACTCCCCTCCTTCTTTTCCGTCGACGGTGCCGTCCGAGAGTTGTGGACTGTGGACTGTGGACTGTGGACTGTGGACCACGAAGCTGGACAGTCGGGATAGGGGATGGGTGATGGACGATGCGTGATGGGATGGGATGGGACGTGGTGCGTGGATAGGATGGGATGGGATGGGATGGAGTCTTGGAGATGGGCAATGCGGGACCTCAATGTGGATTGGATGGGAGCATGGCATGGAGAGAGAAAAAGATAGGCATGGCATGGGCATCGCATCCTTGTTCGCAGATGGCCAGAGGGAACCAGCGATTTCCCATCCATCCCGGTTGCCGTTGCTGCTCCTTCGTTGTTGCTCCTCTGCTCTGCTTCGCTGCCGCTTTCCTATCCGTACCGGTATTCGTGACAGCAAGCATACTACAAAGTAGGAGCAAGAACAGGGACCAGGAGGTACCAAAGACGAGGACACACCCAGGACTCTTGGAGCAGGAGCACAAAGTAGCGAGACCGGGACCGGGACCAGGCACTTAGCTTTCCTAGAATAGCGTAGTGAATGGACGTGTGTAGGCAAGGCAAGGTACTTGGGTCCGTCTGAGAGGTATTAAACGGTACGCACGGGGTATTGTCACGGAATTCTCTTTTCGCCTCTTAGTGAGCCTGACGTGTCCTGACTACCTTCCTTGTGAAGTCAATGTTCGGATAGCCTGTGGGTGAGATATTGGACGATTTTCGGCGGCAATGGGAGCAGAAAAGAAAGCAGAAGCCAGATGCAGCCGGAGGCGCACAAGGGAGTGAGTTAGTCTGTTGTTCGCTGTCGCTGACTCTTCGCCTTGGAGACTTCTTGGCCTTATCGTACGGCAACGTTTCCACCGCTTGAAGCTTGGCATTCGGTACGGCAGCCGTGTCGAATCCCAAGACTCCTTCGTCGTGCAGGTGAAGGTTGCAGCTACGGAGTTTTATTGCAACGTGAGGTACTGTGCATCCGTACGTACGCAATAGACAGCTTGATCAAATAGCAGCCCAGGCCTGGCCAGGGAGGAGAGAGAGCCAGCCGCGCATGGAAAGGTACGTCGTCCGTCACGGAGCGCTCCTATTGCCATGTTTGCTTTTCTGCAAGAAGGCGTCGTACCCACGCTGTACCATCCTCTGTACTCAGACGCAGACCCCGGATACTTGCGGCTGCTGCAGGCGTGGCGGGATGCCCCGGACAGTTGCAGGCTGGCAGCATCACGGACAATGAGATGGCGTGGAAGGGATGCGTGTCCTCCGTTTTGGAAAGTAGAGGGTGGCCGGCCTAAGTGTAGGACGAGCAACGGGAAGGTCTTGGCCCGGTCCCTGAACTCTCGATTCAGAAGGCTCCCCTGTCTGAGCCGTCTCTGGTTCTTTGGGATTCTGCTTTTGCAGTCTCAAGCCTTGATGGATGAGGCTTATTAATGGGTAGGAAACATTCGCTGATGGACCATTTCCAAGCCTTTGGCGTAGCATCTCTGCAGTGCCGATGCTCTTAAAGCTGCAGGCTTGCTGGCAAAGTGGTTTTGCGATGTCAGCGCAAGTTGCTTTGGCGAGCTGCGATGCTTGATATTGACTAATGACAAGACTTCCATTACGTGGTCCCACGGGAGGCACCGTACAGATGCTCAGGAAAGCGAACGGGGATGAAGTGAACAGAGGGAATGGGAGCCGAAACGGTTGGCTTCAAAGAGCCGTTTTTTTGGTCTTTTTTCCATCTTGTGTATCCCTTCAATGTTGCGAGGTACATCGGATCGGTACTAGTTTCTAGTGGTGAGATGAAGTACCTCAGTGGCTGGAATATCGGGGCTAAATGGTGAGCCGAGAGGAGCACTGGGGGCCCTCACAAATCTTAGTGATACTCCAGTACGTACGGATACTTGTAACTTCGAGAACAGTTGGAGATTGGAGAAGCACGGAAAATTGGGTTACAAGTATCTACGCATAGCCGTCCCTTCGCAAAGTGACTTAAGGCAAGCCGCAAGCGCAGATAAAAGGTGAAATTGAGTGGCCGTTACGGATACATCAGGAGGGGCCCCCGTAGTTGCTTGGCAGATGAGATACGTAGTGACGTCCTCTGGATGCCTTCCGCTCTTTTGCCTTTGGGTTCCGTCTGTTCTTCCCTTCTCTCAACTGAAAGCCTCAAATGACTAGACGTCAAGATAGGTAGCACTTTCCTACCACTCTGTCATTGCCATGTCATTGTCCGCGTGCTGACCGTCCGTTCCTACCATTCCTCTCTGTCCCTTGGGACTGCGGGAAACTCAGGAAGTCACTTCCCTTCCCTCCCAGATAAACCCCTGCCAAAAAGAGCACGGAACGACAGGAGGAGAGACTCACTACCGGGTCCCAAGTCCCAACTGCTGCACTAGCACGGCACCGCATGGCAGGCATGGCAAGCGTGGCAGGCATGCCAGCAGGGGACCTGAATTTGTCTTAGCCTCACTTGCCCGCAGGCCTGTCAGCTTTTGATTGAGCCTTGCAGTCTGTGACATCATCTCGAACTGGTACCTCAGCCCGAAGTTTCTGGGCCTTGTCGATTATGGAAGCTGCTCTTGCTGGTAATGTCTTTTTGTAGATACTGCGGTGCATTGCTACCCGAGCAGTTTCCACGTCCCATCTTGTTTTCGAGATGCGGGAAAGAAGCAGCAGGGCAGGGAGAGATTAGAGAAGAAAGTGCGGCAAGACAGGCAACGACAGGCAAGACAAGTCTAGAATCTTTGGATCATGTCGGAGGCAACTCCTTCAAGCTTAAAGCGCCTCCAAGACTCCAGCAGATTCACCCCCACTCTGTCAGGTCAGGTTTTGCCATGTCAATATCTGCTGCTTTCTTCTTCTCATCCCGTCTGCTTCACTTCCCGCCAACCTCCGAGATGGCGTGCGCTCGCATGTACATACATACTGGCGCTGCCGCCGCGGCGCTTCCACTGCCCTTGGTTCGGTTTGGTTAAATGCTGAGCAACAGGTGGTCACAACGTCCCTCTCAAGACTCCGTCGGGAAGTGCCAGCGCTCATCACTCCACTTTGTGCGCCTAACAGACTTGTTCCTGGAATTTCACCATTCTGCGAACCCGCATGGTTAATGAACAGACTCCACCCGCCTATCCAGAGTCAGCGGGGAGCGCTCTGCTACATACGCGATCAGAAGCCCATCCGAGGTGCTTGCTTTCCGCCCAGCCGGCGCGTCGCTTGTCTTTCAGACTATCATGGACGAGGTCTTTCGAAATACATGTATTCGGGAGATTACTGACCAATTCCGACTCAGTACTCCTTGCGCTCGAAAAGAGGGAGAAACCCTCCCATCAGCGATCGTCATCTGCCACAACTCCCCTGGCGCTGGCGGAACGCTCTGGAGAATTGGACTCCAACTGACGGCGGACGCTTGCTGCTCGTCGTTAGATACAGCGCACATCCACTCTACTACGCGACGGGTAAGGAAGACGACAGAGATACCCCCAATGGTGGCCCCATTTCGCAATGAACATGGGAATCTCCATCGCCTCAGAATTAAGGTAGGAGACTAGGATCGGTTTGACATACTCGCTGATCGCCATCGCCCGTTTGCTTTGTCGTTTTACCCATACAACCCTCCGAGGGGTCACCCCGACCCTATCAATCGGCTTCACAGCTCCCATGGGGGGAGTGCTGAGCCTCTCTCGCTCAGCCATTCTGCGTCCTCCGCCTGTACTATTTCCACCATCGACTCAGGTCACTCTCTGGTGCAAGCACGTCGGTGCAGCCTTTACGGACGGTATACTACGTAATGGACGAGCTGCAGGCTTTCGTATCCTGTAGGGGGTGCCCCAGCGCCCGAATGGAATTCGAAGCTGACAGCCGCCCGAGACACCACTTGCGAATCTTCCTCTGCCTTCTTTCTCCTCTCCACCCCTCCTCCTAACTCCCGCTCTCCTCCTTCATCGGAGTGGCGGAATTCAGGAGATGAGGACGGGGTTCATGGAGGGACCTTCATTACGGGAAAATCGCATCGGGTGACTGGCCACACAATACCGCCGAGACTGAGACTTGCTAGATCTTAGCGGTTTCTCAAGGTTGTTGCCTCACCTTCTCAACCGGTCGGTTTCCTTCCAATGACCATCTGTCAAAGACAACTTCGGGCCTGCACATCAACAGGGAGCATATGCAACCATCCAATAATCGCCATGGGACAGATATCTCGAGAGGCAAACCGTGAACAGAGGCTCGTTAAGCTCAAATGTCTCGCGCAAATGATTGCGGCGTGACCAAAATGCCATACCTCAAGGAGTGCACCAGAAAACTCGGCAATATGCACCATGCAGACCTGGAGCAGAAGGGAGACTAACAGACTTGGAGTCGTGATCTTCAGGCACAACCGGGCGGATGAGACACTTGCCCATCAGTGGCCGAGCCACTTCACTAGAGTAATTGCCGCGGGGGGGACCACCACACCTCAAAGGAAGCCTGCCGTTGGCTCGAGACTCTCGCTCTTGTCCCACAATGTGACGACGACAGAGACAATTGAATCCACAAAGAGATTGAGAGTCAGTCTAGACTCTACACTGGAAAGGCCTGAAGCCCATTCGCACGGTAATTGCAAGAAGCTTTATTGTACCTCACAATGTGCTTCTGCCAGCGAATGAGCGGCGGCCGGGTACGCAGGCGCCGACTGCCATTGTTCAAAAGGTTCAGACAGAGGTACCACGATAGCTACCAAGATGAAACCGATTCCCCAGCTTGACGTGCGTACGTCCGCGCCCAATCGGGGGTACAAAGTTCGAACTGTGTGGGTGGGCTTCCCAAATGCAAGGAACACATTAACATCCTATCCGTACTTGCGAGGAGATCCCCGTCAAGTCGATCAGTACGTTCTGCAGTGCCTGGTAAGTGCAGATTTCCTTCATGTCTCTGGTTACGACCCTCGGCGTCGATGCCTGCGAACAGTCATGTGTGTTGGCGATGGCTCGCTAGTACCCGACGAGCTCGCGGGGGACGATTCACGACGAAGCGGTCAGAGGCGCCAAGAAGATGATGGAGAAGCAAATCCACAGAAGTTCGTCTCTTGATGGCGGGCAGGCGAAGCTTATGGTACATCAAACAAGAATGGGTGTGAGCTGCAACATGCGGTGGAAGGGAGAGAGACACACCGTTACTAGCATGACAACAGGAGTCAGGACAAGTACTCCGTAGCACTGGCTCAATACGCTGGTCTGGGCAGGCAAAAGTCACTTGGCCCCCGGACATTAGTGCAGCGGACTGCCAAGTTGGCACCAAGAGCGGAGAGACGCAGGTTCCACCAGGTCCAGCATCATCCCCTGTCGGTGCTGACGACGACTCGTTGATTACAGGCTCGGCAAGGTGGATCGTGGGACGGCACAGAGGTTCGGATTCGAGAAGGCGAGGGAGAACTTGAGGGCTGATGGAGCCTTGTGTCTCGACTTGGGTCGATTGGGTTATGGCGTGGCATTCCGGAGTCGCACTGGAGAGCCCGGAGAGAAGGCGTTCCTTTCCTTTCGCGGATTTACCCTCAATCAGGCCTGGTATGGCGGCTCGCTGTCGTCGTCGACTCGTCGAATCTGTGCTCGTTGTCGGTTGATCGGTTCAGTCTCTCACCATTCTGGCCCTGTGCCCCCCCAACAACTTTTTTCTGATATTTTCCATCCCGATTCAACTAGAGCGCCAGTCGTCCTGGTCAGGCGCCTTTGCTAATTGAAATACCGTAGATACTATCGCCGTTCGAACTTGCGTTAGCCCGTGCCAACCCTGCTAGCGGTTTGGCAGAACCATAATACTACCTAATTTAGGCAAATACGGCCGCTACGTAATTTTAGTATAAGCTAACATCTTAGGTAATCGGACTAATAAGAGCTTGCCGTTAAGGCTAGACCTATAATTAATCTAATTTAATAATTATTTTAGTAAACTTAACGGATTTAGGCTTTTTATATCGAATTAATAAAAATAGGTAAAAAGGTTAATTAAAAGCCGTACGTAAGTAGCCCCTAGCCTCTAGCCCGCCCCTAACCTCTAATAGCCTAATTACTAAGTAGTTAAACTATTAAGTCGATATACTACTTATTGATACTATTACGGACGTCCTTTATTATAAAAATATACTCTAGCCCGTTATTCTAAATAGCGTAGTCTAAAATCTCCTTTTATAGCGTCTTTTATTTAATATAAGCTTTTATATTATATACTTTTGACTTAGTATAATTAATAGCCTTAGTTAGTACGTCTTTAATCCGGATCTTATTAACTTAGTCACCGTTAGGCTAAATAAATATTCTATACTCTAAAAAGGCCTAGCTAATTATTAAGCCCTTTTTATTAACTAATTACATAGCTACTATAGCGACTATCTAAGTAATTATTATCTTTTTTATACTAATCTCCTACTTAAGCTCCTTTTACTAATTAACTACTTTTTTTTCTTTATTAAGTACGTAAGCGTTAATTATTTTTAAAAACTACTACTTAAAGGGCTTATTAACTACGGTATTAAAAAGTTAAAGGAGGGAAGTAGTACTTAGTAAAATAAAGTAGGGCATAATATTATACTAACGTAATTACGTAAAGATAGAATTTATTTTATAAAAAGTAGCGACGTTTATTATTAAAAAGTACTCGTTACCCTTAATTAGTATTACTAATTCCTTTTTAATTTACTATTTAAATAAGTACTTATTATTATAAGTAGTCTTATTAAACTTAATTATTACTCTTTTAGTATATAATTAGCCCTCCTTTTTCTATAATTAACCTCCTTCTTTTACGGGCTTATTATAAAAAATAATCTTTAGTTTAATCCGCTATATACTATTAATAAGTATATAAAGTATAAATATAGCTTACCGCTTACTTTAGCCGCTATAGTTACTCTTATCAACTATAATCTTAGCCTTAATATCGTTATACGTATAGCTATCGAAGTACTTAAATAGAACTAAGGTCTTATTAAGGTTAAGAATCCGCAAGTTAAGAAATTAATAAGTTAGACTCCTAAGTAAATCTCCGAGGTTTAACCGCTTTACCTTAACTAGGCCTATTTAATTAACTCGTTAAAAAAAAAAAAAAGCTATTAATAACTTTATAATATTCTATAAGTAGTTTTAATACTTATTTAGTAAGTCGACGTTAAGTAATCCTTATACGATTTTAAAAGCCGCGGAACTAACTAAAAAAAAATATATATATATATATATATATATTTACTACTTAGATTTTACTAAGTAAAAATCCGCTTAGCGTTCTTTTTAAACTAACTAATAATAACGAGCTTTTTCTTATTACGCTACTAGCGAAAAGAGGTATAAAGAGCTATCTTAAGCTTAGGCTATTATAGGGAGTAAGCGTAGTTAGAGGATCGATTAATAATAAAATTACGGTTTTAATACTAAATAATAACCGTACTTTAAAAGACTTTAAACTAATTTACGGCTTTTTAATATATAGGACGTCTATAAATTCTTAAGAGCTCGGTCTCGCCCTAGCGTAGCCTCGGTAAGTTAATTACTTCTTCATTAAGCTTCTTTACGTAATAATATTTTATAAATATTAAAAAATCGATTTTAGTTTAGTAAGTATAATGATAATAGTGGTACTTAACTAGGTTACTATTACGACCTAATATACATAACTAAGACTAGGGCCCGCCCCGTAGGCTTATAATAGCTACGGTATATTATATATATAGAAATACGGGAATATAAAGTAACTCTTATAGAACAAAAGAACTATAAATAAGTTATATATAAATAAGAAGTAGTAATTACGTAATAAGGTAATTATTATAATTATTCTAAGTAATCGCTTATTAATATTTACTAAGTAATTATTTAATAAATAAAAATAATTATTAATAAAAAATATATTTATAAGCGGACTTATCTATAATATAAACTTAAGCTAAGCTTTAAAATAGACTTCTATAGCTTTTTTAATAATTAACTTAATATTAGATCTTACGATTACTTTTAACTATTTTTACTAAGAACCCTTTTTAATAAGACTACGATTAATTACTAAAGCCTTACTTATTTTATAACTTATAAACATAGCTTTAAAGAAGCTATTTATAACTACGATACTATTTACTTAGTACTCGTAGCCTTAACTTTTATTAATATACTTATTATAACTAGCTAACTATAATACTTTAATTATTCCTATTTAGTAAATTAACCTTACGAAACTTATTAAGTAATAAAACGAATAACGATATTTTTTAAGACCTTAAGTACTTTTTTATTTAATTTTAAAAAACTTATTAACTTAGTTAGCGAGCTAACTAAGGCTAAGGACGACGAGATACTTAACATTATTTACAACTTTAATAATAACGTAGTTCTTAAAAAAGTAAATTATAAAAAAATACGATATATTATTAAGAAGAGTAGTAAGTAGAATAAAGAACTTATAGAGCTTTTTAATAATAACTCTACTTAAATAGCTATAACTCTAACTAAAAATAACGAAAATATCGCTACTTTTAAAAATATAATTAATAAAGCTATAACTAACTTAAGAATTAAAAAAAAAGAAATAAATAACTTAGAATAAGAAGTTAGGACCCTCCGAGCTATTATTAATATTATTAAAACTCTTATAGATAAATAAAAAAAACTTAAGCTTAACGTACTTATTATTTTTAATAAAACTATTAAATATTTTAAGGGGTTCTTAATTTAAATTAGAACTTACTAAACGTTCTATATTACTAATTTCCGAGGTAAAGCTAAGCGAGTTATTTATACAATAACCTTTTTTAAAAAACGAGCCCTAGAGTAGTTCGAGCCCTTTTAAAAAAAATTCCTTAATAATAATAGTTATTTATTATATTATAAAGAGGAAATTATAAATATTTTTAATAATATAGTAGGATTTTAAAGCGCCCTTAAATCCCTATTCTAGGATTTTAATAAAAAACGATAAGCTAAGAGAGACCTAGCTAACTTTTAATAAACTAAGTTTACTTCGTATTACGTTACTAAGTTTAAAAAACTTATAATACGACTCGATTTTATTAAAAAACCCCGTATTTTTTTATTTTACTAAGGATTAAAAAATAAAGTTAAGGATAAACTTAGTAAAATAAAAATATTAATAAATTTCTTATAATACGTCGAACCTGCTATTAGAATTAATACCCGACTATACGAACGATAAAAAAAAAAAGAGATATATAACGCCCTTAAGCTAACTCCGGTAGAAAATATTAGAGCTATAGTAAATTATTAAATAATTACCAAAATAACTTAAGAAACTAATAATAATAAAGCACGTTTTATAAATAATATAGAGGACCTATAGATTTTAGTATTATAAAACGCAAAGAACTATAATAAAAAAAAGACTTTAAATACTATAACTATAATAAGCTAGGATATATAGCTAGAGACTGCCGATAACCTAAGCGTATTTAATACTAACCTATTTTAAAAAACGAGCTAATATTATAAATAAGGAAATTCCTTACGGATAACTTTTATAAATAGCTTATTATAATAACGACTACTTTACTTATTAAGATAGTAAAAAATATAGGATAGTACTTTAAATAACTTAAGAATAATAAATAATCTACCTTATTACTTATTAAAACCTTAGTAACAATAATAAGGAAAAAGGAGATATCTACCTATTAACTTTATATTTTTAAAAAGAATAATATCGAATACCTTATTATACTTTTTTAGATTTATAAGAATATAAAAAAGAAGGGTAAAACGGACCTTATTATAAAGAATATGCTTAACCTTTTTAAAAAATAAATTAAGTAAAAACTCTTAATTAATATAAAGGAGTAGCTCCTTAAGTTTAAAAAAAGAGGACCTAATATAAAAGATATTATAAGTAGCCTTATATATATAGCATAACGAAATAATATAAACTAAAAATAACTTATTAAGTTCTAAGAAGAACTTAATTTAAATAAAATACTAACTAAGTCTATTTATATAATATAATAAGTAAATACTAATAAAAGATTTATTTATAAAGTTAAGAAATAGCTTAAAGACCTCGTATATAAAAATAAGATCGAAGTATTTAAAAAACTAACTCTTAACTTTAGAATTATTAATAAAGAAAGAATCGACTTTAAGATCGAAGAAGAAGATATTAAAATAAGAACTAGTTCTTTTTATTTTAATAAAATAAAATTACTTTATAATTCGGATAAACTTCGTAACGTTACTTAATAACGTACTTAAATAGAGATCGATTATAAAATACTACTTAGCGTTAATAATACTAGTTCTAAAAAGGATAATAATAAACTATAATATAAATATATTTATTTATTTAAAAATAACTAAGTTATTTAGTTTTATAGAACCAGAGAACGTAAGAAGATTACGATAACCCCTTATACGGACGAAAATTACTCTCTATTTAACCCTAAAAACCCCTTTTATAAGGAATTGTTCTAAGTAAAATGCTTAGATAATAAATACCTTTAATATTTTATATTTAAATAAGATAGTCGTTTTTACTTATAAAGACGCGATAATAAAATTATTAAAGATATTTATATAAAAGATTAACTACTTAGCTAGACGTTACTAAGTTTTAATAATAGTAATAGAACTATATTTAATCTAGACCTTAACTTCTTTATAAAGTACTTTAATAACGAATATATAGAGTAAGAAAATTATAAACATAACTAATACTAGATTTACTATATTAAAAAAGCTAAGGCCTAAAAAGAATATTAAAAAAAACATAAGTAAAAAACACGTCTAAAGAAGTAGATAATAAAAAATTAAAAAAGCTAATTATAAAAGAACGACGAGAGGTAAAAATAAAAGAAAAGTTCTTATATATAACTAAATAACGTAACGACGTATACTTACGAATTAATTTTAATATTTATAAACGAGGATTAAATATTATTATTAATAATAATATATAAAAAACCTATATCTTATTAAGAGTAGTAAATAAACTTAATTTATTATAAGTATAAAAGGATAACTTATATTAATTATACATAATAAAAAGAGAACGAGTTAATTATAACTATAAATATATTAATTAAGAGACCGTATACTTCTTAATATATATTAATAATTAATAAAAATAATTATAATATAATATTATAGAGATTAGAAATATTAACGTTATCTTAAGAATTTTATAGTTATAAAAGCATAACCTATAGATAAATTAGATTATTAACTAGGTCCTTTAAAAAAACTTAGTTATTAAACGACTTAAAAAAAAAAAAGGTTTAAACGGATTTCTAAGAACTCCTAAAAAACGAAAATAAATACGATATATAGTTTTTATTAAAATAGTAAAAGGCTTTAAGAAGTTTATAACTAATACTAACGATTAGGGATCGTAATAACTTTAAATTATACCTAAAGAGTACTAAATATATATAAAACTATTTATAAAACCTAAAGAAATAGGATTATTAGAATATAGTAGCTGGGATATAAAAACTAAATTTAAGAAAAGAATATAACCTAGGTTCTTTTCGATATATTTAATAGATTAAGAAGAATAAGAATATTTTAACGAATATATTAATAAAAAACTTAAGAAAGGACTTATTTAACTATCGAATTCTTTTATAAAATTACCCTTATTTTTCGTATTAAAAAAAAGAATAAAGAAACGAAGATTAGTTATTAACTATAAAAAACTTAACAAAATTATAAAAAAGAATTACTATCCTTCCTTATTTATTACTAAGTTTAGAAATCTATTTTATAAAGCTAATTAGTTTATTATTATAAATTTTAAAAAAGTATTTAATTAGATTTAGATTAAAAAAAGAGATAAATAGAAAACGGTATTCTAAACTTATAAAGGACTCTTTAAGTACTTTATTATGCCCTTTAAACTTATTAATACTCTAATAACTTTTTAAATAATAGTTAACTACGTACTCCGGGAGTACGTCGATATTTTTATTATTATTTATATCAATAATATTCTTATCTTCTCCCCCGGCTTAAAATATATAAAAAATATATTTATATAATATTTAAAAAACTCTAAAATACTAAACTATATACCGAACCCTCTAAATACGAGTTCTATATATAAAAAATAGACTTTTTTAAATATATTATTATATTAAAATAAATTTATATATAAATATTAAAAATAGAAGTAATTAAGGACTAGCTTATATTATAAAACGTTAAAAACGTATAAGGATTCTTAGGATTCGTTAATGTTTATTAACGATTTTTTAAAAACTATATTAATATAATTAAACCTCTTAATAACTTAATATAAAAAGATACTCTATTCGTTTAGGACCCTAAGTATAAAGAAGTATTTATTAAAATTAAAAATATAATCGTTTTTAAACTAATTATTATAATCCTAGACCCCTAAAAACCTTTTAAAATTAAAACCGACGCTTTAGACTTTATTATAAAAGCGGTCCTAAAATAATAAGATAAATAAAAAAAGCTTTATTTATATTACTTTTATTCTAAAGCATTTTACGGAGTAAAATTAAATTAATAGATTTATAATAAGGAACTAATAGCTATTATTAAAGTATTTTAAAAATAGAGGCTATACTTATTTAGAACTAAGTACGAAGTTATAATTTATATAAACTATAAGAACTTTATAAACTTTACGATAAATAAGAACCTAAATAAACGATAAGTTAAATAGAGCGAATTCTTATTTAAATTTAATTTTTAAATCATTTATTAAAAAGGTTTAGAAAATAATAGAGTAGACGCTCTTAATAAAAGACTTAATTATAAAGTCGTAGTCCCTAAAGAAATATAAGTTATTTTTAAGTAAGAGAAAAATAGTAGTCTTATATTAATTACGAAGCTTTTTATAATAGCTAAAAAGATTAGTACTAGCCTAACTAAAAGAATAACCCCTAAGCTTATTATAGAAATTTATAATATACCGGTATATAGTTATTAAGGAATTATTAAAATATAAAAACGGATTTATTAGTACTATAATAAATTTATTATATATATTAAAATTATAAAAATAATTAAAAACTGCGCAACTTATAAAAAAAATAAAAATAGCCTATATAAACTTTATAACGAGCTACAATTATTATAACTACTAATAAAAACATAGTAATTAATTATATAGGACTTTATTATTAAACTACTAAAGTTTAGAGAACTATTTATTAAAATATAATATAATAATATCTTAGTTATAATCGATCGACTTACTAAGTTTACCTACTTTATTCCCTATAAAAAATTTAGTACTATAAAAGACTTAATATACGTATTTACTAAGGTTATATTTTTAAACTATAGTTTACTAAAAGAAATTATCTTTAATAGAAATAAGCTATTTATTTCGAAGTTTTAAAAATCCCTAATTTCGTAACTTAGTATAGACTATAAATTATTAATATGATTCTATTTATAAACCGATAGATAAATAGAAAGGATTAATTAGATCCTCGAGATATACTTTGGTTATTATATAAACTATAACTAAGATAATTAGGTAGTATTTTTATTAATAACCTAGTTCATATATAATAGTATAGTTAATAAAAAAATAAAAAAATCTCCGTTTTACCTTAACTATAGATTTTAATTAATAGCGTATAAAAAAATTTAATAAGGATTATAAACTATAAAAGCTATAGTAAACGTAAGTAAATTTAAAAAGATCTATAAATAAGCCTTACTAAACCTCGAGTTTATATAATAATATATAAAAAAGAACGTAAATAGATTAAAGATTAAAGGACTATTTTTAAAAGAGGGGGATAGTACTTACCTCTTTTATTATAATATTAAAACGAAATAACTAAATAATAAATTAAACTATGAAAAACTTAAACTTTTGAAGATTATTAAGAAGGTTTTATTAATTAATTACGAATTAAAACTATTAAATATAATATAATACTATCCCGTTTTTTATATTTTATTACTTAAACTTATATTAAAAAGTTTATATATAAACGATTATATTATTATTGAACTAAACTAATTAAAGTACGAAGTGAAACGAATTATTAATTATAAAATTAGGAATAAAATACGAAAATTCCTTATTAAATAAAAAGACTATAGATATAAAAAATATATATAAAAACCTATTATAAACCTCTAAAACTCTTAGGAATTCTTTTTAAAATACTTAAATTAAAATTAAAATTAGAACTCCTAGTTATTATAGTATCTTAGTTAATTATTCTAAAAGTATTATTAAATTGCGCCTCTTACGTAGTAGCCGATTTATCCTCGTTAATAATATTAAGAGGATTAGGAATCGCTTTCCCCTTCTTAAATACTAAAAATTTTTTTTTTTAAAACGATTTAATTTTAATAAAAACTAATCTATTTTAGCTTATATATTTATTTTAGTATTTTACCTTTATTAGCTACTCGGGCGATTCTCGATATTAGTTATATAGTATTAATATACAGTATTAATAAATACTTATACTATCTCGCTAAACTATTTTTTTAGATTTTCTAACTTTTTAACTTTCCTTCTTATAAAGTTTATAACTACGGATTATAAACGGCGATAAGTACTTAATATTATTACTTTATAAGCCCGCGTACCTAGCTAAGTTAGCTACCTTTCTAAGTAATAGTAGCTTATAATAATATAATATCGGAGATACCCTCGTTATTATTATTAAGAATAATACCGACCTTACGATATTTACCCTAATACTTTTAATTTTAACTCGTATATATATATATATTCGTTACCTCGTTTCTTTCATTAAAGTCGAAGACGCTTCCCTTACTATTACTATTACTATCGCTATTATTATTTAACTATCTACTTTAAATATACTTTATTAAAATACTAAGATATTATTAATAACTTATTGACCCTTAGGGCTTCCTTAATAACTAGAAGTTTAATCTTATAAGTATTATATTAAATAACCCCGAGCTATAAAGAGACCGCCTTGATAAATACTATATTAATAATATTAACTTATAGAAAACGGATAGATATATTATAATAAGCGTCGCCCTTATTAGCGCCTTTTTAATATAATAAAGTAATATAAATAAGCTTAGACGTAATAATATAATTAAGAGCTTAAAAAGAGCATAAGCGAGCGTATTAAATAGGAATATTAATAAGGAGAGGTTATTATTAAATAAAATAAAAGGAGAAAGTAAGGGGTAGTATTTAGCTATTAAAAAAGCGATTAATATACTACGGCGGCGGGGTTATTAATATCTTAAGTTTAGTTAGTATCGATAGTTAGTAACGGCTACGGCCGGCTATAGTTAGTTATAAAGTTTTATTAAAGTACGTAATAAAGATACTTAATATTAACCCTAATAGACCAGCTTACCCGTAAAGGCAAAGATAGCCCTTAATAAGGCGGACCGGACCCCAAAGGGTTTAGTTTATATATAACGCAAAGCTTCTACCTATTTTTAAAAAAAAAGCTCCTTTACTTCCTCTTCGCGTTTTAATTTATTAGTTTTGAATAAAAGATAATTTATTATAAATACGATTAATATAAAAAAATATTAAAAAAAAAAAAAAAAAACTTATAATTATATATAATACTAATAGTCGCATTATAAGAACGACTACGACGTATATACTTATAATACCTTAATTTACCCTCTAGTATCTTATACTTTTACTTTAATAAACGATAAAATAAGTAAAGTATAATAATTTTAAATCCTCGCTCCTTAATTTTAAAAATAAGTTTTAGTTAACGATATATTAAAGATCTAGTAGATATCTTAGTATTTTTAGAAAAATTACTTAATAAGCCCTAACTTAGGTTATAACGACTTATTTATAAGTTTATAGGGATAAGACTTTTAAAAAAGAGACTTAATATTACGACTTAATATATATAACTAAGACTAGGGCCCGCCCCGTAGGCTTATAGCGGCTATAATATACTATATATATAAAAATATAAGAATATAAAGTAATTTTTATAAAATAAAAGAACTATAAATAAGTTATATATAAATAAGAAATAATAATTACGTAATAAAGTAATTATTATAATTATTCTAAGTAATCGCTTATTAATATTTACTAAGCGATTACTTAATAAATAAAAATAATTATTAATAAAAAATATATTTATAAGCGGACTTATCTATAATATAAACTTAAGCTAAGCTTTAAAATAGACTTCTATAGCTTTTTTAATAATTAACTTAATATTAGATCTTACGATTACTTTTAACTATTTTTACTAAGAACCCTTTTTAATAAGACTACGATTAATTACTAAAGCCTTACTTATTTTATAACTTATAAACATAGCTTTAAAGAAGCTATTTATAACTACGATACTATTTACTTAGTACTCGTAGCCTTAACTTTTACTAATATACTTACTATAACTAGCTAGCCGTAATAGTTACTTTATAATATATATTTCTAATTTTTAATAGGGGTAAGAGCTAGCCCGCGGCGCTTAGCTACTAGAGGTATAATTAATAGTTCTTTTATAGTATTCGAGCTCTTTTTAGTAAGGGCCCGTCGTAAGGGTATTATAAGGTCTATAGTAAAAGTATAATTAACAATATAATTAATAGTATAATTAGTAGTAGATTTAGTAATATAATTTATAAAAAGATAGGGGTAGTAGAGGTGGGTAGAGGTACGGTTAGTAAGTAGTAGTAAGTAGTAGGTAGTAGGTAGTGGCGAATGGGTAATTAGGAAGGAATAGAAAATAAAAAAATGACCCTTTACCGCCTTCCGTATTAGGTATAGCGCCGCTGAATAATCACGAAAATTGACCTCCCAAAAGGGCTAGGTACGGGACACTAGCAGGGTTGGCACGGGCTAACGCAAGTTCGAACGGCGTGAGTTTCTACGGTACTCAAGCCGTTCCTGTCACATTACCCGCGGGTTGTGAAATCCTTCCCGAGTCTGGACTGCGTCTGCATGCTCCAAGACCGTAATCAGGGCTCTTGGTGTGTCGGCGAACGGATACGGCGGCACTCTGCCCAGAGTATTCCCCTTTCCTGTCGCGGGATCGCCTTTTCGCAGGCGAATTAGAATCGTTGCAGTCTTGAAGAAGCTGCAAGTCGCTGGAGACATTCAGGTCTTGGTGTTCTTGGTGGCCTTGGTGTGATGGTGCGGCCTTTGATCCTTCGGATGAGGCGGAATTCAGGGGCCTTATCCCGCCACCGTTTTTCTGTCTTTCGCTGGGTCGAAGTCCGGGGTTGGAAGGTCATCGATTCGTCGGACTTTTGCATCGACACCAAGGACCCAAGCTATTGGCGTATTTTGTGTCGGTGCCGAGTGGTGCCGCGGTGTTGATAGTGGTGGTGGGCGACGTATTGTGGCATCGTAATCCGACAAAAGGTCACCACCCAAAACATCGGATTTTTATGAGCTTCGACATGGTCATTCAGTCAGATCTCTGCTGTGCGAAGAAGGATGACTGAAGTCAGGAAGCAGACGGGGGGCGACGCAGCGATTATGTACTGGAGAGGTGGGCAAATACGAGATTCTGGGGGATACGATCTATCCCTTTAGTATTCACCCCTGGATGCCCTCGCCCATCACCATTCTGTTTTGGGCATGTTACGGGTTACGAGCCATTGCTGCTCTGAGGCTTAACACGGTGGCCGAGAAGCCCGGTAGGCGTCAGTTGGAGAAGCACTGCAACATGACTCGGGCGGAGCGTTCTCACTGCTCGGGCGGCTTACTAACGCATGTTCTAGGCTCTGTAGGCCCTTGTAGGGCGCGGCAGGCGTGGAGGGCGAGTTTGGGGGCTGCTTCGCATTGCGATTTATGGTTAAGTTTAACTCATTGCGGCTCTGGGGAAATTGGGGTGTTGCCTGAAGAAAGTGCGAGTGCGCGCAGGGCATCATCACATCGAGTTGAAGATTGCCTCATGACAGCTTCGGCTCCAGCTCATACATGTGAGAGTTTGGGGGGAAGGTTGGACGCGACTCCCGCTCAACTCACACTGCACGCGAGGACCTGAGCAGTGGGATGTACGACAGAGCCTGCCTGGTTCAGGTGAGTCTAATCGACCATCCACACGACATTCCCGTTGCGTAGGAGCTCTCTTGTCCTATCTTTGTGTCGACTTGGATAGGTATGGAGCAGCTTCGTAGTATTGATCTCGTATCGCTTACCCGGCCGCTTGACCGAGGTACATAGGAAGCTCTCAGAAATAGGGTATATACACCTCCCCTCATACTCTTCGAAGCTCATCGAATTGGATATTGGGACGCTTTGCAAGTTTGCTTCCACTTGTGGATAGGTAGGCTCGCTGCCAACCAGGTTGATGGCTCAAGGACCGGCTAACATCACGACGACTCTCACGGAGTCGAGTGTCAGTTTCGTCGTCGGCTATGTCACAAGGTGGGGTCATGCCAGCCTGTCGGAGTTTTGCCAGTGCCTCTCTATTGACTATGTATACTCGATCATATGTGAGATGCAAGAAATTGTCAATTGCCAGTGAGTTGTTATATATCTATTTGTGCAGCAACTTCACTTTTTACTATTCATTTGGGCAAATGATAGCTGGATATTATCTGCTTGTGTGAGGAATACTACGTCTGTTTACTGCCAGTGAGACGAATGCCTACTGGTTCACTCAAACTCGATTATTTACTTACCTAGTACACTCACTCACTCATGCACTTGCAAACTCATACTCGATCAGTAAATCACACTCGTCATTACATGCTTCGAGAAACATCTCCTAGCCCACAGGCACGATCCAAAGCACCACTCATCATCAACATTGGACCTTATCTCTTCGGCGCAGCCACGGATGCCGTCCCGACCAGGTCGTGGGCGGCCGGCCAACGCCTTTTTCCCGATCGGGAAGAGACGGTGCATATGCTTGTTTTTTAGCTCGCCCACATGCGCCGGGCCCAGCGGACAGCCCAGCTGAGGCTAGAGCTACCTCTACCTCGAAGCTAACGAGAGGAAAATCAAGGTGAATGAGTGAGCGTGGTGAGGTACTCCATACCTTCAGGTGAAGTGATGTAATGGGGAAGGACACCGGGTAGCTGCCAAATAAAGCTAGCAAATTCGATACTGCCGCCAATTCTAATGCCAATGCCAATGCGAATTGCCAACATCATACGGGAGAGCACAACCGAATCATCGACCCTGGACTCACACTCGCCTTCCTGTACCTACCAATGTACTCGTTAGGTCCTGCCGCTGTCATTCGACGCGAGATAAGCGGGCAGGGTCAAAGCTATGGTTCCTGTCCTTTTTCAGCCCCTCCTGCCAATACTTTCTCAGCTCTTGGATGGGCAGGCGAGCTGGGCCCAGAACGTGAGGAATGTCACCAAAGACCTGTATCCGTAGGCTAGCCTCCTTCTCTCGCAGTATGTCTCTCTTTTTTTTCCTCCGTCCTCATCGTCATCTTTTTTTCTCTTCCTTCCATCTGCTCCACCCAAAGACCCCAACCTGCGCCTGCCTCCCCGGTCCCGTCCATTGAATGAGTGACACTGTGACAGTGAGGTAGCTCATCCCGTCGGACCCCGTCAGCCATCTTCATCGCCTGCTCCAATCGTCCTCCGGTCTGCACTCCGACCCTTTATTCTCCTTTCGTCATTGCATCTTCCCGTCGAGCTATCTCGCGATCAAGAAAGTGCTTCTTTTGCTCATCACGGTCTTTAAAAAGCACATTTACGCCCACTAACACAAAGATCTCACATTTTACGTGAAAACCCCCCTTCAAACCTTCCATTCGTCTCCCAACATCTACGGCGCAAACAAAATGAGAAACGCTGTTCTTCTCGCCGCCGGCCTGACGGCTGTTCGTCACGCGTCTGCCGCGTACGATACGACAATCTGCGGCAAGACAAACAAGTTTACGAGCTCAGATACCCAATTCATCTGTACGTGGATCCCCCATCACACTCCTAGGTCTGACTCCGGGTCATTCGACGACACCTACTTCCATGTAAACGCCGTCAACCTAGATTCAGCACAACATACTCGTTTTGCCTTTTATCGTGGATCAGGCTAATACGAGAATTCTGCAGTCCAGTCAAATGCTTGGAACCCTGTTGGAAATGGCTCCTCGTGCGTATCGGTAAGTAGTGTGACGTGACCAACCGTCGTATCTGGGCTTGAGAGTCTATCTACACCTCGTTGCTCCTATCATGCCCCTCTCCTACCCATACCATACCATCCCGCTCCCGTCAGCCTGCCTCGACCCTGCATATCATCACGAACTCCGTCGCGACTTTCTTCCACCTGCCATTCTGATCAGCCTTCTCCTCCCATGCCCGGAAATCCTGTGCCCTCATGGCCTGACCACATCGACTAACACGATGCTCTTCGCTACGCATAGGTTGACCAATCCATTCCGGCCTTCGATGCCAACTGGAACTGGGAAGATGACAAGAACAACGTCCACTCATTCCCCCATGTCCGCTTCAACTCCACAAGGCTGCCAACCAAGCTGAGCGCCATCAAGACGATGCGCCTGGCGACGCAGTGGACCATGCGCAAAGGCAACCCCGAGAATGACCCCCCTCGCGACTTTGCCGCCACCACCTGGGCGGAGAGCAAAGCCGAGCTCAGCGGCGTCGTCGCCAATGCCGCGTGGGATTTCTTTGTCGACAAGAACAAGACCAAGACGTACAACCCCATTGACTCGGAGGCGGAGATTATGATCTGGCTGGGCAAGGTCGGAAACCCGTACCCGCTGATGGGCGATTCCATCCTCACCAACATCACACTCGGCTCGACAGAGTTGTAAGCATTTCTCCCAGACTCCCCCCGCTCGTGATTTTTCACGTATTGGGGACCATATTACGGTGATGCTGACGTGCTTCTGCAGCTCCCTCTGGTTCGATACCAACCAGCGCAACCAAAAGGTCTTTACCTGGGTCACGCGCGACGGTTCCGACGTCACCCAGTTCGATGAGGATATCACGCCGCTACTCAAGTTCGTCCTGGACTCTGGAGAGATTGACAGCGACTCGTGGCTCGGCCTTGTGGAGTTCGGCTCCGAGGCATGGCACTCACCGGAGAACATCACCTTCAGCGCGGCTCACTTTAGCATGGACCTCGACAACGGCGACAGCGGTTCCAGCAGCGGCAGTGGTGGCGACGATAAGAACGCGGCCGGAAGAAGCTCGCTTTCGGTGTTGGGTCTGGCTTCGGCTTTGCTACTGTCGATTTCGGCTTTGGCTATGTAAATCCACATGCTTTTCACTTTTGTTACTACAAACAAGTCCGCGTAAAGGCGGAACGGGATGACGGCTTGGAGTACAGCATTTGACTGCTTTGTTGATGATATCCGGGGTTCAAAACAGCAGTGAATTCGAGGTTGTTTGAACCTCGACAGACATTGTACTTAATCAATACATAATCGCATAGAGAGAGCACGGGAACTTTTTCCACGCCTCGAACAAGTGTGTTTTTGTGACGTTGTCTGCAACCCCGAGCTAATATCATCCAGACTTTGTCTTACTTCTTGAGGATAATTCCTAACTCTACGGAAAATCCACATCAGCTACGTGTGACCAACAGCAAGGCTAGCCTCGAAGCTCTAAAAGATCCCGGAGCTCGCGCCGAAATCTCGATTGGAGGGGTCACCGGAAGGAGCGTACCTTGCCTGGACGGTGACACATTCTCATGCGAGATCGCTGGTCACAGACATATGCACACACAGAGGCACCCTTCCAGTATTCAGGCCATTCAGAGAAGATGGCGGCCTCCCAGAAAGCCAAGCCGGAAAGAGAGCACAGTCTAAACATAGCACTTTCCAGTCATCATCCGAATGGCGTTGCCTCCCTCGCCTCCAGTGTCCGTATCCTAAGCCCCAGCCTCTGCTGAACATCCTCTTTCAAGCTGGACAGAGACAGTGTCAGCCACTGACGGTTGTAATACGGTCAAAAGGCTACTTCTTGCCGCTTGTTAGCAAGAGCGTGTGTATGGCGGTCCGATGCGGGCATTAGGCGTGAGCAGTAGGGACATTAGCATGCAGTAAGCCAGCGATTGATACTCTGGGCCTCGCGTTGTTTATTGCCAGTCTCCAGCCTGCAGACGGAAGACCGTTTTCGACGAACCATGCTGAGAACGCGTATGGCAATCTCGTTTTCCATGAGTTGGTGGTGGGCAGCATGCATCTCGGCGCTCGCAAAGGATCAGTTGCCGGGATGTTTTTTTTAATGGAGACAATGTGGCATGGCATGGATGATGGATGGAGGGTGGGATGGTGGGATGGTGTGCACGGTCTTGGCGGAGATGGTAGGGAAAGGGGCGGGTTGGGCGGAGCGGGATTGGAGAAGAAAGAGACTGGACTGGTTGGTTTGCGGCTGGCGGCTTGCCTCACAGGCCAAGAGACCAATACCATACTGGTGACGGGGAATCAGGTTGGGTCTACCTACTCCGTATGCAATCCGACGGGAAGAGGAAAGGAAATTGTACCAAGATGCTGCGTCATCGAGATCCACGCCTCGGAGAGTGGCCTCAATCCGGGACAGCAAGATCCGTAGGACAGTCGCAGAACAATAGTCTGATATCCACACATGGCGAGAAGCGGCGGGAGAATTGGTGTTGTCGTTTCAATGTTGACGGTGTGAGGAAAAACCAAGGAAAAAAGACCAGGAGCTTATCTGGCGCGCCATTCTTTCGTATTGGCGGCTTGGCGCGCGTGCCGCCATGCCGAAGTAGCCAAGACAACGGGCGGCTTAAACGGCGACGACAACGTTTGGATATGGGTGGCGGAGAGGAGTTAGAGATCGCGGAATATTCGTTTGACTCCTTTCTTCTTGCCGATGATGTGCTGCAGGATCGCAACCGAGATGAGGATGTCAGTTCAGGTTTTGCGTACTGTTCACCCCTTCATCACGGATATTTAGCCAGCATTTTGAGGGTACTTTGGGAACATGGTAGTTGTCACTCCCCGGTATGTGCCGCTGTGAGCGTGCGATTATTCGCTTCGCCGCAAAAAAGTGCCTTGTACTGTGCTTCAGCGCAGAATAGGATGCAGCTCAGGACTTCAGATAAACCATCTCGATGAAAGCGAAAAATGACTTATGGATGATGTTGCGATAGCGGAAGCTCCAGCGGGCGACAATAGACACGAGACCGGGGTAAACCAGGTCGCCCCAGCCGTTCAGCTGGCTTTGGCTCGCCATGTCTCGGTATTGGAGAACCGGATCGACGTGGCGGGTGTGAATCGTCAACAATATGTTCTGTGACTTTGCTAGGTGAGTCGAGACTTTCATTGCCCGCGTGGCACGGTGGATCCGATGGAATTCGTGGTAGCTGGGGTGCGGAGGAGTCTTGGGGCCCATTGTTCCAATGGAACGGCGGGATGCGAGGGCTCGAGAGCGAGAACGACAGGCGAAATTATTGAAGAATGCCCCAGTCAGATCAGGAACCGGAGCGTCAATGTGGGTAGAGAGAGTCCGGTTGGCGCTGGTACATCTTCTATAGAAGGCGCTTGATCATCGCCTCTCTGAGAAGATCCCGATCGCCAGTGTTCGTACGAGCCATTGCCAATAGTCAAAGGCTCTTCTCGAGACTCTGTGACCGCAAAGATACCTGGCAAGCGTCATCGTTGCTCAGGCCAAGCGCGATGTAAGACAAGGATTCGTCAGCGATGCTCTGCAGAGGGGACGGGCGGGCGGCGACCGATATTGCCGCTGCTCATTCAAAAGGTAAACGGCGGCGACGGAGACTGCTGAGCCAAGGAGCAGAAGAAAGAAACACTGCAGAAAGACAACGGTGAGCTATCCGTCAAACACGCGAGAGAGCACGTGCCAGCGAATGAGGATGTCGAAATAGCCTCTGAGGTGGATGCTGTCAAGGTTTACGCTTATTAGCTTATTGGCGTGGGCAACGTATGCGTATGTAGTCAGGTATCAGTGGGCAAGCGAAGGAAGAAACGGTCTCGAACTGGTGGCCCAATTGCGCGGTATTGAGCCTCCAAGGCTTTGGGGCTGGAGAGGGTATTGGTGGGCCAGTCAGACAGGATGCGCATGATGGGTAGAAGTCGCTGGCGTTGTTTGCATGTGCTGCAGTGGCAATACGAGTAGCGTGGCGGTTTTGACCATCAGAGATCTGAGAGAGGTAGGTATGCGTTGTTGGTTGGCATTAGTCGTCCGTCAGTAGGGCGACGTTGGAGAAGCCCACAAGCCACAGACGGGGTGTTGAAAAGTTGGAACAAGCCGAGGAAGACAAAGAAGGCTGGTGTCTCTCTTCAGGATTGCAAGTTCCCAGATCCCAGCACAGCTGAAGGAATGGAGCTTCAGACAGCCCGGCGACTACCGATGGTCGATCTGATAGCAACGGCCGCCGGCTCGGGTCTAGTAGCGTGGTAATGTGGTTAGCAGTGATTCAGTGAATGCCAATCGTGGGCCCATTCCCACCGTGGGCTAGCTCAACGCTTTGTGTTTTTGAGTTCCAAGGTTATCTGCGTAGCGCGGCGGGTCAGAGAGGTTAGCTGGCAGCCTGGCAGACGTTGAATCAGAATTTTTTCGATGATGGCGGCACTGAGCAGATTGCAGGTTTGAAAAGGGCCGGAAAGCTTGCTGCACTTTGAAGCATGCAAGTCGATAGTGCGTAGATGTGTGCGGGATGGTTCGCTGTGTGGTATCGGCATCCCGGTTGATGCTGTCAAATGGCGGTCCAGATTGATGCTCTGACCATCAAAGGTCCGCACATTTTGACAGGGACAGCCTGCTCGACAGCTGCCAACCCTGCTCCTGTCTCTTTTCCCTGCCGTGGTTGTAGCTCCTTCATCTTCGATCTCCGCTCTGCGGTGTTTCTTATTGATTCTTATCCGACGTACGGAGTATGCAGTATACATAATTTGCGAGCAAGGAGGCACAAGTGAGAGCAGGAGCGACATCGTGCCCGACACAGCAAGAAGTGGGGGTCTATCTACCCAAGGTACCTACCTTGTCCACCTCAGATACGAACCTTAGAGATATGAACCACGACATGCAGGCAGGTGCAACAAAACAGGCCACAACAGGCGGGAAGGAAGATAGAAAGAAGTAGCTGCTCATCCGGAAGGCGGCCGACACGATGAGGCGCTGTGGTGGCTGCAGTTCGTGCCGTTCGTGGCTTCTTCCCACAAGTTCCCAGAGCAAGTCGCAAGTCGACTTTCCCTCTGGGGCCTTGGCGCCCGTGATGTGGTTGACGCTAGCAGCGCCTGCTGGTCTACCCCTGTTCATGATCCGGTACGTACACTACTGTGATAGTCAGCTCATGGTTCCGTTGCACTCGCCGATAAGGTAGGTAACGTCTTGGCGGCTCTTTCCCAGGCCCATGGGCTTTTTCCAATGTCCATCCATCCCGTCCCATCCTCGCCTTGCCCTCTGGTGTTTGCGCTTGCAAGAATTTTCCGAGTAACTGCCCTGAATTGTTAGTCCAAAACGCCGCAAATGCAACAGGCAAACCGGGAAATAGGCCCACGTTTGATGATGCAGGTGGCTTTTCCTTTCTTGCCCACCCTGTCTCTCCCGCGACTCCCGCCTGCCTGCCCACCTGCCACCTGCTTTGCGGTTTGCCATACTATGGATGGCAGGCACGGGACACCTACCTTATTTCCCACAGCCCTGCTTTGATCTTTTGTATCCTTCCTCTGGAACTGCCATCTGGGACATGGCTATTATCTGACGCCTTCTTTGCTTCCATGGGTACTCTGTACGGAGCAAGGTATCTTGCTCTCTGAACTGGCAGGCGAATGTTTCCCTCATTGACATTTACAGGCTGCATTGCCCAATCATGTACGGAGTCCACTCCGACCGGCCCCACTCCACTCCGGCGTGGCATCAGATTATGTTTGCCATGCTCTTCTTATTCTTCGTGCTTTCCTGACTCTTGGATCCAAGTCATGATTTCTCTCCGCTCCGTTTGTCACTTTTTGCCCAGCTTCTCTTCCTGGCTGATTCCCTTTGGCCCAGCCCCCTGCCTTCATACCCCCACACGACTTATTGTACCGGTACTTGACTCCGTAGCCATGTGGAAATCCTGAAGCCAGGTTATTTCCCCCAGGGCTTCGCGGTTCACCTGCAGTCTGCGGCGACTGTCAACCTTCTATGCAGATTTAGGCCATGGACAGCAACCTACGGTCATTAGCCTTGAGCTAGCCGTAGCACGCTGCTACGCTGCCATGCCTTAATCTGAGATATTGGGTCCAACTACAATGGCACCTGCTAAGGCCAGTAGGTATTCTGACTCTTTCCCAGCGGTGATGTCACAACATCTCTCCCACCGGACCATTGCCATGATTTGCAAGCGACGGGAGTCAACACAATCCGTAACCAGGCAGCTAAGCGCATGCAGACATGAGAGACATACCCGCAGTGAACCAGCCCTTGTAACCGCCAAACGGTCCAATGGTCGCTGTATCCCTGCCACGATCCTTTTCACTTGCCCACGCATTGGCCACGGGTGGGCTGGCCACTCGCGGGGATATTCATGGCAGGGGCAGAGAAATGTCCTTGTCGAGTTTGCAGAAGATACCTACGATCCGGACATTATTCAACGAATAAACATGGTCATCTTGGAAGCAAGCCCGGAGCAGCCCAGCCCAGCCTAGCAATGAGGTACTTACCTACGGAATACCACCATACTGTACGTATTCGTGCCTCATTCTGTGGCCGTGATACCGTATTCACATCCTTGCTGGAGGAAGCAAGACGGTGTGTTTACTCCTGCTTGGCCTCAAGTGGCCTGCTACTACGGCTCGCCTTGTCTTCCTCTGCCTTTTCTCCAGGTCGTTTATTCCTGTTTCTCGTATGCTCGCGTGTCTGTCTGGGCTATACGCATGCCGTAAGGTAGCCGCACCTTCCTCTCTCCACGCTGTGGTGAACCTGCCTGTTTGGGTCCGCTACATTCACCAGCCCCATCCTATCTCGGCTTCACCTTGGGCTCTCACCACATCCGATCCCGGTCACTGCCTGTCTTCCCCTCCACCTCACCTTACCTCGCCTCTCCTAAGGAACCCTACACCTTCTCCTCCGTCATTCCGCCGTCTGTGTGGCTTACCTTGAACAAAACCTTTCCTCCCTCCGTCCCGCTCGTTGCACCTAGAAGCTAGACGTTGGCTCCTAGTCCTCCGCTGCCATCATCGCGCTACTCTCGCCGCTTCGCCCGCTCGCTAGTTCAACTCCACGAGGCTGGTCTACTTTCAATTTTCAGTCACTCGCTTTGACGACTTTCGCTGCTCTCTCTTTCTTCCAGCTTCGAGCTCTTGTCACACACTCACCCGCGTTCGGTGCCGAGAGACTCTGCCGTCTACTTCGAGGAACCTAATGGGAGTACATCGACACTTGAAGCCATCTTCGTTTGCCTCACCACCCCTTCCGCGCACTCGTTATACTGCCAGCCCGAGCCGACTCTCGATCTCCTCCACACACACATAGTAATCTTGTGTGAAAGTAGCTCGTGTCGCTTTACGGGAACCTGATACCACAATGTCGCCTCCTTACACAACACGGGGAGCTTCTCCCGACTCGAGCCTGACGCCCCCGACTAATCCGTTCGGTTCTAACCCGTTCGACACCGACAACGATTCGAGCGCGGCACCCTCCCTCGCCAGTGACTCGACTTTTACTGTGGTACGTTTCCATGAAGTGCCACTGGCGATGGCTTCCGGCCTGAAGGAAAAGGGACTGACATATCTCAGAACGCTGTTGGGCAAACACATCCGTACGACACCACAGACAGATCAGGTCAGAGATCGAGCTGGGCCGACTCCTCTCACCACCGTCTAAGCAGACCCGATATCGTAGGTTGCTCAACATCCGTTTCTTCAAGCCCAACTAACAGGTTCCAGGAGCCCTCGCCGCTGGGCAGAGAAGTTCCGGTCTATAATGAAAAGGGCCATCACCAATCCTCTTCTGAGACGGACGTTGAAGCTAGCCATGTTCCGCCTATTATTTCTGACCCCGAGAAGGCAAAGGAGACGCACACGACCGCACTTCCACCCTCATCAGGCGAGTCTTTTCCCAAGAGACTTTACGGCCGTTTCCGCGCAACCTACTGCCCCAAGGAAGAGCCGCCTTTGGTCTTGCCCGTATGCCCGAACGACACCGAGAAGCTCAGCTACGTTCACACCAACCGACTGCTTCTCTACATCTTTGGCGTCTTCTCTTTCCTCTCGCTCGGCGCCGGAATGTGGCTGTTCGCGCTCTCTGCCCCGGCATTCTACTGGTATGGCGTCTTCGCGGGAGCAATGTGCATCTACTTGTTGATCTCCTACGCCGTCGGAATCATTGGACGAGACTGGGATTACAAGGCTCACTTGGATTTGGTTGAGCGCTTCCCTATTACCGAAGACAACGCCCCGACTGTCGATATCTACCTCCCCTGCTGTTCCGAGCCCATAGAAATTCTGGAAAACACATATAAGCACATTGTCAATATTGATTGGCCTACGTCCAAGCTCCAGGTTCACGTCATGGACGACGGCAACTCGGAACCGGTTCGACTTCTCGCTGAGAAATATGGCTTCAACTACTCCGTTCGCGATGACCGGCCCCGTCTCCGAAAGGCTGGCAACCTGCGATGGACCTTTGCACAGACCAGCGGAGAGTTCTTTGCCATTTTTGATGCTGACTTCTGCCCACGCCCTGACTTTGTTAAGGAATTGATGGTTGAGCACTTGGGCGATGATAAGACGGCCCTTGTTCAGAGCCCTCAGTACTTCCGCGTCACTGACGACCAAACTTGGGTTGAGCAGGGTGCGGGTGCCACTCAGGAATTGTTCTACCGTGTCGTGCAGGTCAATCGTAACAGATGGGGAGCCTCAATCTGCGTTGGAAGCAACGCTCTCTACCGTCGTGAGTCTCTTGTCGAGGTCGGTGGAACGGCCGAAATTGGCTTCTCCGAGGATGTTCACACTGGGTAAGTTTGATTCAACCAACTTGCAAGACCATTGACTAATATTTCACAGTTTTGGTGCGGTTGACCGCGGCTGGAAGGTCAAGTACATCCCGCTCTGCCTCGCCACCGGTGTTTGCCCCAACTCTCCTCGCGCCTTCTTCTCCCAGCAGATGCGATGGGCTCGTGGTTCAACGACTCTTCTTACAAACGGCCACTTCTGGGTCTCGAATCTCACCCTCATGCAAAAGATCTGTTATCTGTCAGGTTTGTACTTCTACTTCACAGCGATACAGCGACCATTCGCCCATCTAACCAAATGCAGGCTTCTTGTACTACGCTGCAGTTTCACTCAACATATTCCTTGCCCCTATTGCCGGCACTCTTCTCCTTGCTATCCGCCCGGAATGGTTCAAGTTCTGGAACCTGGCTTTTGCTATCCCTTCGATCCTATATGGTGTGATCCTCATGCGTTGCTGGGCTAAGGCCAAATATGGCTTCAACGTGCAGCATGCCATGACGGTCCAGAGCTACGCCTACCTCACCGCTATCAAGGATCGTCTCTTCAACATTGAGCTTCTCTGGGCTGCCTCTGGCGACTCCAAGGCCCACAAGAGCAACAAGTATCGCAACATGCGCCTTCTTTGCATCATCTGGACCCTCATTGTCACTGGTGCCATGGTCGGTGTCGTCACATGGCGCCTTGTCACTGGCTTCACCTGGTACCACCCCTTACCACTGATCATCATCAACGTCTACAACCTGTTTATCAACCACTACTTCATGTTCTGCAACTGGTAAAATTCTACCGGTGTCTAGGCATGCGAGGGTCGTGAAAACGATGAAGAGGTGTTTGTTATTAAAAGCTTGCATTATACATGGACAAATGGAGTCAAGACATTTGATTTTTCGCGATTGAGATGACGGAGGTAGCATTGACGGTTTTACCCGTATGGAAACGGCCTTATACCATGGACATAGACGCAAGCACTTAAGTCTGCCTGCACACACTGCTTCCACAGCATACATAGTTGGTGCTCTTGTATATCACGGTGGATAGAGTAATCGTGGAAGTACCCTGGCAGCGCTGCTGCTCTTCATAATCATAGTAAATAGTAATACTTGTACGAAGAATTTGCGCTCTCTTTCATCCTTGAAAGTAATCTGTCGACCTCGAGACTCGCTTAGAAGTTTTGGAGTTTAGTCTTCTGCCCCTAGCTCGCCTGCTCCTGTTCGGCTGTGCCACATTCTTCGTAACCTTAAAGTCGCAACAATTCTTCCGGATCAAATCTAACACCTGATGTATTTAATGGATCCAAGCAATTCATATGCTTCCATACATCTTCGAGGTTGTCATAGTTCTTCATCATGGTCTCAATCTGGTTCCCCTTTGGATCCTTATAGTTTGTAGGACAAGCTCGCCGTCACCCCGTGATTGAGGCAGAGGTGCGGTTCCACCCCACCCGCTTTGGCGACGTGGTACATATGGGCTAGGTCGTTGAGAGAAGCGAACTTCAGGGCGATGTGGTTGAGTCTGGTAGATGGCGGCGGGTTCTTTGGGCTGGTGTCGTTGAAGTAAGAGGAAGAAGAGGGAGAGGAAGAGATTGGTGAAGGGGAGTCTAGGTTTGACCTCAATCAAAGCTCCGTTCATGGGTGTTTCATTCCTGTTTGAGACTTTTTTTGGTCAGACTATAGCTCTAAACCTCGAGTTATTATAAGTATCGGCTGTGATACAGGATAGAGACTGCAAGAATATTATCGAACAATGATCGCTTAACTGTTACAGAACGTTTACCCTCTCCCCCCCCCCCCCCCCCCCCCTCCCAATCTTTGATATAAATGGTAAAGTTGAATGATAAAGCGTTGATGAGGCATTAAGTTATGCATTCCTTGTCACTCGGTATTGGAACAGCCTGTATTTACTTACAAGCAGATATTAAGAACAAGGAAATATCTAACAACATGTAGACATTTGATGACGAGTAGCTACGTAATAGTGAGTAAATATCTAAAACCTTAGTAGCCCTAAGACTTTCCTAATAGCGCGCTTTTGCCTAGATTAAGGTGATGCTTTGTGTCGGTAGATCTTCTATCAGCCATCTTACGGTGGAAGCATTCTTTAGATATTTGTTCCTTGCTGCTGGATGCCTTAAGCTAGCCAAACCGACTCGTCTGTAACAATCGCTGCTTTGTTCTTTCTGAACATGGATAGCATTAAGGTCGAGCAAGGAACGGTTGCTCGTGGCTAGAAGAATGAAGCAGCCAGAAGTTTCTGCGGGAGTGATATCCGTGATATAAGAACCGCTGTCCGAACTGTAATAATGGACATATAAGTGATCCAGATTTGTGATAAAGGCGTCGTACGGATCAGGATACAAGTGACCAAATGGCGAAGAAGATTCGTAATCGCCTGAAACCCGGGATGCGGCAATATGAGCTTGAGTAGCGGTAAGCAAAGGGGTTGCGTCTAGAAGGGGAGCCTTCAATGTGATTGTCGCCTCTATGCAGTCGGCCATGTGACTCGGACCTCGGGTGGTAACTTTAGTTGCCTCGACTTGCGTACACTTCAGTGGTATGTTGAGATCCCTTGACCATTCGACTTGGTATGGTGATGAGGCCCAGGACCAGGACGGATAGCGGGAGATTCGAGAGTTTGGAGCCGTGTAGCTCCATCCCTGCGTCCAGAGAAGATCAGAAAGTAAAGTCTTCTCCCACAAGCCAACCAGGTATCGATCCTCGGGGGGCCGTAGAGATTGCATTTGTTTCGCCAGCCAAGATAGGGCAGCCATCTTGTCCTGCTCCTTGCTGAGTCGAAGCCTTGAGTATTCATTTACTGTTCGATACCACAGAGACTGTGGGTCTTTCTCAAGGATAAGTCGACCCACCCCCTTTTGGCCACCCCATTTCTCTATCCCAGCCACTGCATTAAAACCCTACCTACGATTTTTAAACTACTATAATAATTATAAAAATTATCTAAATATAATTCTTTTTTATATACTTATTTATTAATATATAATAATTTTATATACTAAAAATAAAGTTATTTAGGTTCTTAAGGCTATTAAAAAAGGTCTCTTAGTTAATCGGGCCTTAATTAAGTTCGGAGTTTTAAGGTTAATTTTTTATAACTATAAAAGAGGTTACTAAATAAGAGTAATAATATTTATAGATCTCTAGAGGCTTTTTTTATAATAAAAAAACTAACTAACTTAATAAGTTCGTATTTAGTATAATCTAAGTATTATATTGATTTATAAATAGTTTAAAGAATTTATTAAGTAAGTTTCAAGATTTTAGGGGAATATAAATCCTTTTAAAAAGAGATGAATAAACGCTTTTTTAAAAAAGAACTTATTAATTAAGGTTTAAAAAAGTCGTATTATTAATTCGAAGTATTTAAATAGGGCTATTATTAATATAATTAAGTTATAATTTAAATTATTTAATATATTAAAGATTAATAATATTAAATAGGTTAATAAGTATAGTATAAATAAAACTAATATCTTAAAGAGTAAGGGATTTAATAGCCTAGTTTTAAGTAAAATAAAGACTATAATAATATAAAAAAAAGAGTTTAATTTACGTATTTAGGTATTTATAATTAGGTATATTTTTATTAATAATCGAGCTATTAAATTACTAATTATATATAAAAAAAAGTCGGTATACTAGTAGTAGTTTCTATTTAAACTTAACCCTTATACTAATTAGGAGTTTATAATAATAAATAATAGCTAGATAATTAATAAAACTACCCTTAAGTAGTTAAAAATAATATTCTTATTATAGACTAAGACCCCCCTTTTTAGGGGGCTTAGTATACTTAATAAGCCTTAACTATTAGTTCTAAATAGCTATAAGAGTTATATAATAATAGAATTTATATAAAAATATTTTTAGAAATAACGTTTATTTACTATTCTTATTACTATATACTTCTTATATTCTCTAGCCGTTAGATATAGCTATTTTTAAACTTATTAAATTTAAATATAAAAAAGAGCTTAGTAAAGAGGATATAATAAATAATTCTACTATCATTAAAAAGCGGTATTTCTTAAATTATTACTAAAAAGCTCGTTTAGCTAGTTAAATATTATTAAATATATAAAATAAATAAAAAATAACTAAACTATATCCCCCTAATATAGCTAAACTACTTATTAATTTAATACTCTTACTTAACCTAGTTATACTAATTAAAAGACTATAAATACTAAGTAAGTAATTAGTAATACTAAAAAAGTTATTAACTAAATATTAATAGCGTTTATTATTAATTAGTTAATACTTAAAAAGGCTAGTAGGTTTTATAATTAATTAAAGTTATTTATAAAGCTTAGCCTAGACTATAATACTTAATAATTACTATTTAAAAAAATAAAAAAATATTTAATAAGTAGGCCTACTATTTAATAATATCTTAGTACTATATTTAAGTTTTAAAAGCTAAAGTTAAATAATTAAGGCTATAAAAAAAAGTATATTAATAAACTTAAATACTAAGTTTATAAATATTTAGGATATATAAAGAGCTTAAGAAGATTTTAATAATTATTTAATTAGTCCTAGTTAACTTATAAAGGTCGAATTACTTAGGGAAAATAATAATTATATTATTATAATAATAGAAAATAGTTAATTAATTAAGTATAGTTAGTAGCGATATTTTAATACTATGTTTTAATAGGGTGGCCAAAAGGGGGTGGGTCGACTTACTATATAGAACATAGGGATATGCCCTCCCGCTCCATTCATCTTCGGAAGTAAAATCTTGGTCGTTGTCTATGCTCTCGCTTTTCTGTGAAACCCGGCAAACCCATAACACTTCCTGGGCACAGAAGTGCAGTACCCGCCGTGAAAGTCGCATTTTCTGATAGGCCCATCCACGACTCAAAAGTGGCCAGTCTGGGCTTTCTCTTATTTGATGCTCCCTCGACATAAGTGGAAACTCAGGAAGTTCATGACGAACATATGTATCTTTGTACCCTGGAGAGAGTTTTGACATGTACTTGTCACTTTGTTTTCTGAAACAACCACCAGACGCGTCGCTAGAATTTGTTGCTGCGATTGTGAGATATGCGTTTGCATAAATATTGGCCATTTGCGCAGCCTGTTCCGTCCAATCTGCTACGGAATCTTGCAAAATGCACAATGAATCGATCCACAAATACGAGACGTCTAGACGACGACAGACCGTGATTGCATCCTGGAATGTTGCATTAAGTTGATCCCAAGGTATGTTTCTCTGGTGATCTTTGATTGTCTCTTTGATGGTTTTGGTGATTTGGGCGCTTTCACCCCAACAATAGCTCAGGCATACATAACGCTGCTGCCCAACGTTCTCCCGCAGAATAACTTGATTCTCGCTGATCTGGAGAAGTCTCTTCGGTGAAGCTCGTTGATCATGCCCGTGCTTGTCACTTTCATAACAACACTTGTGACTTGAAATAGGTACACTCATTAAGCCAACCTTTGATTGTTCGAAAGGTTGCCTCGGAGCTTGTGTTTCCTGGAAGGTGAGCAGCAATCCTTTTTGAGTGTAACGGGTTTTTTTCCTGGCCTATGAAATCATTGATCAGCCGTGTGAACATAGACGAAAATTATGGCATGGTAGACCATCTCCCCAATATCCTACATCTGCTAACAATCACTGGTCGTAGTGCTTAGTGTGGAGCGATTTACCATCTGTAGTGAATATATCGACCCTTGTATCTTCGTATGACTCCATACAATAGACTCGGAAGGCATGGCCTTGGTGAATGCTGATTTTATAGACTTGCTGCGTATCAATCGGAGCTAATCTGATACATTGATCGAGGAAGACGCACCGAGAGCAGCCGTTTCGTATACCCCGCCGGAGGTTCCCCCACTTCACAGTACTCAGCCGCTCCCGCTTCTCTTCATCGCAGAATTGACAAGCCATGCGAAATCGCGGTACTGGAAATTCGGATGGGTAAGACCGATACGCACTGGTCTCGGACTAGCACTGGAATGCTGTTTTGAGAGGCTCTAAGCTCATTAGACTCTACAAGCAATTGCAAAGTGCATAAATCTACCAGCGTTCAGATCTTCACCATGAGAACGCGGAGTTGCTGATGAAGTACTAATAGATGAACGCGTTTTCCATCTTCTCCTCCTGTTTTTCTTCTGTCTCCTCATCACTGGAAATGCAATAATGACTCAGGCAGCAGTGTCTTCTGGGCGAACCAATGAAAGGTACCCACGTAGCCCATGAAGACAGCAAATCTCAAAACGCATTGAGCAAAACAGAGAAGATACTCAGAGTTGTTCTTGGCATTATGGTATCAGGCGTGCGTTGCCATTGCGTAAATCGAGTAAGGTAAAGAAATTAAACATCTATATCAGTACAGGCTTCTCCTGGCTTAGATACATAACCAAGCGTCGTTCAGGTCCGTCTACCTCTGCGGGAGCTCTTATCTTCTGCCATCACTAAGCCCCGCCAGCCATCCCGCCTTGCGTGCTTATGTCGGGCACAGCTTGTGGCGCAGGCGTCGAAAAAATGCTGCCTCGTTCAGTGGCTTAGCAGCTTCGCCCACCTCATTTTTGGTGGCTTTCTCAAGTTTTTCAAGAACAATGTTGGTGTAACAGACAAAGTATGCTACCTGCCGGCAAGGCGACAAAATGTCTCAGGAGAAGACGAAAGCGTTTGGGGTCCTATTTTAGTCGTGTGGCGTTAGGCAGACGCTCAGAAATGTCTCTTTCGATGGAGGCCTCCTGTCAGATACATAAGATCAACCTACCTTATTGGAGAAGACGAGCTTGGGAAGTTCAGCTTCTTCTACGTCTGATACGAAAAAGTTGGCCGTTAACGACACTGCCTTAATTTATTATCCGAAGCCTTCGTAATGATCAGACTTCACTGGTTCACCGTTCACGGAGTATACCTCCTCACCCAATTTGCTTTTACGATGGCTGGCATCGTGGCCTTTGTATCAATGCCATTGGAGTTTCATCACCCGATATCGCCCGCAATTCCATGGGGATCCTCTGCTCTAGTGCGTTGAGTTTCCCGGTCCCTCCCCTCGCAAAGCTCACCATTCAGAATCTTTTCGGACCGTATGCTGACCATTGGAGCACTTTTAGAGCTGTTTTTCACTCTTCGTGAACACGCTCATTTTGTCCGCAATCTTTTCATCTCAACGGCCAAACACCTTGATGACCGAAGAGAGTCGCCTGAATAGCCGCCGCATCACACTCCTCATCAGCGCTTTATTTGCTGCGGGATTCGCCGCCGCGGACTGGGCTTTTGCCCTATCATTTCACAAGTATGGATCGACTGGCCCCGAAAAGGCGGCCGGCGTTGTAGCCGGGGTGGCTTCGTACGTGAAGAACTACCCGACCCTTACTCAATAATCTGAATACAGGCTGACCAACTTACGTAGATTTGTCGCGGTCACTGTCATGGTAGTAGATATCTGGAAAATCTGCGCAGATGCCTCAGAGGCTCGGGCTGCCGAGTTGTTTGACCGAGAGCAGCTTGCTGATGTAGAACCGTTTACTGATAGTTGAAGAGCCAGAAGGGTGTTGAAAGGCCTCGATAGTTAAGGGAATTGTATAATGTTGCATCATAATCTAGCTCCGCGACATCATCGATACGTACCTACCACACAAAGTAAGCTTCTTCATCTTCATCTTCGCTTGTTTAAGAATTGAATTGAAGAGAGACGCTGTCGGATCCTTATCTCATCATGGTGCAACGCACGTTAAAAGAATCTGCTCAAACATGTAGATCTTTTTAAATACTTCCTCACGTCTGGGATGCAAAGGTGATGAGTCAAAAAATGAGGGTTCCCTCGCGCCACAATATTGGGACATTTGGGGCTAGATCGCCGTCTTTGGAGTATGGATGCAGTGAATGCCCCGAAAACCAACAGCCTGATTGTGAATAAAGAACGCGCGGACGTACATAAGCGAAGGAATGGCTGACCTCGAATGTCTTACAGCTGAATCAGGTCTCAATATGCGATTCGTCGAGCCAAGAAAGTCAGCCTGACAAAGCCGCGGACCAATAAAGCCACGCGTCTGCTACAGGGAGCACTACGCGTGATCTACCAAATATCCAAGGGAAAATGATTTGATAATCGGAACCGACCTTTCCAAGTTACTTTTACCTCGCAAAGGATGATGTCGTGGTTGTTCCGAGCACGGAAGAAAGACGACGGCTTTTCTACTATTGAGGACTTCGGCGATCTGGACATACAGCAAAAGTGCCGTGGCTGCAAACAAATTCGGGCTCTTTTCGATTTCCACGGGCGCCATAACATTCTTCCACCCAAAGCTGTTGTTTTTCACGAAAACTATGCCTCTCTCGACAGGTGTGCTCAGCTCTGCGTCACTTGCCGTATCTTTCGTCAGGCGCTGCTTCTCGAAGGCGTCACTGCCGACCATGCTGCTGTGTTGGGGCGTTCGTCAGGGTCGGTTTGCGCGAAGTTGGTTGATGAGGATGGTGGCTTTGCGATAAAGATACACGTCAACGAAGATGGAGAAAGCAAGATGCCGGTGGCGACGGTCAGCTGTGCACCGCTGATGGACCCGAAGCCTCCTATGAAGCTTTCGGTGAATTCAGAGGACGATAAAATCTTTCAGCAGATTAAAGATTGGCTTCGCGTGTGTGAAAAGTGTCACATTGACTGTGGCAACCTCGCATATTCGGACCGCATGCCCACTCGGCTTCTTCACCTCCTCTCTGACTCACGAGCGCAGTTGGTCGATAGCGAGAATTTGATGAACGGCAAGGCCATTCGTTATACGGCACTGAGCTACTGCTGGGGCACTGGCACGTTCAGTGGTGACGAGAACGAGCTAATCGAACAGGGAAAAACGCTGAGGGCCAACTTGGAGAGTCGATATCGACCGTTTGACACTGGAAATCTTCCAGGCACAGTACGCGATGCTATCAAAATCACCCGGCGATTGAGCGACCCAGATAACGAGCTTGAGCTCTGCTTCCTCTGGGTTGACTCGCTGTGCATAATCCAGGATGACGTTCAAGATAAAAAGGTGGAAATACACCGTATGCAGGAAGTCTATGGTAACGCCGCTGTCACAATTTGCGCGACAATGTCGGCTAAGGCCACGCAGCCGTTGCTAACGCCGCGTCTCGCGTGGTCAAAGCAAATCAAGCCATGCCGCGTCGGCACCTCCTGGCTTACCGTGAAACCTACGGCGCCTGCTGGTCTCCGATCAAGAGCTCCGTTATTCCTTCGGGCATGGACGCTTCAGGAGGAGCATTTGTCGCCGCGACTGCTTTTCTGGGGTGGTCAGCGATTCAGCTGGGCTTGTGGGCGTGGCGAGTATGCCGAGCAGACATCTTCTTCTGTCTCTCTAGATACTTCTACCATTCATGTACGCAAATTTCTTGCTGAGTGCCGTATATCGGAACCAGAGGAGCTCTGGCTTGCATGGAACTCAGTTGTAGAGTCATATACGGCGCGGAGCCTGAGTAACCCGGCAGATAGATTCGATGCGCTGGCGGGACTAGCGACGCGATATTTAACTGCTGTTTCTGGAAACAACGAGTATATGGCAGGTTTATGGCGGGCAACATTTGCGCAGGACCTTCTGTGGCGTGTTTCAAGACCACCGGGGCCCGACATAGGATGGCCAGGCACGGCAGGAACCCCAAGCTGGTCTTGGGCGAGTCTTCCTATTGGCCTGGGGGCTTGTATGTGGCACAAATTTAAGATGTCGACTGAGGTGGAGTTACTCGGCGACGGTTCAAGTTTGAATGTCGAGCCATCAGAAGCGGTTGCTCAAGGTGCGCATTTGGTTCGTGTCCGTGTTCAAGGGCTCCTACGAAATCTTTGGAGCCCCGGATCACAGCTTCGAGAGTGGGGCGATATTTGTGTCTGCGCGGACGGTGTCAATAAGTTCAGCTTTGGTTCTAACCCGGGCCAGGATGTCCATGCTGTCGATTGCCTCACAGGCAAATTGGTTGTGTATGAGGCGCGAAAGCAGGAGATTGTCGCCGAACTGGACTACTGCAGGCTCGCGAAGGACGTCAATGAGAGACTGTTATTGGAGGTTCACTGTCTCGCCATCTCTGAACATGGAATGCTTGTGCTGCGCCATCAGAAGGACACAGGTTCTTTTGAAAGAATAGGCATTGGCTTTGGGTATCGACGAGATTTCTTTAAAGGGCTGGAGAAGACAGAAATTGTTCTGGAATAAGCAAGCATGCTAGCGAGAAATGGTTTGGTTTACAGATTGGAGTGATGTGATGTGATAAAAGTGCTCTTCAAGAACTCGATTCGTGACAAAAGAAACGCCGTAGGTGAGGATATAAAAGTAGCAGAACTCCGGCCTTATAGAGGTAAGCTGAAGACTTATCACAAGTTTAGACCCATGACATCTGATTGACAGGTTATATCATTAATCCCCGACTCGTTCTTGAACATTTTCGGGGTGTGAGCTAAGGGAGCCCATAACTCATTATTTTGTTGGAGTCTATTGCCTCATACGGCGATCTCATGCACCACTACAGTCCCATCATTTTCTAAACACCTACGCTTCTTCTAATGGCCGCTAGATCTTACTTAAGTATAATAATAATACAAATTCGTACGTCATTCGAAAAACTAAAATAATGTCTTTGACTACACTTTTCAAAATACCATTATTTTTCAACTTTTTATTAATAAATAGCTTTGAGTAAATTAAAATTTACTGACTAATTTTAAGTAAAAGATTTATATTAATAATATTAATAAAGACTAAAGGGTATGAGTCGTTATAATATATTTATTAGATTAGAAGTCTAATTCGACCGTAGTATATAGCCGACTGCGCAGGGGCTAATTAGGGGCCCTATTTACGATTATCGTAGCTAGCCTAACTTACGGTTAGAACCTCCTTTTTATACCTACTACTATCAGATTAGAAGTCTAATTCGACCGCGGCATATAGCCGACTGCGCAAGGGCCAATTAGGGGCCCTATTTACGATTATTATAGCTAGCCCAACCTACGGTTAGAACCTCCTTTTTATACTTACTACGCAGATATTTATATAGTTTAATTAATCTCTTCGTTAACTACGGTTCGAACTAACTACCCTATAATAGGGATATTAATACTAATTAATAATTAAATTCTATTATTATAAATTAATAAAGTATCTTACTATATAAAAGAGACGACTTCTTAATACTATATAAGATAAGAGATTCGTACTAATTAACCTTATAGAAGTAAATAAAAAAGGGGGCGATTCTTAAATACTATACGGAATTAAGTAATTATAGCCCTTTACTACTTACGAGAGGTCGACGTTTACTATATTAAACTACGTTAATTAATAGAACCGCTTAAGTAACTAGCCTTTTACTATCGCCCCGAGTAGCTTTTTTACTAAACGATTTTTCTATAGCCGGCCTGCGATTAGAAATTAACTAATTAAATTAATAAAAATATAATATAAAAAAGCACCGCGCGATCGAAAAAGGGGATTTTTAAATATAAATAGTCTTATTTAGTAATAAAAGTAACCTTATAAGAGTTATTAAGCTAAGAGATTTATAATATATAGGAAAGTCTATTATTATAAGGACCTTATGAGTACGACCTTAAGCCCGCAATCTAAACGACCTCCTTATAACTCCCTTAACTACCCCCTGGGTATTATTTAAGAATATAATATAGGGGACGGTTTAATAAAAGAGGAGGGGATTTAGAGGTCCTAATAGTATCGAGCTAAGAGTATTATAGATCTTAGAGATTAACCTAAGAAAAAAGTAGCTACCTTAAAATAGTCCTACGACCTTCTACTAGAGTTACTATTAGCCTAAAAAAAGGCTAAAAAGACGAGGATCTAAGAAAAAAAAAAAAGAATCCTCTAGAGGGCCGCTAAAGGGCTTCTTTTTTATACTAGCTCCCGGCACGAGATTACTAATTTCGAGAAATTAACTAAAGAAGCTATTTAGAGATTATAAAGAGTACGAGGCTTAGGAAGCTAAAAGTATACGGGATAGCGGAAATTAGTAATTAGTAAAGATCCCGAGACTAATTACTATATCTTCTTATAGTAATATAAACGTCTACCGCTACTATTATTAAAAAGAATTATTAAAACCTAACCTTTTTTACTAAATAAAAAAGAGGATCTTAGTAAGTATAATAGCTAGCGATTTAAAAGGGTAGTAGTAATTACTAAAAATAATAAAAACGAGAGTAGTAGCGAGATAGTAAGAGGAAGCGGGAATCTCTTAGACCCTGATAAATTCGTTAAGTAGCGAAAGTACGGATTTACTATAACTAGCGCGCGGATTAAATATATCCTTATTAAAATTAAATACGCTAGCGACTATTAATATAAGTATAAGCTAGAGTACGACCCTTAGTAAATTAGGGTAAAAAAGAAGAGGACAAAACCCGATCTTAAATAGAATCCTAATCCTTTATAAATAGGTAAATATTAACCCGGACTATTAGGGGACGTGGATATATAGAATTATAAATTAGCCTAACGGTAAGTAAATAGACGTGGTATTAATCTATTTAACTAAGGTCTACGAGAAAAAGGGGCTATAAGGGTAACCCTTATTTTACGAGATCGTAGACGACCTTAGTTACTAACTAGATAAATAGTTCGCGAGCATAAGCTTAAGAATCGCAAAAGTAGTTAATAAATTCCTCTACGGGCGAGGGGTATTATTAGCGTAATTATAATCGTAAGAGCTATACGAAATACTAATAGTAATAATTATAAAAAAGGAATTCGTATTATAAAACTAGGCACAGGTTAATAGAGCGTATAATCGCTTTAACGAATTTAAAAAAAAGGTAAACGACCTAGATTTCCTCCCTATAATTACTAATAGAAATCTGTCGTTATAAAAGGATATACCGGGGCAAAATATAATACTAAAAGTACGATAATCGATAATTCTGCCTATTTTGATTTATAACTCGTTACTACTACTAATACGAAATTCGGCGCCGATCGGTTAATAAAAAAGAAAATAAACGACCTAAAGTTATTAATAATACGTAGCGACGTAGGGTTCGTATATAGATACTAAAAATCTAGTAATAAATACGAAGTAATTTATAAACCTTAAAAAGATCTTCTTAAAAAAGAAATTATATTCTAGGGGGAAGTATAAGGTCTTATAGAAAACCCTAACGATATTTTACGATTATTATAAAAAAGTCGGAATTAGGGAATACTAGTACTATTTAGTAATTAATATCGTACTTATAAGTAAAGCCTCTAATTACTACTACGAAGCGGTACGTAATCTCGATCGAAACGACTTTCTTAGTATAATTAACGCAATCCGAAGCCGCTTTAAGACTTATAATAAGAACCTAGAGCTCTTATCTAAGCTATAAGCGATTTCTTTTATATTTATAGCTAGGATAATAGAGGGTAAATCGTAAGTAAAGATCCTTAAAGAGCTTATTAATTAAATTAATAAGCTAGTAAAAACCTAGCTAAATAAGGGAATAAACGAGCGGAAAGTTAAATATTTTTATACCGTAGTTTAGTATATATTAAAAATAAAAATCACCCTATACTAAGTACCTAAAAACTACGAGACGCTTTATTCGAGGCTAAGATCTAGCTTTAATATTAAAATAAAAATACCGTGCTAAACCTATCTCTAAGTATACGACGGCCCTTACTAATAATATTAGGTCGATTAAACGTATAATAAAAAAAAAAAGAGGCTAGATATAGCAATCGTTAATAAGGAGGCCTAGACTTATTAAATAAGTAGAGATTTAACTTATAAATAGGATAATAAAAAAAGTAATACTATATTTATAAAAAAGATAAATATTAGTTAAGTAACTACTCCGAAGAAGAGCGTACTAAATCGTACGAATAATATAAAAAGTCGAGGGTAATAAATAGTAAAACTAGCCCTCGTCGGTTTAACTAATTCCTCGTTATATATAAGGGTAGATCCGGGGGCATAGAACCTAGCGACGGTAGCTAAAGTAGTAGCTTAAAGCATATACCCCCCATAGGAGATTTAGAAAATAAAAAAGATCTTACCCCCTATACTAACGAATTAGATTATAATAAAATCGACGATATTAACTACTCTTTTTTCGCCCTATTAGCCTCTAGAGGATATACGAGGCTAAACGAATAAAAGGTAATAAAAGCTCTTAATAAGTAGGCTTTTATTTACGAATAGTAAGGGAAGGTCTTTTAAACGACGGATATAGAGGCGGCTAAAAGGGCGAATCTAATAGGGCCAAAGCCTATTCTCTTAATAATTAAAAAAAAGACGCTATCTCTCTTAATATTTAAAAAAAAAGAACATAGTACTAAGTAAATCTAAGGGTAGCTAGAGGGGTCCTTTTTATATTACTTAAATCCCTCGAATACTAAGCTTATATAAGCATTCTATACGAGTAAAAGGTACGGCTTAGATAATTTCTATAAGATTATCCTAAATACTAAGGTATCGTAATAGTTAACTAAAAGAAAAGGGTAATTCTAAGTATTATAGAAGATCGTACTAATAATATTTAATACGTTAACGGCGGGTATTATAAAGATTAGTTTTGGCCTAGGTAAGGAAATCGTCGCCCTAGGTATAGTAAAAGTAAAAATATATTTTAGAACGATAACTTTCTATATTTTGCCCGTTAATACCCCATTTCTCCTATATCTAAAAGATATAGATCGACTAGGTATTATATTCGATAATACGAAGAACAGAATCTCTAGCGGTAAGTACTTCGAGATAGTTAAATAATAATAGGGGTATGCGTTTATAAAGCTTATTAATAATATAAAGTCGATTAATTACCTAACGGAAAGTAAGCTTAGAAAATTATACTAGAGATTTAGGCACCCGTTAGTTACGAGGCTATATAACCTCCTAAAGTAATTAAGTAATAATAATATCGAAATAGGGGCGCTAGAGTAGTTAACGAAAGTATATTATTAATACTAAATAAATGCGCAGAGCCTATGCAAATTTAAGTTTAAATTACGTAATAAGCTTAACTTTAACTAGGAAATAGTCGTCGATATTTTCTATTTAAATAGTCGGCTAGTACTATATATAATCGACGTAGCTATATTTTTTTATGTAGGGTAATTCCTCTAGGATCTATAAGTAAAGATAGTATAAGTAGCCCTATAAAAAAGCTAGATCGATATATACTAGGGACCGCTAGACGGTATTAGAACTAACGCTAGTACTAGCTTTAAGTCGGTAGAATTTAGGGATAATACGACGGCCTACGGTATATAGCTAAAGGTCGTACCTATTAAAGCGCACTATAGTATTAAAAAAGTAAAAAGGGTATACTAGTAGTTAAAAAGGGCGTTTAGAATTATTAAAAAGGAAAATCCGGATTTTACTAACGACGAATACCTCTAAATAGTACTTAAATACTATAACGACACTATAGGGCCTAACGGACTTATACTTACGCTATTAGTATTTAGAACATATTTAAGAACGACCTTAGCCTCGCTACTATTATTAAGTATAAGCTAACGAGCCCGAGTAGTTAAAAAAGTAATACGAGCACTGCGCGAGGTAAGTATAAAAAAGTAAGTTAATAAGGTAATTACTATACGCAATAGGCCCGATATAGGGGATAATCTAAATATGCTACTAAATTTAAATATACGAGTATAGCGCGAAATTACTTAATAATAGGCTAGGCTATATAAATTAATTTCCGTTAACGAGCGCTCTTATATAGTCGTAAGAGATCGCGACTAGCTACTTAAAGTATTAATTATAGTAGTTAGACCGTACTATATAGATCCTAACGAAGTAATTTCTAACTTATAAAAAGAAAAAGAGCTAAGGGAAACTATATAACCCGCGGTAGAGACATAGGAAATTATCCTTAACGAAATCGTCGTAGTAGTACTAATAGACGACGAGGAAGAGAAAATTACTAAAAGGGTACTAATATTACTAGCGAGACGTTATAAAAGACTACGACGGCAAGCCTTAACGCGGCAATTTATTACTAATAACGAGGTAATTAATACCTTTTATATAGTAAAAGAGAAAGCCGATTTCGAGCTAGCGGTTAAACTACGTAAAGAAAGCATAATTATAACTATTAAAAAGCCGTATAAGGGATTAGATTTTATTAAAGTAAATACTTTTCGTAATCGAGGGGTCTATCGATTTATCTTATATAACTTAGAAAAATATATAAACCTCTTTATATTTAAATTACGAATAGTTCGTAAGATTAAAGGGAAAAGAACACCCTAGCCGTACGAAAAGTCTAGATACGTAATTTAGGGGTACGGTAACGTTAAAAAAGCGATACTACATATATAATCGCTTATTATATAGCGCTATAGCTAACGATTAATAATAATAATAATAGCATCGCTATAGAAAAAGGGATACGAGATTTAGAGCCGTAATATTACCTAAGCCTATACTTAATCGGCCACAGGGCTCATAAGGAAAATCCTAGCCTATTTACCGAAGGAAATGGCTAGTAAGTACCTAGAAGGTACGATTATTAAAGTACTTAAGCTACTATATAGGCTCATAGAATCGGGCACCTATTAATAAGCTACTTACTACGATTTTTATATTAATTAATTATTAATAGTTACTTTTATATATAACCCGTACTTATTAGTCGCGGAGCACGAAGGCGACTAATTTAGGATCGTTAGAATATAAACCGACGATATATTAGGCCTATTTAATATTAACTTTATAAAGAAAGAGGATAAGGAGCTCTAGAAAGCGGGCTTCGTAATAAAGCTAAAAGAGATCTTTATAATAAATACCCCCTTAGTATTTAACGGCGGGATTTCTATAATTAAAGGGGAAAACGTCGTTTTTTAATAAAAGGGGTAGGGTAAAAAGATTAACCTCGTTAATCTAAATATAATTAATATTAAAAAGCGGTATAAAGCTAAGCTCGCGCGAGGGGTATATATTATAAGTATTTATTAACCCGAGGCGACTTTTAACTACGCTAAAGTAGTATAAGCTATAGATCTAACTAAACGAAACGTCGAAGTACTTAATAAGCGGCTTAAGTAATAATAAACGAATCTCGATCGAGGTCTCGTTTACTACCTAATCGACCTTACGATTAGTAAGCTTTACGTCTTCGTTAATAAGTTATTTACGAATAATAATAACCTTACTTCGTAATTAGGGTATATTATTATCCTAACTAATAAGAGTATAAGCGAGAGCGAATTTACTATATATAGTAATATAATCTACTACTTATTAACTAAAAATAAGCGGGTAACGAGAAGTATACTAGCGTTAGAGGTCTATAGTATAATTAATAGCGTTAACCTCTCTTACGCGATTTTAACGACGCTAAAGAAGATTACTAATTAAATTAGCCTTCTACCTATTTTAATAGTTATCTATACCGATTCCTACTCGCTATACGAATACCTCGTTAAATTAGGAACGACGAAAGAAAAGAGGCTTATAATTAATATTATAACCCTTAAGTAATCGTACAAAAGGCGCGAGATACTTAAGATCCGTTAGGTTAATAATAAAAATAACCTTATAAACGCTTTTATAAAAGTAGTACTAAATAAGGGATTAGAATAATTCGTGGGTAGCGGAAAAGTTACTATATAAATAGAGGGATAGGTTATATAAAAAGAGTAAAAAAAAGGGAGAAAAAGAGACGACTTAATAAACGGGCCCGAGGTCGGATCATACCTCTAACCGTAGTAATTAAATTAATAAAAAAAAGAGAAAGTTAGTATTAAATTAGAAGTCTAATTCGACCGCAATATATAGCCGACTATATAGGGGCCAATTAGGGGCCCTATTTACGATTATCATAGCTAGCCTAACCTACGGTTAGAGCCTCCTTTTTATACTTACTACGTAGATATTTATATAGTTTAATTAATCTCTTCGTTAACTACGGTTCGAACTAACTACCTTATAATAGGGATACTAATAACTACGTAAATATTTATATAGTTTAATTAATCTCTTTATTAACTACGGTTCGAACTAACTACTTTATTATAAGAATACTAATACTAATTAGTAGTTAAATTCTATTATTATAGATTAGTAAAGCATCTTACTACGTAAAAAAGACGACCTCTTAATATTATATAGGATAAGAAATTTATACTAATTAACCTTACGGAAGTAGATAAAAAAGGGGGCGATTTTTAAATACCGTATGGAATTAAGTAATCGTAGCCCTTTATTACTTACGAGAAGTCGACGTCTATTATGTTAAAATACGTTAATTAATAGAACTGCTTAAGTAACTAGCCTTTTGCCGTTGCCCCGAGTAGCTTTTTTACTAAACGACTTTTCTATAGCCGGCCCGCAATCAGAAATTAACTAGTTAAATTAGTAAAAGGAAATACCTAAGTAATAATTACTTAACCGTAATTAAGCTACATAAAAAACTACTTAAAAGATATAAAATAAGGTACTAAGAGGCCGCAAAAGACAAGATCTCTAAAGTATCTAACCCTACCGCGTACGAGTAATAAGTAGGTATTTTTAATAAGTCTTTAAAATCTACGATTTTATAAAAAAGAGGGCTTAACTTCGTTAACTATACTTCACGGCCTATACGGTTCTTAATAGCCTATATAGCTCTTTTATAAGCCGCCCGGCGTTTATTTTTAACTATTTTTATAGAATACCGCTTTAAAAGAAGTAGGTTAAAGAAAGAAGTTATTTAGAGATTATAAAGAGCACGAGGCTTAAGAGGTTAGAAATATACGGAATAACGGAAATCGGTAACTAGTAAAGATCCTAAGACTAATTACTATATCTTCTTATAGTAATATAAACGTCTACCGCTATTATTATAAAAAAGAACTACTAAAACCTACCCTTTTATACTAAATAAAAAAGAGGATCTTAGTAAGTATAATAGCTAGCGATTTAGAAAGGTAATAGTAATTACTAAAAATAATAAAAACGAGAGTAGTAGCGAGATAGTAAAAAAAAGCGGGAATTTCCTAGACCTTAATAAATTCGTTAGGTAGCGAAAGTACGGATTTATTATAACTAGCGCGCGGATTAAATATATCTTTATTAAAATTAAACACGTTAGTAACTACTAATACGAGTATAAGTTAGAGTACGACCTTTAGTAAGTTAGGGTAAAGAAGAAGAGGACAAAGCCCGATCCTAAATAAAATCCTAATCCCTTATAAATAAGTAAATATTAACCCGGATTATTAAAGGATATAGATATATAAAATCGCAGATTAGCCTAATAGCGAGCAGATTAACGTAGTATTAATCTATTTAACTAAGGTTTACGAAAAAAAGGGGCTATAGGGGCAACCCCTATTCTACGAGATTATAAATAACCTTAGCTACTAGCTAGACGAATAGTTCGTAAGCACAAGCCTAAGAATTATAAAAGTAATTAATAAATTCCTCTACGGGCGAGGGGTATTACTAGCGCAATTATAATCATAAAAACTATACGAAATACTAATAGTAATAATTATAGAAGAGGAATTCGTACTATAGAACTAAGTACAGGTTAATAAAGCGTATAATCGCTTTAATAAATTTTAAAAAAAGGTAAACGACCTAGATTTCCTCCTTATAATTACTAACGGAAATCTATCGTTATAAAAAGATATACCGGGGTAAAATATAGTACTAGAAGTATAATAATTAATAATTCTGCCTATTTTAATCTACGACTCGTTACTATTACTAACGCAAAATTCGGTACCGATCGGCTAATAAAAAAAAAAGTAAACGACCTAAAGTTATTAATAATACGCAGTAATATAAGGATCGTATATAAATACTAAGAATCTAGTAATAAATACGAGGCAATTTATAAACCTTAAAAAGATCTTCTTAAAAGAGAAATTATACTTTAGAGGGAAGTATAAGGTCTTATAAGAAACCCTAATAATATTTTACGATTATTATAAAAAAGTCGGAATTAGGGAATACTCATACTATTCGGTAATTAATATCGTACTTATAGGTAAAGCCTCTAATTATTATTACGAAGCGGTACGTAATCTTAATTAAAACGACTTTTTTAGTATAATTAATATAATCCGAAGCCGCTTCGAGACCTATAATAAGAACCTAGAGCTCCTATCTAAGCTACGAGCGATTTCTTTCGTATTTATAACTAGGATAATAAAGGGTAAATCGTAAGTAAAGATCCTTAAAGAGCTTATTGATTAAATTAATAAGCTAGCGAAAACCTAGCTAAATAAGGGGATAAATAAGTAGAAAATCGGATATCTCTATACCGTAGTTTAGCGTATATTAAAAATAAAAATAACCCTATACTAAGCACCCGAAAACTACGAGACGCTCTATTTAAAGCTAAGATCTAGTTTTAATATTAAAATAAAAATACCGCGCTAAACTTATCTCTAAGTATACGACGGCCCTTATTAATAATATTAGGTTAATTAAAAAAAAAAAAAAAAAAGAGGCTAAATACGGTAATCGCTAATAAAGAGGCCTAAATTTATTAAATAAGCAGAGATTTAACTTACGGGCAGGGTAATAAAAGAGGCAATGCTATATTTATATTAATAATAAATATTAGTTAAGTAACTACTTTAAAAAAGAGCGTACTAAATCGTATAAATAGTATAAAAAGTCGAGGGTAGTAAACGGTAAAACTAGCCCTCGTTAGTTTAACTAATTCCTCGTTATATATAAAGGTAGATCCGGGGGTACGGAACTTAGTAATAGTAGCTAAAGTAGTAGCTTAAAGTATATACCCCCTATAAGAGATTCGGAAGATAAAAAAGATCTTACCCCCTATACTAATATATTAAATTATAATAAAATTAATAATATTAACTACTCTTTCTTTGCCCCGTTAGCCTCTAGAAGATATATAAGACTAAATAAATAGAGGGTAGCAAAAGCTTTTAATAAGTAGGCTTTTATTTACGGATAGTAAGGGAAGGTCCCTTAGATAACGGATATAGAGGTAATTAAAAAGGTAAATCTAATAGGGCTAAAGCCTATTCTCTTAATAATTAAGGAAAAGACGCTATCTCTCTTAATATTTAAAAAAAAGGAATATAATACTAAACAAATCTAGAGGTAGCCAGAGGGGCCCTTTTTATATTATTTAGATCCCTCGAATACTAAGCTCGTATAAGTATTTTATATAAGCAAAAGGTACCGCCTAAAAGACTTTTATAGGATCATCTTAAATACTAAGGTATCATAATAGTTAATTAAAAAAAAAGGGTAATTCTAAGCGCTATAAAAAATTGCGCTAGTAACGCTTAATACGTTAATAATAGATATTATAAGGATTAGTTTTAGCTTAAGTAAAGAAATCCTCGCCCTAAGTATAGTAAAAGTAAAGACGTACTTCGGAATAATAACTTTCCATATTTTACCTATTAATACCCCATTTCTCTTATATTTAAAAAACATAGATTAACTAGGTATTATATTTAATAATATAAAGAATAGAATTTTTAGTAATAAGTACTTTAAAATAATTAAACAATAATAGGGGTATGCGTTTATAAAGCTTATTAATAATACGAAGTTAATTAATTACTTAACGGAAAGTAAGCTTAGAAGACTATACTAGAGATTTAGGTACCCGTTAGTTACGAGGCTATATAACCTCTTAAAATAATTAGGTAATAATAATATTAAAATAGGGGCGCTAAAGTAGTTAATAAAAGTATATTATTAATATTAAATAAATACGCAGAGCCCACGCAGATTTAAGTTTAAATTACGTAATAAACTTAACTTTAATTAAAAAATCGTCGTTAATATCTTCTACTTAAATAATCAGCTAGTACTATATATAATTAACGTAGCTATATGTTTCTAAGTAGGGTAATTCTTTTAAGATCTATAAGTAAAGATAGTATAAGTAGCCTTATAAAAAAGCTAAATCGATATATACTAAGGACCGCTAGATAGTATTAGAACCGACGCTAATATTAGCTTTAAGTTAGTAAAGTTTAGGGATAATACGACGGCCTATAATATATAACTAAAAGTCGTACTTATTAAAGCGTACTATAGTATTAAAAAAATAGAGAAGGCATACTAGTAGTTAAAAAGGGCGTTTAAAATTATTAAAAGAAAAATCCGGATTCTACTAATAATAAATACCTCTAAATAGTACTTAAATACTATAATAATATTATAGGGCCTAACGGACTTATACTAACGCTATTAGTATTTAGAGCATATTTAAGAACGACCTTAGCTTTGCTACCGTTACTAAGTATAAGCTAACGAGCTTAAGTAATTAAAAAAGTAATATAAGCACTACGCAAAATAAGTATAAAAAAGCAAATTAATAAGGTAATTACTACGCATAATAGGCCCGATATAAGGGATAATTTAAATATACTACTAAATTCGGATATACGAGTATAGCGCGAAATTACTTAATAATAGGCTAGGCTATATAAGTTAATTTTTATTAACGAGCGCTCTTATATAGTCGTAAGAGATCGTAACTAGCTACTCGAAATATTAATTACGGTAGTTAGACCGTACTATATAGATCCTAACGAGGTAATTTCTAACCTATAAGAAAAGAAAGAGCTAAGGGAAACTATATAACCCGTAATAGAGGTATAAAAAATCATCCTTAATAAAATCGTTATAGTAGTACTAATAAATAATACGGAAGAGGAAATTACTAAAAGGGTACTAATACTACTAACAAAACGTTATAAAAGACTATAACGGCAAGCCCTAACGTAGCAATTTATTATTAGTAACGAAGTAATTAATACCTTTTATATAATAATAAAAAAAGCTAATTTCGAGCTAGTGGTTAAACTATATAAAAAAGGTATAATTATAACTACTAAAAAGCCGTATAAAGGATTAGATCTTATTAAAATAAATACTCTTCGTAATCGAAAGGTCTATTAATTTATCTTATATAACTTAGAAAAATATATAAACCTCCGCATATTTAAATTACGAATAGTTCGTAAGATTAAAAAGAAAAGAATACCCTAGCCGTACGAAAAGTCTAGATACGTAATTTAGGGGTATAGTAACGTTAAAAAAGCGACGCTACTTATATAATCGCTTACTATATAGCGCTATAGTTAACGATTAATAATAGTACTAATAGTATTGCTATAAAAAAAGGGATACGAGATTTAGAGCCGTAATATTACCTAGGCTTATACCTAATCGGCTATAGGGCTTATAAGGAAAATCCTAGCCTATTTACTAAAAGAAATAACTAGTAAGTACCTAGAAAGTACGATTATTAAAGTACTTAAGCTACTATATAGGCTTATAGAATTAGGTACCTATTAATAAACTACCTATTATAATTTTTATATTAATTAACTATTAATAATTACCTCTACGTATAACCCGTACTTACTAGTTACGGAGCACAAAAGTAACTAATTTAAAATCGTTAGAATATAAACTAACGATATATTAAGCCTATCTAATATTAACTTTATAAAAAAGGAGGATAAGGAGCTCTAAAAAGCGGGCTTCGTAGCGAAGCTAAAAGAGGTCCTTATAATAAATACCCCCTTAGTATTTAATAATAGGATTTTTATAATTAAAAAGGAAACTGTTATTTTTTAATAAAAGGGGTAGAGTAAGAAGATTAACTTCGTTAATCTAAATATAACTAACGTTAAGAAGCGGTATAAAGCTAAGCTAGCGCGAGGGGTATATATTATAAATATTTATTAGCTTAAAGTAATTTTTAACTATACTAAAGTAGCGCAAGCTATAGATCTAACTAAACGAAACGTCGAAGTACTTAATAAGCAGCTTAAATAGTAATAAATAAATCTTAATCGAGGTCTCGTTTACTACCTAATCGACCCTATAATTAATAAGCTCTACGTCTTCGTTAATAGGTTATTTACGAATAATAACGACCTTACTTTATAATTAGGGTATATTATTATCCTAGCTAACGAGAGTATAAATAAGAGCGAATTTACTATATACGGTAATATAATCCACTACTTATTAACTAAAAATAAGCGAGTAACGAGAAGTATACTAGCGTTAGAGGTCTATAGTATAATTAATAGTATTAACTTCTCTTATACAATTTTAATAACGCTAAGGAAGATTACTAATCGAATTAGCCTTTTACCTATTTTAATAGTTATTTATACCGATTCTTACTTACTATATAAATACCTCGTTAAATTAGGAATAATAAAGGAAAAGAGGTTTATAATTAATATTATAGCCCTTAGGTAATCGTATAAAAGGCGCGAGATACTTAAGATCTATTAGATTAATAATAAAAATAACCTCGTAAACGCTTTTATAAAAGTAGTACTAAATAAAGGATTAGAGTAATTCGTAAGTAGTAAAAAAGCTACTATATAAATAGAGGGATAGGTTATATAAAAAGAGTAAAGAAAAGGGGGAAAAGGAGACGACTTAGTAAATAGGCCCGAGGTTAAATTATACCTCTAACCGTAGTAGTTAAATTAATAAAAGAAAGAGAAAGTTAGTATTAAATTAGAAATCTAATTCGCCCGCGGTATATAGCTAACTACACAGGGGCTAATTAGGGGCCTTATTTACGATTATTATAGCTAGCCTAACCTACGGTTAGAACCTCCTTTTTATACTTACTACGCAGATATTTATATAGTTTAATTAATCTCTTCGTTAACTACGGTTCGAACTAACTACCCTATTATAAGGATACTAACAATATTATAACCGCAGGGGCCTATAGGGCGCGTGTTAGTTCTGGTTATGCATACTAAGTCATGACACTTTATAATGTATTTATAATTATTAATACCATTTTTTTAATATTAGAGCTCTAACTTTTATTATCATACTTACCATAACCAGTCAGCCGTGATATATACCCCAGTTTATTCAAGTGTTTACGAGAAACGAGCTGTGTACTAAAACAAGAAAATCTCCAATTTTAAGCCGCAGCGCGACCTCGGGTCTCATAGGGCAGGACTAAAAAGATTAGACCAGCCAAAATAAACAAGGCTGCCGAAACCCAGACGGGGTAGTCATTGTCAATGCCAACATACGCCGCAATGATAGGAGCAATGAGACCACTCAGGCGGTTGAACAGGGCTACTAAGCCATTGGCAGTACCACGAACTGGAGCAGGAAAGAGTTCTGGAGTGTAAGAGTACAGGAGTCCGTATACCAGATTCTGAAAGAAGGCAATAGCGCATGAAAAGCCTAGAACACCAGCCTGGGTAGTGGCGCGGGTAAACAGGAACAGGAAGACACCAGTTGACAAGCAAGCGATCGTTCCAGTACCCTTTCGGCCAATACCCTTCAGGTCGACAGTGAAACTGCCAAGGAGCGAAGCTGGGATACCGCAGACAGCCTGAATGGCATAATTCCGGTACACATCGTTAGTGGATTTGGCACCTGAAGTAACGCCCTTGTTCTCAAGATAGATAGGGATAAACGAATTGTAGAGCGGATAGGCCATCCCAATAGAACACCAGAGGAAGATCATCAAAGTTGTAGAAAGGGCCATACGAGGGCTGGAGAAGAGGACACGAATTTTGCTAAGTGAAAGCTTGTGCAAACTTCTCTTGATGATGTCCTTGTTGGTATTGTCTGGCGCAGTAGTCTCCGTGCGGGTAGCATTCAGTTCAGCGTCAATAGACTCGAAGCGGGACACAGTGAGCCACGAGGTCTTCCCATCTCTGGCGGCAATCTTCTGAATAGTATCAACAGCCTGCTGATCTAGACCCCTGCTGAGAAGGAACTTGGGAGTCTCGTATACTCGAAAGAAGAGTCGAAGAAGGAACATGGTGAGAGTAATACCACCGAAAGTCCAGTAGGTGTAGCGCCAGCCCAAGTTGTTGCTGTATGTGCAGCCAGCCTCGGACTTTGGATCGCATGAGTAATTGGCGATGAGCGGCCAGGAAACCAAAGCTGCTACTGCCTGACCAACTGACCAGAAAGCAGATTGCATTGTAAGGAGGTACTGGTGAGTAGCAGGGATGTACTCCAGAAAGATAGCGCTATCGACGGGTTGGTTGCCGCCGGTACCTATGCCAATGAAGGCAGTGAAGATAGCAAGGGCTACGAAGTTGGGACTTCCAGCCCCGATCAAGCCGCTGACTGAGGAAATAAGCAGGGTGATGTTGAAAGCCAAGCGGCGGCCGATGATGTCGGCTGTCATGGGCCAGACGGAGGAACCAACGACGAGACCGGCATATTTGGCGAGGGTAAGAAAAGCAATGCGCTTTACGTGGAATTCGTTTCGAACGGGGGGACTGATGATAGTGATCGCCTGCATCCAGAACTAAATACCTGTTAGCTGTCTTGTCGTAAGCTCATGTGGGATCTGACACTCACATTATCCACAAACCATCCGAATCCAGTCATGGCAAATACCTTCCATTGGAAGCTGCCCATGCTGATGTCTACCAAAGCTTGGTTCATAACAGCGACCTTTCGTCGATAGACTTCGCTGACGCCGGAATCGATACCTCGCATATCAATTACGTTTTCGCTAATCATCTCGACTTCTCCCTTGGAGTGGGAGATGCCGGTGGCAGTTTTCTCGACGGGCGGTGTGTCTTCAACATCTTTCTTGTCAGGCGCCATCGCAATGATGTGAATCCGTGAGCGGAAAGAGAGATACACAATAACGAGATAGCCTGAGGTAAAGATGATCGAGAAGATTGAGAATAATGGTATGGCTGATCTTTGTCTTGACATGCCTATATATCTTGCCCGTCCAAGGTTTTGACAACAGCTTCATTTGATAGGTCAAAGTCAAGTTGGAGATCGGGACTGTGCGCGTGGTAGATTCTGGGTAAAGGCGATAAAGGCAAGGCCCTAGATTCGAATGGATATCAATCCAATTTCGCCATGTTTTTCCCAAACAGGAAAGGGAACACGGTCAGGGAAGAGATAATGACTTTGTCACCCTGGACAGCCTCGGTGCTGTAGTCTAATCCCTTGGAACTGGCTGGCTGTTGGGTCGGCGCCAAGTAGCGCTATCTGCAACGGCAACCGAAGTATTGCGTAAACAACTCGGTATTCGGATTGTCCCGCTTCAAATACTCCAAACTTGGTATAACGCGGATATGTCACCTGCAACCTTCGCATTCCACACTCCGATCGGAGAGAATCTAATTTCCTCTTTGGGCGGCTGAATTACTTTTTCCATGGTCAAGTGTAGAATATTACTATTCGTGACTGGTATGACTGCCGACTTGTTCTTTTATTGCGCTCTGAATACCCCAGCTATGGTATAGTGCGTGCTTGCTTTCCCCGCACTTTCTCTATGTTTTGAGGGAATAGAGGAGTCAGAGTGGACATTGGAATGGCCCTGTATTTTATTACTGGACATGAAAATTGCTAATTCCTGTCTATGTTTAGTCGCACGGATGTATATATATATATATATATATATATATTTATATATACCTATCTACTGGAACCACCAAACATCGGATAAGATAACATTATCAAGCTACAACTTTCCCAGTCGCATCTTGATTAAATTTTGTTCTCTCACCTTTTGCCGAGAGACCCCAAACGGTCGCCATGGCTCCCCCCATCTCTGTCGAAAGCGTCCCCAGCCTGGACGCCTTCAAACCTGTCAAGGATGACACTTACACACCGAGTTTTGCTCCCTTCAACCCCGCTAAGCATTTGGCGTATTCCCCTCCCTCCAAGGTCCTCACCATGAAGGACCTTGCTCTAAAACCGACTGTCCTGTCCCCCATCGCAACAACCGAGCCTTTCCCGCTTCTCTCTCAGGAGGCCATTCTTCGTTATCGCCAAGACTTATTCAGCAAAGATATCCTGGACAATTGCCTCCATCACACTCGCCCTGGATCTGTCCAGCTTCGAGGCATGGCACCGCGTTACTCCACTTTCATCCACGATCTATGGCATTCCCCCGAAGTTCTCAAGATTGTGAGCGACGTTGCTGGTGTCCAACTCGTTCCTGCCATGGACTATGAGATCAGCCACACCAATGTCCAGCTTGGACCAGGTGGTCTCGATGCGGTTCGGAAGACACCCGTTGTACCTCCTGAAGCTACTGAAGAGGCTATCAAGAACTTTGAGGCCGAAAAGGGCCAGGTCAGAGCTGTCACTGATCAATCAAGGCCTATTATTGAGTGGCACAAGGACTCGCATCCTTGGGTCTGCGTTGTTATGCTCTCGGACGCTCGTCATATGACTGGTGGCGAGACTGAGTTGATGAAGGGAGATGGTACCACCGTGAAGGTGAAGGCGCCGCAAATGGTAAGCATCAACGATAGATGAAATATGTCTTTCAACCCTGACGTTTACAAATTGCAGGGCTGCGCCGTCCTTCTCCAGGGCCGTTACATCTCCCATACCGCCGCTCCCGTCGAAAACATGCCCGAGCGCGTCACGGTCGTCACCTCATTTCGCCCCAAGAACCCGCTCCTTGTCGACGATACGACTAATGCCAACGTTAAAAACAAGTCTCATCTGACCGAGCTATACTACCAGTGGACCACCTACCGATTGGAGGTCATGGCTCATCGTGCTCGTAGTGCTTTGGCCGAGTTGCAGGAGAGGTATGCGAAGAACGTTGCCGAGTCGGATCCTGAGGGAAAGCCTGGTCTCTGCAGAGTTGAGACAGTGAGTTCGGAGGAGATAAACAAGTGGTGTGTGGAGATGATCAAGTATCTTCAGGATACCACTAGTGAGATGGGACTGTCTGGAAACAAGGCCTAGAAGGTTGATGGATTATTGAGTTTAGTTAGTATTGCTGCTAGCAGCCTATCCTTGATATGAAATGCAATCTTTAGAAGATATAACCGATGTAGTAATGATCTTGTAGAATATCGAGTCTTTACTGTAGTAAATACTCTTGTATTGTTCGGTGATAACGCGAAATCTGATGATATGATTTGTTTTGGTTGTTTTTAGCAGGCAATACCTTCGAGCTTTTAAGCCTTTGCAAATAAAAGGACCCTTCAGCTGAGGCATTTTGTGCTATTCCACTTGGGGCATTAGCTCCATATTTATGTCTCCACACCAAACCACTGGGCCCAAAGATAAGTTGCTTTTCCCCGCCTGCCCTGCCGATGTCAAAGTCGAGGTCGTGCTACGGTCACACCAAGAGCCGCTCCTCTATAGAGAGATGAGCTTCGAGTCTTCGAGTAAAAGATCGAGAGATGGCTGTTGGACATGCAGAAGAAGGTAAAGTCTGAGCCCGTCAGATTTGCTTGCTTACTTACACACCCTAGACGAAAGAAGTGCGATAGCGCAGTCCCCGTATGCGAGAATTGCCAAAGACTGGGTCTTGACTGTGACAGGGGCACTCGACTTGTATGGGAAGATGATGCGCGGAGAGACGGTATGAGAAGAAGAGGTCCCTTACCTAGGAAGTCGACATCTGAGAAAGTCAGAGGGATACCAGTGTCCACTCCCGGTAGCTCACCGTCCAATGCTCTCATGCTCTTGCCAACGCCGTCGCCTTCGCTTGGTTCACTCAATACGGTATCGGCTGAAGACTTCCGACTGTATCCCAGTTTGTCTGACTGGTCGTCCCATCTTGACCCACTGGACAAGCAGATCCTGGACCGCTATACGAAGTTCTTCTCGACAACTTACCCAACCTGCAAAGATGCCTCTAACCCTTTTCTCAAAGTTCTGATACCACTGGCGATGAGACATCGAACTGTTCTCGATGCCATGCTTGCCCTCAGTTGTGTTCAGAGCTGGGAGAACGGACAATTCACAATGCGTGCCCCCATGCTACGGTATAGAGCCAAGGCAATTAGAGGATGCAGCGACCTCGTCAAGAAAGTCATCTCAAACCCAGAGGCCCGTGAAGACGCATTCAGCCAAGGCCAGAATACCTTGATTCCAGTCATCACCCCACGAACCACGGAGATCGTTGAAAACGATGGTATCATCCCGCTACTGGCAACATCCGTTCTACTTATGCTCTATGAGAAACTCCACGGAGAGGGTAAAGAAAACGGAACAAGCCACTTGCAGCTATTCGCTCAGCTCTTCCCGTCCCAGCTCTTCAGCAACATTTTGGACAGACTTACGCAAACTTCTAAGACGGGCTATCAGACCGACGCGATGCTTTTTCTTTCCAATTCATTCCTATATAATGATCTTGTACGGTCTACGTCACTGCGAACCACGACGTTATCAACATTCTACCATGAGAGACCATCATCACCCTCAATATCGCATCGCTTTTATTTCCCCACTATCATAGCTCGCATAGGCGCCAATGATATGTTAGTATCAGATGCCGATATTATTGCCTGGGACGGAACGCTCAATTGGCTACCGAGTCTGGCCCTTCAATTCTCCGGTCAGAGCGAACAAACCGACTTGCGACTACTCTTAGACTCAAGTTTGATATATGGCCCCACCTTTCAAAAGCTCGAGTCCTTCGTGTGTATTAACACATGGAGCGAAGAGAAGCTGATTTCTGAGCTCTACAGAGTAGCAGCTCTGGTCTACAGAAGACAGCAGCAGCCAGACAAGTCCTCTTCTGCCATGGGCAGCCTCCCCGGATGGGCCATGGAAATTTTACGCCTCATCCCGCCGAGCTCACCGTATGGGACAGCTCTTCTCTGGCCAATCGCCCTTGTTGGCCCGGCATTAACCGATTTGGAACACCGAGAATACGTATTTAGTCGTCTGCAGATGTTGGAGCAGCAGTGCAAGATAAAGACGTATGCTAATATCGCTGAGCATTTGGTCAACCTATGGGGATGTCATGATAACGGCAGCCCTTCTAAAAGCCAGTTAGCGTATTTGTTCGGATAAATCACTACTCAATACTTTAGTTCATCTTGATTAATAGTCTTGGTTAATCATTACTACAGCACGTTTTTTAAGAAAATAAATATGATAATACGATAAACTGTTAAAAGGAGACCAAAGCCGCTATAGATCGCAAAAACGCCGCTCTCGTCACCCACCGTCTCCCACCACAAGTGTAGCATCACAAACGTCAAGAAAAAAACATACAACACCGGGTATTCGCTGATCGTCACCGACTCAACTACTAATCCGGCCCTCATTAGCTTATCTAAGGGAGAGCGGACGGGATCCCGAGTTTTCTAATAGGTATGGTCGTATATAAAGGTTTTCCGAGATCTGCGAGTTTATAATATAAGTGTTAGTATCCCTATTACAGGGTAGTTAGTTCGAACCGTAGTTAACAAAGAGATTAATTAAACTATATAAATATCTACGTAGTAAGTATAAAAAGGAGGTTCTAACCGTAAGTTAGGCTAGCTACGATAATCGTAAATAGGGCTCCTAATTAGCCCCTACGTAGTCGGCTATATACCGCAGTCGAATTAGACTTCTAATTTAATACTAACTTTCTTTTTTTATTATTAATTTAATTACTACGGTTAGAGGTATAATTCGACCTTAGGCCCGTTTATTAAGTCGTCTCCTTTTCCCCCTTTTCTCTACTCTTTTTATATAACCTATCCCTTTATTCGTATAATAACTTTTCCACTACTTATAAATTACTCTAATCCCTTATTTTATATTACTTTTATAAAAGCGTCTACGAGGTTATTTTTATTATTAATCTAACGGATCTTAAGTATTTTATACCTTTTATACGATTACCTAAGGGCTATAATATTAATTATAAGCCTCTTTTCCTTCGTCGTTCCTAATTTAACGAGGTATTCGTATAGCGAGTAAGAATCTATATAAATAACTATTAAAATAAATAAAAGGCTAATTTAATTAGTAATCTTCCTTAGCGTTATTAAAATTGCATAGGAGAGGTTAACGCCGTTAACTATATTATAAACCTCCGACGCTAATATACTTCTCGTTACTTACTTACTTTTAGTTAACGAGTAGTAGATTATATTATTATATATAGTAAATTCGCTCTCGCCTATACTCTCGTTAGCTAGGATAATAATATACCCTAATTACGAAGTAAGGTTATTATTATTTATAAATAACCTATTAATAAAGACGTAGAGCTTACTAGTCGTAAGGTCGATCGGGTAATAAACGAGACCTCGATCGAGATTTATCTATTACTACTTAAGCTATTTATTAAGTACCTTAACGTCTCGTTCGGTTAGATTTATAGCCTGCGCTACCCTAATATAATTAAAAGTCGCCTCGGGCTAATAAATACTCGTAATATATACCCCTTATATAAGCTTAGCCTTATATTACTTCTTAACGTTAGTTACGTTTAGATTAATAAAGTTAATCTTCTCGCCCTGCCCCTTTTATTAAAAAACGACAGTTTCCTTTTTAATTATAAAAATCCCGCTATTAAATACTAAGGGGGTGTTTATTATAAGGACCTCTTTTAGCTTTATTATAAAGCCCGCTTTTTAAAGCTCCTTATCCTCCTTTTTTATAAAGTTAATATTAAATAGGCCTAATATATTATCGGTTTATATTCTAACGATCCTAAATTAGTCGCCTTCGTACTCTATAACTAGTAAGTACGGGTCGTACGTAAAGGTAATTATTAATAGTTAATTAATATAAAAATCGTAGTAAGTGGCCTATTAATAGGTGCCCGATTCTGCGAGCCTATATAGTAGCTTAAGCACTTTAATAATCGTGCTTTCTAGGTACTTACTAACTATTTCTTTCGGTAAATAGGCTAGGATTTTCCTTATAAGCCCTGTGGCCGATTAGGTATAGGCCTAGGTAATATTATAGCTCTAAATCTCGTATCCCTTTTTCTATAGCGATGCTATTAATACTATTATTAATCGTTAGCTATAGTACTATATAGTAGGTAATTATATAAGTAGCGTCGCCTTTTTAACGTCGCCGTATTCCTAAATTACGTATCTAGACTTCTCGTACGGCTAGGGTGTTCCTTTCTTTTTAATCTTACGAACTATTCGTAATTTAAATATGTAGAGGTTTATATGTTTTTCTAAGTCGTATAAGATAAATCGATAGACCCCTCGATTGCGAAGAGTGTCTACTTTAATAAGATCTAATCCCTTATACGGCTTTTTAATAGTTATAATTACGCCTTCTTTACGTAGTTTAACCGCTAGCTCGAAATCGGCTTTCTCTTTTGCTATATAAAAGGTATTAATTACCTTGTTATTAGTAATAAATTGCCGCGTTAGGGCTTATTATTATAGTCTTTTGCGACGTCTCGCTAGTAGTATTAGTGCCCTTTTAGCAATTTCCTTTTCCTTATCGTTTATTAGTACTACTACGACGATTTTATTAAGGATAATTTCCTATACCTCTACCGCGGGTTATATAATTTCCCCTAGCTCTTTTTCTTTTTATAAGTTAGAAATTACCTCGTTAGGATCTATATAGTACGGTCTAATTACTATAATTAACACTTTGAGTAGCTAGTTACGATCTCTCGTAACTATATAAGAGCGCTCGTTAACGGAAATTAACTTATATAACCTAGCCTATTATTAGGTAATTTCGCGCTATACTTATATATCCGAATTTAGTGGTATATTTAGATTATCCCCTATATCGGGCCTATTGCGCGTAGTAATTACTTTATTAACTTACTTTTTTATACTTACTTTGCGCAGTGCCCGCATTACTTTTTTAACTACTCGGGCTCGTTAGCTTATACTTAGCGACGGTAGCGAGGCTAAGGTCGTTCTTAAATATGCTCTAAATATTAATAACGTTAGTATAAGTCCGTTAGGCCCTATAATATCGTTATAGTATTTAAGTACTATCTAGAGGCATTCGTCGTTAGTAAAATCCGGATTTTCCTCTTTAATAATTCTAAACGCCCTTTTTAACTATTAGTATACCCTCTTTACCTTTTTAATACTATAATACGCTTTAACGGGTACGACTTTTAGCTATATACCGTAGGCCGTCGTATTATCCCTAAATTTTACTAATTTAAAGCTAGTACTAGCGTCGGTTCTAATACTATCTAGCGGTCCTTAGTATATATTAATCTAGCTTTTTTATAAGGCTACCTATACTATCTTTGCTTATAGATCCCAGAGGAATTGCCCTACTTAGAAAGATATAGCTACGTCGATTATATATAGTACTAGCCGACTATTTAAGTAGAAGATATCGACGACGATTTCTTAGTTAAAGTTAAGCTTATTACGTAATTTAAACTTAAATTTGCGTAGGCTCTGCGCATTTATTTAGTATTAATAATATACTTTCGTTAACTACTCTAGCGCCCCTATTTCGATATTATTATTATTTAATTACTTTAGGAGGTTATATAGCCTCGTAACTAACGGGTGCCCGAATCTCTAGTATAATCTTCTAAGCTTACTTTCCGTTAGGTAATTAATCGACTTTGTGTTATTAATAAGCTTTATAAACGCATGCCCCTATCGTCGTTCGACTACTTCGAAGTGCTTACTACTAGAGATTCTGTTCTTTATATTATTAAATATAATACCTAGTCGATCTATATCTTTTAGATATAAGAGAAATGGGGTATTAATAGGTAAAATATAAAAAGTTATCGTTCCGAAGTGCGTCTCTACTTTTACTATACCTAGGGCGACGATTTCTTTACTTAGGCCGAAACTAATTTTCGTAATACCCGCTATTAACGTATTAAGTATTACTAGCGCGATCTTCTATAGTACTTAAAATTGCCCTTTTCTTTTAGTTAACTATTATAATCCCTTAGTATCTAGGATAATCCTATAAAGTTTATCTAGGCCGTACCTTTCGCTTATATAAAATACTTATATAAGCTTACTATTCGAGGGATCTAAGTAGTATAAAAAGGACCCCTCTAGCTACCTTTAGATTTACTTAGTACTATATTCCTTTTTTTTAAATATCGAGAGAGATAGCGTTTTCTCTTTAATCGTTAAGAAAATAGGCTTTAGCCCTATTAAATTCGCCCTTTTAGCTACCTCCGTATCCGTTATCTAAGGGACCTTCCCTTACTATCCGTAAATAAAAGCTTACTTATTAAGAGCTTTTACTACCCTCTGTTCGTTTAGCCTCGTATATCCTCTAGAGGCTAACGGGGTAAAAAAAGAGTAGTTAATATCGTTAATTTTATTATAATCTAATTCGTTAGTATAAGGGGTAAGATCTTCCTTATTTTCTAAATTTCTTATAGGGGGTATATGCTTTAGGCTACTACTTTAGCTACCGTCGCTAGGTTCTATACCCCCGGATCTGCCCTTATATATAACGAGGAATTAGTTAAACCGACGAAGGCTAGTTTTACTATCTACTACCCTCGACTTTTTATATTATTTATACGATTTAGTACGCTCTTCCTTAGAGTAGTTACTTAACTAATATCTATCCTTTTTATAAATATAGTATTACTTCTTTTATTACCCTACCTATAAGTTAAATCTCTACTTATTTAACGAATCTAGGCCTCCTTACTAGCGATTACCGTATTTAGCCTCTTTTCTTTTTTTATTATACGTTTAATTAACTTAATATTATTAATAAGGGCCGTCGTACGCCTAGAAGTGGGTTTAGCGCAGCATTCTCGCTTTAATATTAAAGTTAGATCTTAGCCTCGAGCAGAGCGTCTCGTAGTTTTCGAGTACTTAGTATAAGGTAATTTTTATTTTTAATATACGCTAGACTACGGTATAAAGATATCCGACTTTTCGCTCGTTTATTCTCCTATTTAGCTAGGTTTTCGCTAGCTTATCGATTCGATCGATAAGCTCTTTAAGGATCTTTACTCGTAATTTACCCTTTATTATCCTAGCTATAAATACGAAAGAAATCGCTCGTAGCTTAGATAGGAGCTTTAGGTTCCTATTATAGGTCTCGAAGCGGCTTTAAATTACGTTAATTATACTAAAAAAGTCGTTTCGATCGAGATTACGTACCGCTTCGTAGTAGTAATCGGAGGCTTTACTTATAAGTACGGTATTAATTACCGAATAGTACTAGTATTCCCTAATTCTAACTTTTTTATAATAATTATAAAATATCGTTAGGGTTTTTTATAAGACCTTATACTTCCCCTTAGAATATAGTTTCTTTTTTAAGAAGATCTTTTTAAGGTTTATAAATTGCCTTATATTTGTTACTAGATTTTTAGTATTTATATGCGATCCTTACGTCGCTACGTACTATTAGTAACTTTAGGTCGTTTACCTCTTTTTTTATTAGCCGATCGGTACCGAATTTCGCGTTAATAGCGGTAACGAGTTATAAATTAAAATAGGCGAAATTATCGATTATCGTACTTTTAGTACTATATTTTGCCCCGGTATATCCTTTTATAATAATAAATTTCCGTTAGTAATTATAAGGAGGAAATCTAGGTCGTTTACCCTTTTTCTAAATTCGTTAAAGTAATTATACGCTCTATCGACCTAGGCCTAGTTTTATAATATAAATTCCTCTTTTATAATTATTACTATTAGTATTTTATATGGCTCTTGCGATTATAATTACGCTAGTAATACCCCTCGCCCGTAGAGGAATTTATTAACTACTTTTATAATTCTTAGGCTTACGCTCGCGAACTATTTATCTAGCTAGTAGCTAAGGTTATTTATAATCTCGTAAAATAGGGGTTACCCCTATAGCCCTTTTTTTTTATAGACCTTAGTTAAATAGATTAATACCGCGTTAATTTACTTACCGTTAGGCTAATCCGCGATTTTATATATCTACGTCCTCTAATAATCTAAGTTAATATTTACCTATTTATAAGGGATTAGGATTCTATCTAGGATTAGGTTTTATCCTCTCTTTTTTTACCCTAACTTACTAAGGGTCGTGCTCTAGTTTATACTTATATTAGCGGTCGCTAGCGTATTTAATTTTAATAGGGATATATTTAATCCGCGCGCGGGTCGTAATAAATCCGTGCTTTTACTACTTAACGAATTTATTAAGGTTTAGGAGATTCTCGTTTCCTCTCGCCGTCTCGTTACTGCTCTTATTTTTATTATTTCTAACGATTATTACTACCCTTCTAAATCGCTAGCTATCGTACTTACTAAGATCCTCTTTTTTATTTAGTAAAAAAGGGTAGGTTTTAATAGTTCTTTTTAATAATAGTAATAATAGACGTTTATATTATTATAAGAAGATATAGTGATTAGTCTCGGGATCTTTACTAATTACTAATTTCCGCTATCCCGTATACTTCTAGCCTCCTAAGCCTCGTACTCTCTATAATCTCTAAATAGCTTTTTTAGTTAATTTCTAAGATCCGTAATACTCTTAGCTTAATACCGTTAGGACCTCTAAATCCCCTCCTCTCTTATTAAACCGTCTCTTATATTATATTCCTAAGTAATACCCGGGGGGTAATTAAGGGAGCTATAAGGAGGTTATCTAGATCGTAGGCTTAAGGTCGTACTTATAAGATCCTTATAATAATAGACTTTCTTATATACTATAGATCTCTTAGCTTAATAACTCCTATAGGGTTACCTTCGCTACTAAGTAAGAATGTTTATATTTAGAGATCCCTTTTTTTAATCGCACGGTACTCTTTTATATTATATTTTTACTAATTTAACTAGTTAATTTCTAATTACGGGCCGGCTATAGAAAAATCGTTTAATAAAAAAGCTGCTCGGGGCGATAGCAAAAGGCTAGTTACTTAAGTAGTTCTATTAATTAACGTAATTTAACGTAGTAAACGTCGACCTCTTATAAATAATAAAGGGCTATGATTACTTAATTCCGTGCGGTATTTAAAAATCGCCTCTTTTTTTATCTACTTTTATAAAGTTAATTAGTATAAATCTCTTATCCCGTATAGTATTAAGAGGTCGTCTTTTTTATATAGCGAGATACCTTACCGATTTATAATAATAGAATTTAATTACTAATTAGTATTAATATTCCTATTATAAGGTAGTTAGTTCGAACCGTAGTTAACGAAGAGATTAATTGAACTATATAAATATCTGCGTAGTAGGTATAAAAAGGAGGTTCTAACCGTAGGTTGGGCTAGCTACGATAATCGTAAATAGGGCCCCTAATTGGCCCCTGCGCAGTCGGCTGTATGCCGCGGTCGAATTGGACTTCTAATCCGATAATTTCCAAGGGTCGACGTCAAGTCGCATCATCATTGGCTATATGCTTGCATAGCTGCACCACCCTACATTGCCTGCCACAGTGGCTTGCCACAGTGGCTTGCCATCTGAAGGTGACATCTAGGGAAAATGACTGCTATTGATGGGCACGTGATGGGGTATCCTCTGAGTCAAGCGTTTAGCCTTGACGGTGCCGCCGACGAGAGCTGTGCCCCGCCCCCACATCCCGATCACTTGCTGTGTGGCTTGCCCTCTTCATAAAGTAAGGTACTTCGTCCTCGACGACTCGGCAGCGAACATGTATTCACTCAACGCTTTTTGTCTGCCACTGGGTCATTCCAGTCCTCTGTAGAAGGGGGAAATTGAGAAATGCTTTGCTGAAGTGTTCTGAAATTCGAAAGCACGTCATTGGCACGTACTTTGCACGTACCTTAGTTTGAAGGGTGTAAGTCACAACAACAGGATTGGCTGTGAAGTTCCGCCGTGATCTGACTGCAGTCTAGAAAAGCATCCTTTGTTGCAAAGTTCCTTTTCAGGGAGATGTTGTCTCCAATGAAGTACATCTCTTTGAAATGCATTGATAATGTGTCTGACTGCATGTAAGCTCTGCCACCACCAATCTGCAGCCCAGCCGTAGCCTGCTCGAGACTGAAATATCTGGTCAAGGAGGAGGTGAGCGTTATCCAATCAATTCTGCTTGTAGTGCAACACGGCAGCTGGGGACTCACAGGTTGGCACGAATGGCCCAAGGCCCCTGGCATATATGAGTTCCTATGGAATCTGTTGGCTGGACTGGGACATTTAGCCTGCCAACAGGTCAACTCAACGCCTCAGACTTGCAGGCGCCAGCAAAGTGTTCAGATAACGCTGTAGCTACTAATCACTTGATCAGAAAGGGACCGGTGAGTATGTGTCTAATCTATAAGGTGGTGTCGTGTTGGAGCCAACAGAGGAATGCTCAGATTGTAGACGCCACTCTGGGCAGTATACGACCCCGCTCTCAATGACGAGGGATAAAAATGAAAGCTTTGGCAATCCCCCCGCCAATGTCCAAAGTGAAAAGGGGCTGACTGTCGACACCACTCCCCAATCCTCCGGGACTCAACGTAGAGAAAAAGGTCACCTCGCTCAAGCGATTATTACTTCCTCGGCATTCAATCTACAATGTCAGGGGTTGAGATTGCAGGGCTCGTCACAGGGGTCATATCGGTCATCTGGACCATCCAAGAGCTTTACTCCGGCCTCAAGGATGAGAAGAACATACCCCAAGCCTTTCACGATATAGCAGTCAGACTCCCCCTCGTTGAAGATACTCTCCAAATCGCCAAACAGCATATGCCTGAGAATGCGGACGAGAAAGAATACCAAGCTTTGGAAAGCGTTGTCAAGAACTGCAAAGTCAAAGCAGATAAATTGAGAGAGATTTTCAACGCTATGGGCCCTCCTGGGGAGCCTTAGTCCAGAATCGATCGCTACCGGGCCGTTGTGCGACGCTGGGGTCAGGGTAATAAGGCTGAAGACTTGGCAAAGGGAATGATGAAAGATATGAAGACTTTGGCGATGAATCGTGTTATGCAGGCGGTAACGTCTGCCCAAGTGGCGTATCTCGAAGAAGCCATCAAAGAACTGTCCTGCGTATAGCCCTCGCTTACAGATGAGGAATATGCATCTTTCTCACAGTACCATAATGGCTCAGGCGATAATATTGGGAGAGACAAAGTCAAAAAAACAAAATCTGTTTTCGGGCACTGGCAATGCATACTTTGGTCCAGTCACACAGGGTACGAGTTAGTCGTCATCAACGCAGACTAGGTGCTGCCACCCAAATTGAACTCTAAGTAATTTTTTGATCAATAGTCTTGAACCAGAACCCTGAAATCCGGTCAGGGGAAAGAAGTGAGAGTACTTTCGACAGTAAGAGAGCTTTCTTGAACAAAAATACACACCTCGACAGTGAGGCTGACAGAGCGATTAGCTTGCTTGAGGCTCCTTCCAAAACTCGGTGCTATCGGAACGGAGATCGAGGACTGTGAGTCTGCGAATTAGATCTTAAAGAACGATACCTATCGAGAATAGTCTTCCTGCAGGCATCAGCGAGACCCGGCCGCAGCCACGCTAATCCTCAGAGGCAAATTAGGAGTGGGCAAGTCTGTCTTGATAAAACAACTAGCAACTGATATCCCCCTGATCAGTGATAACCCCACCATACGAATCCACCATTCATTCCAGTCTATATCAGCCGGGGCCGATGGTTCACTGGGAGCGCGCCAGGATTCTACCATGCTATATCTATCCTTGCTTGCCAGCCTCGTTCGCGAATTTCCGTCGGAAGGTCGGGCTATGGCGAACTTGGCCGCTCGCCTACTTCGGATGACCGAATCAACTGTTGGAAGTGGGTACGATCTAACCCACAGTATCAAAGAAATCATCAAAGAGAACAAGCTTCGCCCTAATAGTCTAACTCGTTTCCGAATCTTTATCAATAGCCTTGAAGATTGTTTAGCAAATAACCCCTACCACGCCGCGACCGGCGATGGCCACATGCACAATGAGATATTAAAAGTACTCTCCTTTATTTCGAACTTACTACCAGAGTGCCTTGATAAAGGTGTCGATATCGGTATATGCCTCTCCCGTGGATATTCTAGTGACTATGGAGCATATGAGCCAAAGAGCCGGACTATTGAGATCGAGTCTCTATTGAGGGATGTAGTTAACCGATATATAATAAAGCGGGTCGATAGGCTGTGCAAATTAATGCTGACTAGTACCGAGGTTCTCGAGCTTTCCTCGAATCTGATATTGCGGAGTGTAAACGGTTTTCTTTGGGTAAATTTTGCTATAGAGCGAATTCTCTGTGCCAAGTTAACGTCAATAGCCGAGGAATATCGAGACCTCGCTAACAAAATTCCTGATAAGCTTGAAGACTTCTATAAACAGTCTGTTAAACAACTCTCACATGGTACGGCCCATGAGGACCTTAATTTTCTAAAATTAGTCCTTATAGCGGCCAGGCCGTTGAGTTCCGAAGAATTACACCTTGCCTCGATCTTCATCAAAGACAACTACTCCACAGGATTCCGGGAGTGGAAAATGAAGTGGGGAAAGCAAAACGAGGAACGTGGGTCTGCTTTCAGAGACCGAATAAGGCAATCAACCATGGGCCTTATTGAAGTTACTAAGATCGAAACCAAAGCTCTGGTTCCGTCTAAGAGCCAAGTACTAATTTTAATTCAGTAGTACCTCCCCGCCACTGACGTATCTCGCTTTATCCATACCTTAGTGATTGAGTTTCTTCGTAGAGAAAAGGGGCTCAAGTACTACTTTCCCGACCTTTCGCAGGCCTTGGATATGCAATGCCACTTGTCATTCTTCTAAATCTATACCCGTGTTCTCGAATCTTACGACCTCTCTAACGAAGATAATGTCGGCTTGTTGGAGTATGCGTCTGCCTTCTGGCTACATCATGCACGAGAAGCCGGAGCGTTGTTAGAGACAAAACATATTTCTGACACGATGCTGAAATGCATAAACGTAGCAGATCTTCCTCGTGCGTCTAAACTCGATCACATCGTCGAAAGGCAGATCGCCCACCTGAAAACTACCAGAGCAAAAGAGTTCTTGCTACTACAAGGAGATGAAGCGACAAGTACATTAGATGGCAACGTTGCGAAACCCAGCATCTTGGTGATGCTTGTAACCCTTGGATGTACTATACTCGTCCTGTAACACATCGAGCAGTGCAAGGTGTGTGGAGGATCGAGAAAATCCAATATCCCTTCCGTTGATCAGACATATTAGTCAAGTCAGGATTGGTAACTCGAACTCGCGCTCCGAAATGCGATTAAATGTAGTCATATCGATGTTGCGAAATTCTTGATCAAGCTGTGTGGTGGAAAGACGTTTCCTCTTCCCAAGAATGGAAGAAATTGCTCCATAGTTCTATTTTAAGCTTGTTATTTTGAGTAGCTTGAACTTGTGGAATTACTGCTCTCCGAGGGCGCCGACCCGACTGAGCGATCGCCCTGTACTTATGAATACCCCCTCACCGTTGCCATCGTGAAAAGTAATACGAACCTTATTGAAATTCTTTTATAGGGAGAAGAACATAAGAAAGAATGTATGCTCAAGATGCGCCGCCAGAAATCAGGCCACACTGCGTTGCACGTTGCTGTCAGTACGAAGCGAGACCCGGAACAGAAACTCGCGGTGTTGAAAGCTGTTCTTAAACATGCTCCACATAGGATGGGACTACTCAAGCTAATAGATGTCAATGGCCACACACCGCCAAGTTTGGCCCGAGAAGAGCCTTGGAACAAAGAACCAGATCTCTTAGAAGCTTTAGCTAGGTTTAAAGAAGACGACAAGAAGGCGGCCCCGGCACCCAGATACGGCGCTGGCCTGGGAGCATATGCCCTGTCTCTAGTTCGTCCTCTTCCACCTCTTTTCATCTGCTTTATAGTAGCAGCAGCAGTGTTAGGTTTTTCCTTACTTAGGTAAATTGTTCCCGGCCAATAAGGTCATTCGCGGGTTCCTTAATGATATGGAGCTCAGATCCACTACACTACACTCAGGGCAGTTATTTCTTTCCTTTTATTAGTGTGTATATGGCGGTTCTCGTAACTCACGATCACAATGTCAGGTTTCGCAGAGCTATCATGAATGAAGGCATTGGAAATATAGGTTTTCCTCGTGCTATGGGAAGGCTTGCTTTCTTTCTTGAGGCATGTGAATAAAACTCTGTTCCCTTCACCAGTGCTGTGCTTATTGGTCGCCTGACTACTGCCTCCTTCGCATTTCGTTCCGCCAATGGGCCTTGATTACAAACTCACGATACACGAAATATATTCACGCGAATCTCCGACGTACTTATCGGAATGCTATCACATATCGTGATCATACTTGGCCAACGATATGCGGATGTATCATCCGTATCCCACAAAGTGACTGAACTCACGAAAAAGAAGCTTGTTTTCATTCGGTTATATGGCGACATGGCACCTTACTTTCCCGCCAAGAGCCCAGTCTTGTATCTGTACGCGGAATGTCGCGACTAGGAATGAAGGAGCAAGAATTGAACCAGCACGTAACGGCACACAAAAGATCGTGCAGCTTATTGAGTTTCCTAGATCCAATCGAGACATTGCACACTTATGTGTATTGATTCTTAGTACTAAGCTATTGGAATAACATTTCCCGCGTCGCAACTTATACAGCCCAATGAGAGAGCCTTGATATGCTTTCAACGCCAGAACAGTGCAAGTGGTCTTATGAGCACTGGCAATCAACATGAGGAGACTGGCAAGCCGACTAACATCATACCTTGGTACATGCAGGCACCAATACAACCAGCACACCTGATCTGTAACATGAAGTCTGCGATCAGAAAGATATCTCGTCTGGGCTAGGCTTAAGGAGTGAAATCTTCGGAAATGAACATTCAATCCAGTCATAGCCAGCATTCCATCATAATTATTCAATCGGGTCTGCCAGCGGTAACCAGGCGGGTTCCCACGTAGCTCGCGCTGGCGGCACGGCCGCTTTCGGAGTTGACGATACCGTAGTAGCATGTGTGGTCTTGGTTCTGTAAGCTACCTTGTATGTTTGATGGGTTTTCTTTGTCGTACTTCGTGGTGAACTTGGTAGTGGCAAACGCAGACAATGTTTTAAGGGAAACCAAGGCGATATATAGCACCTCGTGAACTCATTGGATTCCATTGGGTGAAAGAAATCCAAATATTGAAGTGGTAGAGTCCCCATTTCATGACAAGTTTTGTCGAAGAAAAAGCCTTCGCCACTTGCTGTAATATAAATGTCGTAGTAGGATCCAGGGACCTATTTCAAAGAAAGCCAAGTAATTAGCCAGGTTATAGTAGAGATAATTCTGTTTTGGATTCGTACCGCGATTGAAGTGTACCACCGAGTGCGGTGTTTGAATGTCAGAGACCTGGTGCTCGCTTCTATCATAGAAAGCCCTCTCTTAACCCTGTGAATCGAGCAATCTAGGCCGTTCAGATCGGTTTCAATGGAATCTTGGTTAAAACAATGTGCACAAGCCTCAAAATGATCGCGACTCGGCCAGCCCTGGAAACAGATGCATACATGATAATCCGGATCGTTGAAAGGGCAAACTTGGAAAATCCCTCTGAGGGTGCAGTCTGGGCACACTTTTGGCGAGACTCCGGTGATCAAAACCTCTCGCGGCGCAATGCATTGAAGGTCTTCCGGGTTTAGTTTTTCAAGGACGTCCTCTGGGTAGTAATCGTCATGGATTCGATCATTGATGATGCGACAGAGGTTCTCCTCATAGTGATGATCGATCCTGACGCAATCTATAAGCTCTGTTATTGAGCTTCCTTTGACAATGCAGCGCATTGCCTCCTTAGGGTCAGAATTTTTTGCGCATTCCTTGGAGTCGAACTGAAGTCTCGGACAGGTGTCGATCTTCTGGCTATGGGCGGCCATTCCAAGAAACCGTTCTAAGAACAATCCCAAGGCTAGAGGCCATGCGCAGCTTCTGGATAGTCGCATACTGTTCGAAAGTCACCGCATAATAGATTGAGAAGAGTACGGGATACCGAAGACCAAGAATCTGAACTAAAACAAGATGTAGTGGAATGTTTGAGTGACAGGCGTCGTCTCATGTTATATAGAGAATCAGCAATGGACGCCACAAGGATCAAGAGACGGATTGAGTACGATAAAGTGTGACCACTAATTCTGACCGCACTGCCCTTTCCATCTAATGAACATGATTGTGGCTGCTTATACTTTGCAAAGAGGCATTTTTCCTCGGTCAAGTGTTGGCTGAGGGGGGCATCCAGCAGTATCAATACCACCTTCTGTTTAAAGCTTCATGATGGGTTTCACAGCATAAAGGATTTTCCAGTCCTACTGGGCTCGCTGTGCGGTGGACGCAGCCCTTGATTTGTTGGCTGGCTGTCTGACTAAAACGTTATTGCATTTTCATGCATCTATGATGATTGGCTTTGTGAACGAATGCTCTGATCGGCTCGGAAACGATGGAACCATGGATATCGGTGGGCAATCTGTCTTCCACCAACAATCAGGATGTACTTCTATGGGATACAGAATCGAGATAGAATGGACTTGAATGCACGTCGTGTTTGAAGCCCAACAGTAAGCTTGCTGTGTCAAAGCGGATGGTCATATGGCATCAATCGTAATATCGGATCATTGGGGACTGAGAATGCAAAGAGAATCTCCACGCCATCCGCAGGACGCCCACATCCCGTTCAGGATGTCTTGGTGTTACCAAGGTACAATCGGATACTTGTGATTGCATGCTTACATGTACAGGTATACTCCCCGAGGGTTATAAATAGTAGTAGTGTTAGGTATTGCTTAGAATCACCAAGGATGCCTAAGTACCCACGGAGCAAAGTGCTAAAGTAACCAACCAATCATACATTCCCCTTTGAAGTGTGGGCTGGCCGTGTTGCATGCTCGCCGTGTGAGATGGTTGCCACTCCTGCGGCCATCTACCTAACCCTCAATACCTTCAGTTAGTAAACTAGACAGAGCTTCCAAGCACAGTGTAATGGCAGTAAGTCATCGATCTTATACACAGAGATAACGGTAAGTATGAAACGCAATATAATCATCGACTATGCTCGGAGGTTATGTCTGCTTTGACTTGTCGTAGTCTAGAGACGATCTACACATGCACAGCCTCATATGGGCTGAATCAACGCGCAGGCGCTTTTAGTAAGCCACCCCGGACACTTTACTCTTCGTCAGTCACTGCGCAACCCTGTGAGTATTATCTAGAAGCTGTTGTCGTTCAACGGTCAATCACAAACTGAAGCACACCACAAACTAAAGCCACACGACCAGATCTGCCGATGGTGAGAACCCTGCATTTGTCACCTGTCACGTTTCGACCTCACCGCTGGACAAGGAAGGAGTAAATGCCTAAGAGATCATCCAAGATTTCCAGTACGTCAGTCATCTAATCGATGAGAATTGTGCACAACAATACTGTATTTCCATCCTGTCTAAGATAATGCTATCATCCGTGGCAGCAGAGTCGGGACATGCGTCTAAAAACAAATGTCATAATGGGGCTCTGGCCCAATACCTGAGCGCTAGGAAAATCCTCTGTCACGGAAAACGACGGCAGCTATCGAATGGATATGAATAGTCGTCGTATTCGCAAGATCAAGCCGTAATACAGCGTTGAGGGTCTGTTCCAAGGTACATAATGTCTCCACGGGGGGAAGAGTGGGTGTTAAAGTTTCACGGTGGTAAGGGATGTTGTTTGGCTTCAGGTAAACTTCTTGAATAAGGTTTGCGGAATAGAGAATGCTTGGCATCAAAAAGGCGGACGATCGGTTCCTGTTGTGAAGGCTGAGAAGGTGAACGAAGATCCAAGAGTTTCGCGAGGCGATCACGTATGAGACACCAAACCATTTTTTCTCAAGCACAATCGAGAGAATGTGAGGAAACAGGGGCTCATATACCTCACTGAAAGACTAGATGCTCAATTTTGTAGCTGGGCTGGATGGCGTAACGTTCGCAGCCGGCTGATCCGGATACCAAGCCACCAAGTTTCCAATCTTTTAAGACGAATAATCATCTTAACATTACAAGCAATCAGCTCAAATCACTAAGAACTCCGGCCTGAATGACAGGTAAACCCTTTCTTCTTGACATAAAGATTACTCCGAGGCCACTTCATTGATCATTTTGACAGAGCACCACGTTGGTGAGTAGATATTGCCTCCGCCATGATCCACCAAAGGGCGAGTTTAGCCCTACAACGGTGACTACAGGCTAACCGATCAGGTGCACTTATTAATCTCTCATATCCTCAAGAGGGAGACAATGTCTGGGAGGCCAAGCAAATTCAGCTTCATCGAAACCTAACTCCAGGAGATAACCAGGGCCGCCTTTCAATTGATTGGAGCTTCGGTTCGATCAAGATTTGCCCTTCCAAGCCTTTCACTGCATGAGATACAAACATACAGTATCTTATGAGTACAATTGAAACATTTTCCAGTAAATCGTGGCTCATTCTTTGACCTGGCCAATAAATTCTCCAATTCCACAGCTTAGCGGCTACGTAGAGACCGATACGTTTGAATTCGGCCTAGGTTTTACCCTCACTGGCATGGGCCTCGGCTACATCTTTGGCAATCTCAAGAATGGCATCGCCATCAAGATCAATCTCCTTACTACCAAGGGCCAGAGTTGAATTAACCTCAAGAATGGTAACGAGGTCTGGGTCTATCTAGACGCCAAGATAGTCTTTGATGGCAGTTACCAGGGATATTACTAGATATTTATATTGTGAGTAATTGTTTTCGTATTGCCAGATCATGAAGCTAAATGCTGGATGTGCTGTGATAAAGCAAGAACTGAATAACGAGACATTTGTGTGAAAGTCTCTATCGTATCATTTCGGACAGATTGAGATGAAGCGCTTCCATCAATCAAGATAGATAACTCAACCACTAAGCCAATTTCAACTAACATGGAGTATTTGGAAAATCACGTCAGCTTATATTGCCAATATTTCCGCTTTGGATTGACTTAAATATACTTGTGAAACAGCAGGGCTGGGGAAATCATGTCCGAGTTTGGTTTGTTATCGAAGCTGTAAAGTTCTTGAATAGGGACAGGTTTTATTAAACTCGTCAGCCAATAGAGGGAGAACCCAGAAAAAGTTGTCATTTGGTCTCAAACTGAGACGCACGTAACCGTAAAAGTTTATATCTTGAAGCCCATTTGTCACTCACTAGGCAATTGAGGGCTTTGGGATGCCTTTAAAGGGAGCGAGAATGCATGTAATTATTTCGCTGAGGTGTCATTTACGATCACATCATCTGATCGAAAAATGGACTCCCTGTATGCAATATCTCTTTCTCAGTTATTGTCACTACCTAATATCCCCGCGTCCGAGACAAAACCCTCTCTAAGCTGGTTCCTTGCCAGATAACAGACCAATTGAGGCGCAGGTAACACTCACACGGCCCTCAAAGTGAAATTTTGGGTTTGCCTCTAGCATTTGCCTGTGTAGCAAGAAGTAGCGCCACAGCAAACGTTCTTGTGATTAGAGCAGGTGCAAGACCAGATCTGGCGACTGACCAGCTCATTGACGACAGCTTCTGTCTGAGCCTCAAGAGCTTCAGCAGTCTCAAAAGCTGGCGCTGCCATGGCGAGAGCGGCTAAGAGGCCGACGACGGTGGCGGAGAGCTTCATTGTAAGATTTTGGATAGATCTAAATGTGACGGCAGTAGGCGTCAATGATACATGTCGCTATCAGAGATTCATGGAAGTTGAGCGGTGACATATTTACCTAGTTGAGAATGGATTTTGTGAAGTTTGCTTAAATTGCTCTGACTGATTTCGAATTCGAGGTTGTTGGTGATGAGAACGTGGGATAGAGGCGGGTGAAGGAGGGCTTTATTTATGCTTTTCAAGGGAGCCGACTGTCCACGTATCCTCGGGATCAGTTTACCACAAGTCGAAACTATCCACAACACATCCACCCAAGATCTCATTTCAAAAGCAGGAAGGTGTTTCGGCACAAAATCCGTTTGATTCCTAGCGCAGTGGCATGGAAGCACAGCAGCTCCCACATATCAATTAATTCAATACGTTTGCTACGTTGACGGGAATCCGGGCAAAATAGCCGTGAGCGGCACTATACAGTCATACTTAGCAGATCAAAAGTCCTTGCAACGATAAGTTGCATAATATGATAGCTGCATCCGAGAACTCAGCATAGGAAAGTGCAAAAACGGGCTTCCCATGAACTCAATAGGCATTATGTCACAACATTGTTTTCAGCCCGTGTCAGCCATTTTCACGAGTCCCTAGAAAGAGTCTAGTTTCTTTCAAACCTCATTAATGTGTGATAAATGTGTCCAAGATCGAAAGCAAATATCTAGAAAGAACTGAGGATAAGTACCGTACCTAAGGACATAATCAGGCCGCTGAAAACTTGATTCACATCCCAGACTCCTATAACCTCTGGGAGTACGAGTTGTCATGGTTGAAGTCTAAAGTCTGAGGAGTTTCTCCAAAGTCAGTTTGCTCCGTTGCGCCTGAAGGATTATGATCACCAATCTTTGCATGGAGAATTAGGCTCCGAAGGATTCGATTGCATCAAATTCGTACCTTATTGAGCCAAGCACTGAAGGATTTGTCTAGCGAGAAGCCCTGGCTGGCTGTGTCTGCGTTGTGCATGCAGAAGGATCAGCCAATGCCTGCTGGGCATGCCTCGCTTGAGTCCTGAGTTGCCTGATGTTGACAGAAAGGAGTAAATGTTGCATTTGAGTCCAAAAATGACGACTCTAATGAGAAAAGCCCCGGCCTGAGGACCTTTGACAACTATCTGGAAGGTTGATTAGCGCTCAATGAGGGAATGCTCGCGAAGTATCGAGTACAATACTACTGCTACACATTTGGAGGAATTTCCAACTCGAGCGCGACGAGAGATTCCATTCAATGCAGTGATTTTCACGTCATAAGGCACGAGGTGCTTTGGTATTTACGGCTTGACACTGAGTCCCCAGCTTAGGTATGTTGCAAGTCGTATTTATCACCTGATTTCTATCATATTTTCCACATCTGTCTTCGGCGCATCCTCCCGACGCCCGACTACAGTGATGGCCGACAGCTAAGCTGCCAGCACGAGGTTCAGCAAATTTCAGTGGAAAACGCACGGTGCATGTTTTGAATAATCACACAAGCATTGGGATGTTATGCATACTTCGAAGATGGAAGAACTTTTGAGTCTGTGGTCTTCAAACAACATTGATGGAGTTAACTTAATCGCTGCAAGAGCTCGTAATGCATTGACAAATTACACCGGCCGTACAAGCACAATGTACCTCATGACTGTGGCCACTGTTCCGTACCATCCGGAAAATGCCCATCTGTGCCTAGCATCCCCCAGAGATGTTCCAGCCGAACACCCCCAAACAAGTCCGTATTGCTGATCTCGGTAAACATACCCGACAAATCCGGAAGCTCAAGGTCCATCAGGTCAATATCTGGATCCACATTGACCTCGCCAACCTCCCTCGCTGGTGTCTGTGCAGTCTGCCAGGGTTCTGTTGTCGTTGTGTTCAATGAAGCTCGGTTCTGACGATGACCAGATACGATCTCTGACATGTTGGATTGCAAAACGGAGCACGCTTGGATGAACCGGGGGTTCTGTGTGACCTTTGTGTACTGCTCCTCCGCATACTGAGCTGCTATGCCCAGAAGCTCCAAGTCGGACCGGGCAAGCCGCGAGCTGGGTTGTTTGAGGATGTGGAGAGCGAGAGCTACTGCAGACATGAGAGGCTGGGTCATTGTGAAAATCATGGACTCTGATCGGTTGTGATGAGACTGAGCGAACATGCCGCCGTTACCGCCGCGCGGCGCAGGGGTTGCGTCGTCTGCGATTTCGCCAATGAGTCTGGCCATCGCTCTCGCCGACCCAATGCAGATCTCTGCGCCTCGTCTGAGTCTTGTGAGTTCGACGGATGACAGTGCCCCCGAGTCTGCTTGTGTGTTGATATGTGTTCGATACATCGACTCTGGGAAAACCAAGGCGGCCCGGTGGAGAGATATGAGGGCATGGTGGTAGTGGATAGCGAGGAAAATGGCAAAGTGCTGATGTCCCGTGTCACACAGGTCCGCATTTCCACTATTAGGACCTGGAGGGCGTATCTCGGTTGGTAACGACTGGGCCCATTCCGTTAGTGCCGTATCTAGACGGACCGTGTCACCGAGAAGGATTCGTGATGTCTGGGATTGCCCGGAGCGCCGGTAAATGTGAGCGCTTATACTGCTGATAATGCGTGATAATGACGCCCAAGGTTGGAAGTAGTCAATAGTATGTCGATCACCCTGGGCTTCAGGGCTCGATGTCGATAATGTCGAGGGTGCTGGAACTGGAACTGGGTCCGGCAACTTTTGGTCACAGTCCGAATCGTGGATCGCACTTGGACGGCCGGTCTCAAGCTCCATCAGCTTTTCGAGGGTATAGCATACCCACCAAACTTGAGTGTTCAGTTTCCGGTTCGCTTGGTAGCCTGGCGAAGCTGCAGAATCTCCAGTATCTGGCGGGTTGCGGGAGTGCCGTGTTGAAGCATGTCGGTGAAGGCCAATGGAATGGGCAATGCGGATAGCTTGCCCAAGAGTCTGCCATCCTTGGCCCTCTTTGCTACGACCACGCAGTGCTATGGATAGGAGTAGTAGAGCTTGTACCGAAGCCAAGTATGGCGTGGATATCACATGCGCTAAGAGGCTGTACGCGGCAGTGAGGTAGTGAGTCCCAATCTCGGCCAACGTTCCGGTCTCTTCATCTGCACCGATGCAAATAATGCAGTAAATGGAGACGAGGAGTGGAACTTGGGATGACTCGATGGAATTTTGTAGTGATCCGGACGCATCGGCGTCTTGAAGTGTCGTAAGTCTTCCTAATTCCGAGCGGATAGTCGGCTCGTCAAAGACAGGGAAAAGAGGGTGAATCCTCTTCATGTAAACATCTAGGTAGGCATCGAGGGTGGGAAGTGGAGGCAGAGGGGGGAGTTGAAACGATAAAGGCAATTGGAACTCCTCAACGTGGTGCATGCCGAATCGGAAGTAGGGCGATAATGGCCGAAGACCGCGTTTGCGGAAGAAAAGATCGGCAAACATCGTCAGAGACTGTACACTACTACCACCCATGAACTTTAGCCGATGTGGACTCTCATCAGTGTTGAGCGTCATGTCGGGGTTCAGATCCGCATGCTCATGAGGACTGTGATTTTCTCGCGCATTGGCACGATATGCCTCCGCGACCCATGAAAGCTTTCGTAATGCCGCATCTTCGGCTTCGAAGCCGTCATCGTACGCCGGCGATAGGTACTGCCGCGGGCGCGGAGAGACGGCGCGAAGAGGATCTCGAGGTGTCTCGGAAACCCCCTGCACACTGCCGCCGCCCTGACTTTGTGTGATGGCGCTCTTGGCCGCCCATTTCCGTACGGCGTGCTGGTTCGGATTTCTGGGGTTTGTGGTCTGGCATTCATCGCCGCGGAGGATGCAGTTGTGGCATTTTGGAGTCTGTGCATCGCACCGGACCTTTCTTTTGCGACATTGATTGCAGGCCAGAGACAGTCGGATGCGCTTCGGTTGGGAACTTTGCGGCTGCTCGCCCGAGCTGGATACGGAGTCGGGCATGGCTGCTGACGGAAGGTGAAAGAGCAGAGGTTTTCGGTTGGGAGATCCGGACGGAGAGCCAGTCTTCTCCTCGGTCGAGGCCCGGAGGTCTTCAACGGCAAGGTATATACTGGAGACCCCTCACAAAGGGTCCTGTGTCACTTGAAAAAAACAGATGGGTTGCATTCGACAAGAAAAGGGATACGTGTGCCGGTTAGTTTATCTTGCATTTCCCCACGCGCGTCTGACCCGAGCGTGGGGCGCACTTGACGCTTCCCCATGCCGGTTCTGAACCTACTAGTGCCAATTCAGACCGCAGTCAAGGGAAACCCCGCGTTGGGAATCCGGGGGCGGGGGACTGCGGCATTGTGCCTCGGGAAGAAAGACCACTCAATACACTGCCATTTGTAATGCCAGCTCAAGTTCTGCTTCATTGCTGCCAGAGCTGCGGATACCTCAAACTACGTTTCAGTTAGTAAGATGTGGGTATGTAAAATCCAGTTTAAGCTATTTCCTCACGCGGGCTACGATCCGACTGGCCGATGAAGCCGTACCCAGAAGCCAAGAGTCACACATACCTATCTATAAACTACTGACCTCACGCCTGCTGTCTAATCGATGAATATCGAGAAAGAAGCAGGAGTTCTCTGGTCTGGACATGCAAGTCAAATTCGGCCATCGAAACTGCGGTGCAGAAGAGATCATTGACGCTTGACTTAGTACTTGCTTAATTATCGGTTGGTGAGTTAAAGATCTGGTTCTACGGAGATGGTGGGAATCTTTGCAGGATCTTAAGTTGGCAAAATTATTGGAAAAGCAAACCAATTGCATACGAAATCGTAAATTCGAAATCATAGAATAGCATGTTCTCTTAAATGAGGCTAAGGCCTGGACTATCAATATGCCTTCACCGCCGCCAATTGCAACAGCCTGTCCGTCACAATAGGCTTCTCCAGAGGTTCCTCGCGCTCTTGTGGGTCAAGAACCCCGTCCCTCTTTGCCTTTCCTTGGGGATGGATGTTTGTGTGCGGCCAGTGCGTGGTACCTCCCCATGAACGGAAAATGTCCGCTTTCTCCTTCAATGCCTGTGGGTCGGCGAATTTGACGGGCGTGAAGCAGACGTACTGCGCGTGTCTGATTTGAGTTCCCGTGGGATGTTTGGCGTAATGCATCGATCTTGACACGGTCAACATGAAGGGTTCCTCAACACTGGAAACAGGTGCTGTAGAGATGTAAACATACCGTGAATCCCAGAGCACCAGGTCGCCTGGCTCAAGGTTGGGTTTGATGAGGCGACACCCACGATCCTCGAACCACTTGACATCCTCTTCCTTGAAAATAAACAGGTCACGATAATTCGCTTCGGGAGGTGGGGCGTCTTCATGGTTTGCCATTTCTCTTGTCTCCTTGAAAAATTGATCGTAGAGCTTGGCGGAGCCATCCATCAGGATGAGGCCGCCATCGTCATCCCCATTAGGGGCGAAGTTGAGAAGACCTTGGATGCACTGAAGGCCCTTCCTCTTGGGATCCTGGTCTGGAATTCCTCTCTTAGAGAACGAAGTGATTGGGTGGTCTGCAGGTAGACTTACCACAGTGGGGCCATGAAGACCACTTCAAGTCCTTCTGGCGAGGAAGCGTAATGTTGAACATGTCAAAACTGACCAGCAACTCCTCTGTCTCCCAGATATGAATGAATGGGTTCATCACTCCAGGCTCCCTATCAAAAGTTCAGCTCACATAACACGAGTCCATGGACCGGTGCCACTCACATTCTTGCTTCCCACGCGAATCGCTCATGTGGGGCGCAGTAGGACCCGTACATGCCACCCTTGAACGAGACGGGGAGGTGCTCAGAGGTCCACGTATCTTCGTTTTTCGGATCGAATCCACGATTGAAAGACTTGAGCCATTCGACCTGCTTTGATTTGTAATACTCAGCTCGTTCAGGAGTAATAGCGTTCTTAATGATGGCGTAGCCATGTTCGAAGAAGAAGTCGCGCCAATCGCCGTAGTTTGACTTCGGGGTTAAGAGGCTCTCCGACATGATTGATGTTCAAGAGTGAATAATCTGTCAGATTGGTAGTGCGTTTACTATGACAATTTAAGAAGGTGTAATCACGTAGTCCGGTCTATTGAAGAAGATGCAGTGAATCTGGATTATCCTGTCATCTTCTCTTTGACTTTATGTCTCCTCTCTTTCCTGCCAACAAGTAGAGATCTCAATCGTGAACTCGTGAAGCTATCCTGAGACCGCAATTCAGGCTTCCCCGCACAATCACGTCCCTGAATCAATCTCTCCTGTATGAGAGTGCATTCCCTCGGGCTTCATCCTAGGCCCGGTTCGGTCATCCGTTTGACCCTTGGCTGATGAGACAGCTATTGTGGCCGCGGACTCCTCGGTTCGGTTCGGTTCGGTTCGGACCAGCTCTCTGGGCTCCTCTTCTCCGCAATTTCGTAGCAACGGCGGGGCCGGCTGCCCCTCGATCTGAGTACGGCTATTCCGCACCCACATGAAGGCTATCCCGCACCCATACTAGGCCTACTCAAGCAAATAGTGGGCTGCACGTGACTGCACCGCCGCAGCAGCCACATTGAGCGCGCGCCTTCCCATTGTTTCTATTTTGACGCGTCTTTTCTGTCCAACACCTCCTTTTTCAGTCACTTTTGAAGCAGGATAAGTACCTTTTTGAGCACCAAAATATGAGCTCTAGAGAAGTATTTCCCCTGAGCAAAGACTGGCTTCTGAAGTCGTGGTTCTGACTCCGAAAAGCGCGCATAGGCGGCATTATAAAAGAGGGCAAAGTGGAAGGTGCAGCAGGCAGTGGAAGGTGCAGCAGGCAGTGGAAGGTGCGCCTTCCAATCCTCTCGAAACTGCCGGAATAATAGAAATTCCGGGTCAAATGTGGCTGCTGCGGCGGTGCAGTCACGTGCAGCCCACTATTTGCTTGAGTAGGCCTAGTATGGGTGCGGGATAGCCTTCATGTGGGTGCGGAATAACCGTACTCCTCGATCTTGGCTGAATCTGGTGCGGCGCACTCCTCGCCCCACAGAATCGTGCATGTCCGCCTGGGGAAGCCCGCTCCGGGCAGAATTAGACCGAGGCACTCAAACTATGGAACTTGAGCCTCGCGACAACGCGATGTTCTGGTAAAGCCATTGAATCATCAGACGCGTTCCATAAGAAGAACTTTGTTTGCATGTTCAGTGATATGACGAACTCGTGATGCCCCTTTGCCTCACCGTATCTCAATTATTCAGTCCCAATTGTCAAGTCGCCAGATTCAGCCATGCCTCTTCCCATCCAGATTGCGTATAAGCCCATCGGTAAGCCTGAGATCGGCACCAACAACTACCAAGGCTTCACCCCAGGTCGGGCCGAAGTCCTGCCTAAAGGTTGGAACGGCTACAATGCAAAGCCCCTTGAGAGCGACATTCGAATCGATCACGATGTCGAGATCAAAGTTAGAGACGGGTGTAGACTCTACATTGACGTATACCGCCCAGCGGACAGCACCGAGAAGATCCCCGCCATTGTTGGCTGGTCACCCTACGGCAAAAAGTACAGCGCACTTACCATGCTCCCGATGACGCCATGGTCCTGCTGCGTGAAGAAGAGCGACCTCAGCGGCCTGGAGAAGTTTGAGGGTCTCGATCCGCAGCGGTGGTGCCCCAAGGGGTACGCGATCATAAGCGTCGATAGCAGAGGCGCTGGCAACAGCGACGGTCAAGTCCCAATTATGGGTTTGCAGGATGCCGAGGACGCTTACGATGTTATCGAGGCTATTGCAAAGTTCGACTGGTGCAACGGAAGCGTTGGTATGGCGGGCAACTCTGCGCTTGCTATTGCTCAATGGCATGTCGCTGCTCTGAACCCTCCATCCCTCAAAGCCATTGCACCATGGGAGGCGAGTGGTGATCTATTCCGCGAGCAGTTCGTCCGGGGTGGCATTTTCTCCATGAGCAACTTCGATCTTATCACCAGTCTCATCATCAAAGGCAACTCAGGTGTAGAGGACTTTGCGGAAATGTACCGCAGAAGTTCCCTCTCAAATATCTGGTGGGAGGACAAGCGTGCAAACATGAAGGCAATTAAGATCCCGGCCTACATCTCCGGGTCAGACTTTAGTTCTATCCACACAATGGGTAGCATCAGAGGTTTTATGGAACTGGATACTTCCGACAAATGGATACGATGGAGCGCGTGGCAGGAGTGGTTTGATCTGTACAGTGTGCCGGAAACAAACGAGGATTTGGCGGTAAGTCTCCCAGTCCTTTCCAATGCTCTTTGTCAGACATCATGCTAATCATCGCTTCAGAAATTCTTTGACAGATATCTCAAGGGCATCGAAAACGACTGGGAGAAGACCCCCAAGGTGCGGTGGACATCATTGAAGTTCGGCGACCGAGAGCCAGAAAGCGACATCATTTTTGAAGACTTCCCTCCACCAAACACCGAATACAAGACCTTCTATCTCGATAACGAGAAACTGTCCGAGTCTGCTCCGTCGAACTCCTCAACAGTATCCTACAACTCCGAAGATGGCAATTCGCTTGTCAAGTTTACATACACGTTTGACAAACCCTCACGACTCATTGGCATTCCGAAGGCAGTCTTGTACATGTCTTGTCCTTCACACGATGACATGAACGTCTTTGTCAACATCAGAAAACTCGATAAGAACGGGAACCCGATGATGCATCTCTGCTTCCCATTCTGGGCTGCACCAGTCAAGTCCATTCATGACATCCCTAAGAAGGAGCAGAGTAGCACAAATTTGAATCTCGGCTCGGTCGGTCAGCTGAGGGCCTCTCATCGAAACACTGATCCGGAGCGATCGATGCACCCTCAATTCCCTTTCCACCCCCACGACAGGGAAGACAAGGTCTCACCTGGCACCATTGTGGAGTTGGAGATCGGCATCTGGGCCATGGGTGTAGACTATGAGGCGGGTGAATCTGTTCAGGTGCAGATTGGCGGTCAGTTTCCCTCCATTGCTGAGTACAAGGCATTTTCTACTGAGCGGCCGGATTATGAGAGGAACAAGGGCAAGCATTTCATCCACTGTGGGCCAGAGTATCAGAGTCGCATTATCCTTCCTTCCATTCCGTCATAGTCTTCTTATCGCTGGGTTATTGCAGCAGAACAGCAGATGTCATAATGGAGACCCGTGAAGTTCTGGATTTCTTTCGAGAGCCATCCTGAAACCCACATTCAAGTTCGAGTGACCCACATCTAGCACTTCGTTCTTACGTAGTAGGGCTTCTTACCTTCCGATGAAGTAAAAGCATTGAATGCCATCGAAGTACGACTTTTCAAAAGAACCCAATACTGTGAAAATGTTCGAAGTAACAGCACTGTCAAACTTTTGTGGCTTTGAGTTGCTGAAAACGTTACGACGTCGAGTGTCAGTAAGAGAGATTCGGATGGTCCCAAGTTTAATCCGAGTCTGCACGATTCTCTCCCTCCATACCCTTGATTTGTTCAGTCAAGAAAATAGACAAGCAGAGAGAGGCAAATAATTGTGGTAAATATCACTCATCCTTGGTGAATGATTTAATCAGGTCTACTTTCAATTACTCCCAAATTACACATAAGCACCTGACTGTCATCCAACCTGCCGCCATCTTGAGGCCTAAGGTACACAACATGGCACCACTGCTGGGGACTTCAGGACTATTTCATCCACCCGAAGTTTCCAGCTGAAGGAGTTTAGCCATACTAATGATTGTATGAAGGGGTCGTCGTGGTGTTTGCAATGGACCACTTCGAGACCATTTCTCTGATCTGGGTGCCCCAGATGAAGACAAAGATTCCAGCAGCGCCGATACCTGCCGTAAGAGCTCCATAAATACCAAATGCACCATCGTATCCCATTGAGGCGATGAAAGGTGTCACTCCATAGCTCGTTCCGAAAGAGATGACGCCGCGCATAGCGCAGATGATGACCAGCACCGGGCCAGACCGCGTCGGGTACGCGTCGAGAGCATAGGTGATGCCGACTTGGTTTGCTCCGACAAAGCCGAAGTAGTAGGCATTAAGAGCAAACACAATGGCAAACCAGTGATATCTATCGGGGTGCTCGGCTGCCTGGCCGTAGATCACGGCCGCGAGTGTACCGACAATAACGGGAATGATGAGAGGGATCAGTCGGTATTCTGCTTTGTGAACACCGCCGTTCCTTCGGGCGAAGAACTTAATGACCCAGTCTGATCCTCGACCCAGAAGTGGCAAGGCAAGGAATGCGACGACAATTTGACCGGTCAGGGCAAAACTGACGACTGATGATTTCCAGTTGTAGGGGGCATTCTGCAGGATCCCGCCATAGGTGGTACCAAGAGCGATGTTGACGCCGCTAGGAAGGAGATTAAGTTAGTGACAGTACACTGAAACTTTATGGAATGGGGTATTGGCCGTTGCCAGGGCTGCGTCTTACATCGTCAGGCCATTGAGCAGAAGTGCCCACATCATGTCAGGAAAGAAAGTAACGAGAGCCATGCCAGTGCAGCATTGCCAACCTTCTTTCCAATCGACCTTTTGGGTGAAAAGACGGAGGTCAGACGCGAAGGTGCGAGGCTTGAAGTTGACGAAGTCAAGCTGACGGGGCTCCGTGGTAGTCTTACGGGTTAGCATCTCCGTATACACTCCAGTGGTGTCGTCGACTCCAGGACTAGCAGTTGTGACAAAGTGCGAGACCTGGGCAGTCTGGCCTTGGTATGCTGCCAGCGGCCGGTCATACTTTGTCTCAGGTACCATGAAGACCGCAAAGATGAGAGTGATGGCGGCAAAACCTGAGCCCAGGAAGTACCAGCCAGACGACCCAATGCCAGCGGCTATGTAGGAAGTAAGAAGGGAGTAGACAGCGCTGAGAGTTGACTGCCAAAGCGTGAACCACATGAGACACCGGGCACGCTCGTGAAGAAAGTGAACCTCTTGTACCATTAGCGGGCAGAGAGCTTCACTCTGACCGGCTGCCAGGCCAAGGACCATACGAGCAACGAGGTGAGAGGTATAGCCTTTCTGAACACCGCAGAGGATGGAACCTATGACGGCCAAGGCACAAGACCCGAGGAAAACCGGACGGCGGCCTACTGCAAGTGCAAGAGGCATTCCAATGAGGTTTCCGAGTCCCATAAACAAGGAGGGATAAGTCATGAGATGGGAAATATCATCATATCCTCTGCCTTCGGCTGCATATTCAGGGATAAACTCTCCGAGAAGAGCTCCAAGGCCGGAGACTTGGACGAGGCCAACAGCGGCAAAGGTCGCACAAGTCATCGGAATTATCTATTCAAGGATTCCCAACGTCAGTCATCGCTTTTACACAAGATATCAGTGTCGGATTCTTGAGAAGTGACTAACCCATTTTCGAAGTGGGCTCAAGTTGAGTGGATCTGAGTCGATGAGCCGAATGATTAGCAAGAAGCACTTGGGTTATGAGGAGACTTTGATAATCCGCAGGCTCACCGCGTGGGTCCGAACTTGGAGTTGGGATAAGATAGGTAACATCTCCGTCGGCAAGTTGTACATTTGCCTTGAAGCTGCCATCGTCGAGTTGAGGCTTCTGGGGGAAGTCAGAGGCGGACTCCACCCTTTCCTCGGTGATCTTGTTGTCTATCTCGCCCATGTTGAAGCGATCGTCTTGAATAGTTAATAACGGAACTTGGTTTTTTGGTTCGGAACTGAAAGACTGCTGTCCTCTGTCCTCTATCAAGGACGAAGAACTGTTGTTTGTGGAACTATTGTTGTCGTGAAAGTTGGATTGATGCCACGGGAGGCAGGTCATATTTCTGCAAAATAGACACCCTGACAAACATCTGTGGTATCATTCGTCAATCTCGGATTCGTATCAACTCTCTCGCTTCTGTGTTCTTCTACCCTTGGCAGACTATCCGGCATCCCCAGATTCAACCCCAGATTCAGTGTGGGGTTTGACAGTCTGGGGTACAGGAGAGGGGCCCCGGCTTGGTCATTTACTAGGTCTTTTGCTTCGGCAGAGTGCTATCGCTCAGCTTCGTGCGGGGAAGCCTACGCGAACAGGGAAGTCCTCAGCCACAACGAGGGATGTGACAACCTAGGGCGCTCCGGAATTGGAGTCTTCGGCTCAATATCCGTGCCGTTGTGTCTATGTAGTTGTTATCTTCGGTTCGGAGTTTATGAATGCTGCTCAGCTATCGTTTCCCTTCGAGATCGAAGCGGTATACATTTTCCGGCTTGATTTGACCCGTATCTTCAAACCAACACTTTTCTGGGACCCAAGTGCTGGCCAACCGAAATCGCGAACTCGGTCTTTGAACCGAAATCCTATACTCCATGGCACTCGGATGGCTGGCTCTCGCTCCGGTGTAGTTTGATAATATTATGTCTAGACAATACTGCCTATCTCATCACCTGGGCGCTAGATATTGCTCTAGGGGAAGATTATGTCCCTAAACAAGTATGTCCATGGATACGAGGTGTTGAGTTCTCTTGAGGGTGATAGTCCCGGAACAAAGCTCTTTGCTCCGTTCTATATCGGCATTGTTCAAGTGGCCTATAGAGTGACTACGTCGCGCCTATCGATACATGCATGAAGTAGCTCAGGTATGACCTTCCAGTTGTCATTCGGGACACATTGTCGGTACGCGGAGCTGTTGTAGTAAGTAATGGCGTCACCTTGAGGCACAGTTGAGAAACTTTGGAGACCAACGATTGTGGCATTATGCATGTCAACGAAGGTAAGAATACAGCATCCTAGACCCTTTCTCCGAGTATTTCACTTTCCATCAACCAACAAATACCTTGAGCATGCACAATCATACCCGAATGTAAGGGATGCCTGTAAGCTTAAAAGCTCTCTCACTCAACTTCTTGTCGTTCAGTGGTCTCTCCCTAACAATGTGGTCTGGCTTTCCATTTCGGGTGGCAGTGTTGGACCCCGTGTGACGAGCGTTGGGCCAATGGGTGGTGCCCAGTCGAGCTGTAGAGGAACATATTGTCAGCTCCATCTCTTTCTTTGAGATACACCCTGGATCAAGAACTTACAGTCATATGCGGCTTTCTTACGCACAAGATCTTCTTGGGTAGCATCTGTGACAGGCATGAAGCAAGTGTACACAGCCATTCGATCAATGTTCCCCTTGACGGGGACATTGTAGTGCGCAGTGCGCGAATCCCATACAATCAAGTCACCAGGGTCAGCGCAAACCTTGATCCACTCTCCGCCGTGCTCCTTCAGCCATTCCATGCCGCGGTCAGTGAAGCCATACCACTCCTTGGTCCAGGCTGGAATACGCGGCTCGTCTTTGAGGTCTTTGTGGAACTGTGCACTCAGATTGTGAGAGCCCTTACAGACGATGAGACCACCATCATCGGGGCCGCAGGGGTGGAGGTTGACGAGGCCTTGAAGGCAGCGGAATCCAGGCTTCTCAGGGTCTTGATCTTGGTGGGGCCAGGGCTTGTTCTCGGGAAGGTTTGTGCGATTCGCGAAGCCATAGTTGATGACATCGAAGGAGACAAGGAGGTCCTCAGTGCCGTAGACCTTCTCAAATGCACCAACTACGCCGGGTTCACTGCGGATATCCCAGACAAAGTCTTCGTGGCAGGCCCCGTAGGCCATCAGCATACCCTTTTCATTGATGACCGGCAGCTTGTCGGGATGAACGGTCGATGGATCGTTTCGATCATAGCCAAGGCCACTAGAACCAGTCAGATTCCTGCAGCTAGACCAAGAAGATCAACATAGAACTTACAATGACTCCAAAAGCCCGTACATCTTGTCCGCATAGCCGTCGGCGCGCTCTCTTGGGATAGCAGCCTTGATCACGGCGAATCCGTCTCTGAGAAGATCATCACGCCAATCGCCGTAGGACGGGTCCTGGCCATCCATCTTCATTCTGCCATCCTCGACGGTCTTGATTGCAGCGCTGGGCTGCTCCGTAATTGAGACAGTCGTAGTAGCCATTGTCAAAGATCGGCAAATTTGGAAGGCTTGGAGTCAGTGCAGCGAAGCTGAAGGATGATTTGTTTTAGTCTTTGGTGCTATCACAAGTTGCAAGCTGTAGGTCTATTTGACTTTTGCCTGTTCAAACGACGTTGCCACCACGATCACAATCTAGCTAACATGAGCTGTGTCTTGCACCCCTGCAAAGATTTCCGAGGTTCTGGGCCGGGTGTGCTGATCACGTTCCGGATGGGCACTGCGATCGAGCCCCTCGGTTCGGTTCGCCGCTCGGTTCGGCTCCCTAAAGTTGGCCAACTGGGGCAGATACGTCCCCCAACCCCAGACACATCTGCCTTCTTTTCCAGTTCACCTGGGTTAAGGATCCGAAGGCAGCTAGGTATCGGAAAGTGGATGGGCTGAACTCGCGATTATGCCTTCGGGATAGGCAAAGCCCCAATGTGACTGGCGGTCTTGTCCGAAGAGGGTCTTAGCTTCGGATCACAGCTCATCTCGCACATGCCAATGCCGCAGTACTTGATCCCCTGCGCCGATGCAAAGCCTTGAGGGTTGCATACTATTAACGTCCATCATTTTTCTTCCATTCGTGTCAGAGTCATTAGTAATCCTCGTCGCGATGTCTGCCTCAAACGAAAGCAGCTTGTTCAACATCATCGTGGTTGGCGGTGGCATCGCAGGATTGTCCGCGGTAAGCAATTGTAGAAGCAGACGAAACTGCGCTCTGACTAACTGCCATAGGCGATTGCGTTGAGAGGGTCAAATCGAAAGATAATTGTTCTGGAACAGAGTCGCCTCAACCGAGAGATCGGCGCCACAATATCGTGAGATCGTCCGCCCCGTGCATCTTTGAGGCATATGCTCTTCTAGAGACGAAGTGGACTAACAGGAATTCTCAGTCTCCAGCCAAATGCGTCAAAGTAAGTCATGAACCATAGATCAAGCGAGATGTTCCCCTCCACGTAGGGTAGCTGACGTTTGTAGAATTGTCGAGAAACAATGGGACCTCGAAGAAGGCCTTGCGAAGACGGGGTCTATGGCCGACAAAGCTGTAAGGTCAAGGCCGGAAGCCTGATGCGGATGTCAATTGACAGGTATTTTCCAGTTTCGGATTTACAACACAGAAGGAAAACTACATGCAGAGATTCCCTTTCACTTGAAGAAGAGCTATGGCGCTGTAGGTGCACCGTCATTGCTTCTGACACGCCATGATCTGAATCACTGACAATGATGCAGGAGAGAATGATCTATCATCGGTAAGCACTGATGGCAAAAACCATTTCACTACTAAGCTGACTTCAAAGTGTCGATTTACATGATGCTCTAAAATCTGCAGCAACGCGAAACGAAGGGAACGTGGATCCTGTCGAGATCCGAACTGGCTGCGTAGTCCGGAAATGCGACCCAGAGGCCGGAACCGTCGCACTCGAGTCCGGGGAAGTGCTTTCTGCAGACCTCATTGTTGGAGCTGATGGGATGTAAGTTAAGTTTACCGCGAAATCAGAGGGTCGTATTCCTAATCCTGTCGTAGCAAGAGCGTTCTTCGACAATCGATCATCGGAAAGGAAGCCCCCGCGATACCAACTGGACTCTCCGGTAAGCAGGCGACTGTATCAAACAGACACCGTGTATCCAACGTCGACGCTGACGATAAATCGATTTAATCAGCATACCGACTAGTGATTGACAGCTCTGAGTTAGAGCAAGACAAAGATTTCACATCCGTGATAGATCCGAGGGAGTCGTTCACCACGATGATTATGGGCCATGATAGACGTATCATCATGGGCCCCGCGAGAAACGGAGCAATCTACAGCATTGTAGCTCTAGTACCAGATGGTAAAAAGCGTATTCCTCAAGCCGAAGTAAAGTCGTGGCTGACTCAATATTACAGACCAAATGCAGGAAAATGCCGAAGGGAAGTCGTGGACCACCAAGGGTAGTCCCGATAAGCTCAGGGAAACATTTGACGTTTTTCCAAAGTGGGCCAAGGCTGTTTTCAAGAACTGTACAGAAGTTGGATTGTGGCAGCTACGCGACCTAGTAAGGCTAGAGCCCAATCGTAATATTTGGGGTAAAAGATCTGACACTCTTTTAGGACCCATTGGATACTTGGTACTGCGAACGTGCAATTATTATCGGTGATGCCGCGCATCCGATGCTTCCGACTCAAGGACAGGGGGCCAGTCAGGCTATCGAGGATGCAGAGGCTCTAGGAGCCATCTTTTCAGATATCAAGGAAAAGCCGACCAGATATCAGATTACAGAGAGACTAAAGGTGACAAGCCTATTAGCCATTGATGTTGAGGCTCAGTGGCTAACATTTCAACAGATAGTATTCGACTGTCGGTACGAGAGGGCCACACTCATCCAAGGCTACAGTAGAGAGTCCGGAAAGCCTGCGACAGACAAGGGCAACAACAAGATCACGATGTCAGTTATTAGAATTAAGCAAGTGATTCTGTCGCTAATAATCACAGGAATCCGGCTGAGTTCATGGACTATAATTGTACCTACAATGGCGCAAAAGACTGGATTGAGCGACAGGCCAGGGCGAAGATATTGGCCGAAGTTGAGATGTCGAAGGGTACCGCGCCAGTCTCCATTGCGACGAAACAGATGGCTGCAATTGATCTGGGCAGTAAATGAAAGATGTTGATTGGTACTCCAAAGAAGAAGCATTGAATGTAAGAGACAAGGATGGTATGAGTCTTGGATATTGCCACTCTATCGTAATTGGGCCTGTCGAGCATATGAGATCGCAGTCATCATGGCGTTCAAAATCTGCCCAATTGTAGCATCAACCTGTAGAGAATCTCGCAAGATACTTACCTCTGAGTCATTCCCGACGTTGCAATTGAGCTCGTTGCTGGTCCTCAGCCACCATTGTGCGAATTGAGGATAAAGATTTGTTGACCTTTTCCCCTAGTCATGCCAGTCTAACTCGCGGTGGTCGTAGTTTATTTTGGCCTCAGTGGCTCTGTGTCCCGCAGTCAAGAATGCCCACCGTTATACGAGCACCTTGAACGTCGACATTTCCGACGTATCGGGGCCCGAATGTTCCGTTGCGCGATGATGAGAAGTGAATCATACTGGGCCGGAGAGATGAGTCAGACGCGGCCCGAGGCTTAGTTTCAAGGTGAAGAAAAGTGGATTGGACCACGGCACTTCAGCAAAGCCTACAATCCCATTCCGGGTAGATCGTAAATGTCTATGGGGAAAATTATCAGCGCTACCGATGCGGCGATGAACTCAAGGCATCTACCGGTACGGCAGTGTTACACAGAGTAAGATGTCATAGCGTCAGATTTTTGGTACACAGCACGGTTATTACGGCAGACTGCAAGAGGCACTCCGCCAAAACACTTTTTTCATATGTCAAAGCAGAAATCGTATTTTATAGTCACCCCACTACCCAGGATAGGGTCTAGACTAGTATAGTAACCTATAAATAGGGGTTACAGAGATTTACGGCTTAAAAAATACTTTAATTTCGTAATACATTAAACCGTACGGTAGTATATAAAATTACGTAATATTATACCCTAATATAAAAGTTTTTTTTCTCCTTATAACTTTATTATAAAAGTAATTACTACTTTTTACCCGTTTATAAGTAAAAATCACTCTTTACTTAAGTTATTAAACTAATTATTAGATTAGAAGTCTAATTCGACCGCGGCATATAGCCAACTGCGCAGGGGCTAATTAGGGGTCCTATTTACGATTATTATAACTAGCCTAACTTACGGTTAGAACCTCCTTTTTATACTTACTACGTAAATATTTATATAGTTCAATTAATCTCTTCGTTAACTACGGTTCGAACTAACTACCCTATAATAAGAATACTAATACTAATTAGTAATTAAATTCTATTATTATAAATCGGTAAGGCATCTTATTACGTAAAAAAGACGACTTCTTAATACCGCACAGGATAAGAGATTTGTACTAATTAACCTTATAAAAGTAAATAAAAAAGGAGGCGATTCTTAAATACTATATAGAATTAAGTAATCGTAGCCCTTTATTACTTACGAGAGGTTAACGTTTATTATATTAAACTATATTAATTAATAGAACTATTTAAATAACTAGCCTTTTATTATCGCCCCGAGTAGCTTTTTTATTAAATAACTTTTCAATAGCCAGCCTATAATTAAAAATTAACTAATTAAATTAGTAAAAAAAAATACTTATATAACGACTACCTACCTAATTAATTAGTATAATAAATAAGCTTAATAATACGGTATAAAAAAGTACTGCGCGATTAAAAAAAGGGATTTTTAAACGTAAATATTCTTATTTAGTAATAAAAATAACTTTATAAAAGTTATTAAGCTAAGAGATCTACGGTATATAGAAAAGCCTATTACTACGAGGATCTTATAGGTACGACCTTAAGCCTATAATCTAAATAACCTCCTTATAGCTCCCTTAACTTACCCCCGGGTATTACTTAGGAATATAGTATAAGGAATAGTTTAATAAGAAAAGAGGGGATTTAGAGGTCTTAATAGTATTAAGTTAAGAATATTACGAATTTCGGAAATTAACCTAAAAAAAAGGCGGCTACCCTAAAATAGTCCTACGACCTCCCGTTAGAGTTATTATTAGCCTAGAAAAAAGCTAAAAAAACGAGGATCTAAAAAGAAAAAAAAAGAATCCTTTAGAGGGCCGCTAAAAAGCTTTTTTTTATATTAGCTCCCGGCGCGAAATTACTAATTTTAAAAAATTAACTAAATAATAAAAAAGATTGTTAGTAAGTAATAATTACTTAATTATAATTAAGCTACGAAAAAAACTACTTAAAAAATATAAAATAGGGTACTAAGAGGCTATAAAAAATAAAATTTCTAAAGTATCTAACCCTACTATATACGAGTAATAAATAAGTATTTTTAATAAGTCCTTAAAATCTACGATTTTATAAAAAGGAGGGCTTAACTTCGTTAATTATACTTAACGGCCTATACGGTTCTTAATAGCTTATATAGCTCCTCTACGAGCCGCCCGGTATTTACTTTCGACTATTTTTATAGAATACTACTTAAGAGGAGGTAGGTTAAAAAAAGAAGCTATTTAGAAATTATAAAGAGTACGTGGCTTAAGAGGCTAAAAGTATACGGGATAGCGGAAATTAGTAACTAATAAAGATCCTAAGACTAATTACTATATCTTCTTATAGTAATATAAACGTTTATTATTACTATTATAAAAAAGAACTATAAAAAAACCTACCTTTTTATACTAAATAAAAAAGAGGATTATAGTAAGTACGATAGCTAGCGATCTAAAAAGGTAGTAATAATTACTAAAAATAGTAAAAACGAGAGTAATAGTAAGATAGTAAAAGGAAGCGAAAATCTCCTAGACCCCGATAAATTCGTTAGGTAATAAAAGTACGGATTTATTATAATTAGCGCGCGGATTAAATATATCCTTATTAAAATGAAATACGCTAGCGATTATTAATATAGGCATAAGCTAGAGCATAACCCTTAGTAAATTAGGGTAAAGAAAAAGAGAACAAAACCCGATCCTAAATAAAATCCTAATCCTTTATAAATAAGTAAATATTAACCCGGACTATTAGGGGACGTAAATATATAGAATCGCAAATTAGCCTAACGGTAAATAAATTAACGTAGTATTAATCTATTTAACTAAGGTTTATAAAAAGAAAGGGCTATAGGGGTAACCCCTATTTTATAAGATCGTAAATAACCTTAGTTACTAGCTAAATAAATAGTTCGCGAGCGTAAGCTTAGGGATTATAAAAGTAGTTAATAAATTCCTTTACGGGCGAGGGGTATTATTAGCATAATTATAATTATAAGAGCTATATAAAATACTAGTAACGATAATTATAAAAGAAGAATTCGTATTATAAAACTAAGTATAGGTTAATAAAGCGTATAATCGCTTTAATAAATTTAAAAAAAGGGTAAACGACTTAGATTTCCTCCCTATAATTACTAACGGAAATCTATTATTATAAAAAGATATACCGGGGTAAAATATAATACTAAAAGTACGATAATCGATAATTCTACCTATTTCGATCTATAACTCGTTACCGCTATTAATACGAAATTCGGTACCGATCGGCTAATAAAAAAAGAGGTAAATAACCTAAAGTTACTAACAATACGTAGCGACGCAGGGATCGTATATAAATACTAAAAGTCTAGTAATAAATACGAAATAATATATAGACCTTAAAAAGATCTTCTTAAAAAAGTAATTATACTCTAGGGGGAAGTATAAGGTCTTATAAAAAACCCTAACGATATTTTATAATTATTATAAAAAAGTTAGAATTAGGGAGTACTAGTACTATTTAGTAATTAATATCGTACTCGTAAGTAAAGCCTCTAATTACTACTACGAAGCGGTATATAATCTTAATTAAAACGACTTTCTAAGTATAATTAACGCAATTTAAAGCCGCTTCGAAACCTATGATAAGAACCTAGAACTCCTATCTAAGCTACGAGCGATTTCTTTTATATTTATAACTAAGATAATAAAAAGTAAATTACGAATAGAGATCCTTAAAGAGCTTATTATCTAAATTAATAAACTAATAAAAACCTAGCTAAATAAGAGGATAAACGAGCGGAAAGTTAAATATCTCTATACTATAGTCTAGCGTATATTAAAAACAAAAATAACCCTATACTAAGTACCCGAAAACTACGAGACGCTCTACTCGAAGCTAAGATCTAGCTTTAATATTAAAACGAAAATACCGCACTAAACCTACCTCTAGGCATACGACGGCCCTTATTAATAATATTAAGTTAATTAAATATATATAAAAAAAGAAAGAGGCTAAATATAGCAATCGCTAGTAAAGAGGCCCAAATTCGTTAAATAAGTAGAGATTTAACTTACGGGCAGGGTAACGAAAGAGGTAATATTATATTTATAAAAAAGATAAATATTAATTAAATAACTACTCTAAAAAAGAGCGTATTAAATCGTATAAATAATATAAAAAGTCGAGGGTAGTAAATAGTAAAACTAGCCCTCGTTAGTTTAACTAATTCCTCGTTATATATAAAGGTAAATCCGGGGGTACGGAACTTAGTAATAGTAACTAAAGTAGTAGTTTAAAATATATACCCCTTATAAGAGATTCGGAAGATAAAAAAGATTATATCCCCTATACTAACGAATTAGATTATAACGAAATTAATAATATTAACTACTCTTTTTTTACCCCGTTAGCCTCTAGAGGATATACGAAGCTAAACGAATAGAGAGTAATAAAAGCTTTTAATAAGTAGGCTTTGTTTTATAAATAGTAAGAGAAGGTCCCTTAAATAACGGATATAAAGGTAGCTAAAAGGGTAAATCTAATAAGGCCGAAGCCTATTTTTTTAATAATTAAAGAGAAAACGCTATCTTTTTTAATATTTAAAAAAAAAGAATATAGTACTAAGTAAATTTAGGGGTAGCTAGAGGGGTCCTTTTTATACTACTTAGATCCCTTAAATACTAAGCTTATATAAGTATTCTATATAAGCGAAAGGTATGGCCTAGATAATTTCTATAAAATTATCCTAAATACTAAAGTATCGTAATAATTAACTAGAAGAAAAAGGTAATTCTAGGCACTATAAAAAATCGCGCTAATAACGCTTAATACGTTAATAATAAGTATTATAAAGATTAGTTTTAGCCTAAGTAAGGAAATCGTTGCCCTAGGTATAGTAGAAATAAAGACGTACTTCGGAATAATAACTTTCTATATTTTACTTATTAATACCCCATTTCTCCTATATCTAAAAGATATAGATCGACTAAGCATTATATTTAATAACACGAGGAATAAAATCTCTAGTAATAAGTACTTCGAAATAATCGAACGATAATAGGGGTATACGTTTATAAAACTTATTAATAATACGAAGTTAATTAATTACTTAATAGAAAGTGAGCTTAGAAGACTATACCGGAGATTCGGGCACCCGTTAGTTACGAGGCTATATAACTTCTTAAAGTAATTAAGTAATAATAATATCAAAATAGGGGCGCTAGAGTAGTTAATAAAAGTATATTACTAATACTAAATAAATGCGCAGAGCCTACGTAAATTTAAATTTAAATTACATAATAAGCTTAACTTTAATTAGAAAATCGTTATTAATATCTTTTATTTAAATAGTCGGCTAGTACTATATATAATCGATATAGCTAAATCTTTCTAAGTAGGGCAATTCCTCTAGGATCTATAAATAAAAATAATATAAATAGCCCTATAAAAAAGCTAAATCGATATATACTAGGGACCGCTAGACGGTATTAAAACCGACGCTAATACTACCTTTAAGTTAGTAGAATTTAGAAATAATATAATAGCCTACGGTATATAACTAAAAGTCGTACCTATTAAAGCGTATTATAGTATTAAAAAAGTAAAAAGGGCATACTAGTAATTAAAAAGGGCGTTTAGAATTATTAAAAAAGAAAATCCGGATTCTACTAATGATAAATACCTCTAAATAGTACTTAAATACTATAACGATACTATAGGGCCTAACGGACTTATACTAACGCTATTAATATTTAGAGTATATTTAAGAACGACCTTAGCCTTATTATTATTACTAAGTATAAGCTAACGAGCCTAAGTAATTAAAAAAGTAATATAGGTACTGCGCAAGGTAAGTATAAGAAAGTAAGTTAATAAAGTAATTACTATACGTAATAGGCTTAATATAAGGGGTAATTTAAATATGCTATTAAATTCGGATATACGAGTATAATACGAAATTACTTAATAATAAGCTAGGCTATATAAATTAATTTCCGTTAACGAGCGCTCTTATATAGTCGCAAAAGATCATAACTAGCTACTCGAAGTATTAATTATAGTAGTTAGACCGTACTATATAGATCCTAACGAGGTAATTTCTAACCTATAAAAAAGAAAAGAGCTAGGGGAAACTATATAACCCGCGGTAGAAGTATAAAAAATCATCCTTAATAAAATCGTTATAATAATACTAATAAATAACGAGGAAAAGGAAATTACTAAAAGGGCACTAATACTACTAATAAGACGTCGTAAAAGACTACGACGGCAAGCCCTCACGTAGCAATTCATTATTAATAACGAGGTAATTAATACCTTTTATATAAAAAAAAAAAGCCGATTTCGAGCTAGTAGTTAAACTATGTAAAAAAGGCGTAATTATAACTACTAAAAAGCTATATAAGGGATTAGATCTTATTAAAATAAATACTCTTCGTAATCGAGGGGTCTATTAATTTATCCTATACGACTTAGAAAAATATACAAACCTCTATATATTTAAATTATAAATAGTTCGTAAAATTAAAGAAAAAAGAACACCCTAGCCGTACGAGAAGTCTAGATACGTAATTTAGGGGTATAGTAACGTTGAAAAAGTAACGTTACTTATATAATTACTTACTATATAGCACTATAGCTAATAATTAATAATAGTACTAATAGCATCGCTACGGAAGAAGGGATATAAGATTTAGAGCCGTAATATTACCTAGGCCTATACCTAATCGGCCACAGGGCTTATAAGGAAAATCCTAGCCCATTTACTAAAAGAAATAGCTAGTAAGTACTTAGAAAGTACGATTATTAAAGTACTTAAGCTACTATATAAGCTCGTAGAATCGGGCACTTATTAGTAAGCTACTTACTACGATTTTTATATTAATTAACTATTAATAGTTACCTCTACGTACGACCCGTACTTACTAATCGCAGAGCACGAAAGTAACTAATTTAAAATTATTAAAATATAAACTAACGATATATTAAGTATATTTAATATTAACTTTATAAAAAAAGAGGATAAGGAGCTCTAGAAAGCGGGCTTTATAATAAAGCTAAAAGAGGTCCTTATAATAAATACCCCCCTAGTATTTAATAGCGGGATTTTTATAATTAAAAAAGAAACCGTTATTTTTTAATAAAAGGGGTAGGGTAAGAAGATTGACTTTATTAATCCGAACGTAACTAACGTTAAGAAGTAATATAAAGCTAAGCTCGTACGAGGGGTATATATTATAAATATTTATTAACCCGAGGCAACTTTTAATTATATTAAAGTAATATAGGCTATAAATCTAACTAAACGAGACGTCGAGGTACTTAATAAGCGGCTTAAGTAGTAATAAACAAATCTTAATCGAGGTCTCGTTTACTACCCGATCGACTTTATAACTAATAAGCTCTACGTCTTCGTTAATAGGTTATTTATAAATAATAACAACCTCACTTCGCAATTAAAGTATATTATTATCCTAATTAATAAGAATATAAATAAGAGCGAATTTACTATATATAGTAATATAATCCACTACTTATTAACTAAAAGTAAATAAGTAACGAGAAATATATTAACATTAGAGGTTTATAATATAATTAACGGCGTTAACCTCTCCTACGCAATTTTAATAACGCTAAAAAAGATTACTAATTAAATTAGCTTTCTACCTATTCTAACGGTTATTTATACCGATTCCTACTCGTTATATAAATACCTTATTAAATTACGAATAACGAAAGAAAAGAGGCTTATAATTGATATTATAGCCCTTAGGTAATTATATAAAAAGCGCGAGATACTTAAGATCCGTTAGATTAATAATAAAAATAACCTCGCAGACGCTTCTATAAAAGTAGTACTAAATAAAGAATTAGAGTAATTTATAAGTAGCGGAAAAGTTACTATATAAATAAAAGGATAAGTTATATAAAAAGAGTAAAAAAAAAAGGGGAAAAGGAGATAATATAGTAAACGGGCCCGAGGTCGAATTATACCTCTAACCGTAGTAGTTAAATTAATAAAAGAAAGAGAAAGTTAATATTAAATTAGAAGTCTAATTTAACCGCGGCATATAGCCGACTGCGTAGGGGCTAATTAGGGGCCCTATTTATAATTATTATAGCTAGCCTAACTTACGGTTAGAACCTCTTTTTTACACCTACTACATAAATATTCATATAGTTTAATTAATCTCTTCGTTAACTACGGTTCGAACTAACTACCCTATAATAGGGATACCAACACTAATAGCTCGCTTATAGATATTATAATATAAATCTATAATAACTTCTAGTCTCTATATAAGACGTTACCGAACTAATCGACCTCACAATACCTCTTTATAAAGCTATTCTAAAACGACCGATTAATAATAATACTTATATAAGCTCTACCCTTTTTATATAATAAGAACGTATAAATATATAAGCCTCGATATTAATAAAATCTCTTTTTACGGGCTTAAAGGAGCGGGAACGAAGTATTTAGTAAACGAAAAAGGAGCTAAAGTAATTACTAATAATTAATATCTCTATTATATTATATAACGCATCCTTTTTTAAAAACGAACTTAATAGTTTCTAAATAACGACTTATACTAACGTCTAAGTTATTAAAAGGTTTATTAGGAAAGTTTAGTTTAATCGCTTCTCGACGTTTATTTTATATTAAAATATAATACGATCTATTATTTTATATTTTATAATAAACTAGCAAATTCTTTTAATGGAGTAGATAGTATTTCTAATTAATATAAAGAATCCTTACGATATCTTAGAGTACCGTAAAATAGCGTACGAAGCTATAAGTTTAAAAAGATTCTTTTCTAAAGCTACGATTTTATATAAAAAAGATAATTATTAACTTTTTATTATTTTTTAAACTAAAATTAAGTTACTAATTATTAAACCTTAGCTAATAAAAAAGGGAAAAGGTTATATAAAGCTAATTATAACTAAAACTTTAAGCAAAATAACGTATAAAAATATTCTAAAAATACGGCTTTTAATAAGTATTAGTATTAAACTAACGATAAAGATTAAAGAGGAATTATTAGTTAAGTAAGAAAAAAAGATCGTTAAGAAAGAGGTAAAGGCTAAGAAAAAGGTTAAAAAGGATAAAAACGATAGAAAAGACGAGATTATAGTAGTTTAATAAGAAAATAAAGTTTATAATAGTAAATAACCTAGTATACTATAAAGATAGAAACGAGTATTCTCGTTAGTAAATAGTTTAAAATAAACTATAATTATATTTATAATTCCTTTTCGTCCTTAGTATTGCTCGTAATTACGAAGCTATTTAATACTTTAAGATTAATTCTAAAGTCTTCTAATCTCTACTTAACTTATATAATACCGCCCTATAATTTACTAAGTAAAGTAACTTCTAGTTAGAGCTTATTATATATATACTACTTTAGATAAATACGAAGATATTAATACGCTTTAAAATAAAAATAATTAGCCTCGCTAAACTTTATATTTTTAGCTAATATAGTTAGGGAGCCCTTAATAATTAAGGTATAAATTTATAAAGTAGCTTAAGGAAGATATGCGTTTAGATTATTACTATTCTAAATAGCGTTTAATAGTTATTAAACTTAGTCTTAGTTAATTAGCTATATAAAGTCTTATATAGTTCGTAACGTAGGTTAATAATATAGTTACTATAGCTAATTAGAAATAACGTAAAGGCGACCTTTTTAATAACGAATTCAATAAGAGTTCCAAATTTATATAAAGTTAATAAAATTAAAACGAATTAGTAGCATATACGTAAATAGAAGTACAATCTAGTTAGAGAGTATATCTATATAGAATAACCCTTAGAACTTAAGTAGTTAGAAGTATTCCTATAAATATAAGTATACTTATATATATTAAAATATATATTACTTACCTACTAATATACTAATCTACTTTAATAAAGACAATTCTACTAACTCTCAATCTTAACGTTATAAATACTTTTACTAAAGATCTAATAATTACGGAATATAATTAGACTTTCTACTATTAAACGGTATTATAAAAAGTAATAATAAACACTAGATATAAGAACGGTTTCTTTCCCTCGGTCTAAATAAACTCGTAATAACGTAAATCCCCGTTATTAAATAATAATAAGATATTATATAAGTATATTCCGGGACGTATAGATAAAAACCCCTATATAGAACTATATAATAAACCGTAAATAAGTATTAATACTAGTATAGATCTTAAATCTAAATAGTAAAAGCTTATTATACGTATCTAAAAACTAAATATAATTTAGTCTAAGAGTCGTAAACCCTTTATAACAGTACCTTATCTTACTTAACTAATTTTAAACTTATTATAAAAAAGTTTTATAATATATAAAGTATAGTTTATCTCGGTTAATAATATAAGCTTATTAGCGAACCTATATATAAAGATACTTTCTACCGTACCCTTTAGCACGGTAAGTAACCTCTAGTATATTAGAAAAGAACTCTTCTAATTGTTATTATATAATTACGAGCTATTCTAGTATTTATCGTTACTAAAGCTAATTTTATTAACGAAGTATTAATAATCCTATAGCCGTAATTATAAATCCTTTAGACTAGAGTTAAAAAAGGATATCTTTATTATTTAAGTATTATTAGAAGAATAATTTTTAAATACGAATTAATAAATCCTTAGAAAAGACCGTACGCTCTTCTTATTATAAGTCCTATTTCGCAAGTTAACGTTTAAAAGTTCGCTTTATAATTCTAGTATTAGAAATTATAAAGATATATATAATAATTATATTATAAGTCTAATTACTCTCTAACTTTATAATAATTATCGTTCAATATAGCAAAAGATTAATACGTAGTCGTACTATTCTAAGAAAGTAGTAATATATAAAATAAGAAACTAAGAAAGAAATTTTAAATAAGGGGTAAATATTTATATATAATTATAGTGATATATAGGGGTATCTTTTTACTTATAAGGTCTTATAAGTATATATATAGAAATATAAACGCTTACGGGGATCTATAACGCTAAAAAGGATAGAAAAGTATATAATAATAATATACAATAAATAAAAGTTCTATAATTTTATTAAAAACGTTAAACTTTAGGGGGAGCTTTTATATAGTTAGTTACGGCCTCTTACGGGCTAAACTAAGCGCATATACTCTAGTTTATAATTAATAAGTACTCTACGACTCCGTAGGGGCCTTATTACCTAGGTATTAAGCTTAACCGTATTATATCTTAATATATACCTATATAAACTCCTATATTATACTATATAAAAATATCGAATTAATTACTCCTTACTTAGAGTTTATATAAATTAGTAACGCTCTTTATAATCCTATACGCTATTATATATACCCTTTTTATTATTTTTAGCCTACTTAGCTACCTATTTAAGGGCTTCTACTATTATATAGAGGTATATAGTAGAGATAGTACCTAGAGACTTAAATAGAGCGCCGATACGGACTTTATTACGGCCTTTATAGTTACGACCGCGCTTAACGACCTTAGTAAGCGTATTACGAGCTAATATAAATTATTAGTAAATTATAAATAGATATAAAGTAGTATAAGGTAATATACGAGTAATAATAGGAGGCGTAACGAGCGTATACTCGTATATAGTAAATATATAGTTATAACTAGAGTAGCCCTTATTTATAAAGGTAACGTAATTAGCGAAAATACCTTTACTAGCCTTATAACGGGCGTACAACTTAGTACTAGTCTTAGCGTCGCTATATACGGTCGTTTAAATAGTATTAATAGCCTAAGTACGAGTTATAGTAATATCCGGGGGTATATAACGGCTATTCTTAGTAATCTTAGGGTTAAGCTTAATCTAATGCTAAGGCTAGATTATATAGGTTAGTATAGTAATATTAAATAGTATAGGGTAATATATACTAACCTATATAATACTAAGGTTATAAATCTAATAAAAAGTCTTTAAAAAAGAAGATAAAGAGCTTATAAATAATATAAGAATCTGTATAATAAAAAAGCTATTATATAGAGGTATACGTATTAATAAAGAAGTAAGAGGTTATTTTATAGAACGTAAAGTCGTTAAAGTACTACGTAAGTTAGTATACGGGGACCGTTAGGAGCTATATACCCTTAATACGGGCTAGAACGCTATATTAAGCGCTTATTATAAGTATTATATAGCGTACGCGATTATTAGGAAAGGGAGTATCCTATACGAAATTATTAATATATATATATAAATAGTTAATACTAAAGAAAAAAGTAAATAAAAAGAATTAAATTATAAATAGGTATATACGCGTAATTGCACTTATAATTGCGCGTATATTAGCTTAAGAAAAAGCATAATTACTAATTAGTAAAAATTATACTAGCAATTGCGCATAAAATTACTTAATTATACCTAATTAATATTTCTAATTAGTAAATTGCGAATATTATACTTATAATTACGTATATAATTAGGTAATAATAATAAAAGTGAAGTAGAAAAGGGTATAAAGTATAATAAGGCGAAATATAATCGCTAATAAGTAACTATAGGGGCGTAAGTAGATTACTTACCTTACTTAAGGAATATTAGGTTAGTTAAGAGGAAAGGGAAATTAATTAGTAGTAGAAATTAGTAAGGAGGATATGCCCCCTAGCTACTCTACTTTCGCTAGGCGGCATAACCGCCCTTACGTGACTACTACTACTTATAGTCGTAAGCAATTCCTTATAATAATATACGGGATTTATTATAATATTTATTTATACGTATAAGAAAGTCGCGCTATTAATGCCTAAAATTTACGGTAGCCGTAGGTCTATTAGAAAGAACGGTTTTAGCGGAGTGCCTCTTGCAGTCTGCCGTAGTTATCCCCGGGAAACCTTAAGTAAAGAGTAGACTACAAAAAAATGTTTCTCATCAACTACTTAAGACAGAGAGTGAGTTGCCAACGTTTAGTTTGAGTTTCACTCCCATCTTCATCGACTCCTTCATGATGATCTCCCCTTCACAAGCCTCGCAGGCCCTGCACTACGGCTGTGCCCTGAGCGCCGTGCTCATCGGCCTTTCGGCTTCAGTTCAGTCAGGCCAAGCCAAGAGGAAACACACATCAACGAAAGATTACAAACATCGCCGATCAAAACCCGAGAAAATTGCGAAACTCATCGTCGTTATTACATACGTCTCTGATCTAGTCGCTGCAATTTTTCAGCCCGACGCTTTCAATAAGGAGCAAGCTCACATTATCCACGTCTTGCTGTCAACTTTCGCGTGGATAGCGCTTTGTTCGAATGGGAATGTGCCACGACTTTTGCTCAGCGCCTGCACTGCAACATTCTTGCTCGAGATTCCTCTGCTGGTTCTCAATGTTCGTGGACGATCATTTTCTACCCCCGACGTTGTTTGTCTTGTTTGCCAAGGAGCTCGGATCTTTGTCATTGCCGGTTTAGTTTTGGTTGCTTTGGCCAGCACTACCAATCGGGGCGGTAGCAGCGGAGCCTGCTCAGCAGAAAGTCAGCCTTTCCTGGGGTCGCATGCACAAGAAGGGCCTGCAGACTATGGAACCGAACGCTTCAGGGATGATACCGATACCGAGATCGCCAGTGATGGCTCCGAAGACGAAGATACAGACGACGACGATAGCGCCAGCATCAAGCGTCGGCGAGCCAAGAGACTAGAAGAGACGGGCGGATGGCTGGGATATTTGAAAGACTTCAAAATTTTTGTCCCGCTTCTGATTCCCAGAAACGACAGAAAAGTTCAACTTTCGATTGTTCTCTGCCTTCTGTGCATGGCAGGTGGAAGAGCAATGATCATCCTGATCCCCCGTCAACTCGGCATCGTCACCGACAAAATCCTGGCGAAAGAAGCACCATACGGTGCACTGGCCATATGGTTGCTTTTAAGTCTCATCAGCGGCGAGTCAGGTCTGGGTTTGATTGAAGCACTCGCCAAAATTCCCATCAAGCAGTTTTCATACAGGCAGATCACCAATGCCGCCTTCAGTCACGTCATGAACCTTCCCATGGAGTTCCACGCCGAGAGAGACTCTGCAGAAGTCATGAAGGCCATTGAGCAGGGTGGAGCTCTTAGCAATCTGCTCGAGACCGCCGTCATTGACATACTGCCGACAGTTGCGGACATGTTCATCGCACTCTGGTTCCTGTACTGGAAATTCAACGCCTACGTCTCTCTGGCTATGCTTGTGGCTTCTGTGGCTTTCACAACCTTGGAGATCGTCACTTCGAACATGAACCTCGCGAATCGCAGGGCGTCAAGCAAAGCTGAAAGAGAGGAAGCGAGAATCATGCATCAGGCTGTTCAAGGATGGCAGACCGTCACGTATTTCAACATGTTCAATTTCGAGAAGCGCCGCTTCGGCCAGGCTGTGGACTCGCAACTCGCCGCTAGCCGTAGATATGGGGTCGGCGATGCTTTCATTCAGGCTCTCCTGGAGGCGACCGTGCCAGTGACATTTTTCGTGCTAGCATGCCTGGTACTGTACGAGATCACTAACGGCCGAGCTTCCCCCGGAGATTTTGTGTTGCTCTTAACATACTGGGAGTATCTAGTCTGGCCTCTCAAATTCCTCTCACACAATTATCGGTACTTGATGTCAGACTTGGTGGATGCCGAACGTCTTCTCAATCTACTACAAACCAAGTCAACCATCGTCGAAAGGGAGAACGCCAAGAACCTCACGCCCGTCAAAGGCCACGTCGCATTTGAGAATGTCGGCTTTGCCTACGATCCGAGGAGACAGACGATTGAACAGCTGGACGTGTCAGCAGCACCAGGAAAGACTATCGCTTTGGTCGGAGAGACGGGCGCTGGAAAGTCATCAATCATGAAATTGCTGCTGCGATTTTACGACGTCACAAGCGGTCGCATCACCATTGACGGCCAAGACATTCGCGACGTCACTCTCACATCGCTTCGCGAAGCCCTTGGGGTTGTTCCGCAGGACCCCTTGCTGTTTAACGCATCCGTCATGGAAAACTTGCGTTACGCACGGCCGTCTGCGACAGACGAAGACGTTTTCGAGGCATGTCGGGCTGCTGCGATCCACGATCGGATCCTGAGTTTCGCCGACGGCTACGAGAGCAAGGTTGGCGAGCAGGGGGTCAAACTTTCCGGCGGTGAAATCCAGAGACTTGCCATTGCGCGGGTATTTTTAAAGGATCCGCCCATTCTGATTCTCGACGAGGCGACGAGTGCGGTTGATACGATGACTGAGGCGAATATCCAGCATGCTTTGGAGACTTTGAAGAGTGGCAGGACGACGTTTGTTATTGCGCACAGACTCTCAACGGTTGTCAACTCGGACAAGATTGTGGTCATACACGAGGGTAGAGTGGTTGAAAGTGGTACGCACGAAGAATTGTTAGCGCAAGGTAACAGATACAAGGACTTGTGGACGAGACAAGTTGGTGGTGCTTCAGAGAGGAACAGGATATGACAAGGTTCGTGTTTAGGTTTCCTTCTTTTCTGATTTTGATAAGCGTTTTAGTGTTTTTGGCCATTCTTCGATTGGGATTTGGGCCATTGGTGGCTGCCTCGTCGTTGCCAAATTAGACATTGCTCGGGACCGTAGAAACTCGAGAATCAGAGTACGTTTTCAGGTTAAGCTCGATGAGGAGCATTTTCACATTTGGCTGTCTTAATGACTCCAACAATGGTGGCCTTTGGGGCATGCAACGATGTACCGGTACTAGGTTTTAGTGATTTGGAGCGCAAATCCCCTACTAGCCTTTGAGTGGCGTGGATCGATCGGACGGTTAGGGGGGCTTGCGCTTAGATCGACAGGGACTACGAATGCCGTCATTAAGAGAGATGGCTTCTGTGTCGGACAACAACACTTGTAAAATTGTCCGTGAGTACTTATGAATGAGACATGTTGGAGACCTGACCTAGCATGAGAAGGTCAGCAAATTTGGAACTGTTTCCCAGTCATATCACGCAGATGCGCGTAGGGGTCTGTCTCGCACGATCATACCTTCTCCTGAGACCCGCCTAGACCAGAACAAGTTTTAACACCAGTCCCATAAACAGGGCATCACTGTTAATCCCAACAACAACACGCACGCGATCAGCTACCCAGACAGGAACCCCCAGCTCTATATCGTCCAAGATAACGCACAAAGACTCCGGTTGCACACTTTCCGACGAGTTGGAAGCCAATATCAAGCGCAAGACGCGTCGGAAATCTTCATCAATCACAAAGAAAGTCACTGATAAGAACGCGCCAAAGTCTAAGAAGAAGAAGGAGAAGAACGAGAACGGGATTGTTGATTTCAAGGCAAACCCTGCTGACGATGAATTCGTCGGCTCACCGCCTTCAGCCCCAAAACTCTCTGGAAAGAGGTTTGCCGCCTGGTTTTAATATGCCCAGTCATCTCCATACCCCAACTTCCTCCAGCCGACCCATTACGAATGTCAGGTCGCTTGTATACCCCGGAAGGGCTTAATGGAGATGTGATTCGGGAACTCTCTGCAGATCCAGATGTTCCAGCTCAAGAGTGCCCATATGTGATGGATGCTTTGGTGATAGCTGCCCTCAGCCGGGCGATCAGTTGGAACAATGCCAAGCGTGTCATGAAGAACATGAAGGAGATGTGTACGGGTCCCTGTCCAACTGTGAGAACATTGTGGAGGGCAGTATGGAGAGGTTAGTGGAGGCGCTGCGACCCGGCGGGATGCAGAGCAAGGAGGCCAAGATTCTCATGCAGCTATTGGACAAGTGGGATCTTCATGTCGGATTGGAAGTCCAATTTGACCGCGGCATATAGCCGACTGCGCAGGGGCCAATTAGGGGCCCTATTTACGATTATCGTAGCCAGCCTAACCTACGGTTAGAACCTCCTTTTTATACCTACTACGCAAATATTTATATAGTTTAATTAATCTCTTCGTTAACTACAGTTCGAACTAACTACCCTATAATAGGGATACTAATACTAATTAGTAATTAAATTCTACTATCGTAGATTAGTAAGGTATCTCGCTACGTAAAAAAGACGACTTCCTAATACCGTACGGAATAGGAGATTTATATTAATTAACCTTATAGAAATAAACGAAAAAGGGGGCAATTCTTAAATACCGCACGGAATTAAGTAATCGTAGCCCTTTACTACCCACGAGAAGTTAACGTTTACTACGTTAAAATACGTTAATTAACGGAACTGCTTAAGTAACTAGCCTTTTACTATTGCCCTAAATAGCTTTTCTATTAAACGACTTTTCTATAGCCGGCCCGTAATTAAAAATTAACTAGTTAAATTAATAAAAAGAAATACCTAAGCGATAATTACTTAACTATAATTAAGCTACGAAAAAGACTACTTAAAAAATATAAAATAGGGTACCAAGAGGTTATAAAAAATAAGATCTCTAAGGTATCTAACCCCACCGCGTACGAGTAATAAGTAGGTATTTTTAATAAGTCTTTAAAATCTACGATTTTATAAAAAAGAGGGCTTAATTTCGTTAACCGTACTTAACGGCCTATATAGTTTTTAATAGCCTATATAGCTCTTCTATAAGCCGCCCGGCGTTTATTTTTAACTATTTTTATAGAATATTACCTTAGAAGAGGTAGGTTAAGAAAAGAAGCTATTTAAAAATTATAGAGAGCACGAGGCTTAGGAAGCTAGAAATATACGGGATAATAGAAATCGGTAATTAATAAAAATCCCGAGACTAATTACTATATTTTCTTATAGTAATATAAACGTTTACCGTTACTATTATTAAAAAGAACTATTAAAACCTACTTTTTTATACTAAACAAAAAAGAGGATCTTAGTAAGTACGATAACTAGCGATTTAAAAAGGTAATAGTAATTATTAAAAATAGTAAAAACGAGAGTAGTAATAAGACGGCGAGAGGAAGCGGGAATCTCTTAAACCTTAATAAATTTATTAAGTAGTAAAAGTACGGATTTATTATAACTAGCGCGCGGATTAGATATATCCCTATTAAAATTAAATACGCTAGCGACTATTAATATAAATATAAGCTAGAGCACGACCCTTAGCGAGTTAGGGTAAAGAAGAAGAGGATAAAACCTAATCCTAAATAAAATCCTAATCCTTTATAAATAGGTAAATATTAACCCGGATTATTAAGGGACGTAAATATATAGAATTATAGATTAGCCTAACGGCGAGTAAATTAATATAGTATTAATCTATTTAACTAAGATCTATAAAAAAAAGGGGCTATAAGGGTAACCCCTATTTTACGAAATTATAAACGACCTTAACTACTAGCTAGATAAATAGTTTGCGAGCGTAAGCCTAGGAATTATAAAAATAATTAATAAATTCCTCTACGGGCGAGGGGTATTACTAGCGCAATTATAATCGCAAGAGCTATACGAAATACTAATAATAATAATTATAAAAGAGGAATTCGTATTATAAAACTAAGTATAAGTCAATAGAGCGTATAATCGCTTTAACGAATTTAAAAAAACGGTAAATAACCTAGATTTCCTCCCTATAATTACTAATAGAAATCTATCGTTATAAAAGGATATACTAGGGTAAAATATAGTACTAGAAGTATAATAATTAATAATTTTGCTTATTTCGATTTATGACTCGTTACTACTACTAACGCGAAATTCGGCGCCGATTAGCTAATAAAAAAAGAAGTAAACGACCTAAAGTTATTAATAATACGTAACGACGTAGGGATCGTATATAAATACTAAAAATCTAGTAGTAAATACGAGATAATTTACAGACTTTAAAGAGATCTTCCCGAAAGAGAAATTATACTCTAGGGGGAAGTATAAGGTCTTATAAAAGACCCTAACGATATTTTACGATTACTACGAAAAGGTCGGAATTAGGGAATACTAGTACTATTTAGTAATTAATATCGTACTCGTAAATAAAGCCTCTAATTATTATTACGAAGCGGTACGTAATCTCGATTAAAACGACTTTCTTAGTATAATTAATATAATCTAAAGCCGCTTTAAGACTTATAATAAGAACCTAGAGCTCCTATTTAAGCTACGAGCGATTTCTTTTATATTTATAGCTAGGATAATAGAGGGTAAATTGCGAGTAGAGATCTTTAAAAAGCTTATCGATCGAATCGATAAGCTAGTAAAAACCTAGCTAAATAAGGGGATAAATAAGTAAAAAGTTAAATATCTCTATACTATAGTCTAGCGTATATTAAAAATAAAAATAACCCTATACTAAGTACCCGAAGACTACGAGACGCTCTACTCGAGGCTAAGATCTAGTTTTAATATTAAAGCGAGAATACTACGCTAAACTTACCTCTAAGTATACGACGGCCCTTATTAATAATATTAAGTCGATTAAACGTATAATAAAAAAGGAAAAGAGGCTAAATATAGTAATCGTTAATAAAGAGGCCTAGATTCGTTAAGTAAGTAAAGATTTAACTTATGAGCAAGGTAATAAAAAAGGTAATACTATATTTATAAAAAGGATAGATATTAGTTAAGTAACTACTTTAAAAAAGAGCGTATTAAATTATACGAATAGTATAAAAAGTCGAGGGTAGTAGATAGTAAAACTAGCCCTCGTTAGTTTAACTAATTCCTTATTATATATAAGGGTAGATCTAGAGGTACGGAACCTAGCGACGGTAATTAAAGTAGCGGCCTAAAGTATATACCCCCTATAAGAGATTCGGAAAATAAAGAAGATCTTACCCCCTATACTAATAAATTAGATTATAATAAAATTAACGATATTAACTACTCTTTTTTTACCCTATTAGCCTCTAGAGGATATATAAAGCTAAACGAATAGAGGGTAATAAAAGCTTTTAATAAGCAGGCTTTTATTTACGGATAGTAAAGAAAGGTCCCTTAAATAACGGATATAGAAGTAGCTAAAAGGGCGAATTTAATAAGGCCAAAGCCCATTCTCTTAACGATTAAGGAGAAGACGCTATCTCTCTCGATATTTAAAAAAAAGGAACATAGTACTAAGTAAATCTAAGAGTAACTAAAGGGGCCCTTTTTATACTACTTAGATCCTTCGAATACTAAGCTTATATAAGTATTTTACGCGAGCAAAAGGTACGGCTTAAACGATTTTTATAGGATTATCCTAAATACTAAAGTATTATAATAGTTAACTAGAGGAAAAGAGTAATTCTAAGCGCTATAGAAAATCGTACTAATAACGCTTAATACGTTAATAACGAGTATTATAAAAATTAGTTTCGGCCTAAGCGAGGAAATCGTCGCCCTAGGTATAATAAAAATAGAGATGCACTTCGGAATAATAACTTTTTATATTTTACCCGTTAATACCCTATTTCTCTTATATTTAAAAAATATAAATCGACTAGGCATTATATTCGATAATACGAGGAACAGAATCTTTAGTAATAAGTACTTCGAGATAGTTAAATAACGATAGGGGTATACGTTTATAAAGCTTACTAATAATATAAAGTCGATTAATTACTTAACGGAAAGTGAGCTTAGAAGATTATACTAGAGATTTGGGTACCCGTCGGTTACGAGGCTATATAACCTCTTAAAGTAATTAGGTAATAATAATATCGAAATAGGGACGCTAGAATAGTTAACGAAAGTATATTATTAATATTAGATAAATGCGCAGAGCCCACGCAGATTTAAATTTAAATTACATAATAAGCTTAACTTTAACTAAGAAATCGTTATCGATATTTTCTATTTAAACAGTCGGCTAGTACTATATATAATCGACGTAGCTATATCTTTCTAAGTAGGGTAATTCCTCCGGGATCTATAAATAAAAATAGTATAAGTAGCTTTGCGAAAAAGCTAGATCGATATATACTAAGGACCGCTAGACGGTATTAGAACCGACGCTAGTACTAGCTTTAAGTTAGTAAAATTTAGGGATAATATAACGGCTTACGGTATATAGCTAAAAGTTATACCCGTTAAAGCGTACTATAGTATTAGAAAAGTAGAAAGGGCATACTAGTAGTTAAAAAGGGCGTTTAGAATTATTAAAAAAGAAAATCCGGATTCTACTAACGACGAATACTTCTAAATAGTACTTAAATACTATAACGATACTATAGGGCCTAACGGACTTATACTAACGTTATTAGTATTTAGAGTATATTTAAGAACGACCTTAGCCTTATTACTATTACTAAGCGTAAGCTAACGAGCCTAAGTAGTTAAAAAAGTAATACGGGCACTGCGCGAGGTAAGCGTAAAAAAATAAGTTAACGAGGTAATTATTATATATAATAGGCCCGATATAGGGGATAATCTAGATATATTACTAAATTCGGATATATAAGTATAGTACGAAATTACTTAATAGTAGGCTAGGCTATATAAGTTAATTTCTGTTAACGAGCGTTCTTATATAGTCGCGAGAGATCGTAACTAGTTACTTAAAATATTAATTATAATAGTTAAACTATATTATATAAATCCTAACGAGGTAATTTCTAACTTATAAAAAGAAAAAGAGCTAGGGGAAATTATATAACCCGCGGTAAAGGCATAAGAAATTATCTTTAACGAAATCGTCGTAATAGTACTAATAAATAACGAGGAAGAGAAAATTACTAAAAGGGTACTAATACTACTAGCGAGACGTTATAGAAGACTACGATAGTAAGCCCTAATATAGTAATTTATTAATAATAACGAGGTAATTAATACCTTTTATATAGTAAAAAAGAAAGCCGATTTTAAGCTAGCGGTTAAACTACGTAAGGAAGGCGTAATTATAACTATTAAAAAGCCGTATAAAGGATTAGATCTTATCGAAGTAGACACTCTTCGCAATCGAGGGGTCTATCGATTTATCCTATACGACTTAGAAAAATATATAAACCTCTGCATATTTAAATTACGAATAGTTCATAAAGTTAAAGGGAAAAGAATACCCTAGCTATACGAGAAGTTTAGATATATAATTTAGGGGTACGGCGACGTTAAAAAGGCGACGCTACTTATATAATTACTTATTATATAGCGCTATAACTAACGATTAATAATAGTATTAATAATATTACTACGAAAAAAGGGATACGAGATTTAGAGCCGTAATATTACCTAGGCCTATACCTAATCGGCCATAGGGCTTATAAAGAAAATCCTAGCCTATTTACCGAAAGAAATGGCTAGTAAGTACTTAGAAAGTACGATTATTAAAGTACTTAAGCTACTATATAGGCTCGCAGAATCGGGTACCTATTAGTAGGCTATATACTACGATTTTTATATTAATTAACTATTAATAATTACCTCTACGTACGACCCGTACTTACTAGTTATAGAGCACGAAGGTAACTAATTTAGGATCGTTAGAATATAGACTAACGATATATTAAGCCTATTTAATATTAACTTTATAAAAAAGGAGGATAAGGAGCTCTAAAAAGCGGGCTTTATAATAAAGCTAAAAAAGGTCTTTATAATAAATACCCCCTTAGTATTTAACGGCAGGACTTTTATAATCGAAGGAGAAACCGTCGTTTTTTAATAAAAGGGGTAGGGTAAGAAAATTAACTTCGTTAATCCGAACGTAACTAACGTTAAGAAGCGGTATAAAACTAAGCTCGCGCGAGGGGTATATATTATAAGTATTTATTAACCTAAGGTAATATTTAACTACGCTAGGGTAGCGTAGGCTATAGATCTAACTAAATAAGACGTCGAGGTATTTAATAAGTAGCTTAAGTAATAGTAAATAAATCTTAATCGAGGTCTCGTTTACTAAGTCGACCCACCCCCTTTTGGCCACCCCCCCCTTTTAGCCACCCCATCAAAACATAGTATCAAAACATCGCTACTAACTATACTTAATTAATTAACTATCTTCTATTACTATAATAATATAGTTATTATTCTCCCTAGGTAATTCGACCCCTACGAGTCGACTAGGACTAACTAGACGGTCGCTAGAGTCCTCCTAAGCTCTCTATATATCCTAGATATTCGCAAACCTAGTGTTTAGGTCTATTAGTATACTCTTCTTTTTCCACGGCCTTAATCGGTTAACTTTAGTTTTTAGAACTCGAATATAGTACTAAAATACTACTAGATAGTAGGCCTGCTTACTAAATACCCTTTTTACCTTTTTAAATAATAGTCGTTAAGTATTATAATCTAGACTAAGCTCTATAAATAACTTTAACTAATCGCAGAGCTCGCTAGCCTTCCTAGGTGTTAACTAGTTAATAATAAACGCTGCTAATACCTAGTTAATAGCTTTTCTAGTATTACTAGTTACTTACTTAGTATCTGCGGTCTTTTTAGTTAGTATAACTAGGTTAGGTAGGACTATTAGATTAGTAAGTGGTCTGGCTATGTTAGGGGGACATAGTCCAGTTACTTTCTACTTACTTCGTATATTTAATAACGTTAGACTAGCTAAACGAGCTTTCTAATAGTAGCTTAAGAAGTACCGCTTTCTAACGATAGTAGAATTATCTACTATATCCTCCTTACTAAGCTCTTTCCTATACTTAGACTTAATAAGTCTAAAGATAGCTATATCTAACGGCTAGAGGACATAGGAAGTATATAGTAGTAAGAATAACAAGTAGACGTTATTTCTATAGCATTCCTATATAAATTCTATTATTATATAACTCCTATAGCTATTTAGAACTAATAGTCGAGGCTTATTAAGTATACTAAGCCCCCCAAGGGGGGGGGTCTTAGTCTATAATAAGAATACTATTTTTAACTACTTAAGGGCAGTCTTATCGGTTATCTAGCTATTATTTATTACTATAAACTCCTAACTAGCATAAGGGTTAAGTTTAAGTAGAAACCACTACTATTATACCGACTTTCCTTTATATATAACTAGTAGTTTAATAACTCAACTATTAATAGAGATATACTCGATTATAGATACCTAAGCACGCGAACTAGGCTCTTTTTTTTATATTACTATAGTCTCTACCTTGCCCAAAACTAGGCTATTAAATCCCTTACCCTCTAGGATACTAGTCTTATTTATATTATACCTATTAGCCTATTTAATATTACTAATCTTTAGTATATTAACTAATCTAAACTATAACTTAATTATATTAGTAATAGCCCTATTTAGACGCCTTGAATCGATAGTACGACTTCTCTAGACCTTAATTAATAAGTTCCTCCTTAAAAAAGCGTCTATTTATCTCTTTTTAAAAGGATTTATATCCCCCTAGGATCTTAGAACTCGCTTAGCGAATTTTATAAGCTATTCGTAAGTTAGTATAATGCCTAGATTATACTAAATACGAACCCACTAGGCTAGCTAGTCTTCTTACTATAGAGGAAGCCTCTAGAGTTCTATGAATACTATTACCCTCGTCTAGTAGCCTCTCCTACGGTTATAAAGAGTTAACCTTAGAACTCCGAACTTAATCGAGGCCCGATTAACTAAGAGACCTCTTCTAATAGCCTTAAGAGCCTAAATAACTTTATTTTTAGTATACGAGACTATTATATATCGATAAATAAGTATATAAAAAAGAATTGTATTTAGACGATTTTTATAATTATTATAGTGGTTTAAAAATCGTGGGTAGGGTTTTAATGCGGTGGCTGGGATGGAGAAATGGGGTGGCCAAAAGGGGGGGTGGCCAAAAGGGGGGGTGGCCAAAAGGGGGGTGGCTAAAAGGGGGGGGGGGTGGCCAAAAGGGGGTAGGTCGACTTACCTAATCGACCTTACGACTAGTAAGCTCTACGTCTTTATTAATAGGTTATTTATAAATAATAACGACCTTACTTCGTAATTAGGGTATATTATTATCCTAGCTAACGAGAGTATAAATAAAAGTAAATTTACTATATACGGTAATATAATCTACTACTCGTTAACTAAAAATAAGTAAGTAATAAGAAGTATACTAGTATTAGAGGTTTATAATATAATTAACGGCGTTAACCTCTCTTATGCGATTTTAATGATACTAAAGAAGATTATTAATCGAATTAGCTTTTTATTTATTCTAACGGTTATTTATACCGATTCTTACTCGCTATACGAATACCTCGTTAAATTAAGAACGACGAAGGAAAAGAGGCTTATAATCGATATTATAACCCTTAAGTAATTATATAAAAGGCGCGAGATACTTAAGATCTATTAAATTAATAATAAAAATAACCTCGTAGACGCTTTTATAAAAGTAGTACTAAATAAGGGATTAGAGTAATTCGTAAGTAATAAAAAAGCTACTATACGAATAAAAAGATAGGTTATATAAAAAGAGTAAAGAAAAGGGGGAAAAGGAGACGACTTAGTAAACGGGCCCGAGGTCGAATTATACCTCTAACTATAGTAGTTAAATTAATAAAAAAAAGAGAAAGTTAGTATTAGATTAGAAGTCTAAGTCGACCGCGGTATATAACTAACTACGCAGGGGCTAATTAGGGGCCCTATTTACGATTATTATAGCTAGCCTAACTTACGGTTAGAACCTCCTTTTTATACTTACTACGCAGATATTTATATAGTTCAATTAATCTCTTCGTTAACTACGGTTCGAACTAACTACCCTGTAATAGGGATACTAACACTTTAGCACCCCTTTAACGTAAGCGATGAAGAAGTTGTTAAGGACCTGGTCGGCTACTGGGGTCTTGGATCCAATGGCGTGTTCTGTTTGATGCGCATCTGTGTGAATCAGGATGTCTTTGCTGTGGACACCCACACTTACCACATCACAGGTCTCTGGGGTTGAGACTACGTGATGCATTATGGGAGCTGGCGCAGGCCAGTCTAGATGCTCGAATACCGAATGAGCTGAAGTTTGAGTTACACTCTCAGCCTATTGCCCACGGCCAGAAGTGCCCTGTCTGTCGAGGCAACGGAGGCAGCAAGGCCCTTTGTAATTACTGAGTGCTCCTGCGTCAACGAATGGGAAAGGCTAAGGAGGATATGGTAAATTCGTATGTAGTAGACTATCGTATCACCTCCTCAAATGACTATCTTTATCTCCGTTCAACATCGGCGCATCTGCTATCACAATTGACTACTCGTAACTCGGGAGATCAACACGGAAGGATGAGATAAGAGGCGGCTCACACGGAATGTAACCACACTTTGCCAAATGAGACGACTTCACTACCACCACTCTACCTGAATCTGGATGAAAACCCTTCCACTGTTACACCACATGCGTTTGATGACTCGGAAACCCAAGACGGACTTCGGGCCAGGTCAGCAATCCGCGTAACCCCCAGCGGGAAAAAGCAACTCGGTCAGACATTCCCATTCAAAGACAAGCAAAGACTGGATGGAAAAGGGGCCGCCCCACATAATTGTCCTATAGCACTGTGAGGGCCGTGAATGGCGTCGACGCTTGGCCCGGCGCCAAAATTGCACTTTGGCCGCGCTCCAACTGGCCCGAAACGGACATCTGTGGACCATTTATGGCCGCGTCCAAGGGGTCCCACATCGGTCAATTTCGCCTCAAGCCCGATTATATGAGGCCGGGTCCGATCCGGAAGTTTTTCGCACTGTGACGGCGTGCATATTCCCTAGTCTATGACGGAAAGCCGCCGAGAAATGTGAGAACCCCTTGTGTGGGTGAACAATATGACGCACCGTGTCAATGCTGGGGCCTGATACGGGAAAGAGAAACAGACCAGAGATAGGCAAAGATGAGACTGATAGAGTCGATCTTAGTTGAGTAGAGACAGATAGGGAGAGGAAAGGATTTGCTACTTATAGATGAGTGAGAACTCGCCTTCATGTCTTGTCTGAGCACACTCTTAAAGCATCTTCTTTTCTCATCTTCATTGACAATCATCATCACTTACATCCCAGCCAACAAGTCTTCATCATGAGCCCCTCGTTCTCAGCCCTCCGCCAAATTGGCATCTACAGAAATCTCCCAACCTTTGACGAGTCCGTTGAAGGTCTCACTGCCATCATTACCGGTGCCAATGGTATCTCCGGTTTCAACACGATGCGGGCTCTCTTGGATAGCCCTAAGCGGTGGAAGACCATCTTCTGTCTCTCTCGCCGTCCTCCCCCGGAAGAGATGATGAACCTCTTGTCTGCCGATGCTCGGTCCAGAATCGAGATTGTTACTTGTGACTTTCTCGACGAGCCTGCTTCGATTGCCAAGAGCATGAAAGAGGCTGGCGTGCGAGCTGATCACATCTTCTACTACTCCTACATCCATAAGCTCTGGACTGATGTCGATGGTCTTGTGGAAAGCAACGTTGCCCTCCTCAAGAACTTCCTCGAGGCGTTGGAGTTGGCGGACATCAAGCCAACTCGTTTCATTCTCCAGACCGGCGGCAAGAGCCATGGTGTGCACATTGGTCGCGGACGCACCCCCCTTCTCGAGTCTGACCCCCAGCCAAGACACCTGCAGCCCAACTTCTACTACCCACAGGAGGACTTGCTCAGAGCCTTCTGCCAAAAGTATGGCACAGCATGGAACATCATCATGCCCTGCGCTATCATCGGAAGCTCGTCACAGGCGGGAATGAACATGTTCTACCTGTTCGGCATCTACGCTGCCGTGCAAGCACGCAAGGGTGAGCCTCTCATTTTTGGAGGAGACTGGGAGGCGTGGCAGTATGAGACCTACCACGGCTCGGCACGAATGACTGGCTACCTGACCGAGTGGGCAGCCCTGAACAAAGACTGCGCCAACGAGAACTTCAACGCCCAGGACGGAGGCCCGCTGGTGTGGGAGCGCTTCTTCCCTGAGCTGGCTCGCTGGTTCGGTGTTGAGAAGGTGGTGCCCCCACCGGACGACGAGTCTGGCCTTGAGACAAAGATATCTGGAAAGTCGGGGAAGAAGGCGCCCCTCGGCTACGGCCCTCCTTTCTCTTCCAAGACGCGTTTCACTCTTGCCGACTGGGCAAAGGAGGAGGAGAATGCTGTGGCTTGGCGCGAGATCATGAAGGAGTCTGGAGGCAAGATTACGAATGACCCATTCGCGGACCCTGAGGCTTTCTCCATGTCTGAGTATGCGTACCTTCGGGCTGGAAGCCCTTGTATGAACAAGGCGAAACGGTTTGGGTGGACTGGATTCGTTGACACGACTGAGAGTCTCTTTGAGACGTTCCAGGAGTTGGGAGAACTCGGACTCTTGCCGCCGATGAAGGTGGACTCCGCTCGTCCTATGTGCTAAGACTTGAAGAATGGTAGGAGAAGGATGACCCTGGAGATAAGAATCAGAATAAGCAGATGAAATCACGTGTGACGAAGGGATTTATATTGGTTATTCGACCTTCATGAGCACCTGCAATGTACTTATGTTTTGTCGCTTAGTTTCTCACCAGAGATATTATTCTTTTGGTGTTTAGTAACTATTTTATTGAAGGCGACATTATGTACATTTGCGGCTTCATCAATATAGCCAATGCTATAGTTCTGAATAGAGCACCCGCAGAGAAAGCTTGCAGATGTGATGAGAGTACACCTTGACAATGTCAACCAAGAAATCTAGGAGAGCCAAGAAGACGAATGGCATAGGCTCCAAATGTCCGAAAGTAAAACGACTTGCAATGGGCTTGCCTCAGGAGGGGATATCAGTAGCCATCTAGGGGCCGCTGGGCATGTTCTTGGTCAAAAGGAACCTTGGTCTCATTCGAGCAACCCTCTCCGATAGGTTTCCCGGCAAATCGGTCCTGGAAGAACGCCAGCCACTCAGGTGTTGCTGCCGTCAAGACAGCAGAGTGGTCTAAGCCGGGGTAGATGCTCATATGAACAGGGTTTCCGTAGGCGCAGGTCTCATCGAACGAGGCGGTAATGGATTCCTCTGAGACGATGGTATCATCCTCACCCAAAATCAAAAGCAGCGGCTTTGAGGCGCGGCCACCTTGAGCTGGGGCGTTCAACTCTTGGAACTCTTTAAGGCGCGTCTCGGATGCGGCAGTGCGATTGGAAAGAGCGTCGAAGCGAAGGTCAACTGTGAGACTCAAGATAGCGGCGTTGCATAGCTGTGCGATCTTTGCGAGCTCGATTCTGTTTTTCAGTTTGGCCGAAATGATGGGGGCGTCGTAATCAGGAAACGTTGCCCTGATGCCAAGTACAGCAGGTGGAATGACGCCCAAAGCCAGAAAGTCGTGATCGTCTCCTCCGGTCTGCGTAAGATTGCGAAGCGATTCGATGGCAACCAGCGCGTCGTATACCTTGGTAACAGGCGCCACGGCAACACCTCCCAGATATCCACTGGCTGAATCTTGGACGAGCTTGTGCTCTGACAGCTTCCACACCGCGCCGCCGCCCTGAGAGTGTCCAATCGAAGCCCAATCGTGCGAAAGAATGTCGGGGAAGGCTGTACGAGCAGCTACAACGGACCAATATGTGTCATTGGCATTGGGTGCGCTAGCTACGTATTCGTGAGCCGTGTAGTTATTTCCCAGGCCAGCATAGTCGGTAGCAACAACCGCGTATCCTGCAATAAGGAGCGGTGACCAGCTTTGGTAATCGTACAAGCTGGGTGACGTCGAAGGAGCACAGCCACGGAAGACACCGCTGGTTCCATGTGCGTAGGCGATCAGGTTAAAGGGCTGCTGTGTCCTAGCAAATGGGAATGCGACGAAGCCAGTGACGGGTACAGGGGAGCCGTCGATGTCGGCGCTGGTGTATTGAATCTTGTAGACGGCAACACCGGCGGGCACGGTGATGTTGGCAGGGATGACAGGTTGAATCTTGAGCACATCACCGGGCCTAGAGCCTGTGAAGTTGGCAGCGGTTTTGTAAAGTCAAAGTCGAAGTTGGTTCCAAAAATCTCTAGATCGCCCTCGTTGCCAGTCTGGATTGCTTCCTGGCAAGCTTCGCCACGACCATATTTCTGAGCCACTTCAGTCGTGACATTGAAACTGCTTGCTTGTCCAACAATGGCTGCAAGAGTTTGCAAAGCCACTTGTCCCAGGATTAACGGAAATAGAATCACCAGCATAATTGTGATAGCCGAAAGATGGAATAATTCGGTGTATGATCGAAAATGCTTGGTTAACATTCCAAGTGACACTTTAAACACGTCTTCTTTATTGAGTTTATGTTCAATTTCACAACTCAAGCGGTCTCCGCGCACTCCTGGAGCGGATACCGCTTTGGTTGCTGTGACTTCTCAATGGCAAGCAAGAGAAGCTATTGCGTATCACAAATGCCGTAACTAGGTCTTTCTAATTTCGATCTGCTGCTAAGGTGCATAGGTATGCTAGAATATATTCTCTCATTGCTACCTTACTGCAGGCATTTGACGTTTAAACCAATCGCCTAGCGAAACCATTGGACCTAGGTGTCGTTATATATAGTGATATACGTATAGTCCACGTTCTCGCTGCCCCCTATAGTATTTATCACGAGATATGGATATGGTTAATGCTACCCACATTGAGTGGGCCCGCTTTTTATAATAATTATAAGCCTAGCTCCTATCCGCTATTGCTATAATAGTTAAGTGCCGCATTATCTACAGGTCGTATACCTAAAAAGCGAGAGGCGACCGTTCGAGTCTCCGTATAGGCAGGGTTTTTCTAACTAGTCTGCTACCTTCGGGGCTGAGGCGCAGTGCAGACGCCCATTATACGGATGATGGCTCTAGGCGTCTAGGGGGTATGTCACGAGATATAGATGTAGTTAATACTACCCATATTAAGTGGGCCCGCTTTTTATAATAAAGCGGGCCACACTCTGGGTTCCGTTTGTTATTTACCTTTAGGTATTGAGTTTTTTTGGGCGTGGCCTAAATTAATTATTTTTAACTATTTTAGCTATTTATAATAGCTTTTTATATATTATAGAGGTTAAGAAGTATACGGAAATATTCGAACTTAGCTCGTAAAAGGTTTTTAGTAAGTCTATTTACTAGTATATCTTTTATTAATATATAAGTAACCTCGAAGCTATTTCTAGTATACTCTTATTTTAACTATATATTTTATATATTAACATAGCGACGTTAACTAGCAATTCTTTTTCTTTCTTTTATAACGAGTCGAATTATTTACTAATTATCGTAATTAACTAACTATACCTTTCCTAAGTTAAGGGTAATATCCCTAAAAAGGCGCTTTAAAGCTATAATCTCTTTTATAGTTTTTTTAAAATAAAAAAGCTTAGCTTCGGTAGTTAACGTTATAACCGTTACTTAGCGTACTAATTTCTATTAAATTAGGCCGCTAAAAAAGAATATTATATATCCCTAAAATAATTATCGTATTACTTCGTTATTTACGAAGCTAGTATTTTTAGTTAAAAATAATAATTACGTACTTAGTATATTATTATAATAGAGCGTAAGATATTTCGTTATATAAAGATATTAAATATAATAATTAATTACTTTAATATAAGTTGCGCTTAGGTCAATTAAGAACCGTAATAATTATAAATAAATAAAAGCGACGTTTAGTTTAATTATAATAACTATATAAAGTATACTCCTAACCTTTTCTTAATAACTCTTTATTTCCTCTTTTATTACTTACCCTCGTTTAGTTTAAACTCTTTTTAAAAAAGAGGGGTAGCTAAATATAATAAATTTATAAAGTCGAAGCGCTTAGTAACTCGCTCAATATATACGTTATAAATAAAATAAACTTTATAAGTAGTACGGTTTTATAAAATCCGTACTCTAAAGAAGTAATTAATTAGTCTATTTTTTTTAAAATTAATATATTTTTTTATACCGTCGACGATCCCCTAAGCTACCTTTTGGTTATTTTAATAATATAAAATAATAAAGTCGTTAACGTAAAATATTAATATTATTTTCTTATTTATAATTTAGTAAATATAAATCTCCTCGTAGCTATATATTATATTTATATTACGAAATATAAAAATAAAAATTTAAAACTAAAGAATTAGTAAGTTTTAAAGGCTATATAGAGCGCGTTAGAGCTTACTTATTTTATTAATAACTTTATATCCCTTTAAGAGTTTAATAATTATTAGTTTATTACTTTTAAGAGGCGTATTAAAAAATACGTTAATAGTATTATATTAGTCTATTTTAAGGTCGAATTAAGTAATTATTACTATTATAAGCCTAAAAGCCTTTATAATAAGCGTCGAAGCGTACGTATTTTATAAGGGATTAAATAGTTATATATCCTCCCTTATATATATACGTACTTTTATTTTACTAACCTCGTTATTAACGTCGTACTTATAAATATATACTTATTTTAATAAAAATAGGATCCCTTATTTAAAATTATAGTTAATCTTTTCTTATATACTAATATCCCTTAGCTTTTTTATTTTTATATTTATAATATCCCTAAGTAGTTTTTATAGTTATAATAAGAGATATTTAATATTACTAAACTTTTTTAATAAGCTTTAGAAGTTAACTTTAATAAGTTATAATTTCTAAACTCCTCTAGAGCGCCCTAAATAGGTTTTATAAACTACTTTTTTTATTACTTAATAAAGTATTATATATCCTATATTACTTTCCTCTATAGCTTTTTACTAATTAAGTATAAAAATAAAGAAAAAGTAGTTTTAAAAACGGTTATAATAATTACTATTTCTTATATTTAAATATAAAAGCGTCGTAAAAATATTATTATTAAAGCGTTATAAAGGTCTGCGGGCCCGGTTTAAACGTCTAGGACCTAATAGAGCTTTACTTAGTACTTAATAAAGCAGTTTTTATAAGCTTTATTTTTATATAATAATAGAGGTTTATTATAAAGGTTCTTTATTAACGTTAACTTTAGCGTTAAGAATTACTTTCTTATAATTAGTACCTCGTTTATTACGTACTTTAGCGTTTTATTAAGAGCCGTTAAGAATTAAAAGCTCGAGAACTTTTATAATATATATAAGTACTTATAAAAAGGACTATAGACTACGTAAAGCCGTTTATAACTTAGTTATTATATTCCTTTTTTTACCCCTACCCCTAAGCTCGTACAAAGGGGTTATTTTAGGAGTTAATAATAATAATAAAATTATATCAGCCTCTTTAGCCTTATTTATTATACCCTAGAGTACGTTTATTAATTACTTAGCGTTTTCAATAATTAAAAATTTAATAATAATACTATTCTTAATTATAGAGTTATTTTAAGTATTAGTATTTCTAAAATCTAGATTTACTTTTCTAAGTACTCGAACTAACTTATCGTTAGTATTAAAGAGTTCTTATATTTTTTAAATTATTAGATTTATTTACTCGCTTATAATAGTTTACTCCTCGTATATAGGATTATAAAAGACTTCTTTATTAAACTTAATATTCTTTATAATAAATACTTACTTAAGTACGGGCACTTAGACTTTATATAAATTATATATTTTTAATATATATCTAACTAAGTATTTTATATACCCGTAGGGAAGTATTTTAAACTCCTTTTAATATATACCCCTTTTATAATCTTTATAAAAAAGGTTTACTTAATAGCTATATATATAGAGGCTATTAAGATATAGAATAACTAGTTTAGAATTCCGTACTTAGTAACCCGTTTATTATTAGTATTAATACTATTTTTATTAATTAATTTTTATTATAATAAGTAAATCTCCTTTATTAACTTCCTATAAGGTAATATTATAAATAAAGATTATTATTAATATTATTTTATTTTATAAATTCGTAGGGAGGTTCGTAAAAAGGCGCATCTTACGAGCTTTAGTAATTACGAATTAACTTACTTTTTTAGTATTATTTATAAGTTCTTTTATATATAGAGGTAGAAGTTCTATTTTAATTCCTAGCTTATTATACTACGTTTTATATATATATTTAACGTTTATAATTAAGAGAGCGGTTTTATTATTATTTTTAAAAAAGTAAATTAGAATCCCTTTTTAATAACGAATTACTACTTCGAGGCTCTATAACATAAAAAGTACTTCTTTTTTTATTTTAGTCCTTAAAAAGAACCCCCTAAGCTACTTATTATATTTATTAAAAGCTATAAGTATATATTATTATTTATTAAGAAATAGTTTAAAATAAAAGAGATTTTAATATATACGGTACTATAGCTATAAAGCTCTTTTTAAGAGTAGTCCTTTTAAAACTACTATTTTAGCTTTAAATAATACATATACTTTATACTTAATTTATAATAGAGGTTTAATACGTATACTTCGAGTTTTATATAGTAATTAATAAAAAGTATTAAGTTTAAAATAACCTATTTTAAAGTATTAAAAGAGCGCGCTATTAGACCTCTTATGGGTACGTTAATATAAGTAATAGAATTTTCTATAACTAATTAATAATATAATACTAACTAAGCTTTATAAAATATACTTAAGGTTTATAAAAGAAAAATAGGATTAGAGGAGCTTATATTCGAAAAAGACTAGATTATTTTTTCAAATAAGCTACTTTTTAATAATACTTTTATAAAGCGTTCCTTATTATAAAGTATAATCTAAATTATAATATTAAAGTGTGCTTCTATTTAGTAAAGTTTTTAAAATTATATTAATATAAAATCCCTTAATATAAATAACGTTCTAAAGCTTTAAATCGTAAGTTCCCTTTTTCTTAAGTCTATTTAAGACGCCCTTTATAATATAAAAACTGCGTATAATAATAAGTAATATAATAATTCTTAATTTAATATAGTTTTTATTACTTAATAATACGTAACTCTTAGGTTTAAGTAGGCTCTTATTATTAACTAAATATATTACTTTATAGCTATTTATTATTATACTCTAAAAAAGGGGGTAAGCGCTATTTATAGGGGTACTAAAAATTACGTTTATTTTTAAGTCCTAACTTTTTATAAATATAATAACTACGTAGCCCTCGTCCTAGTTTATTAATAAGCTTATTATAAGTTAATTAGAGGATCTTTTTAAAAACCTAGGTTTTTTAAGGGTTCTATCGTTCCTTAGCTAACTAGCTTTCTTAAGCTTACCGTAGAGTAATTTCTACTTACTTAATTTAATAATAACGAGGACTTCTTTTATATAGCTCCTTAGTATTCGTATTAGTAACTTATTAGCGTTTTAACTTATAAGTACTTATTTTAATTTTTAATATACTATAGGGCGCTATAGGTATACGTAATTATAAAAATATATAACGTTACCTTTATTATTTACGTCGTTAACTAAGTTAGAGCGTTTAATAAAAATAAAATAAGCCCCTTTTTAACCTAAAAGTTATTTAGTATATACGTCTTAAATTACTAAGCTAAATATATATATAATCTCCTCGAGGGTCCTCGTATACGTTTTAAAAGCTATTAATTTACTAAAGGTTTTATATATACGTTAGCCCTATATAAAGTTAAGTTTAAACTTAACCATAACTAAGAAATCGAGTATAGCGATTTCTTTACTAATTTTTAAAATATTATACGTTTTAACTTAAAAATAAGTAAATTATTACTCTTTATATTAGCGTTAAGGGTTAATTCCGGTCCTCGCTTCATTAAGGGCTTATTAATACTCTTCTTAAACTATATTCCTTATTACTAGTTCGGGGGGTATAAATTCTTACTTTAAATATTTAATAATTTATTATATACTAAACTTAGCGCCGTTCTTAGTAGTTTTTTAAAATACGTATTTATATAATATAGTATTAACTAATTTCATTAATTACTAAGCGAGGATTTTAATATATATATTAATAATATTATATTTATAAGCTATAAATTATTTATATTTAACGTCGAGCTCTTATTATTTTTAAATACTCTTAAGTATATAGATCCTCTTTATAAGTATAATATAAAAATAAATTTATTTATATAAAATAAATAATATAACTAGTTTTATAAAAAGAAACCTAGCTTAGTTTTATAAGTTACTTATATTTAAAAAAGTTAAAAAGTTCGTACTAAGAGTTATATTTAGAAATTATTAATAAAGGATTTCTTAGTTTTTTTTAGTTATTTTTAAACGCCTTATAACGGGCTTAATAAGCTTATAGTTCTTTTTTATCATAAATTATAACTAATTATCCAAATTTTAAGGGCGAAATAAGTACTATAGAGGGGTTAAAGAATACGTTAGAATTTAGAGCGTCTAAGTTAATATATTTCTAAACCTCGACGCCCTTATTTATAATATAAAATATATTAAACTATTTAATCTAATTATTATAACTAGTTAATTTAGCTTAAGCTAAAATAAGTATAAGTAAGTCGGTTATTTTAAAAAGATTATAAGAATCGTATTAATAAGTACGTTATCGTAGTATAGGGTCTTAACTAAGAGCTAGGCTCATAACTATTACAAAAAGCGGGCCCACTTAATATGGGCAGCATTAACTATATCCATATCTCGTGACAGTATTTCATTTCCTCATACAGCCAGCGAATCAGCTCCGACGTAATAGTTTCGACGCTGCCACTGGGCGTATGCGAGGAATGACTTCCGCAAGATTCTCACCCAATAGAGAAGCGTTGGCCGACGATAGCACAAATGGGGGTTGCGTTCCGTCCAGACTCTCATGCCTTGCCAGTAGGTAACGTAATCCGAAGGAGGATTCGACTTTAGCCTTTTGGATCCACCCTCGGCGGCCGCGGGCCTCAAGCGGGGAATTGGCAGTTCAGCAAAGTCATTTTTTATTTAATAAAGATGCGAGCCTAGGTATTCATCATTTAGTTTATCCGTTTATTATGCGACGAAGAATATTAAGAGTTACTTAGGCAGATCCAATACGGAGCAAAAGGTCAGAAGACTCTATTGATTAGGTACACGTAGATGTGAAAAAAGCTTTTACTGGCCCTTCGAGCGCAGAATTTCCATATCGGCTACCACAGGGCGATGATCCGAGTAATAAACACCGTCATCGAAGCGGTTTGAGAGAACGGCGAAATTGCAAAAGCGGATGTGCTTATGGTTCAATACAAAAAGATAGTCAATCGTAGTCGATTCCGCCTCCCCAAAGGTCGTGTGGGTGATCTTATTCCCGTAGTGCTGATAAGCCGGGACCAAGTCCGAGATATCTCTCATGCCTCCAGGCTGGGCTGTCAAAATCTGATGCGGCTCGTCCTTCGGCCCGCTGTTGAAGTCCCCGCCTAGGAAAACCGGCACATCCTTCCCAGAGCCTTCTGATGCATTCTTGAGCCACTCTTCAGCAATCTTAAGAAGCATTTTGGCACTCTCGCGCCTGGCTTCTTGGCTCTTGTGATCGAGGTGCGTGCTCATCACAACGATCCTAGCGTCGGAGGTCTTGCGCTTGAACAGACCAACCGTGACAATGCGATTGATGGTTGCGCCCCATGCGTTTGAAGGCTTCTTTGGTGTGGGACTGAGCCAGTACGTCTCACTTCGCTCTGCAGTCCAGTGATCAATCCGGTAGAACACGGGCGAAAATTCTCCATCGGACACCCCATCAGCACGACCACAACCGATGCTGGCCCATCGTGGGCCCAATTCCGCTTCTAAGTCGTGGAGTTGTTGGTTCTGCGCCTCTTGGATGCAGATGAAGGCATTTGTGAGGCCGGCAGTGTGGAATCTTAGTTGAGACGTCAACTTCGGGCACCGGACTTCCCATGGCTGCTCATTTGGCAAAAGCGTCTTTTTGATGGCGTAGCGGATGTTGAGTGTGATCAAACGCACTGGCATCGGTTCAGTAAAACAGTTTTCGGGCTTCATGATGCTGCGTGTAAGTCCATGACTCTCAAGAGTGTGCTTATGGGTGTTCGATGGACGGAGTGAGGTGATAAAGTCTGATTGAAAAGGATGTTACTATTGACATTTGAACATGAAGAACAATATCACCTAACAGTGATGCATGTATGTTCTTATATGACCGCAAGCATAATCGTTGACAGGCCTCTTGGACCAAATAGTATATAATGCCAGTTCACTGGAAACACGGCTGTAGAGGCCCGGCTTGCCGATGAATTGATAGTAAAGAATCGTCTTAGGTACATGTATCATGTGGTGCCTATCCACCGACCACGGCCGAAGTCCGGCCTAACTAGTCATGCGCCTACAAAGAACCTTGAAGTTCGGACTATGCCAAGACAAGGCATACTTCCAACTTGGTCACTGCTGTTGTAAGATACGTGTAAGTACGTCGGAGCTTAGCGGTACAGAATCTAAGGGACCGATTCTAAAATTATCGCCCGCAACCACGTTTTTGATGCCTTGCGTACTTAAGTTTTCTGAAGTGCAGAAATACATGCATGCTTAACCTTCCTGGGGCTTGGTGACATCAAGATGCTTGTAGTGTCGTAAAGACTTCAGGCGTACATCAAGTTTCTATCAACATAAGTGCCGAACGGTGTCAAAAGATTGAGATCAAGTCAATGCAAACTAAATAGAAACTTGTGCTGAGTTTACCGATATCTGTCTTGAATTCGCGTTCAAAAGACGCAGGCTCTGACAAAAGATGGCGAGAAAACCGAGATAGGCACTAACGATTTCCACAATGGGTGGGACGAGCCCCACGGAGCTTTTCAGTCTGGATGACCTGATATGCATTCCTTTTCCAATTGACAGTAGCTATAGAAATAAGAGACTGAAGCAAAAATACAAATTCCCTGGGTATCTGCCGCTCAACATCTTCCTCAATTTCCACGCCCAATACGCACTAGACCGGTAAGTTTCCAGAATCGATCACGCAAGTTCATATCTCTCAAAGACACGAAGTCTGTTCTGTTCCCCAAAAGGCTCAAATTTTGCCCAGAACTCGCTTCACCAAAGACTTCTTTCTCGGCCTGGGAGGAGGCTGGTTGATCGACCTTGTCTGCCGAAGGACACCGAGCAAGGTGGCAATCGCCAGCGCCTCCGCCTCTCCGTTGAGATCCTCCGAAAGTAGCAAGATACCCTCGCTATAGTCGTTGGGCAGAGCGAAGCCGATACCGACGTGGTGGTAGATGGCATGAATCGCGGGCTCACCGCCGCTCAACTCTGCTTCAGTGTCGACCAGAGTATAGCGCAAAGGCCCATCTTCTGTTGGGCGTGCTTGCCACTCCAAATTCGAGGGAACAGTTATGCTCCCGTCTCGCGACGTCTGAGAAATCGTGAACCATGGGTGTCGCACGGGGTTTGCGGCTGCGTGCATCTTTGTGTCTGGGACGGGGAACGAGCTGGTGACTGCTAGCTGCAGGTCTTGCTCCATGCTGTGCGGTGTAACGCGAAAGTTTCCATTGTCATCGGCAGGTATATGCCTTGCGAAAATGTTAATAACCGTATTTTCTTACTCACTGGGTAGGATGACGCTGAAAGAAACTCACAAGCTAACGATCTTGCCATCATGGCTCGGCACTCTCCTCTCCACCGTTGCAGCGACGCCCTCTAGTCCCTTCTGGAAGTTGACCAGATAACGAACTTGCGCATCGGTTCCATCTCCCAACGGTCGCCTCATCATTGCCAGGCCAAGTTTGTACTTGCTGCTGCCGATAGGCTCTTTCTTTACAGCCTTGTCGTAATTTTCATTGTAATCGTAGAGAGGCAAGTGAGTAGTGATGTCTTTGTGGTTCGGTACGTAGACGACGCGCGTGAGATGGGCTGGCGTGGGTGCAAGGTGACGGCCCAGCCTCTGATCGAGGGCACAGTCAAAAACCTCCGCCAGCTGAACGTGATGATAGTTCCCGTACGCTGGAAGGGCTGCCATATTGGTGATGATAGACGCAGATAAAAGTGAAGTTGATGCCATGGGATCCGGCGTCGTCTTATCGAGACGTGTTGGTGGCTAGGGAGAGGACAAAGCTTAGTTGGACGACTGCAGGATCGGGGTGGCCCAATAAGGGATGGTGCCGTTGGGATCAATGATGCGACGATAACAGCTCCGGGTCAAGTATCACTCGAGATAGTTCATGGCAACAATAGACGCAGCGGATAATCAACTTAAGTATTGTCTGCTTCGGCGTACGGTCAGGATGCGCTACGCTTTCAAGGAAAGCACGCTGGCAGTCGATAGAAGGTATCATCAACACAGCGACGACACGACGGAAAGAGGTGAAGGGAGATGAATTCCCACCGGCAGCAGATTCCAGTCCCAGGTCCACGCTGAGGGGGAAGATTGTCACAGCATGTGACGTCGAAATGCAGCTAACCCCGACAGCGTAGCATGATTGTCTCACTAGGTGAGAGCTAGAAATTGTTAGCCGAGCTCCCGAGATACCTAGTCCCAACGCCAATGAGGAATGTGATCGCCGTATTTGATGTGTCGGCATATCAGACCAGCCAGCCAGTGGTTAGTCATACGGCATGATTTGTCAAAGGAATCAATTTTCCGTCTAGAGTCACACAAACACCAAAAATCTTGAGGCAGGTCAGCATCGTGACTTTCCCGAGGATCAACCGGATTCGGGGATCCGAACGGGGCAAGGCCGGTTGATCGGGTGCTGACCCGGCGAGCGGAAAACTCCGCTACCTCCGCATTAACTCCACTTGTTTGTTACTTCGAAGACGCAGATGTGATGCGGCCCTAGATCCTGTCCTAGGAGCATTGAAAGGTTCTTGCTGCCAGCTGATGACCTGATTACTCAATGGAAACTGGCGGCAAATGTATTCCGTCTCAACAGTTGACCTTATGTCAGCCATGGCATGATGCCTTTAGAGCCAAAGAACATGTGAAGCTTGTGGCCCAAGGGACCTTAGCAAAGTCATATCCCTAGCTTGCCGGTGGGTTCTATTACCTCTTTGGGGATCGGCCGCAATCATGTACCTTGTTCTGCGCAGGGATTATCCAGTGCTGCCACCGCCCAAACACCCTCTTTCGATCTTGACTGAAAAAACTCCCCCGCTTGGCTTTGCCTTACAGCAAAATGCAAGGTACTCGCTGAAAGCAAAAGCATACCTCGGTGCATTGCCTGGCTGAGTACCTACTCGCTGCGTTTCGAGGCTGAGGACGTTGGATTAACCTCATTTCCGACGGAAATCAATTCCGCTCTTTGCTGCCGGAGTGCCATCATGATACGGTCTATATTGCTGAAGAGCATCATGAGGCGACACGCACCTTTGCTGGCTGCGTATCTTGCTCCTTCGATTCTTATCGGAGAGAAATCGAGCCGAAATTTCTGATTTCTATTGATGATCACAACAGTCCGAAACGGAAGCTAGACATCAGTTTCCATGCTTTCATTTTTGTCACGGCTAACGGGCGTTGAAAGCCAAGATGCGTCCCTCAAAATTCTGTAAGCAAGGTCGTTTGCGTCTTCCGCATATATCGAGGTCATTTGGCTGATTGGCTTTCCTGGATATCAGGATGGATCGAGATTACGTGTTCTTGAGAGGGACAGCAGATGAAGCAAATGAGCAAGCTCTTCGAGGAGTCCTTAGTCTTTGTCTACCTTCAACACAGCCTGCAGTCGGCGTCCGGCTACGTTTAGACGGCTTCTTGCGTCGCAGGTAGGTAGCGTATTCAGACTTAGTACACGACATGAGGCTGATGATTTTGTCTTTAGAGACCATGACATAGGATCAAAATCGAGCGAAGGCTCAACCACGGTCCGCGTCTTCGAGTACGAATGGCCTCCCTTCCTCACCGACCATGGTCATAGAGACCTCCCCCCATGTTCCTCTAATACCACTACTCATGAGTGGCCATTCAAACTTTCTATACACGGTGATACACCAGAAACTTTTCAAGGGTGTAGTCGGTGCAGCATCACCTACCAACTGACGGCAACGACGATTCGAAGCAACACCTCTTCTGCAACGCCTCAGGCATACAAAGCGATACGAATAAATAGGACGCTTTCAAGTTCCGCATTCGAGTTGATGGACCCTGTGACGGTCGAAGGTACATGGGGAGAAAAGTTGCGATATTCGATCTCCATCGGCCATCGCGCCATTGCCCTGGGCACAGCTATTCCTCTCGAAATGCGCTTTGCGCCGCTGAAAGCAGGGACAAGGATCTCTCAAGCAAAATGCCAACTTTTGGAGTCACACAAGGTGAAGGCTGGTAAAAGCCAGCAAACAACCTTCGTTGGCGATAGGGATGTTGCCGAGTGGGACACGCCAATGAACAACCATGAGAATTTGGAGCAACGCTTTTACAAGACGACGCAGAGCCTTCCTCTTCCTGCAGAGCCGATACAATGTTCTCCAGATATGAAATCCCACGATATCAGCATGACCCACCTTCTTTCGATCGAGGTCACTGTTCAGGATTCAGACAATAGTCCTTTTGCAAATAAGGTAAGTGTCTGATGGCGCACGAGAATCCTGACTTTGTTAATAAAGCTCAGTACCGTGCATCGCTGCCTGTCGTACTCTTTGCATCACCTCAGATCCCAATTGATGCGAATAACAAGTTCGTTCGGTCAACGAGTCCGGATATCGACGAAGATGTGGCATCACTTAGCGGGCTGGACGTACCGCCTGTCTACGGCGCACATTTGCAGGACAAAGTCTTAAATGACTTGTCGAAATCCTTGCATGTGTAGGTATTCTCAACGAAATATGAGATCTAGTCCTTAGCCGTAAACACTCAACTGCAATGTTCAATTTTATACTATCCTCTTGATGAGAATATGGTCGAAGGATGTTGCTGAAATTGCTTCGATCATTGAAACTCGACCAATTACAACAGTTCTCTTGGAACTAAAACGGAAATAGCAGAGTGCAGACAAAGTAGTTGTAAGTTGTGCTTCCATACTGTAAGAGTCCCTACTACATGACCCGAAGCACATGTCTATACAAGTATTACCCAGGCAGTCAAATTCCTGTCCGGCGGGGAGTACTTCCTAATTTGGGAAGGGGTTCCTGACTACATGTCCAGGCCTCTGAGGCTTAGCGCTCCGCAGTTTCCCGAGCTCAGCATTTGATCCACATAGAAGACACATGTACACCTACTAGCTTGGTTCTTGACTATGAATTTGTGTCAAGAAGCACGGCGAGACACGTGCCAGAGTATCCAAGAAGTATTCGTAGCTGTTTGAGGACTAGAGGGTGGCCGGAGCCACTGCCAAATCCTCTTGAACACTCGTAATGATCATGGCCGAGTAGGGTTTTGGGAAGATTACAAATCCTTCTTCGAATACTCATCGTTTGATTTCTTGCTTGTGTAGACATGTAATTACGTTATCTAATGTCACAAGGGGTCAATTACAGTGCTGCTACTTCGGAAAGAGCTTGTGTGAGTATATGTACTGAGTGTGTGGCCCATGTCATGAAGTAGTATGCCTGATAGCCGCATTTCTTCTCTGGGAACTCCGACAGAAGGGACCACTCATTTCCAGCCACACCTGCTTGGAAGAGGCTGACAACGACAGACCAGCTCTCATGCTACTGGAAATCCTGCACTATTCCTGAGTGTAGTCTCCCCAACTCGCAAAAAACCTCATGTCCATTTTCATTAAAGGGCTCCGACTTATCACGTTGAGGCAAAGACCTCCAGGCCAAGCTTAAAGCTTCCATTTTACCAGATGGCGCCGACTACCCACGTTCAACGCATCGAGTTACGGCAGCTTCCTCTCCTACCTACCAATAGAGAGCATGGCACATCAAATGGCGAAACATTCTCGCTCCATTCACACCCCGGGCATCCGGGTGTGTCTAGCCATCCGTCAGAATTCGTCCATCATGAACGCACTGGATCGGCTTTCCCACCCGATGATGCAATCGTAGCCTTGCAGACATGGAAAAGCTCACGTTCGAATGTTATCCGAACCTTGGCTGTCTTTTGGAGTTTATTGGTCATGGGAGCAAATGATGCCTCATATGGTGTAAGTTGGTACAATAAACAGGACAATGTCGTGATCATGGTTACTAACGTAGGCTTCATGTGCGACCAGGCAATTATTCCTCATGTAAGCTATGTGAAAGACTTATTCTACCGATACCATCTGACAAGACCGTGATGCGAAGCTGGGAAAATATTACGACTTACCGTACTCCTTCACGTCTCTGATCTTCCTTGCGCCTTTCATAGGTCACACGCTCTCAGCCATTTTGAACAACAGTCTACATGAGAGTGTTGGACAAAGAGGCATCGCAATTATCTGCTCTTTCTGTCACCTAGCATCGTACATTGCCATCTCCCTACATCCACCGTATCCAGCGTTAGTTTTTATTTACATGTTGGCTGGCTTGGGCAATGGCATCGGTGACGCTGCTTGGAACTCTTGGGTCGGGAGTCTGGCGGACTCTAGCCATGTCATCAGTCTGATGCATGCTTGTTATGGTGTCGGCGCTGTCCTCAGTCCAATGACGGCAACTGTAATTATCAGCAAGGCTCAGCTTCCATGGCACACGTTTTACTACTTCATGGTGAGAGTCAAGTTTCCACAACGAACGTCTTTCAATGTTTTACTAACAAAATCATTCCGCAACAAGGCTGGTCTGGCTATGGTGGAGCTCGTTTTGACTCCCTCTGCCTTTTGGTCCGCTACTGGGGGTGCATACTGTGAAGAGAATCCCAAGGGTCCAGAGCCGCGAGAGTCAATTGTCCACGAGACATTGTTCAAACTCCCTTCGGCCCGGGTTACTTGGCTATGCGCAATATTCGCCCTTGGCTATGTCGGACTGGAGGTGTCTCTTGGCGGTTGGATCGTCACATTCATGTTGCAGGTTCGCCACGGAGAAGAATTTGCCAGCGGTATGACAGCCACTGGTTTCTGGGCTGGGCTGGCTCTGGGTCGAGTTGCCTTAGGTCTCGTAACCCCTCGAGTGGGCGAGAAGCTCGCAGTCATGGTACGTTTGATAACCCGACCCAAGTTATGTTCAAATCTCGCGTAACTATGTCACTTTGAATCAACTAACCACGTCGAAACCTTGATAGCTATACCTCGGCGCTGCCGTTTGTTTGCAGCTTTTGTTCTGGCTTATTCCCGAATTCTTTGTCTCCGCAATCACCGTATCGCTCCAGGGGTTCTTCCTCGGACCCCTGTTCCCCACCATGATGATAGCCATCACGAAGCTACTACCGAGGCACTTACACGTCAGTGCTATCGGTTTCGCCATCGGTCTTGGAGGTAGTGGCGCTGCTATCCTGCCATTTGTAATCGGAGCTCAGGCTCAGCGCCACGGTGTGCAAGTCTTATCGCCGATACTGCTCGGGGCGCTGGCATTCTTGTTGTTCACCTGGTCCTTCTTACCCAACTTTGGTCGCAAACATGAGTGAGGTGCAAGTTGAAGGAAGGCGCCAGGTTTTGAAACTTTGTTAGAGATGAATCAGCTAGGGACTCGAGTCATTCCACAGAGGTCCTAAGAAGAGCCCTTGATTCTCCCCGGCATCGCGAACTTGTGAAGTTTGGTATAGTTGATGTGATGTATCAACTTGGACTGCTTCAACCAAAAAATTCATCTTTCTCTCACATCATTTCACTTGCGTTTGCTATTCTGGCCATAACAGTTCCTCATTGAAAGTCGACTTTCTCGTTCAATTGGAAGCATCGAGTCGCATGAGTGGTATTTTGACTTTTCATCTCTCACAGGCGAAATTGCCAACAACGCATAGATCGCTTTATGACTCAAGCTCCTTGAACCAAAGTACTCAAGCCTTTCGGAAAGAGTAATTTAATAAACTAATAATAACCCCCCCTAGTTAAGGTAAGAGTCCCGTGTATAATAGTAAGTACTTAGTTATTAATAGATCCCTAAGCAAATTTCTAACTAATTAAGGGCTAAAAATATTTCACTATATAATCGCTTTACTACTAGTTTAAATATTACGAGTTTTATATAATAAGGGAATATACTACTTTACGCTTTACTAAATTATTTTAAAAATATTTCTTAATTATATCTCCTCTTAATTATATTAAAATTCGCTTATTATAACTAACTCTATAGAATTATTCTTATAAAACTTATTTATTATATATAATAATAATATTATCTTAATACTTTTATTTTAATAAAACGAATTTAATTTATTATAAAATATCTAAAAAAATTTAGATTATGATAGCGTATTTACTTTATATCCTAATCTTTATAAATATTAAGCTCCTATTTATAAAGAATTAATTAAATAAGTAAGTATTATATAAATTTTACTTTTATACTAAATATCAATATAATACTTAAGTTATAAATAATAATTCTAATAATTATATTATTATTTTTAATAGCTTAAATATCCGTACTAAAACTTAAAATAACTAAGGTATTATTATAATATAATAGCTTTAATATACGGCCGGTATACCTAAGTTTTTTTTAATTATTAATAATAAAGTTACGCTTATTATCTTAACTAAAGCCTTATTTATAAAAGAAATTGAGCGGCTATAGGATATAGTATATTTAATTTTCTATTTCTTAATATTAAGAATTATTAAAAAATAATAAATTTAATATAATACTTAACGAAGTATTATTAATTTTTTAATAATTAGTATTATTTTAGGAAATATACCTATAACGTAATATTATTATACTTACTAAGGTAATAAAGCCTATTTATATATACCCTATAATAACTTTTATTATATAATTATTTTAAAAAACCTTATTAAAAAGTATAATATATTACGAAACAGAGTTAAGATATTTAATATTATAAAAAAGATTATTAAGTAAGTCCGGTTATTTAAAAACCATTTTAGAAACGTTTTAAAAACGTTTCGAAAATATTTTTAATCGTTTTTTTTTAAATAAAGTACTATTTATACCGTATACGCTAGATTTAAAAAAAGCTTTATATATTAAAAATAAAATACGATATACTTTTTTAAACTAAAAAAGATATAATATAATATATATATAAAATTACTTAACAAGATAATATAAATAACTTATAAAAGACTTAATAAGAGCTTATTAGTTTTTAGTATTAGATCTTAGTATACTAAAATTCGTATCCTTTATAAAGACTTATAAATCACTACTTTTATTTAATTTTATTAAATTAAGAATATTATATATAATATATTAAAATAGCTATAAATAAAACGGATACGTAGTTTATAAAAAAAAGGGGTTAAGAATACTATATATTTATATCGAATTATTAAAAACGTCTTATTTATAATAAGCTTATTAAATATTTTATTGAGGGATAAGGCTAAGTTATTACTAACTAAATAAAACTTATTTTAAACTACTACCTAAACTTAAAATAATAAAGTATTCTATTAAATATTAATACTTTATTCTAAAAAATATTAAAATAATACTATTTATTATTTTAGTATTTTATAATAAATATAACTATCCTCTACTATTACTAAATAAAACTCTAAAAGCTATTATTTAAAATATTTTTTAAATTCTCTAGAGAATTAATAAACTAAGTATAAGTCTAAACGCCTTTTTTTAATCTCCTTAACTCTAAGAATTCCTAACTAAGAATAAGGGGCGAATAATTATAAATATTTATTAAAACCTTATAAAAATAGATTTTTTATAATATATTATCTATAAATAATAGATTCTTTTATTTCCTAACAAAAGTTAGACCTTAGCTCTTATATTATAAAAAAAGAAAAGTAAATAAGTAAATATACGTAAATTTCTTTAGAAATATAAAAAAATAGCTATTTTAAAATAATAATAAGTATATAATATATTTAGTATACGTACTAATCTAATACTAATTATATAGTTATTTACTTTTTTTAAAAGCAAGCGGAATAATAAAAGTTTAATAATATAAAATCGTTTATAATTAATATAAACTATAAATATATAAAGGGTACAAGTTAGTAAGAAATTATCTAGGGCTAGTATAGCTAGAATAATAAAAAAAGTATATTATAATACTAAAAATGTTTTTAAAATATTTCTTAACCTTTATTCTAAAATTACTAATATATTACTTATAAAGCTCTACCTCTTATATAAGTCTATATAAATACTAAAACTATAAATATATATTACTATATATTTCGAGCTATATTTAATATTCTAAAGTAAAAGTATTAAGTTTAGGTCTAATAAAAATACGTTTATAGAACCAGCCTTCTTAAAGTTACTTTAAATTAAATAAATATAGTAATTAAGGGCTTAGGTAAATACCTTATTAAAAAGTTTAACCCTTAATAAATATAGCTTACGTAAGTCTAAAACTATATACGCTTATATTACGTATATTTTAAAAAAAGTATTAAAGAACTCCTAAGTAAAAATTATTCTTATAATATAAACTTTATTTATAATATATTAATATCTCTCTTAAAATATTAAATAGTACCTAACTATAACGAGCTATATAATATAATTTATTATAAATATTATATCTTACTATATATAGCTTATAGTAAAAACATTTTAAAAACATTTTAAAAAAAAACGTTTTTAAAGTATTTCTAAAATATTTCTCGTTAATACCTCGCTTAATTAATAATAACTTATTATTTTATAAAAAACTTTCCGTAGTATATTAACTAAGTAAAGTATAAACGAGAACTATATATTATAACCGGGTTCTATAATAAAATAACCAAAGTTTTTTTAAAAAACTAGCTTTTAATACTTAATAATATAAATATAGTCGAAATCCTTTACTTAGTTTTATATATTAAAATTAGTTAGTATCTCCCTCTACTTATTATAATTAATAACTACGTATTAATAATTAACTATTATAAATATTAGCTAACTTTAATAATGTTTATAACTAAAATTAAAATCTAATATCGCGGGATTTTATAACGCGTTATAAGCATATTATAACATTATATTAAAATATTAATATTATAAGCTATTTTTAATATCTAATATAACGTTAAAATATATTTAAAATACGCTTTAATAAATACTTATTAACTATTAAACTAAACAAAAAAGTAAGAAATCGGGCTAAGAGTTTATAAACTAATACTAAAGAATTATCTCGTACTTAATAAAGAACTTATACAGATTTAGTTACTAATTAATAAAGTAGTTTTTAAAATAAGAATTTTAATAACTTTAGTTTTAATAATTATAATAATTTTAATAATACTTAGTCTTAATATAAAATAAGTATTTTATTTTTTAAAATACCTTTTTTACTAAATAAAAATTAAAACCCCCTAAGTTCCCTAGTACTTTATAATAATTTATAAAAATAAGCTACTTAATTATAAACGTAAATAAGTATAAATTATTTTATATTTAAAAAATAATAAGTAAGGGTTAATAAAATCTAAGAAAATAAAAAACGAAAAGAATAGGAGTTTAAGTTTAAATAAGAACGTAAAAAGCGCGAGTTTTTAATAAACTAGGCTTATAAAAAATATAAGTTTATTATAAAATAAAATCGCTTAAATAAGGTAATAAAAATAAAAATAGCGCTTAATTAATAAAAATAGGAATAAGAAATAAGCTAATAAAATAAAAGCTCTTAAAATACTTTTATATTTATTTCTTTTTTAACTTCATTTTTATTTAAGTAATTTGAAATATTTCTTTTATAATATTAATATAAAATATAAATTAATATTTATAATATTTTATTAAATTATAAATAAGAATGTTTTATAGGTTTTTTAAAATATTAATAATAAGAGAAATTATTCTTTTAATAAAGTAATCTATTAAGGCTATATTATATATTACGTATTAAAAAAAGCTAAGTATATTACGCTTTATACTTAACTACTAATTAAAATAACTCCTAACTTTTTATTACTTATTTAAAAAGCGAGTTATTCTTATTTTAATATATATAAAACCTCTTAATATTAGCTTATATAAGTAGCTAAATTTTATATTATATACTTCTTTTTATTAAGTATTAGGAGACTCTTTATATATTTCTTTATATTTATAATAAGAATTAATAAGGACGCATAACGAATTAATACGGATATATAGCTTTTAGGGATATATAATATTTTTTATTTCTAATAAGTCTAAAAATTTATTATTAATATACTTAGGTTTTATTACTTTTTTTTGAAATACTTATCTCTTTTTAAAAAGATTTTTATATAATTATATTTTAAAAGAGCTTTATTACGAAACTATTATTAATTTAATACGTTTTATATCCTCTTTTATTTTAAAACTATACTAGTTTATATACTATAAAATAGATTTTTTAATAGCTTACGTACTAAGCTTATATTACTAAGCTTAATTTAATAACTTAAATAATCAAAACTATTCTATAAAATACTAACGCTCTAATAATAATGATATATTATTATTTATTATTTTAAATAAAAGCTATATTAATATTACTTAGTTTTATAAAATTAACGATCCCTATATATATAATAGCTTAATAAATAATATTTTATTTAAATTATTATAAAAACGTAATTATTATCTTATTATTTATATTAATATATTAAAAGGAATTAATATATTAGTATTATAAATTAATATATTAGCGTCGCTCTTATATTAGTATCGCTATTTTACTTTTTAATTAGTTTAAAAAGAATTATTAATATAATTAGATTTTATTAAATACTTATAAAGTATCCTAAGCCTTTATTTTTTATTTTTTCATATTTAAGTTATATTATTAAGCCTCGAAATTTAACTTATAGTATTTAGTTATAATAGTTTTTATAATTAGAATTAAAAACGTTTTTTAAAACTAATTTTAAAATAATACTTTTATTAAAAAGCTTCCCCTTTTATAAAAACGATCATTAATTAATTACGGCCTATTATTGTTATCTAACTAATTATTATTAAGAATTAATATACTAATATTATAAATTCATATACTAATATCGCTCTTATATTAGTATTATTATTTTATTTTTTAATTAGTTTTAAAAAATAGTACTTCCCTATAAAAATAATAAGAGTAACTATATTAATATAACTATTTTTATTATCCTCTCTAACCTAAGTTCTAATTTAAATTTTTAAAAATAAGAATAATACTATAACCTACGTACTCGTTTAGAATTACTATATTACTTATTTAAAATTTATAAATCTTAAATTAGTTAATAATATAAGCTTTTATAAATTTTAAATAAGTAAGGCTTTTTCTTATTATATACTTAAAATATATAAAAAGTAAATTATAATAACGTCTACCTAACTACCTCTTTTAATATAATTATAATAATTTATTATTATTATAAACTACTTTTTATTAACTATATTTTTTCTAAATACTAAGCTATATTAACCGTTTACTTATATAATTCCCTATTATCCCTCCCTTATTAAAAATACTAAACTAGCTCTTTATTTATTACTAAGATAAGCTTCATATTTAATTTTAATTTAGCTAACTTATTTTTTTTATAAACCTAATTAATATCGACTTATTTTTATTCCTAAGTAAGTAGCTTAACTTTTTATTACTTATATTTTAATTATTATAAATAATATAAACTTAACTAGCTAATTAGCCTTTTTTAAATAAGGCTAGTTATAATAAAATAAGCTATACTATATTCTTTAGCTTATTATAAAAAGATATAGTAATCTTAAAGTTAAGGATTTAGTAATATAAATTTAAAAAAGACGTTTTTTAAAAACGCTACTAAGGGTATACTTCTTATTTATTAAAAATAGCTAAATTTAATATTTTAAAATAGATCTTATAATAATATAATAATACTTAGCTTAATTAAAATAATATAATTTAGATTATAAAATCTAAAGAGTTTTAAAAATGGCTTCTTATTAAATAATATTACTTTTTTTATAAACCGGCCTTATATTTTAATTAAAATAAGATATTTTAAAAAAAGTATTATTTAAAATTTACTTCGGTATTTAAAATAAGTACTTATATATTCTTAATTTATAAATACCTCGTTTTTTATATAAGCTTAGTAAAAGCGTAGCTCTTAATTATTAATTTTATTTTATATAACGTTAATAAGTTAATATAAGTAACTAAGACTATTTAAAAAATAACTTTTAATATTATTATTATTTAACTTAGTATTAAAAATAATATAAATACTAAAGTTCTAATATTTTTAAATAGAATAACGGGCTTATTTTACTCTTAAAAATAAGTATATTACGTAAAAGTACTAAAAGATTAAGTATTAATTATTAAACTTTTTATAAAGCTTAGTCTAAGCTTTTTTAAAAATATACTTAGTTTTAATAAAAATAATAAGTTTTTATATTATAAAGACTTTATAATATATATAAAGGGGGGGCTTATTAATAAATATGTTAATATAAGCCTTATTTTTATTATTTAGTATAGTTACTATTTATATTAATAACTAATATTCCTCGTTATTAAACCTATTATTATTATTATTATAACTACGGTCCTTAACTTATTTTTCCTTAGTTTTAAGTATAATATTAAACTTAATATAATAAATATAAAATTATTATTAAATATTTAAGAACTACTTATTTAGTATAGCCTTTATTTATTATAATTTATAATAATAATAATAAAATAACGGACTAAGTATTAGTTTATAAATTAGTAAATACTTTTTAAAAAAAACTAAGAACTTTTTAATTTTTTATTATTAATAAAGTTAAACGTAGTATTATAAATCAATTTAAAATAAGTCTACTCAGTAACTTAAAAAAGAGGGAGCTTAAAGTAATTAATACTATAAATATTATTAAAGTTAATTACCTTAGGGAATAGCTTTTATATTTAAAAATAATAAAAAAAGGTTTAAATAAAGTTAATAAAGCGGTTTAGCTCGTTATTTATTTATTTTATTATATATAAAATATCTTATTTATTAAATAGCTTAATTAATACTATAATTAGCGAGTATTTAGCTAATTTCTCTTAGTTTATATAAGCCCTAGTAATATAAATATCTTATTAAATAAATAAAAACTTTAAGAACTATTTTTAAATAATAATACGTATATTACGAGCCCGAATCTTAACTCGTTAGTTTATAATTTTAATAATATCCTTAACTATTTTAATAAGCTTATAATATAAAAAGTACGTAAAGGTTTTAAAATTAGGGTTATAATTATATTAATTATATTAAAAGTGTAAATAATAATATAATAGCTACTTATTTTTTTCTTAAGCTTTAACAATAACTTATTATTTATAACCGTATTTATAAAACTTATATTATTAAATACTAGCGTTTTATATAAGCCTAGGCTTATTAAAACGATTATATTAAAAAGTATATTAAATAATTTAGCCTCGAGCTTTATACTTATTCCATTTTATAATACTAAATTTATTAGCTTTTATAAAATTATTAACTCGGTTAAAAAAGTATTATAAGTTTAATTTAAATTATTAAGAATCGGTAAGTTTAAGATTTAATTATATAAAAAAAAGAGGATCGGTTATTTAAAATATAATAAGAGGCTATAGTTTAAAAAAACGCTTCGCTTTAAATAAAAAATAGTTATAAAAATAAATAAAGTAATAAGTTAACTTAGGGACCCTATATTTATTATTATTAATAAATATATTCTTATTATCGGAGTAGTATTATTATTGATTATTAATTAGTCTTAATAACCTATTTAATAAGTTAAAGAGTATTACTAAACTACTCTATTATAAAATAAAAAAAGTTATTAAAATTATTTATTAAAAGAAGAGGGGTTATATTTTAAAAAGAATTATAAAAAAGTAGTTTACTAAGTTTTTATTATTTCTTTAAAGAAATAGTAAATAAAATATAATATAAGCTCTATATTAAAATAATTATTTATAAAAAGTTACGTATTTTATAATATATTAATTAAGAGCTTAGTAACAAAATTATATTATTTTTTAAAATTACTAATTTTATAAAATTAGTTAATATTAAAGTAGCTACTTTTTAAAAAGGGAGATAATAATAATTAACTAGATAATAATAAGAGGCTATAATCAATTAATAATCGTTTTTATAAAGGGAGAAGTTTTTTAATAAGGGTATTATTTTAAAATTAGCTTTAAAAAACGTCTCTAACTCTAATTATAAAAACTATTATAAATAAATACTATAAATTAGATTTCGAGGCTTAATAATATAACCTAAGTATAAAGAGAGTAAAAAAATAAAAGCTTAAAATATTTTATAAGTATCTAGTAAAATCTAACTATATTAATATTTTTTTTAAACTAATTAAAAAGTAAAACAGTAACGCCGGTATAAGAGCGACGCTAATATATTAATTTATAATACTGATATATTAATTCTCTTATTATTATTTCCCTTTTTAAAATAGCCGCCTTAATATTAACTAATTTTATAAAATTAATAATTTTAAAAAGTAATACGACCTTATTATTAAGCTCTTAGTTAGTATATTATAAAATATACGACCTTTTATAAACGATTACTTTAATATAAAGCTTATATTATATTTTACGTATTATTTCTCTAAGAAAATAAAAAAAACTTAGTAAACTACTCTCTTACGATTTTTTTTAAAATATAACCCCTTTCTTTTTAATAAATAGTTTTAATAACTTTTTTATTTTATAATAAAATAGTTTAATAATACTTTTTAGCTTATTAAATAGGTTATTAAACTAATTAATACTTAATAACAGTACTACTTCGATAATAAGAATATATTTATTAATAATAATAAATATAGGGTCCCTAAGTTGACTTATTATTTTATTTACTCTTATAACTATTTTTTATTTAAAATAAAACGTCTTTTTAAACTATAGCTTTTTATTATACTCTAAATAACTAATCCTCTTCTTTTTTTATAACTTAAATTTTAAACTTATTAATTTTTAATAATTTAAAATAAACTTATAATATCTTTTTTAATTAAGTTAATAATTATATAAACGTTAATAAATTTAGTATTATAAAACGGAATAAATATAAAGCTCGAGGCTAAATTATTTAATATATTTCTTAATATAATTAGTTTAATAAGCCTAGGTTTATATTAAATATTAGTATTTAATAATATAAGTTTTATAAATACGGTTATAAATAATAAGTTATTACTAAAACTTAAAAAGAGGATAAATAGCTATTATATTATTATTTAGACCCTTAGTATAATTAGTATAATTATAGCCTTAACTTTAAACCCTTTACGCACTTTTTATATTATAAGCTTATTAAAGTAGTTAAAAATATTATTAAAACTATAAGCTAATAAATTAAAATTCGAGCTTATAATATATATATTATTATTTAAGAATAGTTTTTAAAGTCTTTATTTATTTAGTAAGATATTATAATACTAAAGCTTGTAAAAATTAAGAAAAACTAATTAAATATTTATTAATTATAGTATTAATTAAGCTATTCAATAAGTAAGATATTTTATATATAGTAAAATAAGTAAATAATAAGCTAAACTATTTTATTAGCCTTATTTAGATTTTTTTTCACTATTTTTAAATATAAAAGCGATTCCTTAAGGTAATTAGCTTTAATAATACTTATAATATTAATTACTTTAAGCTCTTTTTTTTTTTAATTATTAAATAAACTTGTTTTAAATTTATTTATAATACCGTATTTAGCCTTATTAATAACGAGAAACTAGAAGGTTTTTAGTTTTTTCTAATTAGTATTTATTAATTTATAAACTAATACTTAGTCCGTTATTTTATTATTATTATTATAAATTATAATAAATAAATAAAGGCTATACTAAATAAGTAGTTCTTAAATATTTAGTAATAATTTTATATTTATTATATTAACTTTAATATTATACTTAAGGCTAAGTAGAAATAAGTTAAGAACTATAGTTATAATAATAATAATAGTAAGTTTAATAATAAGAAATATTAATTATTAATATAAATAATAATTATACTAAGTAATAAGAATAAGGCTTATATTAATATATTTGTTAATAAGCCCCCCCTTTATATATATTATAAGGTCTTTATAGTATAAAAACTTATTATTTTTATTAAAACTAAGTATATTTTTAAAAAAGCTTAGACTAAGCTTTATAAAAGGTTTAATAATTAATACCTAGTTCTTCAGTATTTCTATATAATATACTTATTTTTAAGAGTATAGTAGGCCCGTTATTTTATTAAAAAATATTAGAACTTTAGTACTTATATTACTTTTAGTACTTAGTTAAGTAATTATATTATATATATATATATAGTCTTATTTATATTATTTATTATAATAATAAGAGTATATATTATTATAAAATATTAATATTATAATTATAAATAGTAAATTATATTAAATATATAAATATATAATAAGCTTATAATATATTAAAATAAGTTAATAATGTATTATTTTATTATTTATGAATTAATTTATATTTATAAATATTAGAAAATTTGAAAAATAGAAATATTTAAGAAATATTTAAGATATATTAAGGAAATATTTAAAATATATCAAGGAAATATTTAGGAAATATTTAATATATATTAAGGAAATCTTTAGAAAACCTTTAAAAAAATTCTAAAAAACGTTTAGGAAATTTTTAAGAAATTTTTAAAAAATCTTTAGGAAATGTTTAAGAAACTTTTAGGAAATTTTTAAGAAACTTTTAGGAAATCTTTATGAAATTTTTAGGAACTATTTAAGAAATATTTACGATTAATATATTATTTACTTAGTATTTATAGCCTTAACCTCTATTTATATATTTATTACGAATATTTATTTATAATACTATAGTATTCTTAATTTATATAGTACTACTTTAAAAAAGTAAATAAAATACTTCTATTCTAATAAACTTTTTATTTATAAACTTCCTTAGACTAATTATTCCTTATTATCCTTTAACCCTTAATTATACTTTTTATTTATTTATATTCTTAATAAAAATCTAAGTAGAAGTAGCGGGGTTTATTTAAAAATCCGTTTTATTATTATTAAAATTATTAACGGGGGTAAGCTAAACTAGCTTACCCTTAACTACTTTATTATTCCGGCCTATTTACTTGGGGGTTTTAAAATTTTTTAAAAATAATTAATATTAAATATAATAATATATAAATATTAATAAAATAACTTATTAAAAATATCCTTATTTAGCGCGAGTTTAAAATAATAATACTTACGAAATATTAAATAAATTAGCTCGTATATATTAGGGAGAGGGTAAGCTATAAAATCTAATTAAAAAGAGTATTAATTAAAAAATAAATTATACTTATTATAGCTAATAACGTCTTACGATTTATAAACCTTATAACTCTCCTCGGGGCCGAGCTTAACGTTTACTTTTATCTAAGTAACGTCCTATTAAAAATAATTAGTTTTATAAACTAAAAATATTTTAAAAACATTTCTATTTATAGTACTATTCTTTTTAAAAAGGATAGTAAATAATGCCTTATTATTTATAATAGCCTTAGGCTTTTGGGGGGTATTTAAGGATATATTTTAGCCCTTTATAAATAATATTTTTTTAGCGTAATACTTTATAAAATATTATTAATAAAGCTAAAAATATTAATATAAAATAAGAAATAACTTATAAGTAACCTCGAGGTTAATAATAATAAAAAGGGATCCCTTATAAAAAATCGTAAAGTTAATACGATAACCCTTTTTAAAATACTTTTTAAGTATACCAAGAAATAACTAATAATAGCTATTAAAATAAAAGCTATTAGCCTCTAAATAATAATAATAAAGTTCTCTTAATAATAAAATTACTTAACCTTATTATTATAAAAATAAATAAATAAATTGCGTATTTAATTATAATAATAAAGATAAAATTTATATTATTAGTTTTAAATATAAAGAGATTCTTAGGCTAGCCCCTCTTATTATTAATATAAAACTTAAAACTATTATTATTATAATAATAAGAAGGTATTATAAAATTAATTCGAAAATATTTTTAATTAATTATTAATAAATTTTAAGTATAATAATAAGTTTTATAATAAAAATTTCTAATAAAAGTTATAATAAAGGGTAGAAGTTTTAAAAAAGGGATACGACTTAGTTAAGGTAAAAAAAAAGTATAAATTAGAATTATTTATTATAGAGCGGACTTGAATTAAGTAATAGTACCCTAATTAGCTATAATTTATTTTTAAAATATTTCTAACCCGAGTACCCCAAAAAAAAAAAACCGAAGTCTAATTAATTAAATTTAGCCGGGATCTATTAATATCTAAGTACTTATTATTATATACGGGACTCTTACTTTAACTAGGGGGGGTTATTATTAGTTTATATATAGACTCTTTCGGAAACCGCATTACTCCCGAATTTCAATCTCGGACTCCTACTCAAGCCCGCTCAGTGCGCTGCTTACCTGACTCGGCGGCAAACCTATCTCCAGTGATGTGTAGAGGAGAGCGTCTAGCAAAAGCATCGCCAGAGCCCCATAGTAAGGTAATCATAGAGAGTTCAGTCTAGTTCATAGACTAATTTCTGATTGAACCTTCATACTGGTCATTCTGAACCCACGGAACCGTCTCAGGAGGTGTACCTAGCCGAAACTTCCGCCAACTACGGCTACTGAATTTGTGCTAGAAGCTGTACGGTGTATAGAGTTGATATATAAATACTAGCTAGTTCTTTGAAGCAACGTCAAATACTACTATAAACGCCAAGCAATATCACAACTCCCTAAGTAAGAACAAGGAACCTACGCCTCATACGTTACCATTTCCATACTTTAAGACGGAAAAAATCCTCAAACTCAATCAAAGACAGCTACGATGCAATTCTCGGCCATCTCTATCATGGCCGTAGCCCTGCTTTCGGGCCAAACCCTCGCAAGTTGCGGAGAAGGAACCTTTAACGGCAAATACAACGGGTACAAGCGAATCTCAAACTGCAACCTCAACGCAAACAACGTCTACTTCTGCGGAGACTCTGGCACATCCGTCGTCCACAAGCAAAGTCAGCTTGTACTTCGCGCTGGAAAGGTCGATTCGACAGTCTTGGTCAACTGTAACGGGTACGGCTTCTTGTACCACTGTTCAGCCGGCGAAGAAGGCCGGTTCAGGGAGCCGCAGTGTAAGGGTGCGGTTTGGGAGGTTGAGAACATCAAGGAGACTTGAATGTCAATTCGAAGGTCGCTCGATCCAAGATGAAGCATGGGGTGAAGCATGCTCGTGATAGGAAAAGTCCAATTCCGTGTAACAGCGTCAATTATGTTTGGTTTGTCACAAGCCAAGGCTTACTAAAGAGAATCTTTTGGCGAGGCCGAATCATTCCTCTGTATCAACATGATCTTTCATCAATGCTTCAAAGACTGTCGCTGCGTTTCGCCGAGGGCTTAAGCGGCCATTGAAATTATTGGTTGATTGTCAATCGATGTTCTGGACTCAAGGGTTTCAGGATACTCAAGTCGACTTGGCATAGCTATGCAGATCTGGAGTTTCTTGCAACTATGGGCTGCTTCAAGCGAGGAAAACAGGTTTGACAGACCTGTCGTCCAATCTGACGAGATGATTGAATTTGTTCATTCACTCAAAGCTGTAGGGGCCTGGATAACTTGTATGATGTATAGATGCTGGTTCTCCTATGTATTACATAAAAGCAGCAAGGCCGGGGTTGTGGAGACTTTCCTGTCTTTGATCTGAGGGTGATTAGCAATGAGGGTAGGCACTGAAAGGATGTTCTCATTCAATACAGTGGCAAGAAAATACTGCAAGTCTTAGCTACCGATGAGGCGACTTCCAAAGGCGACTTATGCCCTGCCCTGCCTTGAATGCAGTACGGCTCACAATTGCTTCTTAAGGTTGAACTCTCAAAATGGTGGAAAATGTAGTGTAAGGTAGTAAGGTTCATATAGTTAAGTTATGTTAGATTGGAAGTCTAATTCGACCGCGGCATATAGCCGACTGCGCAGGGGCTAATTAGGGGCCCTATTTACGATTATCGTAGCTAGCCTAACTTACGGTTAGAACCTCCTTTTTATACTTACTACGTAAATATTTATATAATTTAATTAATTTTTTTATTAACTACGGTTGGAATTAACTACCTTATAATAGGGATACTAATACTAATTAATAGTTAAATTCTATTATTATAAATCGGTAAGGTATCTTATTATATAGAAAAGACGACTTTTTAATATTATATAGAATAAGAGATTCGTATTAATTAATTTTATAAAAATAGATAAAAAAGGAGGCGATTCTCGAATGCCGTACGGAATTAAGTAATCATAGCTTTTTATTACTTACGAGAGGTCGACGTTTATTACGTTAAACTACGTTAATTAATAAAACTACTTAAGCGATTAGCCTTTTATTATTACCCTAAGTAGCTTTTTTATTAAACGACTTTTCTATAGCCGGCCCGTAATTAGAAATTAACTAGTTAAATTAGTAAAAAGAAATACTTACGTAATAACTACTCGCTTAATTAATTAGTATCACGAACGAGTTTAATAATATAATATAAAAAAGCACTGCGTAATTAAAAAAGGGGATTTCTAAACGTAAATATTTTTACTTAGTAATAAAAGTAACTTTATAGGAGTTATTAAACTAAGAGATTTATAATATATAGAAAAGTTTATTATTATAAGAATCTTATAAATACGACTTTAAGCCCGCGATTTAAATAACCTCTTTATAACTCCCTTAACTACCCCCTAGGTATTATATAAGAATATAATATAAGGGACGGTTTAATAAAGGAGGAGGGGATTTAGAAGTCTTAATAATATTAAGTTAAGAATATTACGGATTTTAAAAATTAACTTAAAAAGAAAGTAGCTACCCTAAAATAGTTTTATAACCTCTTATTAAAGTTATTATTAGCCTAAAAAAAGGCTAAAAAAACGAGGATCTAAAAGGAAAAGAAAAAAATCCTTTAAAAGGCTACTAAAAGGCTTCTTTTTATATTAGCTCCCGGTACGAAATTATTAATTTTAAAAAATTAACTAAATAATAAAAAGGATCGCTAGTAAGTAATAATTACTTAACTATAATTAAGCTACGAAAAAAACTACTTAAAAAATATAAAATAGGGTACTAAGAGGCTATAAAAAATAAGATTTTTAAAGTATTTAACCCTATTACGTATGAGTAATAAGTAAGTATTTTTAGTAAGTTTTTAAAATTTATAATTTTATAAAAAGGAGGGCTTAACTTCGTTAACTATACTTAACGGCCTATATAGTTCTTAATAACTTATATAGCTCTTTTACGAGCCGCCCGGCGTTTATTTTTAACTATTTTTATAAAATACTACCTTAAAAAAAGTAGGTCGAAAAAAGAAGCTATTTAGAAATTATAAAGAGTACGAGGCTTAAAAAGCTAAAAGTATACGGAATAACAAAAATCGGTAACTAATAAAGATCCTAAGACTAATTACTATATCTTTTTATAATAATATAAACGTTTACCGCTATTATTATAAAAAAGAACTACTAAAACTTACCCTTTTATATTAAATAAAAAGGAGGATCTTAGTAAGTACGATAGCTAGCGTTTTAGAAAAGTAATAATAATTATTAAAAATAGTAAAAACGAGAGTAGTAGCGAGATAATAAAAAGAAGCGAGAATTTCCTAGACCTTAATAAATTCGTTAAATAATAAAAGTACGGATTTATTATAATTAGCGCGCGGATTAAATATATCCTTATTAAAATTAAATACGCTAATAATTACTAATACGAGTATTAACTAAAGTACGACCCTTAGTAAGTTAAAATAAAAAAAAAGAGGACGAAACCCGATCCTAAATAGAATCCTAATCCCTTATAAATAGGTAAATATTAACCTAGATTATTAAGGGACGTAGATATATAGAATTATAAATTAGCTTAATAATAAGTAAATTAACGTAGTATTAATCTATTTAACTAAGGTTTATAAAAAAAAGGGGCTATAGGGGTAACCCCTATTTTATAAAATTATAAACGACCTTAGTTATTAACTAAACGAATAATTTACGAGCGTAAGCTCAAAAATTATAAAAGTAATTAATAAATTCTTTTACGGGCGAGGGGTATTATTAACGTAATTATAATTATAAGAGCTATATAAAATACTAATAGTAATAATTATAAAAGAGGAATTCGTACTATAAAACTAAGTATAGGTTAATAGAGCGTATAATCACTTTAATAAATTTAAAAAAAGAGTAAACGACTTAGATTTCCTCCCTATAATTACTAACGGAAATCTATTATTATAAAAAGATATACCGGGGTAAAATATAGTATTAGAAGTACGATAATTAATAATTCCGCTTATTTTAATTTATAACTCGTTACTATTATTAATATAAAATTCGGTACTAATTAGTTAATAAAAAAAGAGGTAAACGACCTAAAGTTATTAATAATACGTAGCAACGTAGGGATCGTATATAAATACCAAAAATTTAGTAATAAATACGAAGTAATTTATAAACTTTAAAAAGATCTTCTTAAAAAAGAAATTATATTTTAAAGAGAAGTATAAGGTCTTATAAAAAACCCTAACGATATTTTACGATTATTATAAAAAAAGTCGGAATTAGGGAATACTAGTACTATTTAGTAATTAATATCGTACTCGTAAGTAAAGCCTCTAATTATTATTATAAAGCGGTACGTAATCTCGATTAAAACGACTTTCTTAATATAATTAACGTAATTTAAAGCTGTTTTAAAACTTATAATAAAAACCTAAAGCTCTTATTTAAGCTACGAGCGATTTTTTATATATTTATAACTAGGATAATAAAAAGTAAATTGCGAGTAAAGACTTTTAAAGAGCTTATTAATCGAATTAATAAACTAATAAAAACTTAGCTAAATAAGGGGATAAACGAGCGGAAAGTTAGATATTTTTATACCGTAGTTTAGCGTATACTAAAGGTAAAAATAACCCTATACTAAGTACTTAAAGACTACGAGACGCTCTACTCGAGGCTAAGATTTAGTTTTAATATTAAAGCGAGAATATTATATTAAACTTACTTCTAAATATACGACGGCCCTTATTAGTAATATTAAGTTAATTAAACGTATAATAAGAAAAAGAAAGAGGCTAGATATAATAATTATTAATAAGGAGGCTTGGATTCGTTAAATAAGTAGAGATTTAACTTATAAATAGGGTAATAAAAGAGGTAATATTATATTTATAAAAAGGATAAATATTAGTTAAGTAACTACTCTAAAGAAGAGCGTACTAAATTATATAAATAATATAAAAAGTCGAGGGTAGTAAATAATAAAACTAGCCCTTATCGGTTTAACTAATTCCTTATTATATATAAGGGTAGATCTGGGGGTATAGAACCTAGCGATAGTAATTAAAATAACGGCTTAAAATATATACCCCCTATAAGAGATTTAGAAAATAAAAAAGATCTTACCTCCTATACTAACGAATTAAATTATAACGAAATTAATAATATTAATTACTTTTTTTTTATCCCGTTAGCTTCTAAAGGATATACGAGGCTAAACGAATAGAGGGTAGTAAAAGCTCTTAATAAGTAGGCTTTTATTTATAAATAGTAAAGGAAGGTCCCTTAAATAATAAATATAGAGGCGGCTAAAAGGGCGAATTTAATAAGGCCGAAGCCTATTTTTTTAATAATTAAGGAGAAGACGCTATTTCTTTTAATATTTAAAAAAAAAGAATATAATACTAAGTAAATCTAAGGGTAGCCAAAGGGGTCCTTTTTATATTACTTAGATCCCTTAAATACTAAGCTCGTATAAGTATTTTATACGAGCGAAAAGTACGGCTTAGATAATTTTTATAAAATTATCCTAAATACTAGGGTATTATAATAGTTAACTAAAAGAAAAAGGTAATTCTAAGTACTATAAAAGATCGTACTAATAACGCTTAATATATTAATAATAAGTATTATAAGGATTAGTTTTAGCTTAGGTAAGGAAATCGTTGCTCTAAGTATAGTAAAAGTAGAGACGTATTTCGGAACGATAACTTTTTATATTTTACCTATTAATACCCTATTTCTTTTATATTTAAAAGATATAGATTAACTAGGTATTATATTTAATAATATAAAGAATAGAATCTTTAGTAATAAGTACTTCGAGATAGTTAAATAATAATAGGGGTATACGTTTATAAAGCTTACTAATAATACGAAGTTAATTAATTACCTAACAAAAAGTAAGCTTAGAAGATTATACTAAAGATTTAGGTACTTATTAGTTATAAGGCTATATAACCTCTTAAAGTAATTAGGTAATAATAATATTGAAATAGGGGCGCTAGAGTAATTAATAAAAGTATATTACTAATACTAAATAAATGCGCAGAGCCTACGTAAATTTAAGTTTAAATTGCGTAATAAGCTTAACTTTAATTAAGAAATCGTCGTTAATATTTTCTATTTAAATAGTTAGTTAGTATTATATATAATCGACGTAGCTATATCTTTTTAAGTAGGGCAATTCCTCTGGGATTTATAAGTAAAAATAGTATAGGTAGCTTTATAAAAAAGCTAGATCGATATATACTATGGACCGCTAGATAGTATTAAAACCGACGCTAGTACTAGCTTTAAGTTAGTAAAATTTAGGGATAATATAATAACTTACGGTATATAACTAAAAGTCGTACCTATTAAAGCGCACTATAGTATTAAAAAAGTAAAAAGGGTATATTAGTAATTAAAAAGGGCGTTTAGAATTATTAAAGAGGAAAATCTAGATTTTACTAACGATAAATACCTCTAGATAGTACTTAAATACTATAATGATATTATAGGGCCTAACGGACTTATATTAATATTATTAATATTTAGAGTATATTTAAAAACGACCTTAGCCTCGTTACCGTCGCTAAATATAAGCTAACGAGCCTAAGTAATTAAAAAAGTAATACGGGTACTACGTAAAGTAAGCGTAAGAAAGTAAGTTAACGAGGTAATTATTATGCATAATAGGCCTAATATAGGGGGTAATTTAAATATACTACTAAATTCGGATATACGAGTATAGTATAAAATTACTTAATAGTAGGCTAGGTTATATAAGTTAATTTTTATTAACGAGCGCTCTTATATAGTTATAAGAGATCGTAACTAGCTGCTCGAAGTATTAATTATAATAGTTAGACCGTACTATATAGATCCTAATAAAGTAATTTCTAACTTATAAAAAAAAGAAGAGCTAGGGGAAACTATATAACCCGCAATAAAGGTATAGGAAATTATTTTTAATAAAATCGTCGTAATAATATTAATAAACGACGAGGAAGAGGAAATTACTAAAAGGGTATTAATATTATTCATAAGACGTTGCGGAAGACTATAATAGTAAGCCCTAACGTAGTAATTTATTATTAGCGACGAAGTAATTAATACTTTTTTTATAATAAAAGAGAAAGCCGATTTCGAGCTAGTAGTTAAACTACGTAAAAAAGGTATAATTATAATTATTAAAAAGCCGTATAAGGGATTAAATGTTATTAAAATAAATACTCTTTGCGATCGAGGGGTTTATTAATTTATCTTATATAACTTAGAAAAATATATAAACCTCTGTATATTTAAATTACGAATAGTTCGTAAGATTAAAAAGAAAAGAATACCCTAGCTATATAAGAAGTTTAAATATATAATTTAGGGGTACGGTAATATTAAAAAGGCGACGCTATTTATATAATTACTTATTATATAGCGCTATAACTAATAATTAATAATAGTATTAATAGTATTATTATAAAAGAAGGGATATAAGATTTAGAGCCGTAATATTACCTAGGCCTATACTTAATTAGCTATAGGGCTTATAAAGAAAATCTTAGCCTATTTACCGAAAGAAATAGCTAGTAAGTACTTAGAAAGTACGATTATTAAAGTGCTTAAGCTACTATATAGGCTCGTAAAATCGGGTACTTATTAATAAGCTACTTATTACGATTTTTATATTAATTAATTATTAATAGTTATATTTACGTACGACCCGTGCTTATTAATCTTAGAGTATAAAAATAATTAATTTAGGATCGTCGGAATATAAACCGATAATATATTAAGCCTATTTAATATTAATTTTATAAAAAGAAAGAATAAAGAGCTTTAAAAAGCGGGCTTTATAACGAAGCTAAAAGAGGTCCTTATAACGAATACCCCCTTAATATTTAATACTAAAATTCTTATTATAAAAGAGGAAACTATCGTTTTTTAATAAAAGGGGTAGGGCAAGAAAATTAACTTTATTAATTTAAATATAACTAATATTAAAAAGTAATATAAAGCTAAGCTCGCGCGAGGGGTATATATTATAAGTATTTATTAGCCCGAGGTAATTTTTAATTACGCTAAGGTAGTATAAGCTATAGATTTAACTAAACGAGACGTTAAGGTACTTAATAAGCAGCTTAAATAGTAATAAACGAATTTCGATCGAGGTCTTATTTATTACCCGATCGATTTTATAATTAGTAAGCTCTATATCTTTATTAATAAGTTATTTACGAATAATAACGACCTTATTTTATAATTAAAGTATATTATTATCTTAGTTAATGAGAGTATAAGTAAGAGCGAATTTATTATATATAATAATATAATCTATTACTTATTAATTAAAAATAAGTAGGTAACGAGAAGTATATTAGTATTAGAGGTTTATAGTATAGTTAACGGCATTAACCTCTTTTATACGATTTTAATAATACTAAGGAAGATTACCGATCGAATTAGCTTTTTATTTATTCTAACGGTTATTTATACCGATTCTTATTTACTATATAAATACCTCGTTAAATTAGGAATAATAAAAGAAAAGAGGCTTATAATTAATATTATAGCCCTTAGGTAGTTATACGAAAGGCGCGAGATACTTAAGATCCGTTAGATTAATAATAAAAATAACTTCGTAGACGCTTTTATAAAAGTAATATTAAATAAGGGATTAAAGTAATTTATAAGTAATAAAAAAGTTATTATATAAATAGAGGGATAAGTTATATAAAAAGAGTAGAGAAAAGGGGGAAAAGGAAACGACTTAGTAAACGGGCCCGAGGTCGAATTATATTTCTAACCGTAGTAGTTAAATTAATAAAAAAAAGAGAAAGTTAGTATCGGATTAGAAGTTTAATTCGACTGCGGTATATAGCTAACTACGTAGGGGCTAATTAGGGGCCCTATTTACGATTATTATAGCTAGCCTAATTTATAATTAAAACCTCCTTTTTATACTTATTACGTAGATATTTATATAGTTTAATTAATCTCTTTATTAACTACGGTTCGAACTAACTACCCTATAATAGGGATATTAATAAGTCAGAACACCCCCATTCGGCCACCCCCCCCATTCGGCTACCCTATTAAAAGTAGGTCTAGGTATATTATTACTAACTATAATTAATTAATTAACTACCTTCTACTACTACTATAATATAATTACTACCCTTATTAAGTAATTCGACCTCTATAGTTTAATTAAGACTAATTAAATACTTATTAACGTCTTCCTAAGCCCTCTTTATATCCTTAATATTAACGAACTTAGTATTTAAGTCTATTTAAATACTCTTCTTTTTTTTAAGAGCTATGTACTTAACTCTAACTTTTAAAACTCGAACTTATTATTAAAATAAGGCTAATAAAAAGGACTTCTTATTAAAAGCTTTTTTAACTTTATAAAAAAGTAAACGTTGAGTATTATAATTAGGCCTAAGCTTTATAAATAGCTTTAATTATTTATAAAAATTACTAGCTTTTTTAAAAATTAACTAATTAATAGTAAATACTATAAAAGTCTAATTAACGACTTTAATAGTAATAGTAATTATTTACTTAGTATTAGTAATATCGTTTAATAATATAGCTAAGCTAAATAATACTATAAAATTATTAAAAAATATAGTAATATTAAGTAGCTATAAGTTAGTTATTCTCTAACTATTTTATATATTATTTCTTATTAAACTAAATAAATAAGTAATAATATAATAAGCTAAAAAATACCGCTTTTTCATAATAATAAAATTATTTACTATATCCTTCTTATTAAGCTCCTTTTTATAATAAGTTTTAATAAGACTAAAAATAGCTATATTTAATAGCTAAAGGATATAAAAAGTATATAGTAATAAGAATAATAAGTAGACGTTATTAATATAATACTCTTATATAAATTCTATCGTTATATAACTCCTATACCTATTTAAAATTAATAATTAAGGCTTAAGTTATAAGTTAAGTCTCTTAATTAAAAAAAGCTTAGTTTATAATAAAAAAACTACCCTTAACTATATAAAAGTAGTTTAGTTTATAGTTTACTTATTATTTATTATTATAAACTCCTAACTATCGGAATCTTTAAAATTAAAAAAGAACTACTATTATTAAACTAACTTTCCCTTACAAATTAGTAATAGTTTAATAACTTTATTATTAATAAAGATATACTTAATAATAAAAATTTAAAACCGCAATTTAAGCTCTTTTTTTTATATTACGTTAGTCTTAGCTATACTTAAAACTAGCTTATTAAATCCCTTACCTTTAAAAATATTAGTCTTATTTATATTATATTTATTAACCTATTTAATATTTTTAATTTTTAAAATATTAAATAATCGGAACTAGGGCCTAATTATTTTAATAAATATTTTATTAATATATTTTAAATTTATAAAACGACTTTTCTAAACCTTAATAAATAAGTTCTATTTTAAAAAAGTATCTATTTATCTTTTTTTAAAAAGATAATTATCCCCTTAGGTTTATAAAACTTACTTAGTAAATTCTTTAACTTATTTATAAATTAATATAACTCTTAGAATATACTAAATACGAACCTATTTAACTAGCTTATTTTTTTATTAAAGGGGAAGCCTTTATTAGTTAATAAAAGCGATTATATTAGCTTATTAACCTCGTTAATAATTCAGAAGTATATTTTTTAAAATATTAAACTTAATCGAGGCTTTTTTAATTAAAGTACTATTTTTAATTACCTCGAGCGCTTAAATAACTTTATTTTCGGTGTATAATATTATAATATAATAAAGAATATATATATTAAAAAGAAATTCGTTTAAATAATAATTATAATTATTATAGTAGTTTATAAATTAAGGGTAGGATTTTAATTGGGGGGGCTAGGAGGGATTTTTGGGGTAGCCGAATGGGGGGGGTGGCCGAATGGGGGTGTTCCGACTTATTGCACACATTCCTTAAAAGCACCGATCCACTTCGTAGTCAACTACTCCATACAACCTTCTACATTAAAGGTTTCTAGCGGAACCGTGAATTGAATTGCAGTGACTCAATGGTCTTAAAGCCCAATCCACTTTTGAAGTATATCTCAGTCGTTCATGAGTTGGCAACATGGGCGCGGCACGTGCGCCTCTGACAAAGATAGAGTCAAACCCGTCTTCAACATGTTGGACACAGGTCCACGAGATACTCTGCTTCTGATAAGACCATGGAGATGATGAGTTGGCCAATTACATGGCGCACAAGCAAGAGACAAAGCCCTTCGCATTAAAGGAAACGGGCATAGACACATCGTCGTACGCCCACGCACTTGAGAGCTTACCCCCACAACTTTAGATGCCATTTATGTTTCCTCGAACTATTGCAGAGGATGTATCACAAAGAGAACCAGAAAATGTGCTGCCAAGGATGGGGGTCTTGTGTGTGGAATAGAGTCGATGATCTACGGCAGATCAAGCGTGTTAGTGTGTTGTCGGGACGAGCTTCCGACGAGATAAGCCCTTCCGACTTTTTGGATCCGACATGTCGGGACGTACGCACCGACACCTGCTACATCCGGGGTCGCCCCTCATTGTCTAAGCACCCGACTTTGGTCACTTGGTCATTCTTATCTCATGGATCTAAACTCAAAGCATTCCGATAACGGGCTTTTGTTAGATTTCGATCTCATCGAGGCCCAATGATGTCTTGATTTTGCGTCGGTGGCGGGCTTGTCTTATCCACCTGCCAAGTGAGGGTCCAGTGCAAAGGCGGCTCCGCCGTGCTCCGTGATGGAGAAGAGCCGCAAATACCACACGCAAACCATTAGTCTTCTCCGGGGCGTGCGCAAAGACACACCATCGGAACGCCGATGGCGGGGGGTGGCTAGCTCGGAGACATACCTCCCACGATGCCATGGCTCGGTCGCGATTCAGAGTTTATGCCGGCCGTAGCCGTTCGTGATCGATAAATAGAAGTACCCAGGCACCCTCCCACCATCTCTACGTGTGTCAAGTCTCGTCTTAGCCAAATATCGAAGTCTACCTATCTAACTATCACGATGAACGCAAGACTCGTTGCGTGCAGGCAGGCGCCGATGCCTTTCTGCAGATCCCTTCGACTGAAGGGAGCGGCGAGATATGTCAGCACCACGTCGGCCAAGACACAGACCTTATCTCCAACAGCACCGCGGACTTTCACGCCGACCCCGAAGAAATCACCCTTATCTAGACTTTCAACAAAGGCCCTGGTCCGGTCACTATTCCTCACACAATTCATGTCAACGCCACTTCTCATGAAGCCAGCACTACCTCTACTGCACTTTATCGCTAACACAAAACTCGCACTTTTCAACCCCGATAAGAACCCATTGCTGAACCGACTATTGAGATGGACTATCTACGACCATTTCTGTGCTGGAGAGAACATTCCTCAGGTTTCAAAGACTGTTTCTGAAGTGAAGCGGATGGGATACCAGGGTGTCATTCTCAACTACGCAAAGGAAATCGTTCTGGATAAGAAAGCGGCCGCGGCGGAAGCGAAAGCTGGAGAGTACGCACCAGAGGTTTACCAGATGGTCGACCAATGGAAGAAGGGAAACCTCGAAACTCTCCATATGATGGCGCCGGGCGATTTCCTGGCTGTCAAGTAAGTTGCCCTGGAATACCTCCACGTCTTTCTCCACTAACAACATTAGGATTACTGGCGCTGGTCCCATCTCTGTAGATGCATTGAAGGCGAAAGCACCCATCCCGGAAGTTTTGAGCAAGGCTTTGGACGAACTCTGCGAGGAAACCAACAAGCAAGGATCTCGTCTTTGGATCGATGCCGAGCAACAAGCCCTTCAACCCCAATTGGACGAGTGGACTATCGACCTCATGAGGAAGCACAATCGCCAGAGCAAGCCTTTGATCTACAACACTATTCAGGGCTATCTCAAGGGCTCCAAGGCTAATTCCGAGCGTCACATTTCCCTGGCCGCGAAGGAGGGCTGGAGCTTGGGAGTCAAGTTGGTCCGCGGCGCATACATCGAGAACGAAGTCCGATCCCTGATCCACGACACCAAGGAAGATACCGATAAGAACTTTGACGACATCGCCGACATGTTCATCAGCCAGAGACTCCCTCAAGACGCCAAGGAGTGCCAGTTCCCTGCTAGCGCGCTCTTTCTCGCTACCCACAACGCCGCCAGCTCTGCGACAGCGATCTCTACCCACCGCCGCAGAATCCTAGACGGCCAAGCAACGACTGAGCTTGAGTGCGGTCAGCTGTTTGGTATGGCGGATGAATTGAGCTGTGAGTTGCTGGACAACTACGATACCTGTGTGGCAGACTCTGGGTTGAAGAGAGATGCTATCCCCAAGCCGTTCAAGTATCTCCCGTGGGGTTCGGTTTCAGAGTGCATGGGATACCTGCACAGAAGGGCGGTCGAGAATAAGGGAGCTGTCGCGGAGAGCGCTCACATGCTTGGCTCATTGAAGAGCGAGCTGAGACGCCGGGTCTTTGGTTGAACCGACATGACCTTGTACTTTTTGTTTTCAGCGATTCATCATGACTTGATTTAGAGATATCCCAACAATAGACGCTCAAAAAAACGGAGAAACTACAAGAAGTTCACATGCTCAATTCCATACCTTCGGCCGTTCGATGTCTTCATATTTCCAAACCACGCACCCTTGCCTCCATTTCACCAGTCTTCCATTTCTCTACTATTACACGTGCAAACCTAGCTGGAAGGTTCCATATCTCCCAACCGCTTTGCATTGGCGGAGTATTTGCCCTCTCCCTGTGAGAAGCTCATTAGTGATGATGATTAACTTGATGATACCAGGGAACAACTTACCCATTTGGGGAATGGTGTAAACTCGTAACGTTGGCCTTGAAATTCCAGCGCCCCTTCGAACCTCCAAATTTGCACAAGTCCAAGGTGACTCTGGTACATTATATCTGGAGTGAAAGAAAACCACAAGACGTTAGACATTAGTCTTCTGACCTCGCCCATGTCTATGCCGAACCGTATCAAGTAAACGAGAATCTCCAAACACGACGTCAAGTAGTCTTTGTCTCGCTCGTCGCTACACCTGTATCCGTACTTGCGCAACACCGATGGAACGCTAGTTTCCTGCATTTCTTGAATGTGCTTCACGAACTCCTGATTATCCTCAAACTCCTCGATACCCCCATCACAGGTCAGGGTATACTCTGCAATTTCATACAGGATCCAAAGGCGCGGCTCAAACCCGGGATAGAACCACGAGAAACCGCAATTGCGAATGATTCCAGGCATTGTTTCCAGCCCTCGCAGGAAGTATTCCTCTTCACTCTCGGTCCGGGGGTACTGAGGCAGACAGGTCCAATCGACCCAGATGTGCGACCAACTCTGAACCCCGAGCTCTTTCTGATGAAGACGCAGACAAGAGCCATCAGGATCCGGGTCGTTGCTCGTGGTCCAAAAGTGACTGACGAAGAAACACTCTGATCGCATGACGAAGTTGTTGAGGGCAGGAAGAAGAACATAGTCCTCAAGCCGATCTCTGTTCCATTTCGTGAATGTCTGTTGCGAAAGAAAGGCTTCTCTCCTTTGAAAGAACCAAAAGAGCGGGAGTTCCCGTGGACTGCGTAGAAAATCGTCTAGGCTTGTGTAATTCTGCAGAAATCCCATCGCGAAGTCATGCATGTTTCCACTTGGCGAATTCCATTCGTTGATACTGCGCTCGACGAGGGACTTCCACGCATCTTCTGCGATGATAGAAGTTGTTGAGGTAACTTCAGAGGTCATCTTGGTAGATCCTGGTGTTTGACGAACAAAGATAGTGAGAGGGAAAGGGGCGTCAGGTTTGGACAGCGTTGAGCGTTGAGCTGGCTGTACTTATTAGTGGTATTGTGTCACGAGATATGGATGTGGTTAATGCGGCCCACATAGAGTGGGCCCGCTTTTCGTGACAGTTATGAGCCCAGCTCCTATCCGCTATTGCCACAATGGTTAAGTGCCGCATTATCTACAGGTCGTGCACCCAAAAAGCGAGAGGCGGCCGTTCGAGTCTCCGTATGGGCAGAGGTTTTTCTAACTAGTCTGCTACCTATGGGGCTAAGGCTGCCATCTGCAGGGCTGAGGCGCAGTACAGACGCCCATTGTACGGATGACGGCTCTAGGCGTCTGGGGGGTGTGTTACGAGATATAGATGTGGTTAATGCTGCCCACATAGAGTGGGCCCGCTTTTTGTGACATATTGCGCTTTAAGAGCCTCATCTTACCACCCATCAAGGCTCTGGTCAGCGTCAAATGTAACAGCACCGCCAGCCCCAAATCACTTGATTGGCCAACAAATCCCTACCATCGTAAGACTTCTTCGACTGACGTCCAATCAGGTAGGTAAAATCGCTGTATAGGGTTTCCAAGCCACCGATCATTCACACGCCATAAGCCTAGCCAAGCTAAAGGATTTTCCACATTCATAGATTGGGGCTAGTGATTGTCAATGTCGTCTAGGTAGAAGGGGTACACGTAGGCAGGCAGAGATGATCATAGTTGATAATATTCAAAGATTTGTCGTAATTGATGCACGCGACACCGAATGCCCGGAGACTGTAGACCAGCGGCGCCATCTACCTTGGCCATAACGTCAATATCTGTATGCCTTTATCAAATAATGGAAATATCTATTTGGTGGTGGATCTGTCTATTTTCTGAAGAAATTCGCTTTTCGGTTCTTCATCCTGCCATCTCCTGCGAGGCACCTCAAACGTTGACGTGATGCGTCCATACGACTTTCCTCCCAGCTGGCCCACGGGACGTAACTTCTCGAGCTCAATATGACTGAAGTCAGGATCAGCAGCATCCTCCATGACCCAAAACCGCGTCGCCTCAAGCAAAACCATTCCGGCGACACTCTTTCCATCTTTCGCGTGGTCACTGAATCCTTTGATGTCTACCACTTTTGCCTCTATCGAAAACACTGACTCCAGAACTCTTGATGGCTGCACCGTTGTAGTCTCTCCCTCGTGCAGCCCTGAGATAACCCACTCAGAGACTCCATGCGGAGCGTCGATGGAGGTAGCGTTGACAGCCTCAATCATATCTTCCGACACTGTGTTAATGACACATTCGCCCGTCTCCTTGAGATTCCTATACGAGTCTTTGACAGCACCGGGTCTCGATGAGAAACCGACTATAAACATGGGTGGGTCATGGTCAATGACTTGGAAATAGCTAAAAGGCGCAAGGTTCTTCTTGCCATCCTTTGACAAGGTGCTGAGAAATCCAACCGGCCTTGGTGCGATTCCAGAAACGAGAAGGCGGTAGTTATTGATCATTGATCGATCTGATGCGTATGGGTCAATTTCCTTGTGGGATGCGGAGTTGCTTTTCCGGGTGCGGACTCCCTGGCCGTAAGACCACGTTGGATTGGGGGATTTTGTAACCTCAATTGAGGCGTTCGAGTGGTCAAAGTCCGGGCGCTTGGATTGTATCTCTTCGAAATTTCCGAGGCGCTCTACAATAGCTCCTTTGGAGTCATCTGATTTGCTCGAAGACATTCGGGCTGTCCACCCTTGGCTGGGTAACATGCACGGGGTGAGTCGCCGTCTACTAGGCGGCGGCTTACTTAGCATTTGGTCCATACGCGTTGCTATTAATACTAACTTACCTTGGAGTAATCAATCGCCCGAGCAAGGGAAATCTCATTGTCACCACAATTGCTTCAAAGTCTGCTTGAATTCTAATTACAGAGATTCTGGCTACAGCGCGGAGTTCACTTTGTTTCAAACCCCGACAACCTCGTTCTCCATGTCGGCGGTTCGCCTAGCCATGGCGTGCTGGCAAGAAGCCGTCTTGGAGGTGTGATAAGACACAATGACGCTATTGGTTCACAGACAGTCGGAACGCGAGTCCGATCTCCACCTTGGCGTTTGTTGGGGAATGTCGGAGACCTCATCCGACATTACGCAACTCGGCCACCCCGTGGCAGAACCGGTGACTTTCCAAGCCTCCTTCTCAAACACAACCTAGCTGTTTGCCATTGAAGATCTTACGCAACGGTTATCTCACGATGCCAAGGTGGCATTTCGGCGAAGACTCCTGGGGTTTGATTCCTCTGCTCACTGCATGCCGACAACGCTGATAAAGGCAGGGCTCATCATTCGTTCTTTCGGCGGCCCTATCTGCAGATTCCATTGGGATGCTGATTCATACCGATGCATACACCATACAATAAGGATCTGCTTCCAGATGAGAGCGCGATGTTCATCTGTTCGTGTATTGGGATGCAAATACCAATAGGTTTGGCCTTCACCTGGTGGCTTGGACCACCTGCTTGGGCTGGGTCGATGACTTCATCAAAGCCTCTTCTCCCTTGCAAGCCCACCCCTCGAAGTGAAATGGTCTCGTGATCGTTCTACCCCGGATTTCTGGCAAATTCTCCATATCCCTTGACGTCCGACAAACACGTGCCGATCTTCCCCGCGATAGAGTGCGCAGCTCAGCAGACGCTACGTTCTCCGTCATCCATACCGACTCCGGTGCCTCCGGAGACAATGAACGGACGAACATCCGTAGACGCTGTGGGGTAGAAGAACAAGCATCCCAAAGATAACAATGGCGCAAGGACCGCAAAGACCCTCCTGTGTCGGCTATCTACGGCGAGTCATCGACCCCAACACCTGGCTGATAAGCCAACCTGCGGTCTCGCACTAGCGGACTGTATGCCCCGAATTTGCCAGTGCCAATAAAGAGGTCAAGCCGCGCACATATAAAACTTATCGGAACCCTGCTCCGACATATCAAAGGGCCCCAAAGTTACGGCGAAGACTACCCAAATTCCAGCAAACGAGAGAGGGCAAGAGACATGAAATTATCGAATTGGCCCCACGAGAACCGTCCATCATGCCGCAATTAAGCCAGGGACAATACAAAGTGACCAAAAAATGCCAAAAAGCGTGCGTTTCTTGTGCGAAAGGGCTGAGGGAGAGCCCGGGCCCGGGCGTTCCGATGTTCGGAGAGAGTGAAGGCTGACTCTAAGACTTGCAACAAAAAGTTGCGAAAGATGTCGGGTAATGAAGGTCAAGTGCTCCGGCTCTCAGCCTTGCACGCGTTGCGATCGAAAGAAGCATAGATGCATCTTTGCTGTTGAGGATAAGAGGATATCGGTGCCGGAAAGGTGAGTTGTCGGAACCCGTGCGCGTGCAGTGCAGGCAGTTGTCGGAATGAGAAACAACAACTGACTCCACTTTCCAGTTACCTCCGAGAACTTCAGAACCGGAACAGTGAGCATTCAGGCTCAGACCGCTCGACGAGGGCACTGAGCCGCGGAGACGACGTCGAGGACGTGCAGAGTCGGTATGCGGATGCGGATGCGTATGCGACGTCGCATCACACTTCTCTTTCTCAGGGTGAAGATAATGCCGGACAGTTGGAGACCCCGAGCCATGGTGAGTTGTGCTTGTCTCTTGTTGCCAGGTTTGTGCACACAGACGAGAGAAGTCTTATTGACGCGGCCAACGTCGTAGACAGCCCACAACCGATAGGCCCTCCGGCATCCGAGCCGGATACTGAGGTAGGAGATGCTCGTTCGAATCAGGAGGATCACGGCGACTTTGGCCCAGGGTTCAGGCAAAACCCGCTGGTGGACAACGATTACACCTTTGCAAAGGTCGGGGAACGATACTGTAAGCCACATGCTGTTTCTCCTAGTACTGAGTGAGTTGAGCCAATACTCACACCTCCACAGGGTACATGGGCCCAACATCATCATGGTCATTCTGCCGACGAGTTCTGGCCCTCCTGGGCAAACGCCTACCAGAAGCAGCCCCTGATCCATGGCATCTCCCTCACGAGGGCGCCTTCAGGATGCAGTGGACGCCATTAGGTGCCACTGAGACTCCCGATGTCTCCAACCTCCCGCCGCTTGACTACGCCCTCTTCCTCTTCAACACGGTCAAGTTCTACCTTGGCGCCGTCTTCTACGTAATTGACGAGCCATCCTTTCTCAAGAACCTCCATGAGTTATACGAGGACCCCGCGGGTAAGGCTAGCTCGGCGAGGCTGTGGTATGCACAATACCTCTTAGTTCTGGCGTTCGGCAAGGCATTTGTTGTGAATAGTATTTCACATACGGCACCGCCGGGGGTACAATATGCTGCGAGGGCCATGTCGTTGCTGCCAGATCTATCAGGACTGAATCCGGATGCGATTCCGGCTATCCAGGCGCTTGCTCTGGCTGCGTTGTATTTTCAGTGTTTGGATATGAGGTTGGCTGCGTATCAACATGTAAGACCCTGGATCCCTCTCTGCTCTGGCTTTCTCATTACTAGGGGTTGCGAGAGGAGTCGTGTACTAATGACATGCTAGATCGGACAAGCATTACGAATCGGCATTGTTGAGGGCATCTACAGACACATGCCTGAAGAGGTTGTCGGGATTGAGTACTCGAGACGGTGCAACATTGTCTTCTGGGTGGTATACACTCTAGACAGAGAGTTCTCGGCCTTGATGGGAGCGCCAACCTCAATTCGGGACGAAGACATCACTGTGAAACTCCCTTCACAGATGGACAACTCCCTCGATGCACTGAATATGACCCTTCATGTACGGCTATCGCGGCTCATGGCTCGTATTCTTACAAGTGAGTTCCATCAGCCGTAGGACAACGTACACCGAAGTTCTTGGTTACTGACATGATGTTACTAGCTATTTACGGTGTGGGCAAAGAGTTTGATGGCTCACTAGTCCCCAATACCCAATCTATCCTACGAGACCTGGCCAGGTTATCACGAGATCTTACCGCACTCCTCGACACTCACTTCCAAGGCTCAGTCAGCCGCGCTTCTAGAATGGCACTGCGACTCATCCTATCATATCACCACGTAAGTACCTTACCTCTACGCACTCTTCCAATGCCATCGTTAATCCCAGAAGTGCGTCGTCCTGACAACTCGACCACTGGTCATGTGCGCCCTCCACATGCACATCGAACACTCCGACAGCCACGCGCGACACCCACAAACAGTCTCCCTAACACCACCAGTCGCATCCCTCCTCCAATCCTGCGTCGACTCGGCGCAAACCGTCCTCCGAACCCTCCGCGTGCTCGGCGACGAAGACCTCCTCGAAGCCTTTCTGCCCTTCCAGCTTGAAGACGCATTCTCCTCCGCCTTCCTCCTCTACCTCATCCGGGTCATCAGCCCTTCTCTCCTGCACGACGATTCATGGTGTGAGAATATCAAGTGCGTGCTAGACAAGATGATTTCAAAGCGGAGTCTCGTGGCGCCGCTGAGAAAGCTGGAGCTGAGTCAGTTGGAGCACATCATGTCTGCGCTGACGCCTGTGGGCGAGGAGCCGCCGACGCCGCCGCCGACGAGTGCGGCGCATCACCATTCTCAACATCATCATGGGCACGGGCACGAGCATGGGTCATTCTTGGACCAGATGGAGGAGGCTGGGTGGGATATCTTTGATACAAGCGGGATGGGCGGTCTTTCTCCGCAGGCGTTACTGGATTTGGCGGAGAGGTTGGATGTGGAGGACTTGATACAATCTGTTGATGGGGATGGTGACAGAAGATAATGACGTACTTACGGTAATCAAAAGTTGAATGACAAATGGGGTAGGACAATGGCAACAAACGGCTCTTTGGTGGTCTATTTTCATGATCTCGTCTCTGTCCCAATCATACGCTACTCGAGGATTGCTCTCGGCATAATGAACGAAAGACATCGTCCCCGTTGGGGCTACATCTCTTGGTGCTCATGCTAGGGGTAGAACTCTGGTACTCTCGCTAACCCTGTCGTCGAGTAGGCTGTGGGCGTAGTTGATTACTGACCTCGAGCCACTCCACCACCAAGCCTAATCGACCTGACCAACCGACCTAGGAAGACGCCTGCTGTGCTGGTGACAGAAACGGCGTTGGAGGCACCCATATTGGCTTTTTGTGTATTTAGGTGGCCGAATACGTTGGATCCAACATCGTGAACTACAGATTTGCTAGCATACTCAGACATTGATAGTTTACAAAGACTCGCGAATAGCCGACTTGAACTAGATTGAACATTCTATGTCAGGTTGATGCTTCACAACTATTTGCGGGTAGTTAAATTTAAGAGCAGGACGTCAACTTACCGGAATGACCTGAGCCTTCTCGAGGTCCCAGACGTCGTTCTTGGCATAGACATCGCCTCTGATGAGTTCCCAGGCTTCCTCGGCGTCCTTGACGGTGTAGATCATCACGCTGCCCTTGAAACCGGGGGTTTGGCCCTCGACGGGGTGTTCCTTCTCAAACATGGCGCCTATCATATTCATGAGCACGAGAATCGCGACGAACACCGAAGGAGGGATGGCGTGTCAAGCTTGGATACATACCACCGACAGCAATCTTTCCGTTGCTCTTGTGGCCCTGGGCATTCTCGAGATGCGTACTGAGACAAGTCAGCAATCGGCCCGGAACTACACTCAGCCTATTATAAGAGACCTGTTCTAAGGACTAGGTCACGTACGGTCTGACCTCCAAGCGCCGGGCAAGCGCATCGGGCTTGTCGGGAAGGATGCAGAGGAACTCCTTGGTAGCCATTGTGCGGTAGCGATTGAACGGCGAAGAGACGAGTCTAGTAGTAACAAAGGGTCTCCGAACTGCGGGGACTAAGCTGCTTCTCAGAATTCCGACGGACATTGACATTATTGCAATTAGGGAGGGGAAAGCTTCACACGGAGAGATCAATCACGGCGTCATGTGACCGGGAAGTGCGGAGGTGGAGCGGTTCGAGTTCGGAGTTTGAGGGGGAATGGCGGGGCACGGTCTCTGTTTGGCAGCTCCGATGCCGGAATTTGGTGCCGAAAGTAGCCGGCAGTGTGTTGGGAATACCAGGCTACGAGTCTCCGGAACTTGCCTCCATCTCAGTGTTCTTGCGATGTTTTGATAGATTACTGGTGAGTAATGTTAAGAGAGAAGGTGTTCCGATGAACTATTCGCTTTATCCCTAAATGTGTATGACCAATTGCTGGTTCATGATCAGCATTGAGTTTTCAACTGACGGATATGACTATACTCAGGTGCTGCAGCTAAATGATGTTGTGCATTTGAGTCCGTTGCCTCGGCTCACGATGGAGGCATAATTTATCAGTGATTGTCACCGATAATGACACAGAGCATACGCCTATCTTTATCTTACATTAAATGTGCTTGCTAGTCGTTACCCAAGCAGGTGCTTCATACTGAAGCTGATCTTATGCATCAGATGGTGCAAAAATGCAAAAGAGAACGGAAACACCTTGAAATGTGTTGATATGTCAGGTCGTACCCGGGTTCGAACCGGGGTTACCAGAAGTTTGAATATGATCAAAATCTGGAGTGATAACCGCTACACTATACAACCTCTAATTGGTCTCATTGACCCATCGCCTGAGTGGAGGCTGGTTGATGCGACTGCGAAGCGAGAATCCACAATAAGAACGACCAAGCGCTGACTGTGTCTCGGTTATGACCAAACGACGCAGACGCGTCTGACCAGAAACCACATTGTGACTGATCGTCCAAACCTCGACGACTATCTACGACGTCACGACTTTAGGCTAGTCACTAAACCAGATGCACGACTACATGTATATACTTCAAGACAAGCGGGTAACAGAAGCCCTTAGCACTTAATCTCTATTTGTCTCTTTGACCCATCACCCTTCTGCGCTAAGTAATAGTAGGCTGAGCTAGTTTAAACAATACCATTATCCAGCGACGCGTCGACAGTAAACTGATACTCAGACCTCCCATGCAACACAATGCTCTCATTCCCGTAAACAAACTGTCCCTGCGTGCCGACTGGTGCCCGAATAGTAACACCAATATCACCATCGCGCACCCTCCACTCAACACTCAACTCACCTTCAAACGCAGTGACAACCTTGGCGCTCGCCCTCTTCAGCCCCATCTCGACACCACTCGCAGGCGAAACCACCCAGTTCCTGTACCCAAACCCGTCAACACCCGCAGCAGCCCGCAGCCCCGCAGCCCACTCCGTTAGCACATACGTCGCGGCGCCGCCCCACGGATGACTCAGGCTCGTGAACAGTCCCAGGCCGGGCTGTTGCGTCGCAGCGTTGACGTACTCCCAGCTCGCGCCGACCGCGCTCTTGTTCTGCGCTGCGGTCGTGTCGCCGGGTAGCATGGCGCCCCAGAGACTCTCCATCAACTCTTTCGCTGCCTGCGTCTCGTTGCCGACGAACAGCGCTTCCAGCAAGAATCCATTGGTGTTGGGTGAAATGTTGACGCTTGAGTCGTTGGAACTCACTGCCGAGGTATCCTTGTATCCCGGGCCCAGCTTCAGGCGTGATACAGCGTCAAGAGACCGCGATGCGCGTCTTGCATTCGCCACGCCTGAAGTGATGCAGAACGCCGTTGCAGCCACAGAAATGCCGTCCAGATCAGCCGGCGAAAGACCGTACGCGCCCGCCTCCTCGTTCCAGAGACGCTCGTTGATCGCAGTCGCAAGCGATGTCGCCGCGTCCCGGTATCGCGTAGCAGATGCCGTATCATTGAGAGCATCAGCCACTTCAGCAGCACCGTTGAGAGTCTGAACGGCCTCGCATCCGATCGCGGATCCCCCGTCAGCGGGCCCCGTAAACGCGAACCCTCCATCGAAAGTCAACAGCCCTGTCGTGGAGTTGATCTGTGGCAGAAGCCAGTCGAGCACCCCCTGCCATCGCGGCCACGTGGATCTTGCCCACTCGAGGTCGTTCGTCAGACGCACGTGGTCGTTGAAGGCCATGAGGCCTAGGAGCTGGTAATCCTGCAGCCCGAAGCTCCCCGCCGGCGCTAACGCATCGGCGACGGAGGAGAGGTTGTAGCCCAGATTAGGTGAGATGTTCATCTGCCCGTTTGCGATTTGGGAATCAAGTAGCAGCTGCAGGGTCCCCCTAGCCTGCTCCGTCTTTGACGTGCTGACGGCGATGATGCGTGCCGTGTGGTAAAAGTCGCCGAGCCAGATGAGGCGGTCGCGCTTCGGACCGTCAAGGCAGGCGGCTTCACTGTTAGCTTGAGTCCCGTATTCGGCGAGGATGTCTTCCGCGTTGCCGGTGAGGGTGTTTGAGTAGAGCGTGGAGCCGTTAGCGGTGTCGTAGACGTGCACGTTCTTGAAGTAAGCTGCCTGGTCTTGGTACGCCCCGAAGCCGAAGGAGCCGCTGAAGTCAGGCGACCCGGTGTAGGAGACTGTGCCGGAGCTGAGAGCCCACGGGTAGTCGGAGCGCGAGATGTTGAGGATCTGGGTATCGTTGATAGAGACTGCTAGGTGGCCGGTGGGAGCCATGGAGGCTTTGATGCGGTACCACTCGTTCTCCTTCACTGTGAACGGGACCTCGAAGACGTCGAGCAAGTAGCTTGTTAGTGTTGTCTGATTCACAAAGTCAGGACCGTATGCCAGTGAAATAGTGTTGGGCGGTGTCAGAGTCTTGTTGACGTTCGCGAAGGTGCTCGACTCGGGAAGCTCGCCGGTGAGGAGCATGGTGTATCCATTGCCGGCGATGACTCCTCCCTGTGTATCTCATCAGCATTGGCTTTCCCCCGGACCTTACGTGAGTCCGAACGTACCGTTACCCACCAGCTGCCTCCCCTCGCGATCTTGGTATCAAACTCAAGAGTGTAGTTGCTCCACGTTGTGCCCTTGTATGTCACCGAGGGTCTGGTGCTACGCGCAAACACCCCGTTCTCTTCAGTGACCTCCCAGATTGTCGTTTGCGTACCCTTGTCAAAGCAGGCCGCCGTGGCTGCCCGAGCACCGAGCTTCCAGACCTCGTTCAGAATTTCATCGTCACTCTCAAACTGCCCCGGAAGTTTCTCTGGCTCGATAGTATCGATCGTCGCCTCGAAGCCCACGCTCGAGAAAGTGACAGTGCCATTCGTCAAAAGTCTGATGGATTGCCATTTCTGCCCTCCTTGAATGAGCGGGGATTGGACTCGGCCGACAGACGTGATGTTGAACGTCTCGACGCGGAAGCTGTTGCTGAGCTGATTGGAGAAGGTGTACTACGTCGCCGAACGGATGGTCGAGCCCGTCAAAGTGCTCAGTGTACTTCACCTCGATCTGGGCCGGGGCGCTGAGGGCGGAGACTTCAAAGATCGGATAACCCGCTCTCTCGGCTCCGTAATCCAAGGTGGCCAGCGGGATTTCCGGGCTTAGGGTGAACGGGGCGAAAGGGGAGGTTTGGAGCTGTGCTGCCGTGCCGGTAGCGATGCCTTTGGCCGTGAAGCTTCTGATTGAAATCTTGAAATTAGGGGTGGGCTCCTTGCGTGGGAGAAGGTAGCTTTTGTGTCTTACCTCGTGGTCGAGTTGAGGCTTGACGCATTGGCGACAACACCAACGACACCGGCTGCGAGCGCCAGCAACAAACGTGAGACTGCCATTCCTGCTTCTGGAACCCAGTGCTATGGGCAGGAAAGATCTAAACGACAGTTTGAAGAGGCAAAGCAGCAAAGTTTCCTCTCACAACGAAAGAGTCATCGGAGACGAACATCCCGGCCCTGATTTCCTCGGCTTGTGGCCGCCATCTTGTAGTCTGGAATATTCGCACGATCCACACCGAGCAGATTACGTCGCGTCACCCTCGCAACTGGAAGCATGACTGCTCGGGCCATCGGTAGCCGAGCAGAGCAGTCCTTGTCTTCATCTCGTGTGCTTATTAGTGTCATTTCGATCACCATTTAATGTTAACATCCCTCGCGATATCCACAGAGGAAACTTGTGGTTAGGGTTGCTCGCCAACAAACACCCCGATCAGGCGCGCTAGATGCAAGTTCCCCGGACCCAGGTGTTTGTTTGTGGGGAAATGCGCGGGGAAGGCTGTTCGGGGCAGCATGCCGGCTGTGTGAAGCACTTTTATCGGCACTTCATCGCGGTGAAACGTTGTCAATTGATTCCCGGACCGAACCGAGCCGATGAAAGAGGTCCGGAACATCATATGAATGTTATGAATGCAGCACGAGACGACGAGCCAAGGATCGGACTGACTTGCAGGAACGAGAACATAATAGAAAGTCCTTTCTCTGCCGTTGCCCGCGTTTCCAGGGTCTATCGAAGCTGTAACATGTTCTTGCTGCAATGATGGCGATCATGGGAAATAGGTCCTTGGGATTCCGAAATGTAAGACTCAGTTCAACTAGGTACCTTAGGTATCAATCGCAATGAATATAAAGAAACGCATTAATCATCAAGGTCACAAGAAAAGTGCTTCACTCTCCACGCCTCTCCGTTAACCCTTATTGTCATTCTTCTTCTCGTCCAGACAGATGCACAGGGCACACATGAGCGCCATATCGACCCCCGGTGCCACCGTGAGCGCGTACGTCTGCTTGCCACCGAAGAAGTCGCGCGCCCGGAGCATGTTTCTGTCAATTCGCCCCAGCACCTGGCCGGTATTCGTGTCAACAATATCGGCCTGTGTCGACAGCCAATTGCCCTTCATCTCGAGCGATTCCGTCTTGCCTGTCTGTGGTGAAACGAACGTCGCGGTAGCTTTTGAGCCGATGACTGGTGCAACCCACATGGTTAGCTGGGTACTCTTGTCCGCTATGACTAGCACCAGGGAGGTAGGTAGGGGTAGCAAACTCACGAGCAAAGCTATTCTTCACCTCCATAATCTTGTTGCCCTTGGGATCCTGCGCCGCAAATGTCGTGTGGAGGTGCAAGTGCTCCTTGACGATATCAAATAGGTGATTCCCCGACATATCATAGACAGCCTTGCGGCCCGAGATTGACAGCGCCTTGCCCTGCACACGGAGGATCGGTTGGCCATTGGCGAGCTTGATGTCGAAGCTGTCGCCGGTGATGGAAAGGATCTTTTCCTTGAGCACGAGGGTCTCGCTCTGGCGCGCCGTCAATTGCGGGAAGATGCCGACCGAGTTTCCGGCTTGGGGCAGGCTATGAACTGCTGGGGCAGCCATCGTGCTTATTTCGTGTGTTTTCTCGTGGGGGTTTTACTGGGTTTTCTTATCCCGTTTTCTGTCGTAAATTGTGAGATCGCAATGGGAGTTGATAGAAAAAATAATCTTCACAACGCTTCATGCAGCGGAGACGAGGGATGACGACTGGTTTTAAGTAAGACGCATGTGAAAGCTCATGCGAATCAAAGCTCCTACCGTCAGCTTGAACCTCGACACTTTGGAGATCTGCTGGCTGCCTGCGGCTGAGTAGACCATTGGGGGCAGTGCTTATTGCTTAGCGCCACCATTCGGTTTCGCAGGCTCACAGAGCGATGAGACACAACACAAGTACCTGATAGAAGGGATGATGAGGTGAGGGGCACAAGGAGCTGGTTCGTTGAGAGCTTGATGTCAGACTGTCAGATGAGGCTCGCGATGACGTCAAAGGATGAAGCTGTCTGTCCACTGGCAATGCGGAGGGAAGCTCAAGCAATGCAGAGATCAGACCCTTTTTCTTCCCGTTTGACGTCTCAAAAGAATGGGCGAGTCTCACGCTAATTAGCTGTGATGAAGCGCTAAGTACTTCGCGGTAGAAGAGGGGCTGCGTACGCCACATTATTCCCAGCTCGCAAGTTGCCTTTGGTTTGACGGTTTCATTGCAGCTCTTGGGAAGTCATGACTACTTACCAAACTACTTACCTTGGGAAATGTACGTTGGTCAAGTTACAAGTAGCTTGGGCATATGAAGACACTATCCCATCCGAGGCCGAAACCGAGAAACAATTCTCCCCAAAGTTTGGCACAGCCACAAACATGCGGCGCATGGTTGCTCCAGCCACTCATCTACGTATTACAAGTAGCTCTACAGCGCCTCGGTGCGCCACAGTTGAGCATCGCGTGGCTGAAATGCTTAAGGCACACTCGGCCTGGACGCAAGAGTGTCAAGAAAGTGGCGTCAAGATCTCGATGATGGGAAACGAGGTTATTGATGGTTAATGGTAGCATTAAACACATATTGGAGTTGAACGTGATGTTTTTCACGATTTGTACAATAACTGGTCATATCAAGCAAGGCCACATTAAAATCCCACAAATATAATCTTAACGGGAATGGAAAGAGAGGACCATTAGATTGATATATCATTTTCTGGAAAAACGTTTGGAAGCGAATGCAAGATTATCATGGCTGTGTCGATCTGTAGTTAATTGTGACCCTTCTTAGATTACATCAACATTACCCTTCGCTTCAAAGTAATTGATGAGATAGAAACGTGACATGAGTTGCTTTCCATCTCTCAAGCAATCCATCGCCCGGCCAGCATTCCAAAGGAACCTGTACTCAGAAGTCCAGAGGAACGGGATCAATGGCCCTCAAGCTCCTTCTCAGTCCAATCCCACAACTCCTTGGCCGCTTTATCGTCGTATAAGTTCGCCTCCTTATACTCCTTGAACTTCGGATTGTAAAAGCCGCCGCTCTTGACACTGGCACTCGCAGCCGTGCTGGCCCAAAGCTGAGCTCGCGCACCCGCGTGGACGTCGGTCAGGAAGATCGACCCAAGTACACTAATCACTCCGCCGACCCAGGGCCTTCTCTTTCTGAAGTCGTCAAAGATACCGGTGTTGACGACTCCAGGGTGGACTGCAACGAACTTGATGGAGGGGTAAAGTTGGCTCAGCGTGCGGGTGCGGTAGTAGTCTGCGAGCTTGGACTGCCCATAGCGAGCCAGACTGGAGATGTCGTCGAGTGGGGTCTTGCATTTTGAGAGGAGAATCCCCTCCGAGGGCGCTTGTTTGAACAGCTCTGAGCTCAAGTTGACGACGCGGACGTCGGATCCTGACTGTTCGGCAGTTTTTTTGAGGATCGGAAGCAGCAATTTAGTGAACAGAGCCGGACCCATGTAATTTGATCCAAACTGAACTTCGTATCCATCTGTTGTCAGGCCTGGTGGTGTAGCCATCAGACCAGCGTTGTTCATCAAGATGTCGAGACGCTCGGCTGAGGTGAGGAAGGCGTCGGTGGACTTCTTGATCGAGGCGAAGGAACCTAAATCTAGCTCGAGGTACTTGATCTTGTTCTTGGCTGCCGGCACGGCTTGCTCCACCTCCTTGATGGCGGCATTACCACGGGCTTCTGTCCTAGCTGTGAGGTAGATTGCTGCGGGGTTATGCTTCGCCAGCTGAATAACGCTTTCTTTGCCGAGACCGCTGCTTCCACCTGTAACGATGATGACCTTGCCGGCCAGGTCCGGTATGTCCTTCTCCGGGGAAAACGTCATGGTAGCGTCGTGGCGTGAGCTAAAGTTACCAATGGGGGCGAGTTTATGGAGTAGTGAATGGAAAGAATGGGCGCGTTGTTATATGGCACTGTCTAACTTGGGTATGTTGATTCGATGATGCTTCGAATGGGTATAACGAGGTAAAGGGGTGTCTGAGAAGCCAACGTGATGCTACAAATCTCTAGGTAACAGCGACGGTTAGCAGAGCTAATGGGTCATAATATACTAATTGGTCAACTTTCAAAGCCGCGGCAAATACCAGCTGATTGGTTCACATCCCGCCTTGTCTCGGAGACTTTGTCTTTGCTGCATCGTTCATGGCTGCGGCCTTGTGGTTTTCGAAGAGCTTGGAAAGCCGGCGCCGAGTTGAAAACTCGCTGACCAATCTGATCAGCAGTCCATAAATTAATACAATCGACCAAGATTTGTTATCTCAAAATGCATGAAAAGTATTTGCGAAATTGCGACTTATCTTGGTTTGGCATGCGCCCCGTAGCCGGCGATACACGAATGCGGAAGCGGAACTTGCATTGGTCCGATTCTATCAGCCCAACGTGACGCGTTCACTAATCATTTTCAGCTGACGCTGACTGCAGCTGAGTCGGAGGTATTAGTCGTAGGGCCCGAGTTGGTCGCGCGTATTACAGCAGGACAAAGCTCTGTTCAAGCCAATCGATATCTGCGCACCCATTGGCCAAAATAATTCAATGGTTGTCCCCTAAACCCTCAGAGCACGGTTTCTTTGAGTTGTGAATATGGCGACACATGTTCCGATACGCAATTCTATTGGGATTCTGCAAAGTCACGATAATCCCAACCTAGAAATACTCATGGGCTGACGTTCGGTATCCAACGTATGAAATCACGACAGATAAAATCATGGAGGCTTGGTATTAAGGTTATCTTATTCAAACTTAGCACGGGATGATGTTGAGAATGAGATGGTGACAAAACTTTACGGACTACTTCAAGGTGATGGGAATGGAGACGAAGCAGCGGCTTACTTTGATAAGCTACGTACCAATACTCCAATCTTCCAAAGTTTAACTAAGGTACATGAAGAAATTTCCGCAACTGAGATATCAACAACACTGAGGTAGGCAAAGTCCCAAAAGTTTTTCACAACACAGGCCGTGCAAACTGATTTACCCCCTTAGGCGTAAAGACGGGCAATCGTCTCAGGCAAGTTCAGCTCCAAGTCCACGGCTGAGACATTGCGAGAAAGCAATGCCGACCTCCTCGCGATATCCTGCGCCTCCGGATCAAATTGTTGCTGGAAGAAGTCCTTGGTATCCTCAATGACCTGCTCAAGCGACGGCGCCGAAGCCCTGTTGATCGTCTTCTTGCCGCCGCTGAGAGCTGACAGAGGGAACCAGCTGAAGCGCTGGGCGAGCTCGTCGATGTAGCCGTACATTTCATCGGAGGTGTCGAATGCCTTGTTGATCCATCCGATGTTCGCGGCGTCCTCTGCAGTGATGTCGTTGGAGCTCAGGACATACTCCATGGCGCGGCCTCTGCCGATGAGACCCGGGAGGAATTGGCTGCCGCCACCGCCGGGGAACAAGCCGCTTCCGACTTCGGGTTGGCCGAAGAGGCTCTCGCCCTTTGTGGCGAAGCGCATGTCGAGAGAAACGAGGAACTCGTTGCCGGCACCGCGGGCGCGGCCTTCCACAGCCCCGATGGTGACTTGGTGCAACTGGGAGACGTTGTAGATGAGAGTACCAAATTCTTTGCCAAATGCAGCTTCAAGATGTCAGTTATTATATCATGAAACCCAGAGCAACTTCAATCGGAGTTTTGGGATGCACTTACGATCTGCCAACTCAGGCAGGGAGAGATCTAGATGCGCCATGAAAAACCTAGGAACATCGCTGTTGAAGATAACGACCTTGGTTTCGTTATTGACCTGGAGGCGAGACACCAAATCGGTCAAATCGTTTTGGGTATCCAGGTTCCACAAGTTGATAGGAGACGAAGGATTGTGAAAGGTCACCGTCAAGACGCTGCCATTTTGAGCTGTCTTTAATCCGGTGTAGTCGGGAAGGTCTATGCAGTATGCGGGCCGTACTAAAGTAGCAGCCAAAGCCAGGCCAGAGAAGATAAAAGAATGCATTATGAGTTTTGAGAGACTGGCAGAGAGCTTGAGACAAGGACTCGAGGAACTGATCGACTGATGAGAGACTTGGGATGAACTAGTCTTTCTTAGCAGCCTGTTGCTTTAAATACAAGCTGGAGTTCCTCGTAGCAAGGATACCCGTTGTTACTTGCTTATAAACCACTTGTCATTTAGAGCGTCGTGCGAGTTATATGGAGAGATTAGTGATTATTTGCCGAACCCCTTTCTCTGAGAATCTGAAAGAAGCAATCCAAAGACCAGCTAGTCATTCACTCAGTGCGCTTACAAATAGCTCTCAAGGATATTTTCCCTTCAGCATCCAGCGTCAAGACTTGAGAATCTGCTTGGATCGAATCAGTGATACCTGAAGACATCCCAAATGCATAGTAGCCTATAACACAATTTGGAAGGATTTTCTCTAGTATCTCGTGTTATTTGGAAGCGTTGAGATCTAAGCACTCTGTAAATAATATGGATATAGAAGGTGGTGTGGGCCACTAGACCACTCTTCCATTTACCTAAGGTAGTACATCTTCTAGCGAAATCTTGGGCTTCTATCCATTCTTCACGTTCCATACCACTCACGTAGCAGGACCATCAACTCTTCACTATCACACCCACCCCACGTTTGCTCTGCTGATGTGTGTACCGAGAGCACGCCTGCGGCTTTCCACGCCATGTACGGTTTAGGAGTTCAGCCGCAAGGGCTGCAGCATCCTTGCCGCCACGGCATTGAACAAAAGTGACAACAAGAACGCCACATACCATTCGAGAGGTCAGCCGCAAGGGGAGCGCTCCCTCACTGCCATGGCGTTCAAGACAACGCCACATAGCCCCCGCTCTTGTTTGGCTGAAAGCATGGGTTGTACGGTTATAACATTCTGATGTTGACCTCTGAAGCTGCCAATCTTAGTATTGAACGTTGGTACAAACATAGCGACGCTCTTTCGATGTACAGTTAAATCTGATCTTATCGTGTCCAACACCTACACCGACTTCCCCTGAATTGCTTCTGCCGTTGCATTTGTCTGGTCGTCAACTAGACCCACCAAAAACTGATGGAGAACATTACGGAGATTGTCGAAGCCATCCGCCAGCCTGCGGAGGTGCTCTCCCAACATCCAGATGATCTTGGTGTGAAGCAAGCACTTGCAAAAGCCATCAATGCTGCAACGAGAGCTTTGGAACAGCTCACTAGTGTTTCCACGGGATCGCCTCAAGACATCAATCTGATTATCGAGTGGAGCGAACAGGTTTTATCGGTCGTGCCAGAAAAGCATGCGTTCCGTGCGACTTTATTGGGCGACCTCTCCCACGCATATTATCAACGATTCTCCATGACGGGATCCGACGGAAACGTAAACGACCTGAACAGGGCTGTGCAACTTGCCGAAGAAGATGTTCCAGCTACGCGCCCAGAAACGGAGCAGCGGATGTTAGCTTTAGCCAACCTCAACCAAATGTTACAAAACCGGTACGACTACACGAGAAATAAGCAAGACATCAATCGGGCCATCAGCGTGGGTGAAGATGCGGCGGAGAGGATACCCAAGGACTCGCGTTACACTGCCCTGGTTTTGCGTCGGCTTGCTATCTCGCGTGGTAAGCTGTTCGAGCTCACACACAACCTAAACGACGCCGAGCGAGCTCTTAATACGGCTGAGGCCGCTGTAAAGACAGCAAAATCACAGGGGGACGTGCCTGGTGTGGCAATCGGTTCCAACACTCTAGCACGAATTCTGGGGAGGCGGTTCGAGCAAACAGCGAACATTGAAGATCTGGATCGTGCAGTTGACGTTCTCACTGCCACTGTGCCACTGATTCCAAAGAGTCAGATAGACTATGTGGTTGGTACAAGCTACCTGGCAACCTTGCTGGGTATCCGTTACGAGCAACAAGGGGATGTTGACGATCTCAGTGCAAGCATTTCATACACGAAGAGTGTGCTGCAGTTGATAAGCAATGATGATACTGAGAGACCCGTCCAGTTGTTTAACTTGGCGAACAGGCTTGTTGAGCGAGCGCAATATACCGGTGTCCTCAGCGATCTCGACGATGCCGTTGACTGCGGGCGACAAGCTCTGCGCCTGGTGCGTGCAAATCATCCAGAACGGACCAATTGGCTCAGGGGACTCAGCCAGTTCCTGGGTATACGGTTCAGCATGGGTTCAAAGCATCCACAGGACATTCAACAGGCAATCGACCTCAGTAGAGAAGCGGCTCAGGTGGTTGACGGCGATGACATGGGGATGCGCGCGGCAGTGGCGAACGTTCTTTCAAATCTGCTGAAGGAAAAGCACGATCACTATGGCGAAGCTGCCGACTTGGACGAGGCCATTAATATCATTAGAGAAGTTATTCATGGTGGTCTACCAGAATGTCTTCCTGAGAGAGTGTACCTGGAATTCGGCTTGGGGGACGCGTTGCATGCTCGATTTGACCATACTGGCGACGTCACGGATCTGCAGAATTCTAGAGAGGCCTTTCAGCGAGCATGGGAGTCTCGAGCTGCACCGCTCACGATTCGAATTGATGCTGCGGTTCGGGCTGCTGACGTTGCCAAGGAACAGCTGGAGACTCACGATTCCTCGGATCCATCGTTGCTACTCTAATACTGGACGGAAGTCTCATCGGACCTTGACCGTGCTCTCAGTCTTCTCCATGCTTTGAGCCCCCGACATATGCAGAATGTCAACAAGCAACAAATGCTGAAGCGATTCGCTGGTCTTGGCGCCAACGCTGCCGCCGCCGCTTTGAATGCAGGGAAGGAGGCCTCGTATGCTCTGCAGCAGCTGGAGCTCGGGAGAGGCGTGATATCTGGTCTTGTTCTTGATCTCCGAACTGATCTGCCATTTCTTCGAGAGGAACACTCAGAATGGGCAGATGATCTTTCCCGTCTTCGCAGCATGTTAGATTCCGGTCATTCCGCACTATCAACGACTGGCTCGTTGGAGTCGGGTTCACAAGCTCGCCGCCGAGCAGAGATGGACCTTGAAAATCTTCTAACCAAGATCCGCAGCGAGAAAGGTTTTGAGAGATTCTTGATGCCGCCTACCGTTGAGCAGCTCATGGAAGCCGCAGACCCGGATACTGCTGTTGTGGTAAATGTCTCTTCGTTCCGGTGCGATGCTTTTATCGTTGAAAAGCAACGCATCAAGCTGATGAAGCTTCCCCTTTTGAGCCTCGACGATATACAGGCGTACGCCAAGGGACTGAAGGGCCGTCCCGACTCGCTATCTTCGGTATTAGAGTGGCTATGGTCCTCGGCAGTGTATCCAGTCCTCAACGCACTTGGTTTCGACCGCCCTCTCCCTCTGGATGAAGATTCATGGCCGCACATTTGGTGGATACCGGTCGGCCCCCTCAACAGTTTACCACTGCATGCCGCTGGATACCACAACAAGCACTCTGGAGAAACAGCTCTCGATTGTGTCATGTCGTCATACAGCTCATCGCTAAAGTCTCTGCTTGCCGGCCGTCGCCAGAAGATTTCGCAGAATGATTCCGGGCCAATCAACGCGCTGTTGGTTTCAATGAAGAGCACACCATATAGATCCCCACTGCGGTACGCAGAGCTCGAAGTCGCCATGCTGGAGAAACTCTGTCCAGCTTTGAATGCGACGCCCATTCGTCCCGTCCAAGACAAAGCAAATGTTTTGGAACAGCTCGGCACATGCGATATCTTTCACTTTGCGGGTCACGGCACGTCGAACTCATCGGATCCCTCCCAGAGTGCCCTCCTACTCCGCGACTGGGAGAAGAGCCCGCTGACGGTGGAAGACCTCCGCAACGAGAAGCTGCAAGAGAAGCCACCATTTCTTGCCTATCTCTCTGCTTGTTCCACAGGGGCCAATGAGGTGCTCGGGTTGGTTGATGAAGGGATCCATCTCGGCTACGCATGCCAGCTCGCGGGCTTCCGTCACGTTGTAGGTACCCTATGGACCGTGTCTGATCCCTTTTGCGTCAACGTAGCTCGGAAGTTTTATGAGACAATTAGAAATGAGGGGAAGACAGATGCAGCGGTCCATCGAGGACTTCACTTAGCATTGAGGGAGCTACGAGATGTTCAGGTTGGCGCAACTACCCGCGGCTTTAGCAATAGTGCTATTAATGCTGTAATTCCAGATGACGAGGGAGAAGGAATGGCCATACCAGGAAGAGAGAATGTTGATAGTAATGGTGACGGTAATGATGGGGGCCGCACTGCGCAGAGTTCTGGGTCTAGAAAAGGAGACGGAGTAGATGATGAGGAACCGTCCATGAATTCGCTTTGGGTTCCATTTGTTCACTTTGGTGTCTGAACAAACCCCTTTGTCCAATGAACCGTACTCAAAACCTCATAGCCTATGGGTATAATTTCTCTCCATCATCAGAATCCTGAGGGGCAATATGGCCTCCCTCCCCAGCTCTGCTAATGCGATGCCAATCATCTCCAAATTGCTCAACCGAAACCGTGTAAGTGCCATTTTCATCATCATCGACAATGAAAGCCTCGTCACCGCCACGCCAATTCTTCTCTGACTCTTCCCGCAGAGACCCAAAGAACCCAGTCTTGATCTTGACGCCAGCAAAAAAGACAACGCGTTTTTGGTCCTTCCAAGTTGACCAGCCGCTGCTCGATGCGCCCCTAACCCACGACACCTTCGGACCGACCTTGGCAACGTCAGCAGCGCCGACATCACACCCAACCGTGGCGCTGCCCTTGGAGCTATCCCATGTGGTAATTCCAACATCAGCCGACGAGTAAGTCCAGGTCACGGCACAGAGACCATGTTTCTTCGCATCAGGATACTTGGCAAACAGCACCTTGGCATGGATCTGAAGCCACGCAAGAAACGGATCGCGAAAGTCAAACCCTTCGGACACGATCTCGTCCCCGCAGAGCAACACAGCCCCAAAGCTGCCCGCGGTGCTGTACTTGAAAACACCAGCAACCTCGACTGGAAGACCCACGGCCGCCCCGCCCACGCCCGCTTCTAGGTCCACACTTGTCTCAGTGACTTTGTCTGCCTTCAGCGGCCCGTACCGGCGCGGGTCGGGCGGGCTGCGCTGCAGGTGTCCCAGCGGGGCGAGCCCGGCGGCCTTAACGGCCTCGGCGTCGGCTAGGTCGAGGATGGGGTGCCACCGCTGGTACTCGTCATCGAGGTAGCCCAGCATACCCGGTCGCAAGCGGGAGAAGGGGGCTGGCTCATAGAGCGCGTAGCCGAAGCGGTGACGGCGCATGGCACTGCGGTAGCTTTGGGCTAGGCTTGGGTTACCCATTTTTGGTTGTAAGTGTTGGTCTGTATGGCCTTTTGTTGGATTTGGTCTTCTTTGAGGGGTTTCAACGTTCGATGTGGACTACCGAGGTGGTTTCGGCGTGGTAAGGAAAGGATTATGCCGTAGAGACCACGATGCGATGTCGATCTCAGGCTTGCTAGGCGAATGAGCAGGCAAGCAATACTTACGTTTTCAGCTGAGAGAGGCGGCCTCACATGCTTTGCTAGCTGGTGGCAAGATAGGTACCCAACCAGGTCTTTCTGTTGGGCATTGTCTCACTGTAGCATCCGAAAGCTCCACAATCTGCCAAACCCACGACATATGATTTGAGAGGAAGCGAGCAAAGCAAGCCAAGAAAAACACGGTGTAGCGGATTCCTGTATCGGATTGACACAAATATGATGATTGTCGGCTAGAGCGACAGTCTGGTGTGAGACTGCATGTGGTGCTTTACTTTCACGAGGCATGTCTGAGCGTAAAGGCGAGGCTCTTGAGAGTGGTTTAGGATGTATCCCTCATGAGTCAACGATGCAGGAATTGAGGTTCAGCGACGTCATCCTTTGAGGAATGTGAGTGTAATACTCCTATATTCTCTAACCTTGATCGTGCTACCCTCAGGCAATTAAAAGTTGTCGTCAGTTTACCAAGGCTGACGAGAAGCTGAAGTCTACAGTTTCGAAATTGCCACTATAGATAGGCCGAAAGGCATACACCCATCAAGACGTAAAGACCCCCAGTCACTGTCACAACTTCCCCATAGCCAGCGACTCTTACAATTGCAGGGTCGCTCGATTTGTTACAATTGACGACGGAAGCATGGATCGACAACTCCCCTAGTATGAATGACCACTTAAGATCTACGTATCTACGACTAGATTACGAGCCCACACACCATGAATGATACAGGTACGACTGGGATCGCGCATATATCGTTCCTTTGTCCTGGTTTCCAAGGAGGCCACAAACCGATCATGTGGCGGTGAGAATCACCTTAGTGTTGATGGTCATTCTCAGCAGCAGGGTCCATGTTGACATCATCCCAGTCAGCGAAGACGGCGTCGCCAATGCTAATAGTTCCCGTAGCAATGGACTGACCCTTTCCACTCTTCGCCTCCTCGTACGTCTTGTACGCAGACGCCTTGTGGTCTAACCCCTTTTTCAGGGAGAAGCCTGGGGCTTCAAGATTCAGGACATGCTTCTGTTTGTCTGACTCCTGTACTGTTGTCGGCCTGTGTGGTTTGAAGGAGGGTCTATTGTTAGTCATGTTCTCATAAAAGGATGCTGCGTTAAGGGGAAAGAGGCACTTACAAAGGCTGCAAGCTGGCTTCAAACACATCATCCAGCACGATGACCACACCCTGCTTGAGCTGCTCGTCAGTCAGATGCTCAGTCAGATTTGTCTTGACCAGGTCAGCGCTGATTTGCGCGTTCGGTGCCGTCTTAAGAACATGGTCCAAGTGGACCTCACTCTTGCTGCCGTAGAGGTAGAAGGGCATCTTGGCTGGGTACTCGTCATCTAGCGCAGCGAACGCCATTGACTCATCAACCACCACCCGCACATTGCTCAGCGCGAAGCCCTCCTCCAACGGCGGCGTATTACCCGCGGGGATTCCCTTGTCCAGTCTGAACTTGAGCTTGGATGCTGTATCGGGATTCAGCAGACCATCGAGTAGGTTCTCGAGCATCTCTTTCTCCATGTTGGCGATGGTGTAAAACTGGCCAGGGCTCTTGCTGCGCTCCTCTTTGTACCGCGCCTGCACGTTCGCGGGGAGGTCAGCCGTAATAATGAGCTGCTTGCGATGGTTGGCCATGTTGAACATGGCGATGTGGGTGAAGTAGAGCTTCTCTAACCCCTGCACAACGAAACCGTGGAAGTCGGGAGTCCGCTTATTGCGGATGATGACGCGATTCACGCCGCGCTCAGCAATCTTGCGGAACTCCTCGACCATACGGCTCATGAAGTCGGGGCTTGTGGGCCATGGGCTCATGGTCACGTTGATCAGGAAGCGTAAGCTACCTCGCGAGGGCTTGACGTTCCCTTCTTTGTCGGTTGTTTTGAGACCCAGGCGAAGTTTGAAGGTCTCTAGGCACTTGCCATACGCCTTCTCGCCAAACTCGGAGGATGTGAGGAAGAGCGGGCGTTCTTTGACCACGTCCTTCTCGGATGACACGGAGAGCTTAGAGAAGATCCATTGGTTGAGGTAGTTGGCTTCGCCCTAGTTGACCACAGTCCATCAGCGTCTACACGCAACATGGGAGGGTGAACCCCTGTCTGAGTGGGGGGAAGTTGACTCACCACATCCTGATTCACCTCATTGTCAATCGTGAAGTTGGTCGCAAAGGCATTGATCATGAGATCGCCTCCCAGCTCACACAGCAGATCCCAGGCCTTTTTGTCCTCAAAAAGTGTCTTGTTATCACGGCCGAGGATATTCTTTCGGATGTAGTCTTTCTGGACCTCAACACCGATGCCTGGTGTTCTCTCCGAAGGAAGACGAATGAGAGGCACAACGATAAGTGAGTCAGCGGGCCGATCCTGAGGCTTCGGCGTCATTGTGACCCAGTGGCAATAGAGCTGTTGGAGAAAACTGACGTTAGCCCATAGAAGGATACCTAGAAGCAGGGAATTGAGGGTTGAACCGACCTTTGTGCACGAGAAAATGGCCTCGCCGAGCAGTCTGCCATAGCCTTCCTGATCAAGTCCCAGCGACTGGTGGGTAAGCCAGGTAGCGACAGCTGATGCGCCAGGCTTGCTTCCCTCAACACCGTAGACGCCCATACTGCCCTTGTCGTCGTCGGAGTGGAACACAATGGGACTCGTCCAAGTCAGGAGATATCGCATCCGCCCATCTCGGTAGCAGAGTCCGCCGGCGGGATAGTTGATGTATCCCGATCTGCGATAGTGGATATCAGAAAAGGCAAGGAAACATACAAGGCACACCCAGTAGGCAGAAGACTCACTTGTGCGGATCGATCGTTATGCTATCCGCGTGCTTTAAAGCCTCCAGCTGTGTCTTGGTGTATGGATTCAGGGGCATCGCCGGCACGTACGGGATGTCGCCCGGACCGCGGCCGCCACGTTCCCACAGCAGTGAGGCAAAATAGCCACCCCATGCGGCATCACAGTGGACGGCGAATGACACACCTTCTTTCTTTTGGTACTCGTCACGGATCTTGATGATCTCAGCGAGTGGGTCGCACGCGCCGTGCTCTGTGGAGCCCATGATGGCCACGACGCCGAAGATGGGAGTGTTGTTACTGATGCACTCGTCGAGTTTGGCCCTAAGGTCTTTCGGGTTCATCCGAGCCTCGTTATCGACGTTAATGTCGACGAAGTTTTCGGATCCAATGCCCGAGATGGCTGTTTGGGAGCTTGTGAGCGACACGGATGCCTTATCTACGTTGATAAATGATAGAGTAACCCACCTCCGCCCTTGGGCCAGGAGTAATGCTTTGTCGCACAAATCATGTACTTTCCTCGGTTAATTTCCAACTTGCGCTCCAACTCATCCTTGCCCGTCGTCTGGACCAGGTACGGCCTCAGTGCGTCCTGAAGGAAGCCCGGGCTGATGGAGTACTTCTTACCCAGTAATGTGGGGATTGAGAGCACCGTGGATGGCGTTAGGTTTAAGAGCTCCTTGTTACTGAGTTCCATGAACTTCTTCGAGCCGGCGTTGCAAGTTTCGACCTCGAATGCCGGCTCGACGACGCTGAGGAAGTTGAGGGGACCTTTCTCGATGGCGAGCTTGAGGGAAATTGGGTAGAACTTGAGGTTTCGCGCTACATGGAGGGAGAGAGAGGATGATTAGATCATGTTTCTTGCGTAAAGAGATGTAGAGGACCCATACTTGCCCAAATGGCCTCAAGATTGGCTACAGATCCATCCTAGTAACATAAAGAACGTGTTAGAAATGATGAATGTCCCTTGACATGAACGTGAGTGGCGGGATCTATGAGCGGAGCTACTTACGCAGGTGATGTGGCCCCAGGGAGCGGGGTTCTCGTCCTGACGATTATATCCCAGCATCTCAGAAAGTTCCTCGCCGACCTGTCTCTCGACTCCGGTTGTGTATGGGCTTGCCTCGGTTGCGACATTGTTGGGGTTGTAAATCATGGTCGACATGTCTTAGAGCCACAAGCGTTAGGAACTGCATTTCAACTGTGTGAACGCTGACTTACACCCAATGATGCTCGCCAGCGTGGTATCCATGTTCATATGAGCATTGTACCGAGGCGACCAGAACGGGACAGAATGCTTCGCCAGCTTGCCCGACAAGTCTGCCGAGTTCTTGCTGAGCCTATGAATGCTTTGCTGGTAAATATCTAATTTCTTCATGTCCTCTGTGATGAAGATATCCTTGTCAATGTCGCCCGCGAGTTCGTTCCGGGTCTTTTTCTGTCGCAAGAGTGCCTGACTGAAGAGCTTCTCCAGGACGTCGAGGTTCTCAGCCCGCGGGCCGAGAAACCACGAGCTGACGAGAGCATGTTTGGCCTGGTTCTCGTCGATGTTGCCGGGTTGTGTTCCGTTAGCTGGCATGGTGGATGATATCTGATGAAGTTGCTTTGGAGTCAGGTACTCGCAGAAACTAGTTGAAGTTGTGTATATAGGTCAATAATTCGAGTTCCGAGCAGGTTTGACTTCGTGCTCGTAGTTGTGCTGAGCGGCTGGAGGCTGAGCGAGATATATCAAGTTCGCCTGGGCGACGACATCATAGCATCCTGTATGCATTCGGAAATAGTATCGGAACCATCGAACAGGCGCCAAGCCTGGGAAACTACCAGCAACGTTGAGATTCTGATCGGCGAAGTTGGCGTCCTTTCCCTTCACGGGTGAAACCTATGTTCAACAACAAACAAGCAAACAAACCCCGCAAGGGACAATAGCTCGTCACCCCTCGAAGTTCCCTTCCACCTTGATCACTGCATACATACGGTCCACCTCACACGGCAGATCACCCCGCATTCGATGATCTAAGAGTAGACCATCTCGACATAAGTCCCATCTGTCTTGTATGATTTGTCTCATTTAAATGACATATCTCTTGCATCTCAGCTCGGGTCTCTTGCAAGACATAGATCACTCAATGCAGACTATAAGGTGCCGTCACGTTTTGTGGCGAGCTGGTCTCCTGCAGGAGTCTTCAGGGAAACTTCTTGCCGCGGGGTTACAAAGAGAACGCACGTCGAGCGGCTAACTACGTAAGTGCTTAGATATACCTGAGGTACTCGGCTACCTGAATTACTGAAGTATCTATCCGTATTTGATATGCAAGACTCAATAGCGTGTACGCCACCAAAAACCGTCGTTTGAATAAGGCATATGTATTAGATGCCTCGCACCCTCTGATCGTCGGGTGTACAGATAGCTAGTGCTAGTGGCAGCGGCCCGCTCACGCAGCCAAGACTTCGTGACCAGGTCCACAAGCAACAAACATCTCAACAGTCATGCCAGTCCTTATTGTTCGGTGAACCATCCCAAACTAGACGGAATTCTATCTAATGCCTTATGCCTTAGCCTAAGTTCTGTTCCTCTAAGGGTACTAATATTATCTTGACACCATTCGAGCCAGCCTAGGGGGGCATATAACCAATAGCGTTGCTGAAATAATTTGGGCTAATACTAGAAGTAGTTATCGTAACGTGTTCCGAGATCAAGGTTCTACCTCGTTAAGACTAGTCCATTGATATTATCTACTACTTAATTAAAGAAGCTAGGTTAATGTTAATAAGTGTACGACATAGAGAAGAAGCTCACAGAGGCCAACTGCTATTAGGGTCTAAAAGAGGAATTACTAAAATCTGCCCTTCCCTCGAGGTATATTACTAGCGCTCTATATATACCTAAGCTGCTCCTTTATTACTTAGTCCCCCTCTTTATACCCTCCTAAGCTATCCCTTAACTAACGAGGCTTAACTAACGAGGCTTAATAGGGTGCTCCCTCCCTTAGGCTTCGTCCTAAAGCCCGCTTATAGTTTATATATACTACGTTAATCCCTTACCTAAGAGGTCCTTAAATATATAGTACAAGGGTAGGTATAAATAACGCCCGTCGGCCCGAGTATAGACCCCTTACTCCGGATAATAGCCCTATAATTCTATACCTAGGTCGCTCCTACTTATAGGCCGTCCTTATAACTACCGGTACCTAGGTAGTCGTCGCCCCACTTTTATTCGCTAATATTAACCCCCTTCTAAGCTATTATAATTCTAAATTCCTTTTTTCTTTTTTTTATTTATAATTATCTTTTTTATATATAGTCTCTTACTTTTATTAGCGTCTACGCTACTCCCTCGTTATATAAATATTATAGCTAACGAATATTTCTTAGATCCCTATTCTCGTATACTCCCCGCGCCTAAGTAAGTCTTTTTTAAAGTCGTTCTATAATTATTATTAACTCGTTTTAATATAATTATAGCCCCTAATCGTAGCGTCGCTATTATTAGTAGCAGAACGGTCGTTAGTGCTATAAGTATACTTAGTAGCGGCCGTAGTAGCGGTCTACTTAAAAAGCTTAATATCCCCTTTACTTACCCTAACCTCGTATATATATCGCTACTTATATACTATTTATATTAACCGTTATAAACTTTTATTAAAAAAAAAAAAAAAGTAAACGCTAAAAAGATCGGGGTCGGCTAGGTACGCCCGCTCCCCTACCCCGCTTACGTTATGCACAAGGCGCTCGATTTAAAAGCCGAGTATTATAATTAGCTAGGTCGGTAATTTATAGCCCCTAGTTCGCTCCTTTATCTAATACTTTTTTAGGATTTAGCGTGCGTTATATTAAATATGCCGTATAGAACTATTTTTATAAAAATATAGTAAGCGCTTAGCGCTATTACTACTCTATTACTTCTCCCGAGTATTATATTAATAGCGTCTTAAGTCCCTAAGTCCGTAGAATCTATAGTACGAACCCTTTAGAATACTATACTCGCCTCTAATAGCGACGTTTATAATTTAGAAGTTTATCGCTCTGTTATCGCTCTATTATTATTATTACTTAGGTTGCTAATATTACTTTATAGCTTTAGTAAACCTACCGAATTATTATTAATAATACGCAAAGGGCGCTTAAGCGCGCTAGTAAAGAGGCCCGCTCGACCCCCGTTATTAATAGCGACGATAATAAAATAGCTATAAGCTCCTCCCGCGCTATATCTTCGTCCTATAATAATATTATAATCGCACTACTTTATACTATCTATAACGAAGTGCGCCGCTCTAATAATATTCTAGCTAATATATAGTCGCCCCGCCTGCGCTCCGTATTCGTAGCTAATTATTTATAAATTCGCTAATAATAAGGAGATTATTTTTTTTATAACGACCCCTAGGATAATAGCTAGGGCGGCCCTTTTGCGCATAAGGGCGGTCCTTTTATAAATAAGGGCGGTCCTTCCGCGCGTCGTAAGAATTAAAAAAACGGTTAGTAATTAGCGCGTTTACGCTACTTAATTATAGCTATATAGCCCCTTTTTTTTATTATTAGTAGCTAGTTCGCTACGTTATTAGGCTCCTTAGGAGCTAGGGCGCGCCGCTTTATTAAAACTCGTTCTTTATATATACTAATTAACGCTACGTTTTCGATATACCTAGCTAGCTCTTACGTATTTTCGTCGCTACTATATCCCTTTTACTAGATTAGGTATTATCGCCTCCTCTTTAGCCCTCTATATTATATAATATCTTTTACTTCGTAAAGTAGCTCCCTATCTATATCCCCGATAAATAAGGGCTTCTAAGGGGCTTCTTCGTAGTATCGATACGGCTTAAGTAAGGATATATAGAACATATTATATATTTTATACTACGTTAGCACGTTTAGTTAGTAAGTAACCCCTACCGTTCTAACTATTAATTTAACTTTAAATAGGCCTAGATACTTATTAGCTAACTTCTAGCTAGGACGCTACTTCTTAATATTCTTTTTTAATAATAGTACTTAGTCGCCTATTTTATATAATATATCTATCCTAGCTTTATTAGCTTATTACTTATCCGTCTCGCGTGCTTTTTATATAAGGGGTTATAAAGCTTTTTAATTAGCTCGTAGTCGGGCCGCACGCTCCTTAGCCGAGATATTCTATATACCGTCTTAAGTCCCCGTTAAGATCGATATAGGGTACGTAAATAAGAACCCGAGTAGGGCCTTAGTAAGCGCTTTACGGATTACTAAGTGCTAGGTATTATTATATATAAACTTAGCTAGGTAAAGACGCTATACCTAATCTAATTAGTCTTAGGTATAGAAATAGCAAAAGTACTACTCTAAGTATTAGTTTTACTATTCTATCTAACCGTCCGTTTATAAGTAGAACGCGGTACTAAGACGCCTCTTTATTATTAAAAAGTAGTAGAGATAAGTCTAAAACTTATTTATAAATAACGACCCCCTATTAAAGACGATCCCTTTAGGTATTCTAAACTTAGTAAAGATCTTTGCGAATAGGAGGTCTGCGAATCCCTAAGCTATAAGGGTCGTCCTCGTAATAATATAGACGTTATACTTCGTAAATCGGTTTACTACGACGAGTACCGCGTCGTAGGGGCGCCTCCTAATTAGTATAGTTAATATAAATAAGCCTATAATAAAGTCTAATAATATTTCTTACTATAGCTTAATAGGGGTAAGTAGGGGGCATAGTAAACTATATAGCTTATAGTAACGAGGCTTCGTCCGCTAGTATATTATATAAGTATTAATATAACTTTTTATATCCCTACTTATTCTATCTTAGTAATAGTAGCGTTTTAGTAATACTATCGTCCGCTTTATACTATAATATCCCGCCGTAGGCGTATTATAATATATTTCGATAACCTCCCTTTTTAGCTCCTTATATAGCGGTACGTAGGCGCGGCCGCCGTAGTATAGTAGCCCTCTAGAGTTATATACCTAGCTTTATTATTACTTTTTCTTAGCTAAGCAAGGCCGTCGGTTCTTCTTAGTCTATTACTTATCCTTTATAAAAGCGTCCTCTTATTAAGCGGCCCGTAGTCGACCTATTATTAATAACCCCTCTTTACTAAATACTATTTTAAGTACTCTTATCGCGTTAGAGTTTTATAAAACGAGTAGTTTATAATTTATAGTTTTAGTAATAAGCTTAAATAGCTCTCTAAGTACTACGCTATAACTCTAACGCCCTAGGCTCGTAGCCCCGTTACGCCTCTCGAGGTACTCCTCGGAGTTCCCTCGAGCTAGAGCTCCTAACCTCTTTTGCTTACTTCTTCATATTATTACTAGTTCTGTTTCTAAAATACTTACTATCCTTTTTACTTAGGAGCCGCTCCTATAGCTCGTCCTCGTATACTTTATTATTACGACTCTAAAGGGCTCCTATATATTTTTAGCGTTATAAAGGTCTTTTTTTATTTTTAATAATAGCTCCTTTACTCTACTATTATTACTACTTTTACTATAATTAAGTCTTCGTAATAGTCTATCCGCTAAGTTCTTTATACCTAGCTTAAACCTAATCTCGATATTAAACGCTACGAGTTCGTCTAGCTAGCGTAGCTATCTCCCGTTTAGTCTCTTTTTTATATTTAGGAACTATAAGTTAAAATAATTTATAAATACTACGACCTAATCTCGGTTATAAGCGAGGTAGTATTACTAGTTCCTTAGTACGTTTACGATAGCTAGTAGCTCTGCGTCTCTTATACCGTAGCGGCTCTCTATATTTATTAATTTCCTTAACCTATAAATAATTAGGTACTAATTACCCTTAAATAATTACATAATTACTAAGCCGATAGCTCGAGCCGAAGCGTTTATTTATAACCGTATAGGTAGGGTAGGGTTAAAATATCGTAATATTAGCGCGTTAGTAAATACTACTAGTAACTTTTTAAATAACTCTACGGTTAGTATTAGTAGCTCTAATTATCCCGGTTTTGCCTTTTTTAGTAAGTTTATTAGAAGTGCCGTTATCTTAGCGTAGTTATTAATAAATTTACGGTAGAACCCCGTAAATCTAAGGAACGTCTATATATTTTTAATACTCTTTAGAAGTGGCTAATTTATTATAACTTCGGTGCGCGCGGGTTTTATTTCTATACCTTTATTAGATACGATATACCCTAGGAATCCTATATACGATATATAGAACTCGTATTTACTACTATTTAGATATAGGTTTTATTACCGTAGTCTCTATAGTACGCTACGTACGTGCTCTTTATACGCTACGTAGTCGTTACTATATATTAGTATATTATCTAGGTATATAATATAGACGGTATTGACTAGGCCGCTTAGAACATTATTAATATGCGCCTAGAAAGTCGCGGGCGCGTTAGTTAGCCCGAAAGGTACGACTAGGTATTTAAACTACCCGTATTTAATACGAAAAGCCGTCTTTTACTTATTACCCTTAGCTATACGTATACAGTAGTACGCGTTCTTAAGGTCTAGTTTTATAAAGATAGAGGTATTAGATAGTCTATTTAGTATCTCTCTAATTAGCGGTAATAGCGTTCTATCTTTTTATATAATCTTATTAATCGCTCTATAGTTAACGTAAAGTCGTAGCTCTCTTCCTTTTTTAAGTATAAAGAGGATAGGTGCTCTTACTAGGCTTATAAAGGGGCGTATTTAGCCCTTAGCCTCTGTTTTTATTAAATAGTCGTATAAGATCTCGAGCTTATAGTTTAATAGTAAGTAAATAGGTCCTTAGGGAATAGGCGCCGCGTCGTTTAGCTCGATATAGTAGTCGTATAGTGCTCTATTTAGTAATAAAATAGCCTTTTTTTTTAAAAATAAGTCGTTAAAATCCTAGTAACATAGCTTCTAGTCCTCGGCTATGCTCGCTAGTATTACGTTACTATTTATAGCTAGGTTAATTATAATATGCACGAGTATTACTAAAACTAAGTCGTTTAGTAGCCCCTTTTTTAGGGCGTCTAAGCGGATATATCGTTTATAAATTAGATACCGCTACTTCTTTTATTTCTAACTAATTAGTAAGTCGATATCCTCTAGTTAAGGGAAACTAAGGATAAGTATAAGTACCGTAATATTAGCTATTACGAAGTAATATAGCTATGTCTCCGTTACGTAGTCGCTATTAGTAATTCGAAGCCGTAAGTAGTAGCTTCTTAGCGTCTCTATCTATTTACCCTCGACGTTTATTAGCTATAGTAATAGGTAAATTCGTAGATTAGCGTTAAAGTTATTAAGTAGCCCGATACTAACTACGTTCCTTTTTATTCCCAAATCGATAAGGGCGCTTAGCTTCTCTTATACGTAGTTTAGGTATATATAGGTCGGGATATCTAAGCGCTACCCTTATTAATCGCTAGTTACTTTTCTTATTAGGATAGTATTCGAGCTCGTTATTAGTCCGCGCTACTTAGCTAGAACGAGGTCTAATTAATAGCTAGCGGCCTTATACCCCTTTTAATTATATCTACGGTATATAACGCTCGGGTAGCTATTAGCGAGGTACCCGGTTTTATTATAATTATAGTACTACTAATACTACTCCCGCAGTCGCGGGTAATCTTTTATAATATAGCTAGTCTCTTTATAATTATAATACGTAGTATCCTTATTAAGCGAGTTACGGCGTATTCCTTATATATTTAACTTATTAGCGCCCTAGTATCTTCCCGCTAGCTCGTTCGAGTTTAAGTTAGAATATCGCCTAGGGGACGTTCGTAAGCTCCCTACTAATAGCGAGGATTATTTAATACGTCTTATTAATAATATTAACTATAAGTAAGTCCGCAGAAGTTCTATTTATAATACTATTACGAGGCATAGTTCGGGCCGTAGCTTACTTATTAATATAGAGATCCTCTATTTTTTTATTAAGATATATTCTAATTCTATCTCGAGCTTATTAATACGGCTAACGAACTCGTCGACTTTCTCTTTTTAATTTTACGAGGTACTATCTAGTTATATACTTACTACTATTCCTCGGCTAGCGGGATTAAATAAGTTATTTTATAAAAAGGTCTCTAGTTCCTTCTATATAACCTAGTCTATTATAAAACCGGGGGTCCTTTAGTAATCGAAAATATAGTATATCTAAGAGGTTTTTACGCTACTACTTAGGTAGCTAACCGTATATACTATTTTATTACGGTCTATTCTTATTTATTAAGCCTATAGGTTAAAGCGATAGTAATAATTAAAGAGGAAGCTCTATAGATCCCGTACTAATTTATTAGTATATAATAAGTTAGAGAGGGATAGCGGTTTAAATATAAACGTTCTACTTATAGTACTTATTTAAGTTAAAAAGGAGCTAGTAAATAGGGGCTTAGGTAGTACGAACTCGTTATTTTATTATTACTTAAGTAGTACTTTAAGTATAGCTTTATTTATCGAACTATCCTTAGTCCGGGGGTTTACGTTTTTATTTATATCGAAGCTAACGTCCGAGGTTATTATAGCTAAGACCGTAGCCCTTAGTACGGGGGCCGGGCTATCTAAGGAGCTCCGTAGGCGTTCTAAATCTGCTCGTCTTCTATATAAGCGCTCTTTATACGTTATAATAAGGATTTTTTTCTCTAATTATCGTTCTTATTCTTATAGTTCTACTAACTTATCGCTTATCGTTCGGTTTAAGTATTAGTAAGTAAAAGTAAGAGGTTCGTTATTTTATTCGAAATTCGTTAATACTCTTAGTAATACGGTCCTTTTACGTCGCCGCTACGTTAATAGTTTTACTACGCTTTATTTTTATATCGTTTATTAAGGAAGAGGCGACTCTAAGGGGTCTAATAAAAAAGAGTCGTTTTCTTTTTATTATCGTAGCGCCGACTACGCTCTCTTACTACGTCTCGTTCTTATTAGTATTTTAAGCTTCCGGCCTAGTCCCCTTTATAAGTAGAGATTTTAGACTATTAATAAGTATATAATATAAGGAAGAAGCTTATAGAGGCTAACTACTATTAGGGTCTAAAAGAGGAATTACTAAAATCTACCCTTCCCTCGAGGTATATTACTAACGCTCTATATATACCTAAGCTACTCCTTTATTACTTAGTCCCCCTCTTTATGCCCCCCTAAGCTATCCCTTAACCGACGAGGCCTAACCGGCGAGGCCTAATAGTTAAACTATTCTTACTCTCAGTAACAGTAGCTGAATTATGAATGTAATTGATTTATCGCTACGTTTAATAGACTCACTCCTCCGTGACCACCCGTATATCTAGTTTTTATATATACCATAGCGGCTCTTTAACTCTATCCCCAGACCTCCCACCATTCCTATCAGCAGGTTCTAATACGCGCGGCTTGTTGCTATCAATTCCAGGTCCTTCCTGCCTAACAAGCTTCAGCGCCGGGAGGACATCTCTACGGAAATTAAGGCGGCCCTCTGTTGTGGTCATCACGACAAATCGGTCGAACGTGTCGGGCTGGACAGCGCCGTCCACCCTCTCCGATAGCGACATCTTGATGAAGAAGAGCGTCCCCTGGCCTCGCGTCGTCATGATCGGCTTCCTCTTCGGCATTGGGTACGCCCGTAACACCCGCCACGACGGCTCCAGGTCCAGGATCTCGACGTATACGTTGTCGAGCGAAGTATTTCTCACCTCAATAACTAGAACTTGGCCTGTGACAATGTCGATTGAGTCTATCGGGAACAGTTTGAGGTCCTTGAGGAGGGGAGAGGTTTCACCCAGTTTGAACTGCCGCGGAGGAGGGGGCTTGACGCCCTGATCGAGATAGCCGAGTTTACTAACCGTCAGGTCTTGTTCTTGATGCGCGGCGTTGTCTTCTGCGAGGTTGAAAATGTTGTAGAAGATGCTTAGGTGAACTAAGTGGGAGAGCACATCTTCGGGCTTCCCTTTGTCTTTGACATTGGCTTCAGCTTGGTTTGGGGTGAAAGAGATGATGAAACCGCCATCGTTTTGCACCAGCACTTTGAAGAAGGAATCGCCGTCGTCTTCGAGATCGACAAAGCTGCTCCGGCTGATGCAATCTCGGACTTTCTGGGCCACTGACACAGCACTGTCATCTGCAGCCGATACCAAAACCTTTCTAGGCTGCAGGATGTGATCCTTCAAAATACTGCGCTGACTAACAGCCTGGCAGCCGAGTTGAACCTCCTCCTTCTGTTTGAGGTCAGTACCCTTAGCTTCGGTGTGCGCTGTGCAGGTGAAATACTCCACAGCAGTCACGATGCAGGTAGCCAACGGTGCGGTGTAGTCAGCAAGGCTGTCAAGCTGTCTGTCTTTGGGATAGATGCGGAAGATATCATCCACGATGACGCCGTGGGCCACGCCAGCTGTCAGCTTCACCTTGAGGTTGCCGCTGAACAATTCCTCAACGTTAGTAATGACCACAGCGGGTTGCACCACACTCTCAATGCCAAAAATATGGCAGTCTCCCTTGCCGCCAAATACCGGTTGCTGCTCTTCCGCCCTTTTCTTTTGCTCGTGGTTCTCTAGTTGCGCTGCAGCGAGGTTGAACACGACATCGCAGCTGAGCTGGGGTAGGCAATCTGCCCCTCCGAGGGCGTTGAAGACACGGTTGAGGCAATCAGTGAACAGCCCCTTCTTCAACGGCGTTTTGAACGACACCTCCTGCGCTTTCTGGTCCGGCTGGCACGCAGCGAAGAAGTTGATCCCCTTGGACGACGTCATCCAGTGCTCTTCCACACTGCCGCCACGACCGGCGTTCTCAACGTCGTTTGAGAGCGGGCGCCAGGCATCTCTCAGATCCTCCACAGACTGAATGGGATTTCGATTAGAATTGAAGAAGCTCCCTTCCGGGATATCTTCAACCCCCCGCACCCCAATGTCTCCGTCACCCCCCCGTGTGGCTCCACCGGAGTGGCAACAGTCAAGCACGAAGGTAACAGTCGCGCCTTTGTCGGCTATCTGCTTGAGCAGAAAGGCGACCTCGACGTCACGGAGGTAATCGAGCAATCGGTCGCTACGAGCGAGTACCAGGCACTCGTCAAGGACAGTGGTGTCGTGCTTAAGGTCCTTGAGGACGGTGGGCCGACGAGTGCCGTGGCCCGAATAGTGAATATAAATGAAGTCGCCGGGCTGAGCGTTGTCAGCGAGGGTCTGGAATGCTAAGGTGACGTTGTCGAAGGTTGGGAGCAGGTCATTGGATGGATCCGGCGGGGAGGTAAGCTTGGTAACGTTGGAGATGCCGGCAACGGCATTGAGGAACTTTTCGGTGATAGCCACATCAGAGAGGGAACCGTGAAGGTCAGGCATCGCATCGCTGTCGTACTTGTCGATGCCTATCAGCAGTGCTGACTTCCGGCCTTGATCCAATCTCTCCGCCATGGCACGGTGTTTGTTCTCCAGTGCTTCTGTCCGAGGACTTGGAGGCACTAGGCGAGAAGTAGACTGGTAGAGATATGAGTTCTTAGGAAGACACAAAGTCGAGGGGCACGAACAGGTGGACACGCACATTAAGTACCAAGTACTTAAAAGCTAGTGCTATAAAGAGACAGGCTACATACTTTTTCTTAGCACGCACTATTAGTACGGGCCACTCTACCACATTAACCTCCTTAACAAGGCCTATTCTACCCCCCTTTTTCTCCTATGCTAACTATAACTAGTTTAGGTAACGGCTACTATATGCTACTACGGTTACTACCCTTTTTAAATACTTTTAATACCCTCTCGGGCTTTATTACGATTATCTAATCTATACTACTTCGGTCCCTAATTAAAAAATGCTATATTCCGGACTTTATTAAAGTAACGTTTATAACCCCTAAGATTATAAAAGTTCTAATTATAAGACCTAGGCTAAATATATCTACTACTACGACTTAGCTTAGACTAATAATAATAACCTAACCCCCCCCTAACTATAGAGCGCGTTTTAATAAAACTACGATTATTAACGAGATTAAAACTTATTTATTTAGCCTCTATTTTATAAGGGATATTACTCTCGTAACTATTTAAAAGTCCTTCTGGCTATTAAAAAACTCTAAATACGCTACTATTATAAGCTATTATATTACTAAGCTCGAGGCTCTTTTTAAAAAACCTTAACTACCGCCCGCTAGAACCTCTTAGTATAAGCTAAATTATAAAATCATAACGGGCCTCTCTTTTACTAGAGCACTCTCTTAGAGCTCTAGTTACTATACTTAATATCTTATTAATTACTAGCCCTAAGGGCTTATAGCTCGAGCTTTAAGCATAATAAATAACTTATAAAAGGGAGCTAAAAACGCACTTCCCTCCCCTAATACCTATATTTTTATTTACCTTAACTTTAAAAATCCCCGCCGCTAAGTAGAGGTACGGTTTATTTATAAAAAAGTTATTAAAAACTACTCGCTTAAAGGTAAAAATATTAGCCTAGTAACTAAAGTTCTAACTAGTTACGCACTTACCCCAAAGACCCTAAGAGCATAATAGGCTATACTTAGTTACTATACTTAGCTACTTAAACTTTTTAATATAATTATTATTAAAAAATCCGAGATTTAGTTTACTTATATTATTAAAAGCGTTAAGACTTAGATCCCTAGCCTTAATAGGTAACCCCTCGACTCTAATACGTATATCTAGGACGAGGTTAGAGTAGTAATAGGGATAACCCCCCTCTGCTACTAGACCTCTAGCTTAATAAACGGCCCCCGTATAACTTATATTATATCCTTCTTAAAACTAATAAAAAAGCCCTTTAATATTTTTAAATTAGTAATAGCCTAGCTACTTACTTACTAACCCCTTCCTAAGTAATACTAGGTCTATTTAAATTAGTATAGCTCTAAATACTATACTAAAACTTAACGCTACTACTACTATAAAAAGCTAAGATATAATAATAACTATATTATAATCATCCCTTAGTATATAAACTACTAAGGGCTATATATAAACGATTATACGAGCTATTTTATACGCCCTTAGAAAAAAAATAGTACTATTATCCGCTAGACTTCTTAATAAAAGAAACTCCTACGCAAAGTAAGTAAAGAACTTTATATATAAGCTACGAAGCTTAACCTCTCCCTAAGCCCTACCCCTAGGTTAGACCCTATAAAGTCCCTAAGTACCTAGCTCCGGGATAAGATTATAAGTATTAAAGTAAAGAGACTTGCTAAGGATATTATTCGGGGGTCTATAGTTATTAGTATAGTTACGTATAATATTAAAAACTACCTAAGCGGATGAGAATAAACCTACCTAATTATTATAAAATTAAATAGTACTATAGATTCTATTTTAAAAAGTAGTAACTACCCCCCCTCTAAGAAATAAGGCTCTAAACTCCCCCCTAAAAATAGCTTAGAATAAGAAGAGCCTACTCTAAAAAAAAAGAATAAGAATAAATCTAGCACGTATAGCTTTAACGAGGTAATGCGGGATATTCTTATAAAGAATATAAAAAGTGAATATTCATATAGAAGCAAGAATATATGAATATAGGGGATATAAGCGTATATAAAAGAGGTTTTTGGAGTAAAGAGAGTAATATAGTTGAATTACTATATGAGAAGTTGCTTGCTTAACGAAAGGTCTAGGTAGGCAAATACACGCCTACATATAGGCATAAAAACCCCCTACTAGAATATTCCATCGCTTATTAATTATGATATAATTAATAAGCGTATACGTAAGTGAATGCGTAATCGTAGTACGTAATTCCGCCTCGAGTAAATTCCAGATTATTCAGTTACCTTCCAGTACTTTCCATTGCTCACGTAAGCTTATATAAGCAGTATTGCTTACATAATCAATACCTATAATAATCTACAGAAATCGTAGATTAATATGGTATATAGTTTGCTTACGTAATATTGATAATAAGGCGAATAATAAGGTAAACAAAGTTACCTTCGTAACAATAAATATAAGAGCGCCTCGCGTAAGCGCTCTATAATTACTTATAGCTAGTATATTTAATACGTGTTAAAATTAAAATACTATAAGCTAATATATAAAAAAACGGCCGTAAGTATAACTACGCCCTTATTACTACCGAATTTAAATAGGTAAATATCCTATTATTATAAAAGCTATAATATAATATAAATAAACTATAGAATATTACTAAATCTTACCCTAGCTTTGCCTTATACTTGCTAGTTTAGAGCTAAGATACGACTATTAATAAACCCCGGGTCCTTATATACGTCTACCGGACCCTCCTATACCTAGTAGCGTTTAATATTATAGAGCTCCCTTATTAAGACTTATTTAAAATACGTATTTTAGGGTATTATATCCTTAACGTCTACTGCGCCCTTAATAAGAAGTATATATTAATAATACTTAACTACTAGACCCCCCTATAAAAATTACTTATTATAGGGGATCTAAACTCTCGTTATACTAACTAGTAGCCGGGGACCCCCTTATATACCCCCGGGAACTACCTTATTAACTAAATAAACGGCTACTACCTTACTATACTAAGCCCCGTAAGGGTCCCTATTTATAAAGCGGGTAACGTACTCGACTTAGCTATTTTTAACGTCCCCCTAGCCCGGACTTAGATTACTAATTATATATATACTAAATCGGATTATAATACCCTTATTATAACTATCCCCCTTCTTACTAGCTTAAGTAATACGCATTAACTAAAAGAAAAGAAGTAGAGGATTAAACTAAAAAATATATTATAGTTCGTAAAGAGGGTTAGAGAGCTAACCTAAGTAATATATACTATATATAACATTATATAAAACCTCGATCTAGTTATAAAGAGCCTTAATAATATACTTTAATATACTTATACTTCCTCCTCTACCCTATATTATATAAGAAGTAGGAGAACGAAGTAGTAGGACGAATCGTATACTAAGGCTAATAAATACTTCAAAGTAATATACGTAGCCGACCCCCAATCTCCTACTATAGCTATAGCTAATTAGTAGCGTAATAGTACTATATAAAGGGCCAAGGCCGCTATATAGGCTAGAATAATCTCCTCTATTAAAAAGGATTTAAATATATACCGAATTATAAGTTAGAACCGGCCTAGGCCTTAGGTATTAGTATCCTTATTATAGGGTAGTTAGTTCGAACCGTAGTTAACGAAGAGATTAATTAAACTATATAAATATTTACGTAGGTATAAAAAGGAGGTTCTAACTATAAGTTAGGCTAGCTACGATAATTATAAATAGGGCCCCTAATTAGCTCCTGCGCAGTCGGCTATATGCCGCGGTTAAATTAAACTTCTAATCCGATACTAACTTTCTCTTTTTTTTATTAATTTAACCGCTATAGTTAGAAGTATAATTCGACCTCGGGCCTATCTACTAAGTCGTCTCTTTTTCCCCCTTTTTTTTACTCTTTTTATATAACTTATCCCTCTATTCGTACGATAACTTTTCTACTACTTATAAATTGCTCTAATCCCTTATTTAGTACTACTTTTATAAAAGCGTCTATAAGGTTATTTTTATTATTAATATAACGGATCTCGAGTATCTCGCGCCTTTTATATAATTACCTAAGGGCTATAATATTAATTATAAGCCTCTTTTCCTTCGTCGTTCCTAATTTAATAAGGTATTCGTATAGCGAGTAGGAATTTATATAAATAACCGTTAGAATGGGTAAAAGGCTAATTCGATTAGTAATCTTTTTTAGTATTATTAAAATCGCGTAGGAGAAGTTAACGCCGTTAACTATACCGTAGACCTCTAACACTAGTATACTTCTTATTACCTACTTACTTTTAGTTAATAAATAGTAAATTATATTACTATATATAATAAATTCGCTCTCGCTTATACTCTCGTTAGCTAGGATAATAATATACTCTAATTACGAAATAAAGTCGTTATTATTTATAAATAACCTATTAATAAAGACGTAGAGCTTACTAATTATAAAGTTAATTAAGTAGTAAATAAGACCTCGATCGAGATTCGTTTACTACTATTTAAGCCGCTTATTAAGTATTTTAACGTCCTATTTAGTTAGATTTATAACCTGCGCTACCCTAGCGTAATTAAACGTTACCTCGGGCTAATAAATACTCATAATATATACCCCTCGCACGAGCTTAGCCTTATACCGCTTCTTAATATTAGTTATATTCGGATTAATAAGATTAATCTTCTCGCCCTACCCCTTTTACTAAAAAATAACGGTTTCCCCTTTAATTATAAGAATCCCGCTATTAAATACTAAGGGGGTGTTTATTATAAGGACCTCTTTTAGTTTTATTACGAAGCCCGCTTTTTAGAGCTCCTTATCCTCCTTTTTTATAAAATTAATATCGGATAGGCCTAATATATCGTTAGTCTATATTCTAACGATCCTAAATTAATTACTTTCGTGCTCTATAACTAGTAAGCACGGGTCGTACGTAGAGGTAACTATTAATAATTAATTAATATAAAAATCGTAGTAAGTAGCTTACTAATAAGTGCCCGATTCTGCGAGCCTATATAGTAGCTTAAGCACTTTAATAATCGTGCTTTCTAAGTACTTACTAGCCATTTCTTTCGGTAAATAGGCTAGGATTTTCTTTATAAGCCCTATATCTAATTAAATATAGGCCTAGGTAATATTACGGCTCTAAATCTCGTATCCCTTTTTTTATAGCGATGCTATTAGTATTATTATTAATCGTTAGCTATAGCGCTATATAGTAAGCGATTATATAAGTAGCGTCGCTTTTTTAACGTTACTATACCCCTAGATTACGTATCTAGACTTCTTATATAGCTAGGGTGTTCCTTTTCTTTTAATCTTACGAACTATTTATAATTTAAATATATAGAGGTTTATATATTTTTCTAGGTCGTATGAAATAAATTAATAGACCCCTCGATTATAAAGAGTGTCTATTTTAATAAGATCTAATCCCTTATACGGCTTTTTAGTAATTATAATTACGCCTTCCTTGTATAGTTTAACCGCTAGCTCGAAATCGGCTTTTTCTTTCACTATATAAAAGGTGTTAATTACTTCGTTATTAGTAATAAATTACTACGTTAGGGCTTACCGTCGTAGTCTTTTATAACGTCTTATTAGTAATATTAGTACCCTTTTAGCAATTTCCTCTTCCTCGTTATTTATTAGTACTACTATAACGATTTTGTTAAGGATGATTTCTTATGCCTCTACTACGGGTTATATAGTTTCCCCTAGCTCTTTTCTTTTTTATAAGTTGGAAATCACCTCGTTAGGATTTATATAGTACGGTCTAACTATTATAATTAATACTTCGAGTAGCTAGTTACGATCTCTTACGACTATATAAGAGCGCTCGTTAATAAAAATTAACTTATATAGCCTAGTTTATTATTAAGTAATTTCGCGCTATACTCGTATATCCGAATTTAGTAATATATTTAGATTATTCCCTATATTAGGCCTATTGCGCGTAGTAATTACCTCGTTAACTTATTTTTTTACGCTTACTTCGCGCAGTACCCGTATTATTTTTTTAATTACTTAAGCTCGTTAGCTTATGCTTAGCGACGGTAGCGAGGCTAAGGTCGTTCTTAAATATACTCTAAATACTAATAGCGTTAATATAAGTCCGTTAGGCCCTATAGTATCGTTATAGTATTTAAGTAGTATTTAGAGGTATTCGTCGTTAGTAAAATCCGGATTTTCTTTTTTAATAATTCTAAACGCCCTTTTTAACTATTAGTGTGCCCTTTTTACTTTTTTAATATTATAGTGCGCTTTAATAAGTACGACTTTTAGCTATATACTATAGGCCGTCGTATTATCCCTAAATTTTACTAACTTAAAACTAGTACTAGCGTCGGTTCTAATGCTGTCTAGCGGTCCCTAGTATATATTAATTTAGCTTTTTTATAGGGCTACCTATACTATCTTTACTTATAAATCCCAGAGGAATTGCCCTACTTAGAAAGATATAGCTACGTCGATTATATATAGTACTAGCCGACTATTTAAGTAGAAGATATTAATAACTATTTTTTAGTTGAAGTTAAGCTTATTACGCAATTTGAACTTAAATTTGCGTAGGCTCTGTGTATTTATTTAGTATTAGTAATATACTTTTATTAACTACTCTAGCGCCCCTATTTTAATATTATTATTACTTAATTATTTTAAGAGGTTATATAGCCTCGTAACCGACGAGTACCCGAATCTTTAGTATAGTTTTCTAAGCTCACTTTTTGTTAGGTAATTAATTAACTTCGTATCGTTAATAACCTTTATAAACGCATGCCCCTATCGTCGTTTAACTATCTCGAAATACTTATTACTAAAGATTCTATTCCTCGTATTATTAAATATAATGCCCAGTCGATCTATATCTTTTAGATATAGGAGAAATGAGGTATTAATAAGTAAAATATAGAAAATTATCGTTCCGAAGTATATCTCTACTTTTATTATACCTAGGGCGACGATTTCTTTACCTAGGCCAAAACTGATTTTTATAATACCTATTATTAACGTATTAAGCGTTACTAGCGCGATCTTTTATAATACTTAGAATTACCTTTTTCCTTTAGTTAATTATTATAATACCTTAGTATCTAGGATAATTTTATAAAAATCGTCTAGGCCGTACCTTTTACTTATATAAAATACCTATACGAGCTTAGTATTTAAGAGATCTAAGTAGTATAAAAAAGACCCCTCTGGCTGCCCCTAGATTTACTTAGTACTATATTCCTTTTTTTTAAATATTAAGAGAGATAGCGTCTTCTCTTTAATCGTTAAGAAAATAGGCTTCGGCCCTATTAAATTCGCCCTTTTAGCCGCCTCCGTATCCGTTATCTAAGGGACCTTCTTTTACTATTTATAAATAAAAGCCTACTTATTAAGAGCTTCTGCTACCCTCTATTTATTTAGCCTCGTATATCCTCTAGAGGCTAACGGGGTAAAAAAAGAGTAGTTAATATCGTTAATTTCGTTATAATCTAATTCGTTAGTATAGGGGGTAAGATCTTCTTTATTTTCCGAATCTCTTATAAGGGGTAAATACTTTAAGCTACTACTTTAGCTACCGTTACTAAGTTCCGTACCCCCAGATCTGCCCTTATATATAATAAGGAATTAGTTAAACCGACGAGGGCTAGTTTTAATATCTACTACCCTTAACTTTTTATACTATTCGTACGATTTAGTACGCTCTTTTTCGGAGTAGTTACTTAACTAATATCTATCTTTTTTATAAATATAATATTACCTCTTTTATTACCCTACCCATAAGTTAAATCTCTACCTATTTAACAAATCTAGGCCTCTTTATTAGCGATTATCGTATCTAGCCTCTTTCCCTTTTTTATTATACGTTCGATCGACCTAATATTATTAATAAGGGCCGTTATATATCTAGAGGTAGGTTTAGCGCGGCATTCTTATTTTAATATTAAAACTAAATCTTAGCCTCGAGCAGAGCGTCTCGTAGTTTTTAAGTACCTAGTATAGGGTGATTTTTATTTTTAGTATACGCTAGACTACGGTATAGAGATATCCGACTTTCCGCTCGTTTATCCCCTTATTTAGCTAGGTTTTTATTAGCTTATCGATTCGATTAATAAGCTCTTTAAAGATCTCTACTTACGATTTACCTTCTATTATCCTAGCTATAAATACGAAAGAAATCGCTCGTAGCTTAGATAGTAGCTCTAGGTTCTTATTATAAGTCTCGAAGCGGCTTCGGATTACGTTAATTATACTAAGAAAGTCGTTTTAATTAAAATTACGTACCGCTTCGTAATAATAATTAGAGGCTTTATTTATGAGTACGATATTAATTACCGAATAGTACTAATATTCCCTAATTCCGACTTTTTTATAGTAATCGTAAAATATCGTTAGGGTTTTTTATAAGACCTTATTCTTCCCCTTAGAGTATAATTTCTTTTTTAAGAAGATCTTTTTAAGGTCTATAAATTACCTCGTATTTACTATTAGATTTTTAGTATTTATATACGAACCCTGCGTCGCTGCGTACTATTAATAACTTTAAGTTATTTACCTCCTTTTTTATTAGCTAATCGGCGCCGAATTTCGTATTAGTAGCAGTAACGAGTTATAGATCGAAATAAATAGAATTATTAATTATCGTACTTCTAGTACTATATTTTACCCCGGTATATCCTTTTATAACGATAGATTTCCGTTAGTACTTATAAGAAGGAAATCTAGGTCGTTTACCTTTTTTTTAAATTTATTAAAGCGATTATACGCTCTATCGACCTATACCTAGTTCTATAGTACGAATTCCTCCTCTATAATTATCGCTACTAGTATTTCATATAGCTCTTATAATTATAATTACGCTAGTAATACCCCTCGCCTATAGAGGAATCTATTAACTACTTTTATAATTCTTAGGCTTATACTCGCAAACTATTTGTCTAGCTAATAACTAAGGTTATTTATAATCTCGTAAAATAGGGGTTACCCCTATAGCCCCTTTTTCTTATAAACCTTAGTTAAATAGATTAATACTACGTTAATTTACTTGCCGTTAGGCTAATCTACGATTTTATATATTTACGTCCCCTAATAATCTAAGTTAATATTTATTTACTTATAAAAGATTAGGATTTTATCTAAGATCGGGTTTCGTCCTCTCCTTCTTTACCCTAACTTACTAAGGGTCGTGCTCTAGCTTATGCCCGTATTAGTAATTACTAGCGTATTTAATTTTAATAGGGATATATTTAATTTACGTACTAGTCGTAATAAATCCGTGCTTTTGCTACTTAATAAATTTATTAGGGTTTAGGAAATTCCCGCTTCCTCTTGCCGTCTCGCTACTACTCTCGTTTTTATTATTTCTAATGATTACTACTACCCTTTTAAATCGCTAACTATTATACTTACTAAGATCCTCCTTTTCGTTTAGTATAAAAGGGTAAGTTTTAGCAGTTCCTTTTTATAATAATAATAATAGACGTTTATATTACTATAAGAAGATATAGTAATTAGTCTTAGGATCTTTACCGGTTATTAATTTCTACTATCCCGTATACTTCTAGCCTCCTAAACCTCGTGCTCTCTATAATCTCTAAATAGCTTCCTTCCTCGACCTACTTCCTCTAGGGTAGTATTCTATAAGAATAGTCGAAAGTAGACGCTAGGCGGCTCGTAAAAGAGCTATATAAGCTATTAAGAACCGTATAGGCCGTTAAGTACGGTTAATAAAGTTAAGCCCTCTTTTTTATAAAATCGTATATTTTAAGGAAATTACTAAAAATACTTACTTATTACTCGTACGCGGTAGGGTTAGATACCTTAGAGATCTTATTTTTTACGGCCTCTTAGTACCCTATTTTATATCTTTTAAGTAGTCTTTTTCGTAGCTTAATTATAGTTAGGTAATTATCGCTTATTAGTAATCCCTTCTATTACTTAGTTAATTTCTAATTGCGGGCTAGTTATAAAAAAGTCGTTTAATAAAAAAGCTACTCGGGGCGACGGCAAAAGGCTAGTCGCTTAAGCGGTTCCGTTAATTAACGTAGTTTAATATAATAAACGTCGACCTCTCGTAAGTAATAAAGGGCTATAATTGCTTAATTCCGTGCGGTATTCGAAAATCGCCTCCTTTTTCGTTTATTTCTATAAGGTTAATTAATATAAATCTCCTATCCCGTATAATATTAAGAGGTCGTCTCTTCTATATAATAAAATACCTTACTAATTTATAATAATAGAATTTAATTACTAATTAGTATTAATATCCCTATTATAGGGTAGTTAGTTCGAACCGTAATTAACGAAGAGATTAATTAAATTATATAAATATCTGCGTAGGTATAAAAAGGAGGTTCTAACCGTAGGTTAGGCTGGCTATGATAATCGTAAATAGGGCCCCTAATTAGCCCCTGCGCAGTCGGCTATATGCCGCGGTCGAATTAGACTTCTAATCCGACATTAGGTCTAATCCCCTCCTCTATAAGACGATAAGAATATAGTTACCGAACTTATTAAAAAGGTAATACTCCTTTAGAAAAAGCTCTTAGAGTATATAACTATAAAGGACGACGTATATCTCGACCCTATAATACGCCCTCGTTAGCTATTATTTTAAGATTTTACTATTTACTAACGTAAAGTAAACGATATAGTACTTAGTATAAAAAATACTACCCCTAGTATAGATAATATTACGGTTTTAATATTACGGGCTTACTAGCCGTATATTAATAACTACGTCTACTACTTTTACTAAGCTTATCTCGTACTTAGGTACTACCCTAAGGCCTAGCGAAACGCTGAAGTAATAATAATACCGAAGCTTAACTAGGATATGCATACTTATAAGGGCTAAGTCAAAGCACCCACTTTTGGGCACCCCCCCCTTTTAGGCACCCTAACAAAACATGGCATCCAAACATTAACACTAACTATAATTAATTAATTAACTACCTTCCACTACTACAATAATATAATCAAAATTCTCCCTAAGTAATTCAACCCCTACGAGTCGATTAGGACTAACTAGACGGTCGTTAGAGTCCTCCTAAGCTTTCTATACGTTCTAAATATCCGCGAACTTAGTATTTAGGTCTAGATATATAGTCTTTTTTTTCCTAGGCCTTATGCGCTTAATCCTGGCCTTAAGAACTCGAACTTAGTACTAAGATATAGCTAATTAGTAGGCCTGCTCCCTAAAAGCTTTTTTTACCTTTCGGAATAGTAGTCGTCGAGTACTATCGTCTAGACTAAGCTCTATAAATAGTTTTAAGTAATCGCAGAGCTCGCTAGCCTTCTTAAGAGTTAATTAGTTAATAATAAAGGTTACTAATGCCTAGTTAAGTAGTCTACTAGTATTACTAGTCGTTTACCTAGCTTTTATACCCCTTTTAGATAATATAACTTATATAAATAGGACTATTAAGTTAAGAAGTAACTTAGCTATGTTAAGTAGCTATAGTCTAGTTACTTTTTACCTACTTCGTATATTTAACAACGTTAGACTAGCTAAACGAGTAAGCTAGTAATAGCTTAAGAAGTACCGCTTTCTAATAATAGTAAAACTATTTACTATATCCTCCTTACTAAGCTCCTTTTTATATATAAACTTAATAGGCCTAAAGATAGCTATATTTAATAGCTTGAGGATATAAGAAGCGTATAGTAGTAAGAATAATAAGTAGACGTTATTTCTATAATACTCCTATATAAATTCTATTGTCGTATAACTCCTATGCCTATCTAGTACTAATAATCGAGGCTAGTTTAGCTTACTGAGCCCCCTAATAGGGGGGGTCTTAGTTTATAATAAGAACACTTCCTTTAGCTAGTAAAGGGCAGTCTCGTCGGTCGTCTAGCTATTATTTATTACTATGAACTTCTAACTATTATAAGCGGTAAGTTAAAGAGGGAACTATTACTATTAAACTAACTTTCCCTTATAAATAACTAGTGGTTTAATAGCTCTACTATTAATAAAGATATACTTAATAATCGTTACCTAGGTACGCGAACTAGGCTCTTTTTTTTATACTACTATGGCCTCTACTATACCTAAGACTAGCCCATTAGCTCCCTTACCCTCTATTATACTAGTCTTATTTATATTATACCTATTAGCCTATTTAATACCGCTAATCTCTAGTATATTAAGTAATCTAAACTATTATTTAATTATATTAGTAGTAGCTCTATTAATACGGCGCGAATCGATTAAATAACTTCTCTAAACCCTTATTAATAAGTTCTTTTTAATAAAAGCGTTAATCTATCTCTTGCTAAGTAGTTTATTATCCCCCTAGGACCTCAGAACTCGCTTAGCGAATTCCCTAACTTATTTATAAGTTAGTATAATACTTAGGTAATATTATATACGAATCTACTAGGCTAGCTAATCTTCTTACTATAAAAGAAGCCTCTAAAGCTCTGTAAATGCCCTCGCCCTCGTCTAGTAGCCTCTCCTTCGACCCTAAAGTGTTATCCTAGGAACCCCGAACTCAATCGAGGCCCTTTTAATAGAGAGACCGTTTCTAATAGTATTAAGTGCCTATTAGAGCTTATTTTTAATATACGATACTATTACTTATTAATTAGTAAGTGTGCCAAAAAGGAATGCATTTAGACGATTTTTATAATTATTATATTAAATTGAAATAATAGGTAGGGTTTTAATATAGTGGCTGGGAGGGATTTTTAGGGGTGCCCAAAAGGGGGGGGTGCCCAAAAGTGGGTGCTTTAACTTAGTACCTAATCTTATTCTTAGTTACCCTAGGGAAGGGGCTAGAGCGCCTTATAGCCAAGAGGATATCCTATATTACTATTACCCGAGGTATATTTAACTTATAAGTAGCCGGGGCACTACTTAAGTAATTAGCTACGGATATAGCTAGAGTAATAGCCTATAATATATAAGCTACTTTTAATAAGAAGCTAGTTATTATTATCGTTATAATAAATATTAAAAAAGCCTTTGACTTAGTACTATATAACCGGCTATATAATTAGCTCTAGGCACAGGGTTAGCTTAAGAATATTATTACCTAGGTATAGTACTTTAATTAATCGTACTAAGCCTCGGTCCGCTATAAAGGATACTAGACTCTTATATCCCCCCTTTTTTATAGTTTACTATAGGGGTTATTAATTTTACCTATCCTCTTTTTATTATATACTAAGTAGATCTATTAAATTAGCCTAGAGTCCTCTAAATTCGGCTATACTAATAATTATATAATACTAAGTATTAAAAGGGACCTTACTAAGGCCACCTCCCGGGCATAGTAGATTTTAAATAATACTATTACTTAGGGTAAGGATAATACTATTTAATTTAATCCTAAGAAGACTAAAGTCCTTTATTTTATAAAGTAGACCTCGCCGAGGGCTAGAGATATCGCCCCCCCCCCCTATCTGCTACGGTAATAAAAAAATTAAACCTTATAAAAAGGGTATTATAAAATAACTAGGCATTACCTTTAATAAAAAACTACTTTTTTATAACTATATCGCTAATTATTAAAGTAAAACTAGGTTTATAGCTAGCTATATTAAAAGTCTTAATAAAGTCTTTAATAATATACCCCCCGTTACTATACACAAGGCAATTTATACTATTATTATCCTTAAGGCCCTATATAGCGCTAAGCTATAATACCCCGGCCCGACCCGACTTACTTTTAAAGTTAGGGTTAACTCTAAGATATATACCTAACTAGAAGTCTAATACGGGCTAAAGTCGGTTATTAAGACCCTCTAGACCCTTATTAATATTACTTTAAAGGGCTCCCTCTTAGTATAATAAACTATACTAGTTATAACGCTACTACGTAAAATAAGCACTCTATTAATAAAGCTTTTTTTAAACTCCTTTAGAAACTACTATACTATTAAGCTTTTTATATTAAACTACTCTTATCCCCTAGCTTAGAGGATTTATAATTATAAGCTACTACGTAATTATAAAAACCCCTCTTACTTAACTACGCTTATTTAAGTAGCTAGTTAAGTTAAACGTCCCCCGTAACTAGCCTTATTACCCCATAACTTCTTAATTATAAATAACTCTAATAGTACCTAAGAAGTAACTAAAATAAAAAAATATAAAGCTATTATAAATAATATAAATCTCTCCTTACTATATATATTATAGCCTATATAAATAGGTTATAAATAACTTTAAAAGCTACGGGCTTTGGGTATACTATTTATTAAAAACTATAACTAATTTATTTTAAGTACTACTACCTCCCCTAGGCCGAGGTCTTTAATATTAAAATAAAAAGGGCTACTATAAGTCTTTGTATAGTACTAAAGCTTAGGAATAAGTCTACTATAACTATTACGGTTTATTTAAATAACTAGGCCGATATTAAGTACTTAAATAGTACCCCCCCCCTTATCCTCCTAATATACTATTTTTAAGTTTAAAGAGCTTATTAAGAACGCTAGGGTCCCCGTTACCTCTTACTAGATGCCTAGTTATAAGGGTATTATGAAGAACGAAATAGTAAACTAATTAGCTAAAAAGGGTATTACTATAAGTCCCCCTAACTTACTTATATACCCCCTAATTACTACTTATATTAAACGTTATACTTAAAAGAGATAGCTAATTATACTTCGGGGCTAGTAAAAGGATTATTAACTAGACTTTTATAGGGCCCTTGCTTTACTTATTAATAGCGTAGCGAGCTCTGAATTAAAATCGCTTACGTAACGCTAGCTCTATTAGCTCTTCTTAGCTAAGTCTAGCTATAAGGACTATGTTATATACTATTACTTATATAATTACGATAATACTAACCTCTGCTACTTATATATAAAAAAAAAAGTACTTAATTATATTTATTATTATTATTTAATTTCGTATAGGGGCACGCTATAGTTTGCCTAAACTAACTTCGTTTAGTATTAACTTAATAAAAACTAGTCTATTTATATTATACTATTATAAAGCTCCCGGTTCTTTACTAATATCTACCTAAAATAAACTAATATTTATTAAAATTAGATTAGCGCGCGCGGAATTAGTTATAATAATACTAGACCCGTATTTATTATTAAATAATACGGTTATAATAAAGGTCTTAGGGTGCCCCCCTTGGCCCTTATATTAATAAACCGACGTAATAAGACGTATTATATAGTTCGTATCCTAACTAACTATTTAAAGTAAACCTTTTTAAGCTAAACCCCTTTACTATAATAAGTTTATTAATATAGCTATTAGCTCCCTTAGCGAATATTAATCTTATAGGGCGAGCATATTAATATAGCTCGTTCGATTAGAATACGTAATAGGCTATATACCCCATCGGCCCTATCAAGCTTATGTCTACGTATAATAGTATTAATAGTAGTATTACTCTTTATTTACGTTATATTAACACTTTACCTCACTATATAATATATTATATTACTTTATAATACGATATATATTATATACCTCCCCCCCTTACCTTACTATTTTATACTATACTACTCTCCCTCTACTTACTAAAAGAGCTAGACTCTCTACCTCGGGTAGTAATACCTACTATAGTATAATAATAGTCTTCTCACAAATATATAAAACACTACTTAGTTAATCTATTATATTACTAACATAATGCTTAAACCTTACTAGGTATATCCACCCTAGGTTATAAGATATCACAGGGGGCTATACTTAAGTAAAAGGGTCAATCTTAAAATATATATTATATTATTTTATAAAAGGGTATCATATAAGCTCTACGGGGCACGGCATACGGTCTTATAATTTTAATATAATATAATCGCCTTTCGCCTTACTTAAGGACATCACGGCGTAAAATAGTACAAACAAACAAACAAACAAAGAGACAGGCTAAGTCATTTCATAGTCCTAAGATCTCAAGGTTCATATCAAGATCATGGTGTTATAACACAGCAATGTGGGTATGCTGCAATGGTGTGACTGTGTGTTACCTTTCCCTCCGGGTTTCTTTTTCTTAGCTTTGTTCTCTTAGAGGCACGGAGAGACGGATGAGGGGATGGACGCGCAGGAAGAACACTCATCGGGAGATTCTCGTGCGCCTCTGCCTGGCAACTTGAGTTCTTCCAAGGAACCTGTATGTTGAAGGCAAACAAGCAACATCGTTCGAGAACAACGCTTGGTGATGGTTGATTTGAACGTGCTAATCGAAATTGAGCATTTCAAAGCGAACAGCGATATGATAGGACAGACTTGTCTGACCGACCACGAAGTGTAACCAGCTAATCATTTCCATATGTTCCATCTCCCGCATGGGAGAACTCCAAATAACGCCCGACAGCTGCAGCGGTACTAGTCGGTCGCAACTTTCCCTTTCAGGTGGAGAGCGCCAAATGCGCATTCCATCAGATTGTTTCAATGCCTCTCTGGCAATGGTAGCGGTGTGAAACGATAGTGAACACCCATCCCGCCGATGAAAGTGAGCAATCCGCCCCCTTTCCCAGCCCGACACTTTGTTGAGGAGTGTGGTTGGTGTACCTCCAACCCGAGCGTGCCGAGATACCTTGCGTAACTACGGATAGCTGCACTTCAATCACAAGCCATGGACTTTCCGAGATATCGACACATAGGTACCTACCTTAGCCGAAGGAGGGGTTCATGTTGCAAGTACCCAAAGGAATTCCTCACTTCTGACAGCTGATCTTCAAGAAAATGCCGGCCTTGAGGAAACATACATCCCCTCTCCTGGTTGCCGCTGATCGCTCTTTCCAACAGCATTAGATATACATGAGTCCACAACGTCGATAATCAAGCCACACCGCTTAATGTGTACGGAAAGCCGATTATCGTCTTCGGAGGCTGAAGACGGAGACGATTGATGGATATATTTAAACCTTTTCAGATGAACAGTGGAAAGAGTAGTGGGCCTTAGTCACTTTTGTCGATATTTCATGACACAAAGACTCATGTCGATAGACGACTACCATCAATCAAGGAGTTCCGCATGGAGTGACGAATGGTGAACACTGGCGTGTGTGGACAGAATCAGGTCGTGGACTAAGTCTCTCGATCTCTAGGCTTCTCCAGCATCTTTGCACAGATTGAGGCAAGGATGAACGCTTTGACTGCCTCTCTGGATGACATGGTTGCAACTTCTGTTCCACATTGATGCCATCATACGGAGCGTCAGGCTGGTGCCCAAAGTGCGGCTTGGCCATGGGACATGAAGTAATGTCGGAGATTGATGTGATATCAATTATCTTCTGCAAATTCAGTCAGTCATAAGCACGCAGGTAGGCTTACTACCAATAGTCGCTCCATTGTTGGTCCAGCTAGATGCGAAGTTGACCTATTGGGGGGTTCCTGAGATCGGGTGTGGGTGTAAGGTGCGGGGTACTAACCGGACGGGAGCAGCCCGCTGGTGGGCTCGGTATGTCCCAGGATGGGGCAATAGTTAGACCCTGCAATGCACAAAAGTAACTAAAACGCCACGCTGAATATCACCTCGACAGCCGTCAGATTCAGTGGGAATAAAAGAGCTCTGGGTTGATGTTTCGACCTGTGGCTGGCTGAATATGCCAATATCAGACACTCTCGCCTGATCATAACTCGACACGAGTCTCCTATCGGATTCACTGCCAGAATGAGCGAAGTCACTCAGGCTTAGAATGGTCATTCGTAATTTTACAAGTTTAATTCTCACCGTTTTAGAGAATATATCTCGCTCTCAGCTGCTGCAAGGGCGCGGATCACTCTCTGTTTTCGGAAACGCCAGCAGATGTGATGCGGCCACTTGACTTGTGGTTGGTCTTGCCAAGCATGGCAAGGAACTTTGAGAAAGTGAAGAAAACCGAGGATTCTGCTGAAACCGAAGACAATACCACTAATTCTAAGAAACTCAGAGCTTCATCTACGACGAGACACCAGATGTGTTGGTATCCCTTTCCCAGGGTAGTGGGTTCGAACCGTTGGGCTCTGCGGTTGACGAAGGGTCAATTGCTATCTATTAACTGATCTTGCGTAGTATGGAAAATGAAGGTTCCAGCCGTCGATTGGAGGGTTAATCGGAGTCTAGTTGAGATTCCAATTGGCTTTTGCCCTGCCCGCGATTCGTAGTCGAATTAGACTTCCAATCCGACAAAATGACATGGAGATAATATTGGTAGATGACAAAGTTTGAGACGCAGGACCCCGTCAGCCTCCGCTCTTTCATCAACACGACTTAATGAAGCCAACCAAATCAGACGTGTCCATGAAGATCCAAGGGGTTCGATTTGAGCTCATACCGGGGTTGAATCCATTGACTTGCCTAAGGTAGATTGATCAAGTGTAACTCCACATAGCTTTTGTCAAAATAAGCCACGTAACAAAGACAACCATCCTTTTAATTTATTTTATTATTCTTTTCTCTTTGACAATCATGCATTCTCGGATAAGTATAGATGTCAAAGTTATCCTTGATTACGCAATTCTAAGTAATTATCCATTCCAACTGATCAAGCTACCCAATATCTAAAGTACCTATTAAGACCTATCAAATGAATTCTAGGCCTAGGGTTGATTTGACTGTACTTACGGCAACGCTGGCTGACTCAATGCTAGGGATGAATCTTGCTTTGCTATTGTTGGTGTTGACTCCGCTGTCGCGGACTGTTTAATCTTCAATCGCACTTTCAACGGCTTGAGCAAGAAGGCAGAAGAGTCCAATGTCACCAAAACCAGCAGCAGAGTCGCAATAATCCTTTATAACAATCTACTCAAACCGTTCTCTGCCCGTATTCAAGACTTTTCTTCAAGCGTTCGGATGTATTGCATCTTCTCGCCGATAATCTTTGCGTCAACCCATGAGTCGCCAATCGTTCTGGGTTCTTCACCCGGACTCATCCATTTCATACGAAGCCGGCAAGATGCAAATCCGACATGCGGAACTTTGTAACGATCCTATTATTCGACTGAAAGGAACGAGATAGATGAGGCATATGTAGTATTTTGATAAACATCGCTGGACCGAAAAGCCCGGATGTGAGTCTCAACACACAACGAGCATGAGGAGGCTGGGGGACTGACCCCATCGTGGCTCCACTTTACGACGCGTGTTTGGCGATATTAAGCCAACAGTGTTCCAGCTTGGCTGACTTAGATGACATGCATAGAACATTGGCACCAACTGGTTGGGAGATATTGTAATACATGTAGAGGTTGCAGAATATCGCGCAAGCACTCGCACCGCACCCCCACGACAATGGCAAAGACACAGCGTTTAGAGCTCAGTCATTTTCTTCGAGTATTGCAAATTCCATCAACGAGACTTGTTCAATTTCCGGCTGGCCTTGACAAATTCAACGATGGCGGCTCTCTGCTCCGCTTGCAAGGGTATTACCCCGCAAGCCTTGGCTCAGCCTGATGGATATCGCCATATCGATAGCGCACACGACCTCATTCACTTGGCCAAGGTATGCGACTTTTGCAGGCTCATACGCCTGGCTATGGACCAGGATTGCAGGACTCCCAAGTCGGACGAACAACTTCGCACGAACACGAAGCCTGAACCTCTGTACTTGTTTGGTGTCGGCGATGGTTTGGATACGGCAGAGGACGCCCCTGGAGACGGTGTGCAGCCTCCAATGTTGTTCGGGATCAATGTGCATATCCCAGACATTGAGTACGATTATGATCTAGTCAAGATGAGTCTATTCTCGGATCATAGTAAGAGCTCCAACAGACAAACAAGTCCATAGTTGCCAAGATAAGCTAAGATGTTCATATCACAGATAGCGCACCTGCCCGCAACCAAGACGTCATCGGGACGAGGCTATTGACGGACTCCGGCTCAAGTGAGGCATTCGGGCTGGTAGAGCGTTGGTACGACACTTGCAAAACCAATCACAAGGATTGCAACGAGGCATTTACTGGGCCAGAGACTTCCTTGGCAAAGAGTGGCTCAAACATTATGCCACCACTGCCCACTAGGGTCCTTGACGTTGGCCCGGCTGATGGATCAGGGGAGCCGAAACTCCTGGTTACCAACGGAGTCCATGCCTTCTATGCCGCTCTAAGCCATTGCTGGGGAAAGCAAAGAATCCTGACCACTACATCCCACAACCTAGCTCAGCATTGTAACGTCATCAAGTTCGCCAGTCTACCCAGGACCTTTCAAGATGCCATCAAGATTGTACGGTTTCTCGGCTTACGTTACCTTTGGATTGATAGTCTATGCATCGTGCAGGATGACGCTGATGACTGGCGCAAGGAGTCAGTTCAGATGGGGCGCATTTATAAAGATGCCGAAATAACTGTCGCCGCGTCCGGTGCCAGAGACGGCTCCGAGGGTTGCTTTGTTCCGCGTCCTCCATTGCAACCAGTCGTCCGTCTTCCCTACGGAGACCCGGATCAAGGAGAATACATGTCGGCAACTCTGTTTCCTGACGCGCTGGATACCACGGTCAGCGAAACCCCGCTCGGGAGTCGGGCATGGATTACTCAAGAATGGATGCTATCCCCTCGTGTTATTCATTTTACAAAAGCACGAATGGTCTGGGCGTGTCGCACCTTGCTCAAATGCGAGGATGGTGAAAATGAGACATCGGGGGATGAGCAGAGGCTCTTTGAAAGCGCCAGGCGATATCGGCAAGCTAAGGAAGCAAAACCAAAAAGCGACTCGTTAGTAGATCACGAAGAGATCTTAGGTTTCTATGCAGACTGGTGCGATCTTGTGTCCACCTACGCTGCAAGAAGCCTAACATACGAGTCGGACAAGCCGGTCGCAATCTTGGGCTTGGCTACAGAGGTTGGCAAAGGAATTGCCGAAGAATACACCTCCGGGGTATTTCATGATGACTTTCTGCTCCACGAAGCGTTTCATACACATTGCGTACTTACTCAGCTGCTTTGGTTCGCGAAAGTGACGTTGACTCGTCCGCTCGCTCTTCAAGACCAACCCCATTGGTCCTGGACATCTACCATTGGAGCTATATCTTTCCTCGCACCAGCTCGTGCGGCGAAAAGTTGTATTCGTGAACTGAATCGCGTCAAGACAAGTGGCTCCGCGTCCGCATGGAGGTTCTCGGTCCGGTTGAAGAAGTGGGAGGCACGAAGAGAAGGAGATCCATCTACTCGATCTGGGGATGACTACTACTTCATGGAATTCTATCCCAAAGGATCCATCACGTACGGCGGATTCGTGACGCAGAATACCAAGTTGTTTTCTGGAAGAGATATGACGCCTGGTGGTTGGATGGTCTTTGACTTGAACGAGTGGCCGGCTGAGCCATTCTACCTCGCTGAGATTTCGAACAACGAATTCAACGAAAAGCCTGACGGCTCCAACGTGATGTTTCTGTCAGAAATAGAGCCAGACCTCGGAGATGGATCAGATAGACGGTTCAAGAGGCTTGGGGTCGGACAGGTCATTGACCAAACGTGGTTCGATCATGCTGAACTTGTGACCATCACGTTGATCTGACGGCTGTTGGTTGTGAAGAAGAGCTGATGGTTTTGTTTTGGAATCGGACTACATAGAAACTTTTTGCTTGGACGCTAGACTTGATAAGTAAGTCGGCCGTTGACAGTGACAGTGCATCGACCGGAACAGCCGTCCAACGTCCGTGGCTGGCCGTGGGGTAACAAAACAAGCTTTTGCTAATTTCACCCAAGACGGTGACATCAATCTCAATTTTCTCCACTCCGACACCGGCTATGTCGGCACTTTGTCTTCTTACCAGTTGGTTGCCCCAGATTATCCCATTGACCTGCCTGATTTGTACATGAATCAAACCATCCCTCATGCAGTAGCTAACGGGAGACGGCGCGTTCTGTGAAGATCAGAAATGAGCAATAGAGAATTATAGTATGGGAACGCGCCATAGCAATCGACATGCCTCCTTGGGGCAAGTCGCTACCCACCGTAATATGATCAAATCTCGTATCATTTGTCCGTCCCAATTGGCCGGCGCCTGACTTGCCTCCATACCCGCTGGACTCCTACCTACCGACATGTAAATAGCGATGCCATGTTCCTCCGCATCTCTTGGCCTCTTCTTGGCTCTGCAGGGTCACTTTGAGGCTCTGGAGCTTGACATCTTGGCAAAGACAACGACATACCCTCAAGATGCGCACATCAAGTCTCATCGCCGGCCTGACAGCTGCGCTCAGCTTGCCGCTGATCTCCGCCTACGCACCGCCAAAGTCGCACCGGAGTCCGCTCCGTCGCGTCGCTCCTGGTCATACTCAGGTGCAAGCTCCACCACGGGCGATTATGCGTCGCAGCAGCACCTTGCAGTACTTCAACAACAAGACCAGTGGTATGATATGTTCTGTGCTATTCAATCTGGGTACTTCTCTGACACCAAAGCCATAGCTTTCTACGTTGACGGAACCGGAATCCCGGACGTTGACTTCGATGTCGGCGAGAGTTACGCCGGTCTCATTCCGGTCGATGCTTCGAAGCCCGAGAGTGAGCAGCAGAAGAACTTCTTTTGGTTCTTCCCCACCGAGAACCCTGCTGGCAAGGACGATGTCATTATCTGGTTCAATGGTGGCCCGGGATGCTCCTCCATGGAAGGTCAGTGAAGCCCAATCCTGTAACTCTTTCAGGATGATTTGCTAAATGTTCAATGACAGGCTTTCTTCAAGAGAACGGCCCGTTCTTGTGGCAGTATGGCACCATCAAGCCTGTCGCCAATGCTTGGTCCTGGCATAAGCTAGCCAACGTGATTTGGTGAGAAATCCTGAACTGCTTGAGCACAAGAGAACGGTAATAACACTTTCTTGGAAGGGTCGAGTACCCCATCGGCACAGGATTCAGCAGCGGCAATGTCACTGCCACAGACAACGCCGAGACCGCAGACCAGTTTGTCAGCTTCTGGAAGAACTTTGTCAACACTTTCGACCTGCAAGGCAAGAAGATCTACATTGCCGGCGAAAGTTACGCCGGTATCTACGTGCCTTATGTCGGCGCCGCCATGCTCGACAAGAACGACACCAGCTACTTCGACGTCAAGGGCGCGGTCTACTACGACCCAGTCATGCCTTACGATGACGCGATGAACTTCGACCACGCCGCTTTCCCGTCATTTTATCGCTACTGGAAGAACGTCTTCGCGCTTCCCAGCGGTGCCGACAAGCAGATCGAGCAAGACGCCAAGAACTGTCAGTTGGATGAGTACTTCAACAAGCACTTGGCGTACCCGCCTCCTGCGCGTCCTTGGCCAGCAGCGAATGTCAAGGAGGAGTGCGATATTATTGCCCATTTTGACGCGATCTCGACAATCATCAACCCTTGCTTCAACGGATACCACATCCTTGATACCTGCCCTGTTCTCTGGGATGTTCTGGGTTTCCCATCCATCATGTACAGCCCTCCCAATACCACCTTGTACTTCAACAGACCCGAAGTTAGGAAGGCGATCCACGTTCCTGTGGACTACCCTACATGGAGCGAGTGCCAGGACCCCGTCTTCGTCGACTACAATGACAACTACAACGGCACTGAGCACGAGGAGAAGTTCCAAACCCTCGTGGAGCGCACGAACAACGTTCACGTCGGCTCTGGTCTGGCGGACTACGTTATCAAGCCCAATGTCACCACCCTCGCTATTCAGTACATCAAGTGGAACGGCCAGCAGGGATTCCAGAAGCAGCCCTCAGAGGACCTCCTCATCCCTACAGTCAACAACGTCGACGAAAACGTTCCGAGCTGGGCCGGTGCTAATGTCCAAGGATCCGTTCACACTGAGCGCGGCTTCACTCATTCCACTGCCAAGATTAGTGGCCACATGGTTCCTCAATATGCCCCTAGCGTGGCGTTCAGACACAGCGAGTTCATGCTTCGTCGCGTGGACTCGTTGTCTGCTGGTGCGCCTTGGTCTGTGAACATTTCTACCACTTTCCAGTGGCCTTACTAGGCCTCGTAGCTCTTGCACTCTCGTCAAAGTTACGAGTCCACAGAGATTGTGACTCTGAGATGTTGAACAAGTGAGGATGAAGTGGTGGGTTGTAAGATGAGATTCTGCAGCATCCTTTAGATTATTCATGTACATATCACCAATCACACTTGAAGTCTTAGCCCACATCATCGCGAGGAAAGCATCGAACTTGGCATAGTTGATTCTCCCTTTCATTTATCCTTCCGTCCATGCTGGTGTGACTTTAGGGCAGACCCGGAGTAAACGGGGTGTCATTTGGCACCTCCTAATCAAGGTTCGTTAGTACATGGCGGCGTCAGAACTTTATCTCAACTTGTTAATGTCGTGCCTGAGCGAATCAAGTAGGATTTCCTGAGATCTCTGGGGTACGCATCCTTCGAAAAAACTGCCGGGAGGATCTAAGCAGTCTTCAAATCACTGTCGCAGTAGCATAAGTGTTGAGGAGGCGTAGTTCTAAGGCAATGAATTGATCGCTAGGCCAACCAGGAATAATTCTTTCATGTCTGATACAATGCATGATGCAAAGGAAGAGTCAAATGCAGAATATGTTCTGTTATTTACTGTGGAAGCTATCCAATATGCACAAGATGAATGGTCAAAAGACCGCGTCATAACACCATGTCAACCATCAATCGCCAAAAAGGAGCGGAATGCTTCCCATTCGACATAGAATAGGAAAAACCAAGCATCTACCCCTCGCCACTCCCCGCAACCCCATGATTACAGGATCCCACCCTGTATCAGACCACCTTGTAGTAGGGTGATTGCTGTTTCATCGTTACATGTACTCGGTTGAGTAGACATTTAGCCGACGTACTTGACGGTGACGGGAAAAAAACCACAAGGCAAATGTGACAGAGAATTTCCAGCTTCTGAATGGTGATGAATACCTGGACTAAGTCCCCTCCTTCTTCGAAGGTCAAGTTTGGACATGTCGTCTGCCAGTCTCTTTCCTGCCTGGTCGACGGGTTTGTCACGAAGCGATTGGGGGAAGACAAGGTTCAACCTTTCGCGAGCTTTGGAAGGAGTGCGGGAAGTCCCCTCGTCAAGTGCAAATGATAAATGATGTGGGAAGGAGATGAAAGACCAAGTGCTTTTGGGAGGTGCACACTGCGGTTCCTACAGGAATGACCTCTCGTGGTTCGCCCAGTAACGCAGGAAGTTCTCAACGGGAGGATTGGCTGAGACCGAGCCCTCCCTCTCTTCTTGTCCAGTGATGTAGACTGCCCCTTATCAGCGCATCGTGTGGCAGGCGGCTTCATTGACTATGGCGATGGGCAATGAAGAAGCCACGATCATAGTCTTCATGACCGAGGGAAGTTTGCCAACGGCCAAGGCTTGCAGAAAGAACATGTACCGACGAATATATTGAAGATTGGGCAATTGCGATGCTCGTAGTGATGCTAAAAGTCTCATTGAGGAGGCACGATGTTCCCAACTCGGCAGGGGACGTTTGCCGTTACATGCTCAATTATCCTCCGTTGCCTGTCCTCGATTGTTCATTTCATCGAAAAGGCAGCAGCATAGGAAAGGCTCTTCCCTTTGATGCATCACGCCAGATGCTCCGACCAATCCATTTAATCCCACAACCGTCCATTTCCATTCATCTCTTCTTTTCTTCTTCTTCATCCGCATCAATCCATTACGATCGTTACTCAACAGCGTTCGAGATGCATCCTTACCTTCACAGCGCTTTTCTTTACCTCTTAGCCCGCCTTCGTGGCGAGGCCCTCCACCGGATTGCCGGATTCACGCGGGCCGGGATCGCCTTCCTTCGGGATGCCAGTGGACACGAGTTGGAGAGTTCGGGGCTCGAAGACCAGGTCACACTCCGGTTTGCGATATACCTCCCAGTCTTCCTCATCGCGCTGCTTGCAATCGCATTGGTGGACGCACTGCTCTCAGTCACCCGACGTGAAATCGAGCGCGTGATGTAAGTCTTATCGGCTTAATTTTTGTCATCAGATCTCGTCTTTCCCGACAATTTTTGGACCTTTTCTCTTTTGAGCTCCTGGTATTACAATACCTCCAGGATGCTGTGGCCTATCTTTCCGAGTTCTAGGACTCCTGGGACTCTCCTTTTTGTCTCCTCAGCTCCTGGTATTACAATACCTCCAGGATGAATGTGGCCTATCTTGTTGGGCTCCGGGGGTTCAAGGGCTGTTCTTACATATACCAATGGGTTTGGACAGCCCGACACAACTTTTGTAGGTATTTCCCCCTTCGTATCTCTCCACAGTGGCTTTGACTAACTTCTTGCATGTGAGCATCATGGCTTCCATGATCCCTCACAGGGCATACCAAGAACTGCTTTTGCATCTGGGAGATGGGATTGACAACGATGATGGATTTGCTCCACGCCCATGCATCCGCCCGACCCCCCGTGTCTCCTGTATCGGCCAACATACAATGACAGTGGTGAAGGGGCCCCCTGTCACACAGCTTAGGGTTGCCGTAGATAGTGTGAGTACCTTCGTGCTTCTGGTCGTAGAATCCAGATCCTCTTAGCATTTCTGTCAGAGTCCGTCCTTTGCCACTATCTTGATGCGATAATGGTGGTCTTTGGTTTCCCTTCCGCTTCTTGATTTCGATGCTGATCTATGATTCTGGCACTGCATTCCACAAGCTGTCCACATTGACACTTGCTTGGGCAGGCAACCTCACACAGCCATCCGCTCCTATCTCTCTTGCCATCAAGTGCCTGCTTGTCATCGGACGTTCTTACTTCATGAACCACAACGGAATTCCACGTTCAGAAGCTGTGAATGCCATGAGTGCCTAGCAGGAGTACATCGGGGAGTCTCAACCCGTGTCTTGCCGTGATGAGAACAATCCTAGCAGGACCAACCCCGTCGGCCTTATCTCTGCTGCCTGTTCACGGCTTACGTCTTTCCGCAGCCGGCAAGTCCAATGTCAGGATTCACTCGACATTAGGTATGTACCCATCCACAGCCGGATGGCCGTTCTTCCGAGCATACCACAAAGGTGTCCGTAAAGGTGAGTGATTCAGTGGACGACCTAAGTTCGAGTTCCGGAGTGCTTTGAGCAAACTTTGAAGTTAACATTTCTTATCTCCGATGCATCTGCAGCATCGTATACCTAAGAGACACGCCTGGAAGATAAGTGTGACTCTCCGTCCTCTTGGTCACCATTCACCAGACCCTTCAGTCACCCACATCATCACTACCATTCTTCTGAATTCCCGCCCGGTCTTTGATCTTAACCCAAAATCACACGTCATACTCCTGGATTCGTCGAGCTCGTAGAGGAATCCCCCCGATAAACTCAGAAGTCCTTCAAGATGGCCGACGACGCTTGGATGGCTGAATTGGATGATTATATCATGTTAAGCGTCGAGTCCGACTCATGGGTCAACGGAGGCTTCTACTACATCTTCGATGTCGCCCTCCGTAAACTACTCAGGTACTTGTTTTTACCTTACAAGACAAGCTTCGTACGATGCCTTCAACAAATCCAAACCGCGCTGTGGCTACCGGACAGCATACGAATCACAAGCGACGTCGGAGACGGTATGACTGATAGCTTCTGCGTGGGGGGCATCGCGTGTCTATTTATCATCAGCTTTATCTTCTTCATGCTGTTGGCAATGTCCACATGCATCAAGGACTCCCGCGTCACCATCTCAGAAGCATTCTTTGCCCTTGAAATTTGCTTGGGATTATGGTGGGTATGGGGCATCATGGAACGCTGGATGTTGGAAGTCGGCCAAGGGGATGTCCGGATGAGGCATCATTTCTGGAGATAGACAGGAAATTCTCCAGGGCCGAGTACGAGAGACGTGAGATCACACAGGGAGAATCCTAAGTGTTTGGGAGCTTCAGGAGACCAAGGTCTCTATATTCGAAAGTCTTTTGGTATCAGTACGCGTACTCTCGGCCGTATCCACCGCGGCGTACCAGGATTCATCGCATACACATATGAAATGTCGAACCACTACCAAGCAAAGCTGCATTCGCAGAAGCGCGGCGGATGCACCAACAAGTTCCGAGTCATCGACTCAACGCGATTACGGGCTTTCTTCTGATCGCCCTTATCCACGATGCGAGGTTTCAAGTCTGCCCACAATGAGAAGGCCGGCGCCCTCCACCAAACCAGAATGCACCAACAATATCAACCAACGCCCAAATCGATTACACAGACACAGCTTCGGACTGAGCAGGAGTTATCAGAAGTAGCCTTAATAATACAAATTAAGAAATAACATTTTGTTTTCAACTTGTAACACCGTAATATTCAATGCAAATATGAAACCGGCTAAAACAAGGCGTGCTGATGTATGATGCGTGCTAATGTGGAGGGACAAATAAGCCGGTGTTGTTGCTTAAATAATCAACATTGGTGGTCTGCTTAAGAACATAGCATAGTCAAGATACTAGGAGCGGTGTCTATCACATTTATGGTCTCTTTGGTGCTCCGGCTTGGTTTGGCCCCTCCTTTCCGGTCAGTTCAAATTCAGCGAACCACTATCCACAAGCCCAGGGACGAGTTTCTAATGAGATAATGCCATCATAAGATCTAATGGTTCTATCGTAAACAGTCGCCTGACATAGACTCAACGATGACGCCGCACCAGATTCCTTTTGTTATGCCATAGCCTGTGGCAAGCATAGAGCCGATCATCGTGAGCCAAAAGCTTCTGGGGTGTCGTAGGGACTGGAATACTCACAAGCTACAGCCAAATCACATCAATAAATAGGCTAAGGGTTTTTTGGGTCTAACGAGTCAAGACCATACAGACCCTAATATCGAGAACGCTGATATCAAATGTCATCCCGGACTCACCTTGCCTGTGTCAAACCACGGCGCTTGTGAACTTGCATCGCAGAACTCCTCCATCGCTGTTGATTTCTTTTCTCCATCATCTTCATTCAAACTATGCCGTCGCCTGGAAGACTTGACTCGTCATCTTCCTTGTCAAAATCCTTGTCACAACTTGAAGAGGTCTTGAGGTCAAGCCTCCCAGAGTCATAGGCCATGGAGAACCTTACGTTCAGACTTGTGTGTCAAAGCCGAATCAAAACACGGCATCAAGGTAATCTGCAGCAAGGCACGATACCCTTCGAGCCTCACGAGAATGTCCTTGGGATCCATGGAAAGACTTTCGCTCTGATTCCTGGAAGTTGCTATGAGATGATGTTGACTCACTGGGAACCTTGATGAAACAGTGTTAACAACCATGAATGCACCATCGAGTGGGAAAGTGCGATGATATATCCGTGCCTAGCTCTGTCGACCTCAAGATGGTAGAGTCATGTCCGCAAGTCAGCCTGGGGTGTTCGTCTCATTTTCGACGTTCCACGATATCATCCCGCACAACGCGCTTGATATGGCTTGAGTCATGATCGCAAGCTATCAAGTTACTGGCGTGACCTGGGTGAAGCCTTCCAATAGTGCTAAGATTGATGAACTCTGGGCAGAAGTATGGGTTAGTCTCTCACCCAATAGAATTGCGTTAAGACTGACTCAAAACACACGATAAACAAGTTGAGACCGAGAATCTCGCACTTCAACATAATCTCGGATTTGTAGTCTGGTGACGGCGAATGATCGCATAGCGGAGCGCTATTGAGTTGATCGGCGATTGACTTCCGTCCATGACGCTGGTTAGATGGCGATGTGATGATTCTACTGGAGCCTTCAGCTGATCTGTTCCACAATTGCAAGGGCCAAAACTTGGCTCAGGTAGAACAGAGGTAATCTCAGCTTTGAGAACTAATACCTATGAATTCCCTGTATCTCATGTAGTATAGGAAGAACATCCCAAGGATAAGAACATATTAACTCACAAAGGTTCTCGTGTTCAATTCTGCCCGTCATTGAAACCGATAGTAGACTTCTGCCTCCGAGTCCTCCTCCGCGTCAGCACCGGCCAAATAGTCGGGCTTACCGAGTCAGTTTGTATCACGTAATAGGGATAGTAATCGCACCTCACAAAGTGCCCGTCACGTGCTAAATCACGTATCTATCTCAGATATCGTATATATAAACCTTTTCCTTTTATCTATTTCTATTTTAATAATTAAGCTACTTTTACTATACTCCGTATACCTATTACTACGTACTATAACTTATAATAATTATAAGCCTAGCTCTTAATTAAGACCCTATACTATAATAACGTACTTATTAACACAATTCCTACGATGTTTTTAAAATAACTAACTTACTTATACCTACTTTAACCTAAGCTAAATTAACTAGCTATAATAGTTAAATTAAATAGTTTAATATATTTTATACTATAAATAAGGGCGTCGGGGTCTAGAAGTACGTTAACCTAAACGCTCTAAATTCTAACGTATTCCTCGACCCCTTTATAGCGCTTACTTCGCCCTTAGAATTTAAATAATTAGTTATAACTTATAATAAAAAAGAACTATAAGCTTACTAAGCCCGTTATAAAGCGTTTAAGAACGACTAAAAAACTAGGAAATCCTCTACTAATAGCTTCTAAATATAACTCCTAATACGAACTTTTTAACTTCTTTAAGTACGAATAACCTATAGAATAACCTTCCTCCTATATACTTTTTCTTAGCACGCACTATTAGTACGGGCTACTTTACTATACTAACCTCCTTAATAAGGCCTATTTTAACCCCCTTTTTCTTATACTAACTATAACTAGCTTAAGTAACGGCTATTATATACCGCTACGGCTATTATCCTTTTTAAATACTTTTAGTACCCTCTTAAGCTTTATTACGATTATCTAATTTACGTTACTTCGGTCCCTAACTAAAAAACGCCGCATTCCGGACTTTACTAAGGTAATATTTATAACCCCTAAGATTACGAAGGTTTTAATTACGAGACCTAGGTTAGACGCGTTTATTACTACGACTTAGCTTAGATTAATAATAATAACCTAACCCCCCCTTAATTATAGAGCGCGTTTTAATAGGACTATAACTATTAGCGAGATTAGGACCCGTCTTTTTAGCCTCTATTTTATAAGGGATATTACTTTTATAGCTATTTAAGAGTCCTTTTAGTTATTAAAAAACTCTAAATACGCTATTATTATAAGTTATTATATTACTAAGCTTAAGGCCTTTTTTAAAAAACCTTAGCTATTACTTATTAAAACTTTTTAATATAAGCTAGATTATAAAATTATAACGGGCCTCTCTTTTATTAAAATACTCTTTTAGAGCTTTAGTTATTATACTTAGCATCCTATTAGTTACTAGCCCTAGGGGCTTATAGCTCGAGCTTTAAATATAATTAGCGACTTATAAAAAGGAGCTAGAAATATACTTCTCTCCCCTAATACTTATATTTTTATTTACTTTAACTTTAAGAATCCCTATTACTAAGTAGAGGTACGGTTTATTTATAAAAAAGTTATTAAAAACTACTCGCTTAAGGGCGAAGATATTAGCTTAGTAACTAGGGTTTTAATTAGTTACGTACTTATTCCGAAGACCCTAAGAGTATAATAAGCTATACTTAGTTACTATACTTAGCTACTTAAACTTTTTAATATAATTATTATTAAGGGATTTAAGATTTAGTTTACTTATATTATTAAAAACGTTAAGACTCGAATCCCCGGCTTTAATAAGTAACCCCTCGATTTTAATATATATATTTAAAATAAGGTTAAAGTAATAACGGGGATAACCCCCCTTTATTACTAAACCTCTAGCCTAACAAACGGCCCCTATATAACTTATATTATATCTTTTTTAAAATTAGTAAAAAGGCTTTTTAATATTTTTAAATTAGTAATAGCCTAGCTACTTACTTACCGACCCCTTCTTAAGTAATACTAAGTCTACTTAGATTAGTATAGTTTTAAAGATTATATTAAAACTTAATATTATTATTATTATAAAAAGCTAAGATATAACGGCGACTATATTACGATCGTCCCTTAGTATGTAAATTATTAAGGGCTATATATAAGTAACTATGCGAGCTACTTTATATATTTCTAAAAAAGAAACGGTATTATTATTTATTAAACTTCTTAAGAAAAGAAATTCTTATATAAAATAAGTAGAGAACTCTATACGTAAGTTATAAAGCTCGACCTCTCCCTAAGCCCTACCCTTAAGTTAGACTTTATAAAGTCCCTAAGCACCTAGCTTTAAAATAAGATTATAAATATTAAAGTAAAAAGACTTACTAAGGATATTATTTAGGGGTCTATAGTTATTAATATAGCTACGTATAATACTAAAAATTACTTAAGTAAATAAGAATAAACCTACTTAATTATTATAGAGTTAAATAGTATTATAAATTCTATTTTAAAAAGTAATAACTACCCTCTTTTTAAAAAATAGGGCTCTAAACTCCCCCCTAAGGATAGCTTAGAATACGAGGAGCTTACCCCGAAGAAAAAAAGTAAAAATAAATATAAGAGCACCTCGCGTAGGCGCTCTATAACTACCTATAGCTAGCGTATTTAATACGTATTAGAATTAAAATATTATAAGCTAATATATAAAAGAACGGCTATAAGTATAATTACGCCCTTATTACTACCGAATTTAAATAAGCGGATATCTTATTATTATAAGAGTTATAATATAGTATAAATAAACTATAAAATATTACTAAATCTTATTTTAGTTTTACCTTATACTCGTTAGTTTAGAACTGGGCTATAACTATTAATAAACCCTAGGTCTTTATATATATTTACTAAACCCTCCCGTACTTAGCGGCGTTTAATATTATAAAGCTCTCTTATTAGGACTTATTTAGAGTACGTATCTTAAAGTATTATATTTTTAACGTTTACTATACCCTTAATAAAAAGTATATATTAATAATACTTAACTATTAGACCCCCCCGCAGAAGCTACTTATTATAAGAGATCTAAACTCTTATTATACTAATTAATAGCTAGGGACCCCCTTATATACCCCTAGGAATTACTTTACTAACTAAATAAATAGCTACTACCTTATTATACTAAACCCCGTAAAGGTCCCTATTTATAAAGTAAGTAACGTACTTAACCTAGCTATTTTTAACGTCCCCCTAGCCCGGATTTAGATTATTAGCTATATATATACTAAATCGGATTATAATACCCTTATTATAACTATCCCCCTTCCCGCTAGCTTAGGTAATACGTATTAGTTAAAAAAGAAAAAAGCAGAGGATTAAACTAGAGAATATACTATAGTTTATAAAGAGGGTTAGGGAGCTAACCTAGGTATGATATACTATATATAATATTATATAAGACCTCGATCTAGCCGCAGAGAGCTTTAATAACGTATTTTAGTATATTTATACTTCTTTTTTTACCCCGTATCATATAAGGGGTAGGGGGATAAAGTAATAGGACGAATTATATACTAAGCCTAATAAACGTTTTAAAATAGTATACGTAACCGACCCCGAATTTCTTATTATAGCTATAGCTAATTAGTAATATAATAATACTATATAGAGGGCTAAGGCCGCTATATAGGTTAGAATAGTCTCTTCTATTAAAAAGGATTTAGATATATACCGAATTATAAGTTAGAACCGGCCTAGGCTTTAAGTTTAATCCCCTCTTTTATAAAATAGTAAGAATATAATTACTAAACTTACTAAAAAAGCGATACTCTTTTAAAAAAAGCTCTTAGAGCGTATAATTATAAAAGACGACGTATATCTTAACTTTATAATATATTCTTAATAACTATTATTTTAAAATCTTATTATTTATTAATACGAAATAGACGATATAATACTTAGTATAGGAAATATTACTCTTAGTACGGATAATATTATAGTTTTAATACTATAGGCTTATTAGCTATATATTAATAACTATGTCCATTACTTTTACTAGGCCTATTTTATATTTAAATATTACCCTAAGGCTTAATAAGACGCTAAGGTAATAATAATACTAAAGCCTAACCGGGATATACGTATTTATAAAGGCTAGCGCCCGATCTTATTCCTAGCGACCCTAGGGAAGGGGCTAGAGCGCTTTATAACTAAGAGGATATTTTATATTATTATTACCTAAGGCGTACTTAATTTATAAATAGCCGGGGCACTACCTAAACGATCGGCTACGAATATAACTAGGGTAATAGCTTATAATATATAGGCTATTTTTAATAAGAAGCTAGTTATTATTATTATTATAATAAATATTAAAAGAGCCTTTAACTTAATACTATATAACTAGCTATATAATCGGCTCTAGGTATAAAGTTAGTTTAAAAATATTATTACCTAGGTATAGTATTTTAACTAGTTGCGCTAAGCCTCGGTTTATTATAAAAAATATTAAACTCTTATATCCCCCCTCTTTTATAGTTTACTATAAGGGTTACCGATCTTACTTATCCTCTTTTTATTATATACTAAGTAGATCTATTAAATTAGCCCGGAGTCCTTTAGATTTAGCTATATTAATAACTATATAATACTAAGCGTTAGGAGGGACCTTATTAAGGTTACTTCCTAAGTATAGTAGATTCTAAATAATACTATTACTTAGGGTAGGGATAATACTATTCGGTTTAATCCTAAAAAGACTAAAGTCCTTTATTTTACGAGGTAGACCTTACTAAGGGCTAAAAATATTACCCCCCCCCCTATTTACTACGGTAATAAGAAAATTAGACCTTATAAGAAGGGTATTATAAAGTAGCTAGGTATTATTTTTAATAAGAAGCTACTTTTTTATAACTATATTACTAACTACCGAAGTAAAACTAAGTTTATAGCTAGCTATATTAAAAGCTTTAATAAAGTTTTTAATAATACGCCCTTAGCTATTATATACAAAGCGATTTATATTATTATTATTTTTAAGGCCCTATATAGTACTAAGCTATAGTACCCCGGCCCGACCTAACTTACTTTTAAAATTAAAGTTAACTCTAAAATATATACCTAACCAGAAGTTTAATACGGGCTAAAGTTAGTTATTAAGACCCTCTAGACCCCTATTAATATTACTTTAAAAAGCTCTTTTTTAGTATAGCGGATTATATTAATTATAGCGCTACTACGCAAAGCGAGCATTTTATTAATAAAGCTTCTCTTAAACTCCCTTAGAGACTACTATATTATTAAGCTCTTTATACTAAACTACTCTTATCCCCTAGCCTAAAAGATCTATAATTATAAGCTACTATATAACTATAAAAACCCCTCTTACTTAACTACGCTTATTTAAGTAGCTAGTTAAGTTAAACGTCCCCTATAACTAGCCTTATTACCCCGCGACTTTTTAATTATAAGTAACTTTAATAATACTTAAGAAGTAATTAAAATAAAAGAGATATAAAGCTATTATAAATAGTACGAATGTCTTTTTATTATATATATTATAACTTATATAAATAGGTTATAAATAACTCTAAAAACTATAGGCTTTAAATATACTATTTATTAAAGATTATAACTAATTTATTTTAAGTACTACTACCTCCCCCGGGCTAAGGTCTTTAATATTAAAATAAAAAAGGCTATTATAAGTCTTTATGCGGCGCTAAAGCTTAAGAATAAGTTTATTATAGCTATTATAGTTTACTTAGATAACTAGGCCGTTATTAAGTATTTAAATAGTGCCCCCCCCTTATTTTTTTAATAAGCTATTCTCGAGTTTGAGGAGCTTATTAAGAACGCTAAAGTCCCCGTTACCTCTTATTAAATACCTAGCTATAAAGGTATTATAGAGAACGAAATAGTAAACCGGTTAGTTAAAATGGGTATTATTATAAGTCCCCCTAACTTACTTATACGCCCCCTAACTACTACTTATATTAAGTATTATACCTAAAAAAGATAGCTAATTATACTCCGGCGCTAATAAAAAGATTATTAACTAAACTCTTATAGGGCCCTCGCTTTATTTATTAATAGCGCGGCGAGCCCCGAGCTAAAGTTATTTATATAATACTAGTTTTATTAGCTCTTTTTAGCTAGGTCTAGCTATAGGGACTATATTATATATTACTACTTATATAACTACGACAATACTAACCTCTACTACTTATATAAAAAAAAGAAAGTACTTAACTATATTTATTATTATTATTTAGTCTTACGTAGGGGCACGCTATAGTTCGCCTAAGCTAACTTTATTTAGCGTTAACTTAGTAAAAACTAGTTTACTTATATTATACTATTATAAAACTCCTAGTTCTTTACTAATATTTACTTAAAATAAACTAATATTTATTAGAATTAGGTTAGTGCGCGCGGAATTAGTTATAATAATACTAGACCCGTATTTATTATTAAATAGTATAGTTATAATAGAGGTATTAGGGTACCCCCCTTAACCTTTATATTAATAAACTGACGCAATAGGACGTATTATATAGTTCGTATTTTAATTAATTATTTAAAATAGACCCTTTTAAGCCAAACCCCCCTATTATAATAAGTTTATCAATACGGCCGTTAGCTCCCTTAGCGGATATTAATCTTATAGGGCGAGTACGTTAATACGGCTCGTTTAACTAGGATACGTAATAAGCTATATACCCCGTCGGCCTTATAAAGCTTATATTTAGTTATAATAGCGCTAATAATAATATTACTCTTTATTTATACTATATTAATACTTTACCTTATTATATAATATAATATATTACTTTATATTATAATATATATTATATACCTCCCCCCCCTTACCTTATTACTTTATACTTTATATTATACTACTCTTTTTTTATTTACTAAAGGAGCTAGACTCTTTGCCTCGGGCAATAATACTTACTATAGTACGACGACGGTTTTTTTATAAATATATAAAATATTACTTAGTTAGTTTATTATATTATTAGCATAATACTCGAACTTTATTAAGTATGTTTACTTTAGGTTATAAGATATTACGGGGGGCTATGTATAAGTAGAAGGGTTAATCTTAGATTATATATTATACTATTTTATAAGAGGGTATTATATAGGCTCTACGGGGCACGGCATACGGTTTTATAATTTAACGCAATATAGTCGCCTTTTACCTTATTTAAAGACACTACGGCATAAAATAGCATAAATAAATAAACAAACAAAATAACCTATAGAACTAAACTAGGTTTCCTTTTATAAACCTAGCTATACTACCTACTTTATATAAATAAATCTATCCCTATACTATACCTATAAAAAGGATCTATATACTTAAGAGTATTTAGAAATAATAAGAGCTTAATACTAAATATAAGTAACTTATAGTTTATAAACATAATATTATTAATACGTATATTAAAGTCCTTACTTAATAGTTAATAAAATTAATTAACGCTATACTATATAAATACGTATTTTAAAAAGCTACTAAGAACGGCGCTAAGTTTAATATATAGTAAATCGTTAAATATTTAAAATAAGAATTTACGCCCCCCGAACTAGTAATAAAAAATACGGTTTAAAAGGAATATTAATAAGCTTTTAATAAAGCGAGGACCGGAATTAACCCCTAATATTAATATAAAAAGTAATAGTTTACTTACCTCCGAGCTAAAACGTATAATATTTTAAAAATTAGTAAAGAGATCGCTATATTTAACTTCTTAATTATAACTAAGTTTAAACTTAACCTTATATAGGGCTAACGTATATATAAGACCTTTAGTAAATTAATAGCCTTTAGAACGTATACGAGGACCCTTAAAAAGATTACGTATATATTTAGCTTAATAACCTAGGACGTATATACTAAACGACCTTTAAGTTAAAAAGGGGCTTATTCTACTTTTACTAAACGCTCTAACTTAGTTAACGATATAAATAATAAGGGTAACGTTATATACCCTTATAATTACGTATACTTATAGCACCCTATAGCGTATTAAAAATTAAAATAAGTACTTATAAACTAAAACGCTAATAAGTTACTAATACGAATACTAAAGAGCTATATAAAAGAAGTCCTCGCTATTATTAAATTAAATAAGTAAAAATTACTTTATAATACGCTTAAAAAAGCTAGTTAGCTAAGGAATAATAGAACTCCTAAAAAACCTAAGTTTTTAAAAAGATTTTCTAACTAACTTATAATTATTACGAAAGGGAACTCGAGGTAAGTTGGAACGCTGCTATATTGACCTAATTAACTAAAGACTTAACGTAAAGAGGGAAAAAATAGAACAGTGGGCAGAAGCTAGCAGGCTAGCCCTTTGGGCCCAGCGGTCTAGCTCGTTATATAACTACTAGGAGCTTAGCCTCGTAGCCTAAGGCTAAGCTATAGGGCCTATAGGGCCCTAGTACTTACTACCGTAATATTACCCCCCCCTCTATACTAGAGGGCGCTGTCCGTAGCACTAAAAAAATAAACCTCTAAATTACCCCTTATTCTAGCGAATCTATAGCCGTAATTACTACTATTATATTATTATCCTCCCTTAGTAATAATAAATCGCTAGCTGCGGCGGCTTTTATTTATACGTCTAGGTTCTATAGCGGGCCCTTAGTAGTTAGGTACTAGTAATAGAACGCCTAGAGCGCCGCCGGTATATATCTAAAGCTCTTTACGTCGTACTAAGTCGGATCCGTATCGTACCCTTTCTAATCCGCTTAATACTATAGTTTTCCCCTATATAAGCGTAATTTAATAACCTCTAAGACCTCGTACTCTAGTTCGCCGTCGTTATTAATAATTAGTAACGGTAGGTCTTAGTTCTACCTAGGTAATAAGTCGTTAATAGCCTTTTTTAGCTTATTTAGGTAGAAAACTAAGTATACCTAGCTACCCGCTAGTAGTTTTATAATCTATATACCCCCCTATTTAGTACTAACGATAGTCTATAGCCCGGCCTACGGCTATTATAATTTATTTATATTAGCGGACTTTTAGTACGAAGTATTAATAAAGACCCGGTCTCTTAGCTTTAGGTCGTCCGGGTGCTAGTAGCGGTTAGTATACCTCTTATATTATACCTAAATAACCTTTATATTACCCCTAGCGGTCTCTTAGGCCTCGTATATCCCCTAGGCTATACGCTACGCGTCGGTACGGTTTAGCTTTTTTTTTATAAAATCGAATTAGCGGGTTCGTTTAGACTAGTTAAAAAAGAGCCGTGGCTAATAACTAAATTCTATTTCGTATAGTAATAGCCCTATAGTCTTACTAAGCTAGGTAATATAAGTAAAGTCGACCGCGAGTAGTATATCGCTCTAGTTATTTTAGTATTAGTTAATTAGTAATCTTAACCGCTATAGGATATACTAGTTTAGTACTTCTATCTAGCCGTCTATCTAGGGGTAGTCGGCCGTTAATAGCTATAACTTAACCCCGTAGATCTTATAGAGTTCCCCCTAGAAGTCGGAGATAAATTGGGGGCCTCGGTTTAATATAATAGTCTTTAGTAGGCCGAAGATAAGTAGTACCCGTTCGTAAAATATTTAGCTTATATCTTTCGCTATAGTAGTTTTATAGTAAGGAACGGATATTGCCCTCTTACCTAGGCAGTCTACTACTACCTAAATATTATTAAATCTTTTCTAATTAGTAGGGATAGTTATAAAGTCGGTAGAAATGTATTACTACGGGTAGTCGGGTACTAGAAGTGGCCTTAGCTCCCCCGGGGGCTTGTCGCGCGGCTTCTATAATTAGTAATAGGTATAGTAGTTCCGTACGTATTAGTAAGTATCCGCCGTTAGGCCCGGCTAGTAATATTACTACTTAATTATTTTTATAACCTTATTACGCCCTAAGTAGGCGAGGAGCTTTTACTCATAGACCTTGCGGATAATTATAATATAAAGGTTCTTTTCTTTAGGCACTACGAGCTTCCTATTTATTATTAATAATCCGTCGTTTTAAATAAACTAGCGCTCGCGCCCTTCGGCCGCTAGCGCTTATATTAGCACAAGGGACGCTATAATAAGGTCTCTATTAAGCTTTAGAATCTTCTTTATTAATAAATACCCCTAAAGCTCGTTTTTTAGTAAGAGCGAGCTAATTATAAGCTATAGTTAACTAACTACGGTACTTAATAGCGTCCGTAGCTCTGCTACGATATTAGAGGATAGTAGTCCTAGCGATAAGAGGACTTAGGTCTTATTAGCCTCTTTTAGTACTTACTAAGTACGGATATCCTCTATTTTTTATAATAGGGCGTTAGTTAGCACGTTCTCCTTCCCTAGGTAGTAATAGATCTAAAAGTTAAAGTCTATTAGCGTACTAGCCTAGCGGGCTTATTATAAGTTAAGTAGGCGCTTAGTTATAAAGAATAATAGTAGCTAATAGTTTATAATAACGTCGAACTTATACTCGTAGTTTATAAGCTCCGCGCGCTATTCCTCTAGGTATAGTACTATTATTAATATTTCTTTATTATAAATAGCGTAATTAAGCTCTATGCTACTTATCGTCTTTAAGTAAAAGGCTATTAAGTACTATAACCCGTTATCCTCTTATTATTATAGTAGCGCTCTAGCGCATACTAAGTTAAAAGCGTTAGTTTCTAGCCGCGTTAATAGCTCTAGCTTAAAATAATAAAGGATTAGTACTAACGTTAGCGCTAGCTTTATAGCCTTAAAAGCCGTCTCGTAGTCGGCGCTAAAGTTAAAAAGAACTCCTTTACTTATTAGTTTCGTAAGGGGCCTAGCTAGGCGGCCGTAATCCCTTATAAATCTCTTATAAAAGTTATAGAACCCGAGGAAAGACTAGATGCCCTTAAGTAATATAGGTAGCTTCTAGTTTCTAATTATAAAGACTTTTTCCTTATTAAGCTATATACTTTTTATAAAAACTACGAAGCTTAGGTACTTTATAAAAGTAATACTAAATTTATACTTCTTAATATCCGCTTATAAGCCTACTTTTTATAGGTAGTCTAGCACTTTAGTAACGTGCTCTTAGTACTAGAGGGGGTTGTTTAAGAAGATTAGGATATTATTTATATACGCCGTATAGAAGTCGTTTAGGTACTCTATTAGTATTTTATTTATATATCGTTAGTACGTAATAGGCCCGTTATAAAGCCCGAAGGGTACTACCTTATACTTATATACTCTATAGCGGGTTCTAAACGTCGTTAAGTCCTCGGAGGCTAGGTCGAGGCGAATATAGTAGAAGGCCTACTTAATATCTAGTTTAGTAAATACTTTTACCCTACTTAGCCGCGCGAGGGTCTCGTTAATAAGTAGTAATAAGTAGTAGTCTTTTTTTATAACCTTATTTAGCTTATAGAAGTTAACGTAGAAGCGCAAACTACTATCGTACTTTTTTATAAATAGCGTTAGCGACGCAAAAGGAGTATTACTTAGCTTAATAAATCCCTTTTATAAGTACTTTAGTAAATAGGCTCTTATAGCCTCTAGCTCCGGTACCGACTACTTATATAGAGAGTAGTAAGTTAGCTTCTCTTTATTACTATCTAAGAGCTCGATTTTATAGTTATATAGCCTATAAGGTATAAGTATATCGCTAGCCGCTTTATTAAAAACGTCGGTCTAGGGCCGTAAGTACTTTAGTAAGTTAGTCGCTATAAAGTCGTAAGTAACTTAGTCGTCGTCGTATAAGGAGTCTGCCTCTTCTTTCTTATCCTCTATAATACGGTTTAGCTTATAGAGTAATATAGAGCCTATTTCGACGTCGTTCTGCCTTAGGTTCTTTTTAAATACGGGAGCGCTAATAAAGGTAATATCTATTTATAACGCTACTAAGTATAGTTTTTACTATCTAACCCTCTTTATAGGGGCGATAGTAGTGCCGTTAAGGGCGCGTTCTATCTTCCTTATATCTTTAGCCTTATTTAACCGCTATGTCTAACGGGCTATTATCTTTAGCGGGCGTAGTAATATCCTAATTAGCGTGCCCTTTGCCCGCTATTATTAAAGCTTTTAGTTATAGCGGGTTATATCTATTTTAAATAAGTCCTACTAGCGGTTAGCGTCGATTTAGTATTATACGTTAATAACTTCTGGGGTATATAAGTCCTCGATATCCCTAACGATAGTAGAGGGCGTTTCTTATAGTAGTAGGTCCTTAGGCTATATTAACCGTTAGTAGCGAATATTAGGGTTTACCCCGTAGTATTTAAACTACTTCCGCCCTAGGATTAGGTCGTAGTAGCCCGTATTAAGCTAAAGGAGGGGTGCCTTTAAAAGGACCCGTTAATTAATATATAGGTTAGCGGTCTATATTACGCTAGTATTATCTAATTGCTCTCTATTAAACCCGGCGGTAGGGATTAGGCGTAGTAATTTATAAAATAGGGCCGCGCAGAACTACTATAGTAAAGGGGTTACGTAGTTATTTATAAATCCGTACCTATTAGCTCCCGTATTAAGTAAGGCTCTTAGGTAAATTCTATATTTATTAAATACTAATATAAGCTCTATCTTAAGGGGCTAACCCCCTACGAGATCCTATAGGTTTACTAAATTAATCGCTAATCTTTTATCCTTTTTATACGTATCCCCTAGCTAGGAGTTTACTTTTACTAGGGGGTCTAGTTTTCTAAACCCGACTCTATTTTAGTAGGGCCCGCGGTAGCGTTAATAGCGGCTATAATAGTCTTTAGCTTCTTAGGGTAGTCCTTAGAGATATATTTAGTATTATTATAAACGAAGTAAGTACTACTATCCTTAAGCTTTTAATATAGGGCTTTGGGGATCGTTTTGCGGGTAGAGGTGCGACCTCGGTCCTGTTTAGTACCTCTAGTACCTCTATTATTTCCGCTACTTCTATTATTTTTATTACTTTTACCTAAAGTCTAGCGAGTTTAGTAAGAAGCCTTAACCGCGCGGTCTTTTATAAAAGGGGGCTATATTACGTTAGCTAGCTAAGTAACGTACTTAGTATATTTCTAAAAAGTAGCCGTATTATCTAAGTACTTTAATATAGCCTAGTTACGAAGATATATAAGTAGCTTATTATAAAAACGGCGCTTTTATTAGGACTCTAATAGCTTATTAATACGCGCGAGCTTAGCGAATATAAAGCGTTTTTAGTAAACGTTTTTAAGCGTAATTATAAGTACGTCTAGCTTATAGCTAGCGTCGTTTATAGTAGTTAGGCTAGTATAAGCCGACTTAAGCTTATAAAGTAGCTACTCGGCCGTAGTAATCTTATTAGAGGTTAGTAATAGGTATATAAACTCCGTAGCGCTACCTCTAATCTTATTAATAATATACTCTAAGCGGTACCTATTTATACTATAATTAGCGTTCTTTAAGCGCTTCGTAATATACTAGAGCTAGTAGTTAAACTTAAAGCTAGTATTATTACTTATAAAAATAGGTACGTTAAGTATTTTTTAAGAGCCGTAAGTAACGGGATAGGACGAGGCTAGAGTAGTCTCGCGGCTATTTTACGTCTCTAAGTATATTAGCTACTACTTTAGTACGCTAAGGGTAGTAATATCTTAAATAGAGCTAGCCTAGGAGCCGTTCTCTAATTACTCTAGCCTTTTAGCTATAGCCGTATTACTAATATAGGCTTAGGTAAGGGCTTTTTTTATAATACAGAGCTCTATAGTAGTAATATACGTAAGGTCGAGGTTTTTACGGGTTATTATATATAGGCACTTAGTACTATTACTTAGCTAGCTAATAGCGGACGCTAGGACCTGCTTTAATTAGTACTAGGCAATCCGCATCTTTAGCTACTATTCGATCTACTTAAGTAGGGTCTTTTTATTATTTTTAAAGTATAGCTCTTAGATAAGGTCGAGGTCGATATACTACTTAGTATTCTTTTTAAAAAAAATATCGTCGTGGATATAGATAAGTAAAATAAGTTAGTTAGCTACGTTACTAAGGTACGCTAAGCGATCGGCCTAGGTAGTAAAAGGTAAGAAGCGCTTTATTAACTAGTCGGATAGCGCGACCTTTAGGTTAATAACTAAGAGCTTAGGCCCTTTATTAAGGCCTACGACGCTCTATTAAGACTTATAAAAGCGGCAGCTTTATTAAAAGCCGTCGGTACGAAGGGAGACCTAGCCTCCTTAGTTATATTCTTTAACTATCGCGTCTAGTAAAGGGGGTATATATTTAGGGGGTATTAATTACGCTACTTATACGTAATTAATTTAATTAGCTATCGCTCGGCTCTCTTATACGCTTTCTTAATAGGGGTAGCTAGTAGTTAATTAATTAAGATATTATCGTTCTATTTCTAAAGAATAGTTAATTAAGTAACGTTAAGTAGTATTACGAAAGGGAACTCGAGGTAGGTTAGAACGCTATTATATTAACCTAATTAACTAAAGACTTAACGTAAAAAGGGAAAAAACAGAACAGTGGGTAGAAGCTGGCAGGCTGGCCCTTTGGGCCCAGCGGTCCAGCTCGTTACGTGACTACTAGGAGCTCAGCCTCGCAGCCTGAGGCTGAGCCACAGGGCCCACAGGGCCCTAGTGCCCACTGCCGTGACATAATAAGCTTATTAATAAACTAGGACGAGGGCTACGTAGTTACTATACTTATAAAGAGTTAGGACTTAAAAATAAACGCAATCTTTAATACCCTTATAAATAGCGCTTACCCCCTTTCTTAAAATATAGTAATAAATAGCTATAAAATAATATATTTAATTAACGATAAAAGCCTACTTAAACCTAAGAGTTACGTATTATTAGGTAATAAAGACTATATTAAATTAAAAACTACTATACTACTTATTACTATACGTAGTACTTATATTATAAAAGGTATTTTAAACGGACTTAAGAGAAAAGGAACTTACGATCTAAAGCTTTAGAACGTCGCTTATATCGAGGGATTTTATATTAATATAATCTTAAAAACTCTACTAAATAAAAGCGCACTCTAATACTACGATCTAGATTATACTCTATAATAAAGAACGCTTTATAAGAGCACTATTAAAAAGTAGCTTATCTAAAAGAATCATCTAGTTTTTCTTAAATATAAGCTCTTTTAATCCTATCCTTCTTTTATAAACTTTAAGTATATCTTATAGAGCCTAGCTAGTATTATATTATTAATTAGCTATAGAAAATTCCGTTACTTATATTAACGTACTTATGAGAGGTTTAATAGCGCGCTCCTCTAGTATTTTAAAATAGGTTATCTCGGACCTAATATTCTTTATTAATTACTATATAAGACTTAAAGTATACGTATTAAACCTCTATTATAAGTTAAGTATAAAATATATATATTATCTAAAGCTAAAATAGTAGTTTTAAAAAGACTACTCTTAAAAAGAGCCTTATAGCTATAGTACTATATATACTAAGATCTCTTTTACTTTAAACTATCTCTTAATAAACAATAATATATACTCATAACTTTTAATAAATACAATAAGTAGCTTAGGGGGTTCTTTTTAAAAATAAAAATAAAAAAGGAAGTACTTTTTATATTATAAAGCCTCGAAATAGCGATTTATTATTAAAAAGGGACTCTAATCTACTTCTTTAAAGATAATAATAAGACCGCTCTCCTAATTATAAACGTTAAATACGTATATAAAACGTAGTATAGCGAGCTAAAAATTAGAATAGAACTTCTACTTCTATATATAAAAAAACCTATAAGTAACACTAAAAGAGTAAGTTAACTCGTAATTATTAAAGCTCATAAGATATACCTTTTTATAAACCTCCTTACGAATTTATAGGATAAAATAGTACTAATAATAATCTTTATTTATAATATTACCTTACGAGAGGCTAATAAAAAAGATTTACTTATTATAATAGAAATTAATTAGTAAAAGTAGTATTAACGCTAGTAATAAACGGGTTACTAAATACGGGATTCTAAACCGGTTACCCCGTATCTTAGTAGCCTCTATATATATAGCTACTAAGTATACCCTCTTTATAAAATTATAAAAGGGGTATATATTAAAAAAAGTTTAAAATACTTCCCCGTAGGTATATAGGATATTTAGTTAAATATATATTAAAAACGTATAACTTATATAAGGTCTAGGTACCCGCGCTTAAGTAAGTATTTATTATAAAAAATATTAAGTTTAATAAAGAAGTTTTTTATAATCCCGTATATAAGGAATAAGCTATCGTAAGCGAGTAAGTAAATTCAGTAATTTAAGAAATATAAGAACTCTTTAATACTAATAATAAGTTAGTTCGAGCACTCGGGGAAATAGATCTAGACTTCGAAAATACTAATATTTAAAATAACTCTATAGTTAAGAATAGTATTATTATTAAATTTTTAACTATTTAAGACGCTAAGTAACCGATAAACGTACTTTAAGGTATAGTAAATAAGGCTAAAGAGGCTAATATAGTTTTATTATTATTATTAATCCCTAAGATAACCCCCTTATATAAGCTCGGGGGTAGGGGTAAAGAAGGGAATATAATAACTAAATTATAAACGGCTCTGCGCAGTCTATAGTCCTCTCTATGAGCGCTTATATATATTATAGAGGTTCTTAAGCCTTTAATTCTTAACGGCTCTTAATAAAACGCTAAAGTACGTAATAAACGAGGTACTAATTATAAAGAAGTAATTCTTAATACTAAAGTTAACGTTAATAGGGAACCCTTATAATAAACCTCTATTATTATATAAGAATAGAGCTTATAAAAACCGCCTTATTAAGTACTAAGTAAAGCTCTATTAGGTCTTAAATATTTAAACTAGGCCCGTAGACCTCTATAACGCTTTAATAATAATATTTTCGTAACGCTCTTATATTTAAATATAAGAAATAGCGATTATTATAACCGTCTTTAGAACTACTTTTTCTCTACTTTTATACTTAATTAGCAAAAAGCTATAAAAAAAAGTAATATAGGATATATAATACTCTATTAAGTAGTAAAAAGAGTAGTTTGTAAGACCTACTTAGAGCGCTCTAGAGGAGTTCAAAAACTACGACTTATTAAAATTAACTTCTAAAACCTACTAAAAAAGTTTAGTAATATTAAATATTTCCTACTATAACTATAAAAATTACTTAGGGATATTATAAATATAAAAATAAAAAAGCTAAGGGATATTAATATATAAAAAAAGGTTAACCGTAATCCTAAATAAAGGATCCCACTTTTATTAAAATAAGTATATACTTATAAGTACGACGTTAATAGCGAGGTTAGTAAAGTAAAAGTATATATATATATAAAGGGGGATATATAATTACTTAACTTCTTATAAAATACGTATACTTCGACGCTTACCGTAAAGGCCTTTAGGCTTATAATAATAATAACTACCTAATTCGACTTTAAAATAAACTAATATAATATTATTAACATATTCCTTAACGCGCTTTTTAAGACCGAGAAGCTAGTAATTATTAAACTTTTAGAGGGATATAAGGTTATTAATAAAATAAGTAAACTCTAACGCGCTCTATATAGCCTCTAAGACTCGCTAATTCTTTAGTTCTAAACTTTTATTTCTATACTCCGTAATATAAACATAATATATAATTACGAGGAGATCTATATTTACTAAACTATAAATAAGAAAGTAATACTAGTATTCTATATCGATAACTTTATTATTTTATATTATTAAAATAACTAAAAGGCAGCTTAGGGGATCGTTAATAGCATAAAAAAATATATTAACCTTAAAAAAAATAGACTAATTAATTACTTCCTTAGAGTACGGATTTTACAAAACCATACTACTTATAAAGTTTACTTTATTTATAATATATATATTAAGTAAGTTATTAAGCGCTTCGACTTTATAAGTTTATTATATCTACCTACCCCTCTTTTTTAAAAAGAGTTTAAACTAAACGAGGGGTAAGTAATAAAAAAGGAAATAAAGAGCTATTAAAAAAAGGTCGGGAGTATACTTTATATAACTATTATAATTAAACTAAACGTCGCTTTTATTTACTTATAATTATTATAGTTCTTAACTAACCTAAGCGCAATCTATATTAAAATAATTAACTATTATATCTAATATCTTTATATAACGAGATATCTTATACTTTACTATAATAATATACTAAGTACATAATTATTACTTTTAGCTAGAGATACTAACTTTATAAATAACAAAATAATACGATAATTATCTTAAGGATATATAATATTCTTTTTTAATAACCTAATTTAATAAAAATTAGTACGCTAAGCGACGGTTATAACGTTAATTATTAAAACTAAGCTTTTTTATTTTGAGAAAACTATAAAAGAGACTATAGTTCTAAAGCACCTTTTTAAAAATATTACCCTTAATTTAGAAAAAGTATAATTAGTTAACTATAATAATTAGTAAACGATTTAACTCGTCGTAGGAGAAAGAGAAAGAATAGCTACTTAACTTTACTATATTAATATATAAAATATATAACTAAAATAAAAACACGCTAGAAATAGCTTCGAAGTTACTTATATATTAATAAAAGATATACTAATAAATAGACTTATTAAAAACCTTTTACGAGCTAAGTTTTAATATTTCTATATACTTTTTAACTTTTATAATACGCAAAAAGCCATTATAAATAGCTAAAATAGTTAAAAATAATTAATTTAGGCTACGCTTAAAAAAACTTAATACTTAAAAATAAATAATAAACGGAACTTAAAGTACGGCCTAGAGGCTTAAAATAAATAAAATAACCTTACCCTATAAAGTATACGTATATAAAAATAAGACCTAGGCTTATACCTACTATTTAAACTCTTAATTTACGAAGTATGCGATTACTAAAAGCATAGCGTTACTAAAGAGGAGGGTTAGTACGCGCGCTAAAAAATATATTTTATATATTTTAAAATTTATAAAGCTAGGAGTAGCGGGGGTAGCAAAGGGCGCGGGAGCTAGAATAACTATTAAGTTAATAACTTAGAATATAAAAACGAGTAACGTAATAAGAAGTTAGTTATAAATAACTATAATAAGTATAAAAAAAGACTAGGGGCGCGCGTTAAAAAAGTCCTCTATATAAAAGCCGATATAGTTTTTATATATCCTCTAGTTATTATATATCTAGCGGATAATATTATAGAGCTTAGTAATATCTTATTAAAACTATAGTTAAAAATGCGCTTCTTAATAATAAAAAAAGATAATATACTTATAAAAAAGGGAGCGCTATTTATAATAGCCTCGGTAAGGGCCAAAGCTATTAGCTATAAAACGACTAGTATATTAATATACTCTTTAACTAAATAGCTATTAAAATAGTACGCATACTAGCTACTACTTCTTATAAAATAATAACTACTATTTTTAGTATTAATATACTAGAGGGCTATTTTAAAATAGGGTAAGTACTAAATCTCCCGTTTTTTAGGAGCCTCTTTTTTAAGCTTCTTAAGGACTAAGTATATATTAAATAAGCTTAAAATAATAAAAAGAACTATACTTATCGCAGGGGGTATTTTAGCTTTTTAACGTTCTTTTTTATTTTTTATTACCTTTTTAAAAAAAGCTAGCCTTATGTTTTTTAAACTTTAAAATAATATTAAATATAAATTCCTAAAATAATAAGTATATAATATACCCTTTTTAAAAGGCTTATTATCTAAACTAGTCTTATCCTTACTCTTAGACTCTAAGGGGGGGATAGGTAAAAGCTTATTAAAGCTCTTATTACTATTATTTACCTTATTATTACCCTTATTATAACTATTAAAAGGAGCCTCGAACTTAATAAAATCCTTAGTATTTTAATTAATAACTTTAATATCCTCTTAATTAGAGAGAGAGAGCTTAGTAACCGGGCCTTAATAAGTAAATAAAAAGTTATAAGGGGGGGTAACGACTTAAAAGGGCTCGTTAATATTATTACCTATTTAAACTCTTAATAAACTATATAATACGTATATCAAAAGTATTATAAAAATTAAATAAAACTTATTATTATTTCTAAATATATTAAATATTTATATTTAAAATAAAATTAGTAAATAATTTAATAGCGCAGGCGCGCGCGCGTAATAAACGGGGGTATTTATAATAACTATAAAAAGTTAAAAAAAGGAAGAAAAATAATAGCTAGGTAACGCTATAAGAATTTAAATATATATAAAGCGGCTAAGTAGCCTCGCCCTTAGTAATTTATATACTAAAAATAATAGAATATATACTATTCCGGGTTAGGATTCTATTTATTTTAAATAAAAAAATATATTTATAATAAACGTAGTTTAAAAGACGCGTATCCTTTATACTTATTTTTCTTTTATTTATATTTAACTAAATTAGGCCTTTATAAGGGTATTTAGAGATTCTATCTTAGGTATAATAGCTCCCTAGCGGTAGTAATTAGGGGGTATATTACGTAATAGGGATAGTAATCGCACCTTATAAAGTGCCCGTTACGTGCTAAATTACGTGTCTATTTTAGATATCGTATATATAGACCTTTTCCTTTTGTCTATTTCCACTTTGATAGTTAAGCCACTTTTACTACACTCCGTATGCCCATTGCTGCGTGCCATAACTCGTGACAGTTTGTCTGCCCACGGCGGGTCAGACTGTTCGGGTCCAGACAGCGACCGATCGGCCGCATATACACGTGCGCGGCCCCAGAATTTCTGAGTTGCGGACGCGTGACTCCGCCCGAAAGTAAAAAAGAGGGAAATCCTCGATGTGGACAACATTTCCGCATTACGAGTAATGTCAACACGTTTTCACGTTTTCGGCGCATTGTCCACCACCCGTTCCTTGCGGCCAGCAGCAACCACGTCTATCCTTGGCCAAGACGGAAATGTGAAGGAGGCATTGACTTGTGCCTAGCAGAAAAAGATAGGGATGAAGAGATGGAGAAAGGGAGAAAATGCATAGACCAATGCTTGCTTGCACATCGTACAATGCGAATAAACATATCTATGGCTATAGCATGACACATAACTTCGTACTCATATCGACATCACCACCCTGATGGTCAAAAATAGCAGATCACCCACCTTCAGAGTATGCAAGACAACGATCCTCCAGCAAACATCATTCCGCGGTATCCGAGCACAAAGAGGATAAACAGATGGTAATTAATGATTTGATAAATATGATCGAATAAGAGCGGGCACGTGTTGGGATGCCAAGAAAGGGGATTCTTCATTGAGGAAGTTCAGGGGCGTGACGTTGCAGGCCAGAAATAAATCTGGAACGTTAGACTTGTTGACTGTGCAGGAGAGAACCAGGACTCTTGCAGGTTTTCTGGTTGCTGGAGAGTCATGTCAAGGTAGACCCCAGTCACGGCCACGCAGTCCCACGAAGAGTCCCACGAGGGCCCATGTCGTCTCCATCATCCCCCATCCCGAATCGGGCGCGGATGCTACCGAATTTGTCCCCTTAATTAGAGTTTCGCCAAAAGCATGCTGGGACTTCCACGCCAGTTGACGTGCTGCGCATCACGACATTTGTTCTAGAATCGCATTGATTTCGGCGTGTCAACCTTCCCATTTTCTCACGAATAGGCAACGAAGAAAGCCATCATCCACATTTTCAATTTACTACGTACACAATTGCACCGCAATCCGGATTTGACCGTGTACAGATGAGAGTCTGTTATCTCATCGTATCTGAAGAAGCGAGCAATCCTTGCCTCGATACCCAGCTATTGGTGCGGGTCGTTTTGTCGCTTGACGATAGCGTGGTCTGAAGCGAGCTGCTAAGGTGGATGGTTGCAAGCGGTATGTCGAAAATAGAGGCGCAGTTCATCGGCAGCCCCGCGAGCGGGATGTCACGGTATCAGTTCAGATGCACGAGTCCAATAATGCGAGCTAGGCTCTGGTAGGGCTTTCTTCAAGCAGCTGGGAGAGCCTGTGACTCTGGACGAAGCGTACTGCGGTCTCTGAGCATCATTCTTAGCTGGGAAGTGCACAAGGCAACCTAAGTATGTGCCGAATGATGGCAATTATGTTGTAAGATTTTTGCTATAACTATATGTCCCCAGATCGAAATCTACTGTGCGTCATTGTTATGTGGTTGAAGGCTCAAGTTTTGCGGTTTGTTTGCATTTTCATTCGATACCAAAAAAAAAATGTATATCGAATAACTGAAATATGTGGAAGGTGGACTTCGAGGTAATTGCAAAACATAGCAGATCTATTTGTTTGATTTATGAAAGATGCTCAGAGAGCGACGATCATATTTAGGACTCGCAATGCCACACATCTATAGGTATTGATACGAAACACCAGCAACGCCTCGAATTTCGTGAAAAACTAAACGGACCAAAATTCCCACTACCGATGTTGTAAAGCCACCTCCCCAGATCAAGGCAGCCTCTTTTGTTTCATTCTCCTCGTAGGCACCACGATCCAGAGAGCCGGCTAAGGATGGTGGGTGTGGAGTGCATGATGAATGGACTGTTTTCATCCAGCCTTATGAACAGGCTGGCCTTGCTAGTGTGAAGGAGGAGAGGATGGCTTTCCCGAATCTTTGGGCCCCCCAGGATATCTCTAAGCGATAGACGCTTAGCAGCGGCCGCGAACGTCGTCGGGGTTAGCCTTGCAGTACAGGCCCTTGCCGTCGGCGCAGTCGAAGCCGGTGGTGGCGATCTCGCGGCAAGCAGCCTCCCACTCCTTACCGGCGAGCTGGTCGCTGGCGGAGTTCTGCACGCACTATTTGACTGAAGTCAGTACCACAGTCTTTCTGAATGTGTTGAGTGGGGTAAACTTACACGTCCAGTCTCGGTGTTGTAGGTACCCTTGCCCCACTGGTAGTTCTTGGAGGCGTAAAGCTCGCAAGCCTTGGTGGTGATGCGCCAGTTGTAGCTGTCACCGTTGTCACAGGCGCAGTTGTCGTGAAGATCGGCAGAACTAGTTCGGTGTTAGTAGGAAGCTCCAAAGTATCGAAGGTAGCTAGACTGAGACTCACGCAACCGAGAGGAGGACGAAGAGAGAAGCAACCTTGGCGATGGAGAACTGCATTTTGGCGGTTTGGGTGGGTTGTTTGTTGGGTAGTTGGTAAGGTAGTGACTGTAACAGAGGTGTTTGCGAAAAGAATGAACGGAGTTGGTAGATTACTGGATCTGGACCGAAGAAAAGAATGTGTGGAGTTTGATGAGGATGGAGATAAACTTCATGATATCGGGGAGGAACCTATGGAGGTTTATATCCACGGTCGCAACATCGAAGGTAATTTACAATGAGTCACGGCCTTGCCATGTTTCCCAATAGACAATCTATCGCATTCGGATAACCAAGGTCATGCTCTGACCAACACGTTCGGCAAAGAGACAAGGACCATCATCCATGATCCCACTGTGAGGCAGGCCGAAGTCCCACATCCGCGCGCCTTTGTCGGCGCGCTCGTCTCCAAGTTCCGTCGGACTCGTGGCCCGCAATAGGAGTTTGATCATCATTGAGGAGCGGACTCACCGTGTGGATGAATGTGACCTCTGGGCGCCCCTCAAGGCGGTGCAGCAATCCAGCAGGGCTCTTTCTGTAGACCATCCGTCATCAAACTTAATGTGTGTTCTAAAGAGGAAACTCCCAGGGTTAACCTCAGCCCTTTGGAGCTTGAATGTCTTTGAGTCCTTGCTAGCTGGGCTGATTGAGTTCAAGTGTGGCCATCTGCGTCTAACACGGGCATCTTGGCAGTAGGGTGGACTCTATGGGGTTTCTATAGGGGAGAAGACGCGCATGAGCAAATAATCTCCAGCCGCCTTCTGCATTAGGCTATGTAGGGGGTTATGGATGGCGTTGCATGAAACGGTGAGTCGGGACCACTTGCGGTTGTTGACTGACTCGTAGCCGCTCCCGCGAGTCCAACGGATCAGATGACTACGCGATACAACCCCAGAGCCGCACATTACTCCATGCGCACAACACCATCCGCTACCCGGATCCGGCGTCTACCATCTCAATGTGAAACTGCTACGCCCTACCTTTGCCTTGTTGGTGTTCGTCCCATTTTCCAACATTAGCCCAGGCCATCTGATATCCAACTCTCTTAGCCTCTTTGCCCAGCATCCCATCCGCGCGCTCTCCCCCACAACGGTACCTCACCGATCGCCGCCCTGCCACGATCCGAGTCAGCGCATGGTCGTACTGTCGCTGGGCCTGCTTCAGTCATATTGTTCAGGTTGATGATAACAAGTCCTCTCAAATGGGATTTTGATTATGTCGAACCTATCGAGCCCTGACCGGCTGGCCCGATCACCACGCTCTGGTGTCATGGTGGTCATGCCGGCAGCCCCGTAGGGATTCTTGGCAACAATATCCATTCCAACCCCTTCGGCCTGGCGAGCGCGCGCATGTGCGCTTCCCCGTGGATGCCATGGAGAGTCATGAACATGGGCGGGCGGCTTGACAGACGCAGAAGCCGTCTTGCGAACATCCGAGAGCGAAAGTCCAAAGTCTAAGTTTGTAACTGGGGAACATTGTATCATCCACAAGCTTAAACATCTTGACACCAACATTGTATAAGAACACCTTTTTCCCACCCAGAGATTCGCAATATCTTATACTTGCATCATCAGTCTATTCTCCAATACACTTCCTTCCCCACATTCTTTTCTCAACGAGTCACTCAGCAACTCTTCAGTCTTTACTTTCCAAAGTCGCTCTTTTGCAAAGAACAACCACCCACTTTCCACTCTTTTCAACCAACTACCAAAAACCATCAAGATGCGTTTCTCCGTTCTTACCGCTGCCGGCCTCATTGGCGCTGCTGTCGCCGCCCCGGCTCCTGGCCCCGCTCCCCTCAACTTCGACGATGTCATCGTTGTTGGTGAGGACGGCACCCACACTGTCATGAAGGCTTCCGAGTACGACGCTCTTGAGCGCCGTGCCGCCCTTCCCGTCGCTCCCGCCCCCGCCCTCGACGATGTTCTTTCTCGCCGCGGCTGCAAGGAGTCCACCGAGGTCCAGGTCCTCACCGACGAGGAGTTCCTCAACTGGGACATTGCTGTCTCCCCCGTCGTCACTGCTGCTGGCAACGACGTCGCCGTCTCCGTCGACAGCGGCTACTCCCTGGCCAACTCCGTCACCGTCACCGCTGGTCTTTCCACCACCATCGCTCAGATCGCCCTCGGTGTCTCTCTGTCCGTCAGCTACGCAAAGACCTGGACCACCACTCAGTCCCAGAACCTCCGTTTCACCGTCCCCGACGGCCAGTACGGCCTCGTTGTCTCCCAGCCCAACGTCCGCCGCGTCACTGGCAACATCTTCTCTGGATGCACCGACAGCCCCTCCGTCGATGCCTTCACCTCCGACACCTACGCTGACCAGTCCTACGGCAACCTTGCCTGGGTCAAGGGTGTCATCCGCCTTTGCAACAGCACCACCTACCCCGTCCCTTACTGCATCGGCCAGGGTGAGCACAAATAAGTGGCTCGTAACATTGCCACGGCTGAGCCCGCTGCCACCAACGCTCGTGCGGCCATCGATACCCCTAGGACCTGCCGAGAAACCATCTGCCAACTTTGCGAGAGAGCCCATCAAATCTCAGGGACGTCTGGAACGGATAGGAGTTTTGGAGGTCTTCTCTTAGAACCACCGAGGATACGCACGATATAATGCCAATACACCCTTGTCCTTGATACCACATCCCGTACATCTTCTTTGCGAGTTATGCTTGTTCTTTGTCTTATTTTGTGTATAGAATTGGGAATAGAATTATGGATAGATCTCATATTCAAGCGTTAAAGTTATTTAAGCATCAATGAGTACCGTTAAAAGTGATACCCGTCAATAATGTTGGTTGTATTACGGAGTGTTACTTCACAACTTGCACTCCACGATGTGACAGTGCTTGCGGGTCTGTTATCGAATCCATTCCCCTTACCTACCAAGGCTGAGACTGTAACCGTATTCGCATATGCTGAGGATATCCGTACGGGTAGGTACCCTTCGTCGTGGGTTCTCAGGTGAAGCCTCAAGCGGTCGAGACTTGGACTTCGCCTTTGAATCTGGGGCTATCCCGAGCAGCGTCACTGAATCATGACAGACAATCACATGAAGATGACTTGAAATATTTCGACCGTGTTCCGAGCTCCGACGATTAATGTTCCTTGCGTACAAGCTTTGTAACTTTGACAGGTTGTCTGACTCTTCCTAGCGGTGAATGAAAGCTGACAATGCTGGGGTCAGTGTCCAGAAGTTTGGGTCGCTAAAAGTGAAGTCATCTCCACTAGATTTGGGCAGAAGTTCCTGTTTGTCACGACGAGCATTCGGTATTCGTATAGGAAACTGGAGAACCCCACGTTCGGGTCAAAATGAGGTGGTCCAGTGATTAGACGTTCCCTTGCCATGATGTCGGCCGGAATTATTCTCGCGCCTGTGGGAGGGCTGGCACGCGCGGCACATGCAAGGTACGTGCTACCTTCTGTCCCTCAATCTTGGTCTGGTTCCATTGGGCACGCTTTCATCCAGGACAGCCAAAGGGGGGAGTGGGATGCCTCTAGGGCTACTCCGTACAGAGTCAAGGGTCCTGCGTCTAGTGGATCTGCTGGGGTTGGTGTCATCGACCTTCCCCTTTCAAGCACCACATCCGACACCAACTGGGACGCGTCTCCGATGGAAAAGCCTCGATCAAAAATGGTCGCTGCAACCTCACTGTTGTTCGCCGAACATGTTATAAATCACCACAGCCTCACACCTTTTCAAAGAGCATCCTCGGCTTCTTTCCAGCCTTCTAACCATCTACTTTCATACAATGAAGTTGAATTAGTCAAGCTGACCACACAGCGCTGATCTGTTGCGAGGCCGAGTCAGTTATTCCCCGCCCGCGGGCACCGACGGGGGTAGCATTGGCCACCGAGAGTCCAATGCAAACGCTGAATAAGCTCACGGAAAATAATACAGTTTAATGAAGAACGTCTTACCGCGGGAGATGTCGCACGCGCTGTCAAAAGTCAAAACATTGTCCTCTTCACACGTGTACGGCGCCCGCCGGATGCAAGTGATCGGCGGAGGAGGAACTGCCACGACTCAAGGAACTTCATGAAAGGGACCTTTTTTCTGCCTCTTGGTCCGGCCCCCTGCCGGGCCCGAATCTGTCAAAACATTTCGGCCGGACTTTCCGAGGCCCGGACCAAGCTACCGGTTACTTGTTCGGCTTTTCGCCGAAATTTCTGTGCTTTGGGTCCCCGCTTTTCTTTTTCTGAGGCAATCCCGACCGGACGATGCGGAATGCCGTCGTCCGCTTTCACATATTCCAATGCGAAGAAGGATTCATGATGGAAGTGGTGAAACATAGAGAGAAAGTATCCGCGCTCGAAGAGCAAATGTCATTCCAAGTGAAGTTCGAAATGCAGAACAGTAAATCATGCCGTATGCGTGCCGACTTTTGACGGCGAAATATGAGGATTCGCAATGAGCACAAGGGGTCAAGAATTGTCACGATTTCGGCTACGCATCAGTAGTCATGTCGAGAGTAGAACTATCTGAGGCCAACATCACACGTATGTAAATGGGTGAAATACACAGCCAATGATGCGTGTTTATCTCGATTGACAAAGATTTGAGTCACGTGATCTTTCACGTGATACTGCATGACAGAGAAGAAGAAGTTCACGAGATTCTACATCATAATGCATACACGCCGATTGGAGTACCAATGTCTTGTGATCAGTGGCAGTGGACGCAGTCTTGATCTTTATGTAGACGTTTCAAACAATGAATATCACCGATTGCACTTTGCTTGATTGCTCCAACCAAAAACCCTCAGTGCTCCATGATTGAGAATTCTGTTTCACCATTTTTGACAAATTGAATCGAGGTTCAAGTTGTAATAAAATAGGCAGCGCTGTTAAATCATACTTTTTGGCCCGCAAACACGTGTGATTGAATGTAATTACACCTGAAAGAACAGAATCAAGTACTCGAAGCCCTTCATCATCTATGAGCGTGGCTGTTATCATCTCACGCACGTGATGAAGTTCCTTGACGGGCGCAGAAGTGATCGACGGGTGAGATGACATGCGCGTAACTACTGCGGGGTTGTAACCACCACCGGCTTTGACTTCCCAACTACACACTGCATCAGCGAGTTGTATTGCTACTTCGACACAATTACCTTGAGTTCTTTGAAAAGTAGTCATTTTTTTAACGTGTCAACATGCCGCACTTTGCGAAACTGATGCCGAACTACGTGACGGCGACCATCGCCCTATCGTTTGGAGGTTTCCTTAATGGCCATGACACAGGTACCATCGGCTCAGTAGTACACATGGAACAGTTCACGATAACATTCGGACATCTTTCCGCGACCGTTCGAGGGATCACAGTTTCAATGATCTTATTGACGGGCATCATCCCCTCACTGCTCGCCGGTCAGTTGGCAGATAAGTACGGACGACTGCGTATCATATCACCCGGCGCCGCGCTCTTCGCCCTTGGCGGACTCCTGCAAACGACATCTTTTAGCTTGGGCCAGTTCATCCTAGGTCGTGCAGTCAGCGGCGTTGGCCAGGGCATTTTCCTCGGCAACATCGCCGTCTATCTCGCAGAGATAGCTCCCTCCCGCCGGAGAGGTCGACTGGCCGCTTTGCCGCAATTCATGTCAACTCTCGGGATCTGTATCGGATACTTCTCTTGCTACACAACCAGCTCGATTGAAGACAGCACCGCGTGGCGTCTCCCGTACGTGGTTCAGATCTCAGTATCCATCATGCTTGCTCTTGTCTGCCGAGTTCTACCTGAGTCACCACGATGGCTACTGCTTTGGGGCACGACGCAAGAGGCGGTGACGGCTCTTGAGTTGCTTGACTTCGACATGGACGAGGCTCGCCGAGATTTTCTCAACACCCCGCAAGAACAGCCTAGTCTTTCCACGAGGCAGAACTTTCTTTTGCCTTTCCGTGGGCCGTACCGGTCGAGGACTTTGTTGGCGCTCTTTATCCTATCGATGATCCAATTATCAGGGATCGATGCAATCACCTATGTATGATACCCTAGTTGTTCTATATCTCTGACAAAGAGACTGACCAAGATAGTACGCGCCCGCATTGTTCGACCAGGCTGGCATCTCACAGTCCAACTCCTCGCTGATCGCGTCCGGGGTTTCCTCCATCACGATGCTGGTCGTGTCTATCCCGGCTTCTATCCTAGCCGATAAATGGGGAAGACGAACATCGGCAATCAGCGGTGGCATAATCCTTTCTGGACTTATGATGCTTATGGGAAGCCTTTACGCAGCTGGGGCGGTGGGACCTACAGGAGCTGCTCGTTGGGTTGTCGTAATCTCAGTCTTCGCATTCGGCATGGCCTACTGCGCCACCTGGAATGTCGTCGGAAAGATCTACGCCAGCGAGATTCTACCTGGCAACACCAGAGCCGCAGGAAACTCGATTGGCATGGCGTCTTCATTTGTGAGTGCTGCTTTTCTTCTTCAGTTTCGACGTTACTGACATGGCGTACTTAGTTCACAAATTGGCTAGTGGCTCTCATCCCTCCGATCCTGTTATCTGCTTCAGCGTATGGCGCCTACTTCCTCTTCGGGGGCCTGACTGTCATCACGGCGATCGTTCTGACTGTGTTCATGCCCGAAACTCGCGGGCGATCACTTGAAAGTATACAAAGTGAGTTCAGACGCCCGGTATTCACCAACTTGATGGGGTCGCTTTGTGCTCCGCGGGCTCGGCACCCAAACCCAGGACCCCAGGCAAACTCCGACGCGCCAATCGAGCTACGCCCCCAGGCCTCAGAACCGTCAACGGCTGCGATATCCTCAAGCGTTGCGGCTTGAACCCTCCAGCCAGATAACCATTACAGAGGCGAGGTAGGGTACGGGGTACAGTGTCCGACCGCGGCTCAATGGGCTGTCGCATTCACAGGCAAAGTCTCAACATAACGCCGTGAATCCATTTGAGAGCACAAGTAGGGAAGATATGAGACTGAGAATACTCGCACAGTGGGCGCTATCGCCCATCCCACCGGGAAAGATAAAACACAATCGCTCATCTTGAATAAGATTCGCCACAATGAAACCCTTCGTAGACCAATTTACCTTATCTAATTAGCCCACCAATCGCCATGAAAGCAATTGCTCAAAGACCAACTCACGAATGGAGTAGTAAGCACAATAAGGCAATGCTCGGGTTTCGAACACACAGTCCAATTGAAATAAGGTTCCTCAGAGGCACTGGACCCTCGGTGATAAGGCCAGAGTTATCCGTTCCCGCGGGTGCCAAGAAGCTGAACGAGGAAGGTGGATTGGCACTGAGCTGGGGTGCAGCACGCGATCAATTAACAGTTAATGTCAGACTCTCTTACCATAGGCCGTCACGTGATCTGTCAAGCACGCGACCGAGTCGCGTCGGCATGGGTTATGATAAATACCTAAGGGTGGTTCATCTCATCTCGCGTGATCAGGTCTTTGGTCGTTCATTAAGTCGACCTACCCCCTTTTGGCCACCCCCCCCTTTTGGCCACCCCATTAAAACATAGTATTAAAATATCGCTACTAACTATACTTAATTAATTAACTATCTTCTACTATTATAATAATATAGTTATTATTCTCCCTAGGTAATTCGACCCCTATAAGTTAACTAGGACTAACTAAACGGTCGCTAAAGTCTTCCTAAGCTCTCTATATATCCTAAATATTCGTAAACTTAGTATTTAGGTTTATTAGTATACTCTTCTTTTTCCATAGCCTTAATTAGTTAATTTTAGCTTTTAGAACTCGAATATAATACTAAGATATTATTAGATAGTAAGCTTACTTACTAAATACCTTTTTTATTTTTTTAAATAGTAGTCGTTAAGTATTATAGTTTAGACTAAGCTCTATAAATAACTTTAACTAATTATAGAGCTCGTTAGCCTTTTTAAGTATTAACTAGTTAATAATAAACGCCGCTAATACTTAGTTAATAGCTTTTTTAATATTATTAGTTACTTACTTAGTATTTATAGTCTTTTTAGTTAGTATAACTAGGTTAGGTAGGACTATTAAATTAGTAAGTAGTCTAGCTATATTAGGGGGATATAATCTAATTACTTTCTACTTACTTCGTATATTTAACGACGTTAGACTAGCTAAACGAGCTTTTTAGTAATAGCTTAAAAAGTACTACTTTCTAATAATAGTAAAATTATTTACTATATCCTCCTTATTAAGCTCCTTCTTATATTTAAACTTAATAAGTCTAAAAATAGCTATATTTAACGGCTAAAAGATATAGGAAGTATATAATAATAAAAATAGTAAGTAAACGTTATTTTCATAATATTCCTATATAAATTTTATTATTATATAACTCCTATAGCTATTTAGAACTAATAATCGAGGCTTATTAAGTATACTAAGCCCCCTAAGGGGGGGGGTCTTAATTTATAATAAAAACACTATTTTTAACTACTTAAGAGCAGTCTTATTAATTATCTAATTATTATTTATTACTATAAACTCCTAATTAGTATAAGGGTTAAGTTTAAATAAAAACTATTACTATTATACCGACTTTCCCTCATATATAACTAGTAGTTTAATAGCTTAACTATTAATAAAAATATACTTAATTATAAATACCTAAGTACGTAAACTAAGCTCTTTTTTTTATATTACTATAGTCTCTACTTTACCTAAAACTAAGCTATTAAATCCCTTACCCTCTAAAATACTAATCTTATCTATATTATACTTATTAGCTTATTTAATATCGCTAATCTTTAGTATATTAAGTAATCTAAACTATAACTTAATTATATTAGTAATAGCCTTATTTAAACGCCTTAAATTAATAATACGACTTTTTTAAATTTTAATTAATAAGTTCCTCTTTAAAAAAGCGTTTATTTATCTTTTTTTAAAAGGATTTATATCCCCTTAGGATCTTAGAACTTACTTAGCGAATTTTATAAACTATTTATAAGTTAATATAATACTTAAATTATACTAAATACGAACTTACTAAGCTAGCTAATCTTCTTATTATAAAAGAAGCCTCTAGAAGTTTATAAATACTATTACCCTCGTTTAATAGCCTTTTTTATAGTTATAAAGAGTTAACTTTAGAACTCCGAACTTAATCGAGGCCTAATTAACTAAAAGACCTCTTTTAATAGCCTTAAGAGCCTAAATAACTTTATTTTTAGTATACGAGACTATTATATATCGATAAATAAGTATATAAAAAAGAATTATATTTAGACGATTTTTATAATTGTTATGGTAGTTTGAAAATCGTAGGTAGGGTTTTAATGCGGTAGCTAGGATGGAGAAATGGGGTGGCCAAAAGGGGGTGGGTCGACTTATCACATCTTGGCAACGGCATTGCGACCTCAATCCAGGCACGCAGTGCCTTGTGATGCACTGTAACCTCGTAAATGTAGTCTGAACAGGGGACTTTCGTGATTATTGCGCAAAATGCGTCCGAAAACGAGCATTATCTTCCTCTGAGCTTCAGATCAACAATGGACTGAAATAACCACCACTCCGCGTATTTACGAGGAGTAGAGAAACCAGAGATGTCTGCACTCATATCAAGGTGAGGAAAGCACGGGCTTGAAGGGTGTGACGCAGATGAGAGCACCGAGCTTTTGTCCTTTCCTGAACGCCTGCTCGCCCGGCGTCTGGACCACAATGCGGCTGTTTGCGTTCGCCCTTGCACTGCCGCTTGTCGAAGCAGGGAGTGACTCCGCGTTGAAAAGTCGCGAGACTGTCGATTTCGGAGACAACAATCGGCCCATCTCGAAGAGTTTCATCGTGGAATTCGCGCCAGTGAGCATGCGTTCTGTGTTTCCCCAATGAGTTTGCTGTTGACCAGCGTTACCAGGGCTCAACTCAACGCCGAGACGGTCTCGCGTCGACCGATGGTGTCAAAGTCGTCAAGACCTTTGACAACAAGGTCTTTACTGGTGCAAGTGTCGAGACGGAGAGCCACACTCTCGACTCTTTGTTGAGCCTTCCTGACGTCGTGAATGTTTGGCCAAACGTGGCAGTCAAGCTCGACCCTGTGGAAAGCAAGCGTTTGATCCAGGGCGAGGATGTAGCGTACACGACGCACAATGCTACTGGTGTCTCCAAGTTACAAGCACAGGGTATCTTTGGAAAGGGGGCCAAGGTTGGCGTTGTTGATACTGGCATATGGTACAAACACCCCGACGTAAGTCTTACTGAAGGAGAGCACCCTGTCCGCATCCCATGCTTATGACTCCTCATCCTTTCAGCTCGGCAATGGCTTTGGATCTGGATTCAAAGTCGAAGGAGGCTATGATTTCGCCGGTGATGGATGTAAGTGGCATGGGGATTTCTGTTTGTTTTCTTGTCGCTAACCGCGGCGCTATCAAGTATGGCCGTATGAGGGCGAAAAGCAACCTGATGAGGACCCCCTCGATCAACAGGGTCACGGCTCCCATGTTGCAGGAATCGTCGCAGCTAAAGGTGCTGGGTAAGTCAGGTGCCCATCTCGATTGCTGTCACTATCTGACGAGCTTGCCACAAGATGGTCCGGAGTTGCCCCCGAGGCAACGCTTTACGCCTACAAGATCTTTTCGCAATACGTGAGTCGCATTAGCACTGTGACAACTTGATGAAGATGCAGCCCACAAGGCTAATGCTTGAAAATCACGCCTAGGGTTTCACAGACACTGCGACGATTCTTGAAGCGTTTTTCCGCGCCTATGACGATGGAGTAAGCGCTGACCCTGTCAGAACTACAGTACCTGTTACAGTGTCGCTAACCTTTGGACCAGGTGGATATCATAACAGCCAGCGTCGGCTCCAATATCGGGTGGGCCACAGAGGCCTGGTCGGTCATTGCATCTCGATTCGTAGACGAAGGCATCGTCACCGTTGTCGCGTCCGGCAACGTTGGCACAGTCGGACCGTTCCTGAGCAGCACCGGCGCGACTGGTAAAAATGTGCTTGCTGTAGCCTCAGTTGACTCTCAGACGTTCCCTGCTTTTCCGTTCGACGCCACCTTCTCCGGAGTCAATGGGGGTAGCGAAGAGACGGCGAGATATGGATTCTGTCACGTAACAGGGATAGTAATCGCACCTCATAAAGTGCCCGTCACGTGCTGAATCACGTGTCTATCTCAGATATCGTATATATAGACCTTCTCCTTTTGTCTATTTCTACTTTAATAATTAAGCTACTTTTATTATACTCTATATGCCTATTACTACGTACTATAACTCGTAATAATTATAAACCTAGCTCTTAGTTAAGACCCTATACTACGATAACGTACTTATTAATACGATTCTTACGATTTTTTTAAAATAACCGACTTACTTATATTTACTTTAGCCTAAGCTAAACTAACTAGCTATAATAATTAAATTAAATAGTTTAACGTACTTCGCGCTATAAATAAGGGCGTCGGGGTTTAGAAATACGTCGACCTAGACGCTCTAGATTCCGACGTATTCCTCGACCCCTCTATAGCGCTCACTTTACCTTTAGAATTCGGACGATTAGTTACGACCCGTAATAAAAAAGAACTACGAGCCTATTAAGCCCGTTATAAGGCGTTTAAGAATAACTAAAGAAATTAAGAAATCCTCCGCTAGTAGTTTCTAAATATAACTCTTAGTACGAACTTTTTAACTTCTTTAAGTACGAGTAACTTATAGAACTAAGCCGGGTTTCTTTTTATAAAACTAGCTATGCTACTTATTTTACGTAGATAAATCTATCTTTATATTATACTTATAAAAAGGATCTATATACTCGAGAGTATTTAGAAATAATAAGAGCTCGATATTAAATACGAGTAACTTATAGCTTACGAACGTAATATTATTAATACGTATATTAAAGTCCTCGCTTAGTAGTTAGTAAAATTAGTTAACGCTATACTATACGAATACGTATTTTAAAAAGCTACTAAGAACGGCGCTAAGTTTAGTATATAGCGAATTATTAAATATTTAAAGTAGGAATTTACGCCCCCCGAACTAGTAGTAAAGAATGCGGTTCGAAAGGAATACTAATAAGCCCTTAATAAAGCGAGGACCGGAATTAACTCCTAACGCTAATATAAGGAGTAGTAGTCCGCTTACCTCCGAGCTAAAACGTACGATATTTTAAAAATTAATAAAGAGATCGCCGTACTCGACTTCTTAGTTATAATTAAGTCTAGACTTAACCCTATATAGGGTTAACGTATATATAAGACCTTTAGCAAATTAATAGCCTTCGGAACGTATACGAGGACCCTCGAGGAGATTACGTATATATTTAGCTTAATAACTTAGGACGTATATACTAAACGACCTTTAGGTTAAGGAGGGGCTTATTTTACTTTTATTAAACGCTCTAACTTAGTTAACGACGTAAATAATAAGGGTAACGTTATATACCCTTATAATTACGCACACCCGTAGCGCCCTACGGCGTACTAAAAATTAAAATAGGTACTTATAGGCCGAAACGCTAGTAAGTTACTAATATAAATACTAAGGAGCTATATAAAAGAAGTCCTCGCCGCTATTAAATTAAGTAAGTAGAAATTACTCTATGGTAAGCTTAAAAAAGCTAGTTAGCTAAGGAACGATAGAACTCCTAAAAAACCTAGGTTTCTAAAAGGATCCTCTAACTAACCTATAGCGAGCTTATTAATAAACTAGGACGAGGGCTACGTAATCGCTATACTTATAAAGAGTTAGGACTTAGAAATAAACGCAATTTTTAATACCCTTATAAGTAGCGCTTACCCCCTTTTCTAGAGCACGGTAATAAATAGCTATAAAGTAATATATCTAGTTAATAATAAGAGCCTACTTAAACCCGAGAGTTACGTACTATTAGGTAATAAAGACTATATTAAATTAGGAACTATTATACTACTTATTACCGCACGTAGCACTCGTATTATAAAGGGCGTCCTAAATAGACCTAAAGAAAAGGGAACCTACGATCTAAAGCTCTAGAACGTTACTTATATTAAGGGATTTTATATTAATATAATCTTAGAAACTCTATTAAATAGAAGCGCACTCTAGTACTACGGTCTAGATTATACTTTATAATAGGGAACGCTTTATAAGAGCACTATTAAAAAGTAGCTTATCTAAAAAAATAATCTAGTCTTCTTCGAATATAAGCTCCTCTAATCCTATCCTTCTTTTATAAACCTTAAGCGTGTCCTATAGAGCCTAGCTAGTATTATATTACTAGTTAGCTATAAAAAATTCCGTCGCTTATATTAACGCACCCGTAAGAGGTCTAATAGCGCGCTCCTCTAGTACTTTAAAATAGGTTATTTCGGACCTAATACTCTTTATTAATTACTATATAAGACTTAAAGTATACGTATTAAACCTCTATTATAAGTTAAGTATAAAATATATATATTATCTAAAGCTAAAATAGTAGTTTTAAAAAGACTACTCTTAAAAAGAGCCTTATAGCTATAGTACTATATATACTAAGATCTCTTTTACTTTAAACTATCTCTTAATAAACAATAATATATACTCATAACTTTTAATAAATACAATAAGTAGCTTAGGGGGTTCTTTTTAAAAATAAAAATAAAAAAGGAAGTACTTTTTATATTATAAAGCCTCGAAATAGCGATTTATTATTAAAAAGGGACTCTAATCTACTTCTTTAAAGATAATAATAAGACCGCTCTCCTAATTATAAACGTTAAATACGTATATAAAACGTAGTATAGCGAGCTAAAAATTAGAATAGAACTTCTACTTCTATATATAAAAAAACCTATAAGTAACACTAAAAGAGTAAGTTAACTCGTAATTATTAAAGCTCATAAGATATACCTTTTTATAAACCTCCTTACGAATTTATAGGATAAAATAGTACTAATAATAATCTTTATTTATAATATTACCTTACGAGAGGCTAATAAAAGAGATTTGCTTATTATAATAGAAATTAACTAGTAAAAGCGGTATTAACGCTAGTAGTAAATAGGTTACTAAGTGCGGGATTCTAAACCGGTTACCCCGTATCTCGGTAGCTTTTATATATATAGCTACTAAGTATACCCTCTTTATAGGGATTATAAGAAGGGTATACGTTAAAAGGAGTTTAAAGTGCTTCCCCGCGGGTATATAAGATACTTAGTTAGATATATATTAAAAACGCATAACTTATATAAGGTCTAAGTACCTGCGCTCGAGTAGGTATTTATTATAAAGAATATTAAGTTTAACGAAGAAGTTTTTTATAATCCCGCATATAAGGAATAAGCTATCGTAAGCGAGTAAGTAAATCTAGTAATCTAAGAGATATAAGAACTCTTTAATACTAACGATAAGTTAATTCGAGCACTCGGGGAAGTAGATCTAGACTTTAGAAATGCTAGTACTTAAGATAACTCTATAATTAAGGATAGTATTACTATTAGATTTTTAACTATTTAGGACACTAAGTAACTAATAGACGTACTTTAGGGTATAATAAATAAGGCTAAAGAGGCTAATATAGTCTTATTGTTATTATTAACCCTTAAGATAACCCCCTTATACGAGCTCGGGGGTAGGGGTAAGGAAGGGGATATAGTAACTAGGTTATAGATAGCTCTATATAGTCTATAGTCCTCTTTACGAGCGCTTATATATACTACGGAGGTTCTCGAGCCTTTAATTCTTAATAGCTCTTAGTAAAATACTAAAGCACGTAGTAAACGAGGTACCGATCGCAAAAAAGCAATTCTTAATACTAAAGTTAACGTTAATAGGGAACCCTTATAATAAACCTCTACTATTATATAAGAATAGAGCTTATAAGAACTGCCTTATTAAGTACTAAATAAAGCTCCGTTAGGTCTTAGACGTTTAAACCGGGCCCGTAGACCTTTATAACGCTTCGATAATAGTATTTTCGTAACGCTCTTATATTCGAATATAAGAGATAGCGATTACTATAACCGTCTCTAGGACTGCTTTTTCTCTACCTTTATACCTAATTAGCAAAAAGCTATAGAGGAAAGTAATATAGGATATATAATACTTTATTAAGTAGTAAAAGGAGCAGTTTATAAGACCTACCTAGAGCGCTCCGGAGGAGTTTAGAAACTACGACTTACTAAAGTTAACTTCTAAAGCCTACTAAAGAAGTTTAGTAATATTAAATATCTCCTATCGTAACTATAGAAGTTACTTAGGGATACTATAGACGTAGAAATAAAAAAGCTAAGGGATATTAATATATAAAAAGAGGTCGACCGTAATCCTAAATAAGGGATCCTATTTCTATTAAAGTAAGTATATACTTATAAGCACGACGTTAATAACGAGGTTAGCGAGGTAAAAGTACGTATATATATAAGGGGGGATATATAACTACTTAACCCCTTATAAAATACGTACGCTTCGACGCTCGCTACAAAGGCCTTTAGGCTTATAATAGCAATAGCTACTTAATTTAACCTTAAGGTAAACTAGTATAATACTATTAACGCATTCCTTAACGCGCCTCTTAAGAGCGAGAAGCTAGTAATTATTAAACTCCTAAAGGGATATAAGGTTACTAATAAAGTAAGTAAACTCTAATGCGCTCTATATAGCCTCCGAGACTCGCTAATTCTCTAGTTCTAAACTTTTACTTCTATACTCCGTAGTATAAATATAATATATAGTTACGAAGAGATCTATATTTATTAAACCGTAAATAGAAAGGTAATGCTAGTATTCTACGTCGATAACTTTATTATTCTATATTATTAAAATAACCGAAAGGCGGCTTAGGGGATCGTTAACGGTATAAAAGAATACATTAACCTTAAAGAAAATGGACCGATTAATTACTTCTTTAGAGTGCGGATTTTATAAGACCGTACTACTTATAAGGTTTATTTTATTTACGACGTATATATCGAGCGAGTTACTAAGCGCTTTAACCTTATAAATTTACTATATCTAGCTACCCCTCTTCTTTAAGAAGAGTTTAAACTAAACGAGGGGTAAGTAATAAAAGAGGAAATAAAGAGCTACTAAGAGAAGGTTAGGAGTATGCTTTATATAGCTATTATAATTAGACTAGACGTCGCCTTTACTTACTTATAATTATTACGGTTCCTAACTAACCTAAGCGTAACCTATATTAAAGTAATTAACTACTATATCCGATATCTCTATATAATAAGATATTTTACGTTTTATTACGGTAGTATACCGAGTGCGTAATTATTACTTCTAACTAGAAATACTAGCTTCGTAAATAACGAGGTAATACGACGATTATCTTAGGGATATATAATATTCCTTTTTAATAGCCTAATTTAATAAAAATTAGCACGCTAAGTAACGGTTACGACGTTAACTACTAAAGCTAAGCTTTTTTATTTTAAGGAAACTGTAAAAGAGACTATAGCTCTAAAGCGCCTTTTTAAGGACATTGCCCTTAACCTAGGAGAAGTATAGTTAGTTAACTACGATAATTAGTAGACGATTCGACTCGTTATAGGGGAAAAAGAAAGAATAGTTACTCGACTTTACTATATCGATATATAGAATATATAGCTAAGATAAGAGCACGCTAGAGGTAGCTTCGAGGTTACTTATATATTAATAAAAGATATACTAGTAAATAGACTTATTAAAAACCTTTTATAAGCTAAGTTCGAATATTTCCGCACACTTCTTAACCTTTACGATGCGCGAAAAGCTATTATAAATAGCTAAAATAGTTAAAAATAATTAATTTAGGCTACGCTTAGAAAAACTTAATACCTAAAGGTAGATAATAGACGGAACCTAGAGTACGGCCTAGAGGCTTAAAATAAATAAAATAACCTTGCCCCGTAGGGTATACGTATATAGAAATAAGACCCGGGCTTATGCTTATTATTTAAACTCTTAGTTTATAAAGTACGCGATCGCTAGGAGTATAGCGTTATTAAAAAAGAGGGTTAGTATGCGCACTAAGAAATGCGTTTTATATACCTTAAAGTTTATAAAACTAAGAGTAGCGGGGGTAGCGGGGGGCGCGGGAGCTAGAATAATTATTAAATTAACGACCTAGAGTATAAAAGCGGGCGGCGTAATAAAAAGTTAGTTATAAATAATTATAATAAGTACGAGAGAGGACCGGGGGCGCGCGTCGAGGAAGTTCTCTATATAAAAGCTAATATAGTTCTTATATATCCTTTAGTTATTATATATCTAGCGGATAATACTACGGAGCTTAGTAATATCTTATTAAAACTATAGTTAGAAATGCGCTTTTTAATAATAAAAAAGGATAATATATTTATAAAAGAGAGAGCGCTATTTATAATAGCCTTGGTAAGGGCCTAGGCTATTAGCTATAAGACGATTAGTATATTAATATACCCTTTAGCTAAACGGCCGTTAAAATAGCGCGCATACCGGCTATTACTTCTTATAAAATAACGACTATTATCTTTAATATTAGTATACTAAAGGGCTACTTTAAAATAGGGTAGGTACTAGATCTCCCGTTCCTCGGGAGCCTCTCTCTTAAGCTTCTTAAGGACTAAGTATACGTTAAATAGGCTTAAAATAGTAAAGAGAACTATACTTATTACGAGAGGTACCTTAGCCTCTCGGCGTTCTTTTTTACTTCTTACTACCTTTTTAAAAAGAGCTAGCCTTATGTTTTTTAAACCTTAGAATAATATTAAATATAAACTCTTAAAATAATAAATATATAATATACCCTTCTTAGAGGGCTTATTATCTAAACTAGTCTTATCCTTATTTTTAAACTCTAAAGGGGGGATAGGTAAAAGCCTATTAAAGCTCTTATTATTATTATTTACTTTATTATTACCTTTATTACGGCCGCTAAGGAGAGCCTCGAACTTAATAAAGTCCTCGGTATTTTAACTAATAGCCTTAATATCCTCTTAACTAAGGAGGGAGAGCTCAGTAGCCGGGCCTTAGTAAGTAAATAAGAGGTTACGAGGGGGGGTAACGACCTAGAGGGGCTCGTTAGTATTATTACTTATTTAAACTCTTAGTAAACCGCATAATATATATATAAAAAGTATTATAAAAATTGCGCAAAACTTATTATTACTTCTAAATATATTAAATATTTATATTTAAAATAAAATTAGTAAACGATTTGACGGTATAAGCGCGCGCGTATAGTAAACGGAGGTACTTATAATAACTACGAGAAGTTAAAAAGAAAAAGAAAAATAATAACTAAGTAACGCTACGAGAATTTAGATATATATAAGGCGGCTAGGTAGCCTCGCCCTTAGTAATTTATATACTAAAAATAATAGAATACGCGCTATTTCGGGTTAGGATTCTATTTATTTTAAATAAAGGGATATATTTATAATAAACGCAGCTTAAAAAACGCGTATCCCTTATACTTAATTTTCCTTTATTTATATTTAACTAAATTAGGCCTTTATAAAGGTATTTAGAGATTCTATTTTGGGCATAATAGCTCCCTAGCGGTAGTAATTAGGGGGTATATTACGTAATAAGGATAGTAATCGCACCTTATAAAGTGCCCGTTACGTGCTAAATCACGTATCTATCTTAGATATCGTGTATATAGACCTTCTCCTTTTGTCTATTTCTACTTTAATAGTTAAGCCACTTTTACTACACTCCGTATGCCCATTGCTGCGTGCTATAACTCGTGACAGATTCATACCTCCCATTAGCTACGATCCCTTCCCCGCGACAGTCGTGGATGTCCCAATCGTTCCATTCTCTCTCGATACCAACGCCACGACTGATGCCTGCGAGCCGCTTGAGCCTGGCTCTCTGGACTTTACAGACAAAATTGTGCTCG